>NC_066617.1:104815840-105415840 GCF_025201925.1 Gopherus flavomarginatus | reverse complement strand
CCTTTCTTCATTCTTGACCAAAACACTGGTGAAGCCGTAATTAAAGAGAGCCTCATTATATTTGCAAGCAGGTTTCTCAGACACTTGTTTTCCATTAATAACTGTATTACTAGACTTGCTGCGGGAGGTTGAAGCAGCTACTCTGTGTAAAAATGAATGCATTGTGCCTCTTATCACAAACAAGAAAGAGGAATTCACTGTTAAACAAATGAGGCCACGACTTAGGAAGGCCCTGTATGCTGATACTGGGGCAGCATGGAGACAGTGACTTACTATAATTCTTTATCCTTGAATACCAACGGGGTACTCAGGGTGGCATAAAAGAAGATATGAGCGCTGCCTTAAGAAGCTTACAAGCCACTGCAGATTTGCGTCTCAGAAAAGGCTACCACAGGCTCTTATCAGCTCAAGCAGATAGGATGCTCTGTTGATGAGACTGTTGATAAGGATCTTCTGCATTTAAGTCCCTCAGCTGGGTGCTTACACAGCCGGATGGTGCAAATGGCCAAATTGGCATCTGCACAGCCACCTCCATGCGACCAATATGTCCAGACCTGCTCCACAAATGCTGCACCAGGAGGCAGCTGTTTTGATCTACAGAATAGCACCCTCTGCACATGCTGTACGTGTGAGTTTGCGCCGTGCAGACGGTGCCATTCTGTAGATCAAAAGGGTGGCTTCCTGGTGCAGCATTTGTGGAGCAGGTCTGGACAGGTTTAGGGGCAGGCAGCATCGTCTCGCAGGCTGAATCTGGCCTGTTGGACCCAGAACCCCATCTGCTGATGGTGTGACCCCATTTGGGGTCACAACTCACAGTTTGCAACCTATGTGTTAGTGACTCTAGACTCTTAGGACACATCTAAGGGAGGGAGAGATAGCTCAGTGGTTTGAGCATTGACCTGCTAAACCCAGGGTTGTGAGTTCAATCCTTGAGGGGGCCATTTGGGGATTTAATTGGGGATTGGTCCTGCTTTGAGCAGGGGATTGGACTAGATGATCTTCAGAAGTCCCTTCCAACCCTAATAATCTATGATTCTATGACCTATACTGCAGCTGGGAGTGTGCTTCCCAGTGCAGGTAGGCAGACATGCTAGCTTTAATGGAGCCTTACAATAGCAGTGCAGCCGGGGTAGCATAGGTGGCGGGCTCAGGCTAGTCACCCAAGTATATACTCAGAGAGTCGGGGCAGGTTTTAACTCAGGTGGCTGGCCCAAGCTACCCCGGGCTGCACTGCAATTTGTAGCACACTAGCTTGAGCAGAGCTAGCTCGTGTCTGCCTACCTGTGCTGGGAAGCACACTCTGCTGCAATGTAGATATACCCTTAGAATGGAGAACTCCTTGAAACAAGTATAAGATGTGAAATAAACGGTATTATTTTGTTTTAATTGGATTGTGTATGTTCTTTCTCAAGGCTACTAAAATCTGTCCATCACAACCCTTCAAAGTTTGGTATTCAGGAAGATAAACTGAAGCCATTTGAGAAGTTGTTATTGAAACTGGAAGGCCAGTTACTCGATGGGATGATATTCCAGGTAAATAAATTTAGATTAACACACATTCCACGGTACTGTGGAGAAGCTGTATCCTAGGGACATAATTTCTAAAATGTTGTATGATAGGATATTGATCTTCTGTAAGTGCTTTGATTTTCTTTAAACTGGATATGATTTAACTTTAGATATTTTCCTTACAGCTACAATATTTCTGATTTTGAAAGTATTTGTTAAAACATGAATCATACCCCTTAATCATTACCAGGCTTGTACATATGACAAAATAACTTGTGGCTAAAAGGTAATTGCACCTTTCTTGTTCTGCCCAGAAATGCGCAAGTTCATAGCTAGTATTTCTTGCCATGGAGAAAAACCTGAAATGTGTTTGAAAATACAGTTTAAATACATATTGTTTACAAGCCTGCTGGTATCTGTCTTACTGAAAAGTGACTGCATTTGTGACACTGAAGTTTTAGCCAGATTTATGGTATTGACAGAGCATAGGGAAAATTGTGTGTTGATCAAACTAGTTGGCGCACTGAACAGTAAATTATGAAGTCACAGAACAGTGCCAATAAAGAGCCAAGACCTGCATTTCTGTTGTAGTCACTGGGAGTTTTTTCTGAGTAAGAAATGCCATACTGCAATCAGGTTTGTAACAAGAATTTCATTGATGTGGACACAGTGGAAAAATGAAAACAGACACATCATGGAATTAAGCGAGAGCTTGCAACTTTTATTAAACTTGAACACAACTGTGGGGTGCTACCTGCCCATCACTTACATTCTCCTATACCAGGCATTTAATTGGTTCCAGTGTGGGAGTTACAGGGCTTCTAACTGTATAACCCATTATGCTGGGTAACACTCTTGAGTCTATCCCCCACGATTCTGCTCTGAGTCCAAGCACCCTCCCCCTTTCAGGTGCAGCAGGATGGGGACCATGAAGACCACAAGGTCTCCACTTATCACATGAGCCTAAGGCCCATGGCCAAAATCCCAGGTCTGTTACCTCTGGGAACCATTCATTGTATTCTCTCATCTGTACTGGAAACCAGCTTCAAGTTGCAACAAGTAAACAGCACCACCCAGTACCTCAGTTAGGTATTGTGCACGTTCCTACTTAACCCACTGTGGCTTGCAGGTGCTGCAAGCCAGGCACAAAACTCCCTGGTCCTCCACCAATTGGAGGAAAAGTTCCTTCCTTACCTCCTAAACAGGCAGTTGGCTAGACCTACGGCATCGATCCGGCTGAGTTCTCATTCCTCGTTTGGGTGGGTAGGGTGGGCTGCTGGCATGGAGATCTTTGTTTTAAGTAAAATCTCTCGTAAACTTTAAATATGGAAATTAAAGGGGCTCAGATGGTGGGAATCAGTGTAGCTGCATTGTGTCAGTGGAACTATGCTGAAATACACTATACTGAGCATCTGGCCCTTAATACTTAAATTTGAAATTGTAAACAAGCATTGAAACAAGATAAACGTACGTTATGTTACATTTAGGTCTTTTCTAATTGTTATATCCTAATTAATGTCAGTCCTCTCCTCCTACAAATAATCTCCTAGATGCTAATTATAAGTACAATTTATTGTCAAACATAGTTCAGTTTATTCAGCGAGAAATGCTTCTTCATGGAATCGTATTGCCAGCTATCTAAGAAGAATTTTCCATTTTAATTCTCTCCGATGTCACATTTACACAAAGACTTTATTGTATGTTTAATTTGGATGGCTCAATGAGAATTTGTCCGGTATGCAAGCAAGACAGCTTTCTTCCTCCTTGACCAGAACAAAGAACGTGAAGAAAATATTAAAACAAAATTATAAATCTAGTAAATATTTTCCAATATATCCACCAACATACTTTTGCTCTTTCCTTACTAAGGTTACAATATCATGTCTGTCCTGTTGTTGAACATTTCAGCTTCATGATTCACATCCTAAAAACAAATGAGGCAATATCCTTCATCAGCCAAGAGCTTTTTAGTAATGTATTTTATTCTGGAAATGTATATAGTCTCCCATAACTTGAGTTCTCTGAGTGCCTTACATAAGCAAAACTAATCAATAACAGAGCATAAAGCCCACATTCTTGCTAAAAAAAAATTCTTATCCCCTAATACTAAAATTCGTTCAGTGTAATGAACCAGACAAAACACATTTGAACATTGACTTCAGCTGTGTTTTAAACTGAAGCTGTGACTTTACAGATTCATGTTATGAGACAACCTATTTGCAACAACAATATTCATTGGATGCCGAGACTTCATGGATTTAGCATTGTAAACGAGTCTTGTTTTCTTTCAGGCCTGTATAGAACAACAGTTTGACTCTCTCAATGGAGGAGTGGCTGTCTCGAAGAATAGCACTTTTGCTGAAGAGTTTGCACATAGCATTCGCACAATTTTTGCAAATGTTGAAGCTAAACTTGGTAATTCAAGATGTGCTTTTTTTCATGCAGACTCCATTGTTTGTATAAGTTTTTATATTGTTTGTCTAGAAACAGATTTCAAAAATATTTTCTTCTGTATGTATTTATACAAGGTGAACCCTCAGAAATTGACCAGAGAGATAAGTACGTAGGAATTTGTGGTCTCTTTGTACTGCATTTTCAGATTTTTCGGACAGTAGACAAGAAATTTTACAAATCGTTACTGGACATTGGCAAAAAGGTGAAGATTTTACTGTTTCCTTTAATAATTTTAAAAATATATTAAAAGCAAAATGAAATTAAATATATTTTAGTTTTTATTAAAATGCAGTATGGTTAGGTTTTTCAGGAGTAAAAAATAATTCTGAGTACAAAAGGAGGTTGTATCTATCTCATCTCTATTTCTTTGCTATCAGTATTTGATGTATCAGCTTTAATTTTATTCTAACTTTTTAAAAGCTTAATTTTGGATAAGTTAACTTATTTT
This sequence comes from Gopherus flavomarginatus, assembly GCF_025201925.1. Classification (NCBI taxonomy): domain Eukaryota; kingdom Metazoa; phylum Chordata; order Testudines; family Testudinidae; genus Gopherus; species Gopherus flavomarginatus. The sequence goes on along the minus strand of NC_066617.1, from coordinate 105,411,429 downwards.
CTCTCTTGCTGGTTTTAGATTGGGTTACAAGCTTGGCTAAGTTACAAAAGTGAAATGTTTTGATTTTATTAAAGATAGTTAATGTTCTTGAGAGAAAATATTTTTTATTGTGGTTTCTGTATGTGTATTTTTTCTAGTACATTAGGGGATTGAGGAAAGACTTTGTACCTTAACACTTTGGCCATAAGATGTTACCATTTCCTGGCATTAGTGGAAAATGAAAAATCTTGGCTACTGTAGAATTTATTGTAGCTCATTCAAAGTACATGAGCAGTGCGTGGCTTAACGCACCTGAGAAACATTTACAATAATAATTCTACATATTGATGTAAATATATGCTTTTCAGGGCAGGAACTTTTTTTTTTCCACATAGCACTTGTGCTGCATACAAGGAATAGTTGATTAATACTTTTAAAGTTTTGCATTCTTTCTGACGTATAACAAATAGTTCAAGTAAACAGATTCTGAGCTTGTGGGGGGGGGGGTATAATGTTGATTTTTAGATTTTTGTAACTGGAATTAATTTCATTAATTCAATCATAATTATATATAATTATTAGGAATTGCTAATAATTTGTTTGTTTGATTTTAATTTTTCTCCTCTTTTGGTGCTCTAGGTGCCAGCCATCACATTAACTGCTAATATTATTTGGTTTGCTGATAACTTTCTGATCCAGAAAATGCCAGCTGCTGCCAAACTTCTGGATAGGAGAAGCCATCATGCGATTAAAACTCAAAGGGAGAATTTTCTACAACAGAAGGCTCAGTTACTTACCAAGTAGGTTTTATAAAGGACTGCACCTTTTTGAGATACTGCTTATTATCATTTACAAACTTAGAAGAACATAGATGAACATGATATACTGGAGAAAAGTCAACGTGCCTTTTACAAAGGGAAATCATGCCTCAGTCTGTTAGAATTCTTTGAGGGTTTCAACAAGCATGTGGGCAGGGAGATCCACTTGATAATAGTGTACTTGGACTTCCTGAAAGCCTTTTATAAGGTCCCACATCAAACACTCTTAAGCAAATTAAGCAGTCATGGGATAGGAGGGAAGGTCCTCTCGTGGATCCATAACTAGTTAAAGGATAGGAAACAAAGTATAGGAATAAACAGTCAATTTTCCCAATGGAGAGAGGTGAAATAGCAGGGTCCCCCAAGGATCTGTACTGGGACCAATGCTATACAACATATTCATAAAAGAGCTGGAAAAGGGGGTAAACAGGTGGCAAAGTTTTCAGACAATACAAAATGACTCGATAGTTAAGTCCAAAGCTGTCTGTGAAGAGTTGCAATGGGATCTCACAAAACTAGGTGACTGGGCAACAAAATGGCAGGTGAAATTCAGTGTTGATAAATGCAAAATGTAATGCACTTTGGAAAAATTAATTCCAGTAAGACATACAAAATGATGGGCTCCAGATTAGCTGTTACTACGCAAGAAAGATCTTCGAGTGATTGTGGATACTTCTCTGAAAATATCTGCTCAATGGTGAGCGCCAGTCAAAAAAAAAGTTAACAGAATTTTAGGAACTATTAGGAAAGGACTTAGATAATATAATGCCACTCTATAAATCCACTGTACGTTCACACCTTGAATGCGGTGTCCAGTTCTGGTCACTCCATCTCAAAAAAGATATATTAATATTGGGAATGTTACGGAGAAGGGCGACAAAACTGATTAGGAGTATGGACAGCTTCTGTATGAGGAGAGGTGATTAAAAAGACTGGGACTGTTCAGTTTACAAAAGAGATAATTAAGGGGGGAATATGATAGAGGTCTATAAAATTATGAATGGCGTGGAGGAAGTGAATAGGGAAAGTAATATTTTTGTTATTGGACCCACTGCTGTTGGTGAGAGAGACGAGCTTTTGAGCTTACACAGAGCCCTTCTTCAGGTCTGAGAAACGTACTCAGGGTGTCCACTCAGTTGTGATGCACTGAGTACATTTCCCAGACCTGAAGAAGAGCTCTGTGTAAGTTCAAAAGCTTGAGTCTCTGCCCTACCAAAGTTGGTTCAGTAAAATATATTACCTCACCCACCTTGTTTCTCTAATCCCCTGGGACCAACATGGCTATACCACCACTGGATACATAGGGGAAGTGTTACTTAATCCTTCACTTAATGCAAAAACCACGGTCACCCAGTGAAATTAATAGGCAGCAGGTTTAAAACAAACATAAGGATGTACTTCATACAATGCACAGTCAACCTGTGGAACTCCTTGCCTGTGGATGTTGTGAAGGCCAAAAGTGGAACTGGGCTCAAAAAAGAACTAAATCATGGAGGACATGTCCATCATTGACTATTAACCAAGATGGTCAGAGATGCAGCCGCATGCTCTGGGTGTTCTTAAACTTCTGACTGCCAGAAGCTGGGAGTGGATGAAAGGAGATAGGTCATTTGATAATTGCCCTGTTCTGATCATTTGCCCTGAAGCATCTGGCACTGGCTACTGTTGGAAGACAGGATACCAGGCCAGTTGGACCATTGGTCTGACCCAGTGTAGCCATTCTTATGTTCTTAACTTTTAATGATTTTTTAATAATATCCAGTGTAATCAGTATATCCATCCTCTACAACTACAGTATTTAAAACAAACTGTACAATACTGAGTCAGACATTAATATGGTAACAGATGATATAGATTCTTTATTTTATGGTTTAAACTTGGTAAAGCTTTTTACCCTGAAATAACTTAAATTTTTTTTTGCAGAGTTTATTTTTGCAGATTTATTCACTACTTTAATTTAAAAAAAAATGTAGTGCATCTTAGTGGGCTATTCATTCAAGGTATTAACAATGAGATCTTATGCAACATGGCCTTCTGTTAAGAAAATTGGAGGACTGAAATACCAGGAGATCTAAGTTTTAATTCTGACTCTGCCTTGGATTCATTGTTCGAGCTTGTGCAAGTCTCTTAACTTCTGTTTCTTAGTTACCTCACTTGTCACATGCAGGCTAATACTTACCTTATAGAGCATTTAAAGTTGTGTTTGAGGCACTCTAGTACCCATTGCAAAGGGAGCAAAGTATTGCATTTGGAGACTGAATATTCCTATGCATTTTCCTTGAGAGGGACTAGCCATTGATGCTTGGTATGGAAAAGAGGAAACGGCATTCAACTGCTCTCTGGAATGAGTAACTTATTTTTTTTTCTCCAGAGAGATGCAGTCATATTATGTCTTTGTGAGCTCATGGATGACAAAAATGGAATCTATCTTGTCTAAGGAACAGCGGATGGATAAGTTTTCTGAAGACCTTTCTAACAGATGTAATGTCTTTATACAGGTGGGTTATTTCTTACCATGCTGCTAGCTGAATTGTATTAGTGTATTTGTGCTGCTTTTTGCATTAGGGACTGGGTGATTAGAAGGAAGCTAGTGAGTATTGAAAACATATCATAGAAGTTATGTGATTTGTCTCGGCATTTCCTTGCAAATGCAGGGTTTTTCCCTGCAATATGTTCTCAAATGTGTCGTTCAGTCTAGTTCTGAATAGAACTAGAATGGTATAGAATAGAATAGTAGAAATGGGGCTTTCCGGGAAGTGAAAAAAGTAATATGATGTCTGACTGAATCTTCATGGGCTGAAGCTGGAATCTTTCCAATGAAGCTTCAGATATTTCCCAAGGTAGTTCCCATTTCCCGTTTAAGTAGTCTTTCTCAAGTATACTGTCAATGCTGAGATGCTTACATTGGGGCGGGGACAGGGGTCTAATTTAGTTGTATTTATCATATTCTTATTTCTGACAAGTTCCAGGCTATTGCCTAATTGTGTTGCACTCAACGACAGTGTTTTGGGATAATCTCTTTAGTATCTGATACAGTTAATTTTCTTTTCTGGTAAGAGTGCATAGTTTTGCTGCATGTGTACATGATTTCTGCATTTATTTCTTGCACATTTTGTATGCAGCTTCCTGACAAAACATTAATTGAATATAAATGCAAGTTTAATAGAGAATGTACAATAGACACACAACACTAGTGTCTTCCCCATTAATTTGTAGCAGCTCTGTCCTCACTTCTACCTTTGTTGATGGATACTGCTAGTTCCCGGCTTCAGTATCAACTGAATTTTTTCCTTCTGGGCTCATAGTATACATGAAAAGTTTATTTTTTTATACTTAAACTCTCCTTAAAATGAGAATAAATAAATATCTGAAGATATCCCAATGGGAGAATCTATTCTTCTCATTTTGATTAGTTACTTTTAATATGCTGTGATATTTTTCTCTATACCAAATTGAAAGTTTCACCTTTTAACTTGCTATATTTCTCCAAGTTTTTGCTGTATTCCATTTGAAAATTGTGTTTTGAATACTTGGATGCTGTTCTGGATGTAGCCTAAATTGATGTAAAGAGTTTGGCACATTTTATTGTCTATGTTAATGATATTCTTTGGGTTTTTTTCAGTTTTCCCTTCGTTTATTTTTTATTATGAAATTTGGATTTTTAAAGAAGTTGTAGAGCTTTACAAGGACTTCATATCTTGCTGATTTCACTTATCTCTTGGGGACTTTGCAACTGTTTTTGCTCATCCAAGTTCAGTTTCTCCATCTTGATGCCTCTCTTGGCTGGGTTTAGCATGACCAGATAGCAAATGTGAAAAATCAGTACACTTTTTTGGGGGGTGGGGGGTGGCAGGGCAGTCTAGTTGCGTATATAAGACAAAGCCTCTAATATTGGAACATCTGGTTACCCTAGTTGGGTTACAGTGAACTTGAACTGTGATTAGTCTGTCTGAATGCTTGTTTCATTGGCTTGTGATTTAATTGTGTTGATTGTTTCTAAAGCTATAGTTAGCTGTCTTAATGACTTGCAGATTCCTTTACTGCTTCATAATTACAAACTAACTGACAGATCTTCACTTCCATTTTCATGTGACCTATACAAGCTTGGACTGTCTATGAGAGAGTGGCGCATGCTCTGGAGGGCTAGCGAAAAGGCAGGAATTTATGTTCTGTATGGTAATAAAAGCAATAGAGAATATTTACTTGTCTGGAATTACTGTGGAGATTCTTTTTTTCCCCCAATTTGTTTCTAGGGTTTTCTTTATGCTTATAGCCTTAGCACCATCATTAAAACCACGATGAATCTCTACATGTCAATGCAAAAACCAATGACCAAAACTTCAGTGAAAGCATTATGCAGACTTGTGGAACTTCTCAAGGTAGGTTATAGGATTGGCATTATGATTTCATCTGAGTATCATCAGACAGCTGCTGTGAGACACCACGTTCAAAGAACGGAGTGATAAAATGTGTCAAAGTGACTTCTAAAAGATTGGATGGGATGGAGGAGAGAAAGGGAAAGTATATTTATATATTTTCTAAACACCTCCACAGTTTGCTTTTTATCTCAATCCTATTTTTTTTTGCAGGGAAAGATGTTCACTGTTTTGAAGAGTATCTTTCGAAAGTTGAGCTGAAATAGAGAAAACACACAGGGCTCAGATTTTTAAAGAGAAATGGTTACCTCTAGTTAAAGTCTGAAAACCATATATGGATGCCTTAATAAGGGGCCTGATTTTTTGCAAAAGTTTTGGGTGTTCAGCATCTCCAGTTAATATAAAATACAAGGGTGGTGAAGGGAAATCCTATATTGTCAGGTGGACAGTGTGGTTAATATAGAAAGAAATTGCTTAGATTGTCAAATTATAATTAATATGAACCACTGTGTTTTGGAACTGACTGCAGGCAATAGAACATACATTTTATAGAAGAAGTATGGTTGTGGCAGATTCTGTGACTCACATAACTCAGCATCTCCAGCATCAGGCTCTTAACTCTATTTCTGTAGCCAAGGTATGTAATCCAAGTTTCAAGGTATGGAATCCTACGTCACCCTCAATAGTTTTATGTAATCTCTCATTCCAAATCAAAATTATTCACCTGATTTGAAACTGTCTGTGGTCTCGCTCCACCCTGTCTATTATGATTTCTATTGCTGCTATTATTATTATAGCATTTAAGAACCCCAGTCAAGAATGAGGACCCCATTGTTCTAGGCACTGTACTGAGATGCAACAAAGATGATAATCTTATGTCGCTCCTCTTTCTTCCACCAGTGGTACACTCTCTCTCTACGTTCTTCTATTCACTTGCTCCTCTTATCTTGGCCGCCTTCTGATAATTTCCTGTGACTAGGGCTATCAAGTGATTAAAAAATTTAATTTGCGATTAATTGCGCTGTTAAACAATAATAAAATACCATTTATTTAAATATTTTTGGATGTTTCCTACATTTTCAAATATATTAATTTCAGTTACAACACAGAATACAAAGTGTACAATGCTCACTTTGTATTTATTTTTTATTACAAGTATTTGCGCTATAAAAAAAATAGTATTTTTCAATTCACCTAATACAAATACTGTAGTACAATCTCTTTATCATGAAAGTTGAACTTACAAATGTAGAATTATGTACAAAAAAACCTGCATTCAAAAATAAAACAATGTAAAATTTTAGAGCCTGTGAGTCCACTCAGTCCTACTTCTTGTTCAGCCAATCGCTCAGACAAACAAGTTTGTTTACATTTGCAGGAGATAATGCTGCCCGCTTCTTGTAGGCTCTGAAACTTTACATTGTTTTGTTTTTGAATGCAGTTATGTAACAAAATAAAAAATATACTTTTTGAAGTTGCATTTTCACGACAGAGATTGCACTACAGTATTTGTATGAGGTGAATTGAAAAATACTATTTATTTTGTTTTTGTCATTTGTGCAGTGCAAATATTGGTAATAAAAATGTGTACACTTGGATTTCAATTACAACTCAGAATACAGTGTATATGAAAATGTAGAAAAATATCCAAAATGTTTAATAAATTTCAATTGGTAGTCTATTGTTTAACAATATGATTAAAATTGCGATTAATCTTAATTAATTTTTTAATTGCAATTAATTTTTTTAGTTAATCACATGGTGCTGTTTGTTCATTTAGCCTGCCTATTCTTTGTTACTTTATTACTTTTACTTTATTAAAGTGATTTGTGATGGTATGTATAAGCATGCTGACTGTTACAGTTTTAGGGCTTCACATGTTCAGTACTCTCAATGATTACTGTATAATGTTAAACTTCTTGGAAAGGAAAGGGTAGGAAAAATTTAATGCTTATGGAAGTGCCAGTTGTCTGATATAAAATGTACACAGGTGCTGTGCAAGCTTCCCCAGAAGTGGGACTAATGCACCTCACTTGGAACACTTGCTGTCCTTGGATTTCTGAACTACGTTATGTGGGCAAAGGGAAAAACGGGATTTCAACTTAGCTCTCTGATGTGAAATGCTAGTATATATGTTCTCTTGCAGCTGAGCTCCAAAGGAAGATACATGCATGATGTAAATGGTGCTATTGGATTTTCCATTTCTCCTGTTTGTGCGCATAATTCTGCTCAGTGTTAAATACATTACATATTTAAACAGTAGATGTGCATATTTTTCAGATTCTTACTTAATATATGCATTAGAAACTTAGCTGTAATCTAGCGCATCTCCTCTATCACATTTTGAGTATATAGAAAATGTTTGTTTTAGTTTAATAAACAGATCGAACACATTTCAAGGGTATCACTGTTGAACAGAGAACCAGCAAACCTGTCTGAAACAATAAAGCTGCTATGAAAATTACACATGCTTAAAAAATGGGCAATACCCATATGATCAGATAATTGTTCTGTAGTTTTTTTTACAGCTTTAAATAAATTCCAAGCTTAAAAAATAGCAATATGATCCAAGCGCACTAAAAGATTTGTATGTCAGACAGATACCAGGAGATTACCGCTCCCCACATTGTATGAATCGATTGATGTTTGTTTGATTCCCTTTTTAAAAGGTAAACAAAAGGCTCATATCAGTAAGCAGCATAAAGTCACGTACTGTAAGCCCTCTGTGGTACCTGCTAATCTGTTAATGTGCTTTTCCAATTAATGCAGCGTCAGGGTGTACCTAGTGTATTCCGCAGCACAGCAGTTGTTTTGCTGCATGTGCCTGGAGCATCTGACAGCACAGAAGGGGAAGAGTTTCAAGCTGAGCATATATCCTTATAACCAGAGAAGGAATTCTCTCCTGTTGCACCAAATCTTGCAGGGAGTCATACCTCTTCTGAAGCAAATCCATACTCCTAAATATGAGCCTAGCTTCCTAACCAGTCACTGATCACATTCCCACTGAAGTCCATTGCAAAAAATTCCACATACTGCAGTGAGAGCAGAATTGGGAGTTCACTTTGGCAGTTGGTCCTTGCTATGTTTTTCCACTTACACAATATCATAGAAAAGTGCAGGTTGTCTTGGGGACTTCCTTCACATGTGCGCTTCAGCCCATAAAGTTGGGCATTGCTGAATTTCTTCCTAGTGAAAGAAAGCGCTTCTACAGGAACACTAGGGATGGTGTACACAACAGAAGTGATGTGTACATGCAAAGCTATGTGCACGCTTGCACAATGCCAGCTTACTGTATACCTGTCTTATGCCCGTGCTAAGTTATGTATATTTACCAGCACTTACAACAGAGAATCCAATTAAATTTGGGAGAGGAAGTAATCTGGATTCATTTAGCTTGGTTCAAAAAGCCTAATTTATAAAATATTATTGGAAATGGTGTGACAAGTGCCCAGATTTTCAAATAAAAGAATAGGCTGCTGCTTTTGGTCTTTGATAACTTTTCCATGAATATGAAACGTGAGCTGCTATTTTTGTTTCTCCCATCAAGAAAAGAGTAATTTCCGACAAAAAATACAGTGAGCAGTGCCTGGATGTGCTCTCTGCTCTGGTATTGGCTGAGAATACCCTCAACGGGCCAAGTACAAAACAGAGGCGCCTTATTGTTTCCCTTGCACTGAGTGTGGGCACACAGATGGTAAGTGCAGCTATTGCTCAAACCCTCACTACTGTGTGTTACCTTGTTAGCTGTAATAAAAAGCTTTGTCACTCAACTGTTCTGACAACTTTAAAAGTAATTGTTATTTTCCAGTTAAGCAATAAATGACTCTGCCCATTTTCCTCTGCTGTTTTTTTTCTCTTAACAGAAAACATTTAAAGATGAAGAGCTGCTTCCCCTCCAAGTAGTTATGAAGAAACTGGACTTAATCAGTGAACTTAAGGAGCGGTAAGCAGCACGAAAGGATGGGGGGAGGGGAGAAAGCAGTGTCAACTTGTGTGTTGAGATTTCATGATGCAGTTTACGAAATCTTTCAGGATGTTCTGTGTTCTACACTTAGCTACATATAATTGACTGTTTTCATGTACATTGAAGACCAGCGTTGGCCAGCATGTGGGCCACAGAATTCTATAATGAAGTCTGTGGCTTCCCTAATCTTTAATAAGGAGGAGTAGCTTGCAGAAATGCAGGTCTTGTTGACTGGTGCACCCTGATTTTTGTTTGATTTGACATGGACCATGGACCATCACTTTGAACCTATGACTTCCTTGGTTTTTATACCTCCATATTAAATATTAGGTTTCCTGAAGTATGTTGCATTTTACATAAACACCTACCTCCTAAGATGCTATAAAGTATAACTGGCTGTGAAATGTTCAGCAGTGATTTTGTGCAAACACAAATTTTATTCATAGAACCTTGATGGTATGTGGACCTACCCATATACTTTCGGCATGTCATATAAACTCCAGTAATGTAAATACATTTGTACCGTGACACTGTACCTTCTTAATGCTTTATAAATTGTCAGCATTTTCTAGTTCAGTATCTACTACCAGCATCAGTGAGGAAGATGCTTGTCTGCATGTGGCTCAGCATTTTGGCAATGGTGTACAGGCCGGCTCCAGGCAACAGCGAAGAAAGCAGGTGCTTGGGGCGGCCAATGGAAAGAGGCGGCACGTCCAGGTCTTCAGCGGCAGGCCCCTCAGTTCCTCTCTTCCTCTTTGAGCTGCCGCCGAAGAGGAAGAGAGGGAGCGAAGGATCTGCTGCTGAATTGCCCCCGAAGAACGAAGCGACGTGATTTAGCTGCCGCCAAAGTGCCACCGATCGGCTTTATCTTTTTTTTTTCTCCCCTCACTTTGCTGCTTGGGGCGGAGCCAGCCCTGGTGGTGTACATCATATAATCAGAGACAAGAATAATTCCTTTCTATAATGTTGCTGTAGGAAGCATAAAGATATCATTACAGAGGTTAGGTATGGTATACCTTGAAACAGCATTTCAGTAGCTTGATATGGTGCTTACAGATATGATAGTGAAAATGGGCAACCATTTATCAAAGAGCTTACATTTTCTTTTGAAGATCAGCGGAAAAATAATAAATACCATGTACATGTGTATCTTGAGCATTAGTGCTATGAAATAACCTGTGGCGTAGATGATTGTAAAAAACAAAAACGGGGGCAAAGCTATAAAAATATGGTCTTGCTGACGTGCAGTTCACCATCCTTGACATGTTCTTTTGCGCTGCTTCGGGTTTTGTTTAATAACTAGTATCTTGCATTTTAGCATCCGAACACAGTGTGATTGTTGCTTCTTGTACTGGCATCGAGCAGTCTTCCCAATTTATTTAGATGATGTGTATGAAAATGCAGTTGATGCATCTAGATTGCAGGTAAATACAAAATACCCCTAATTGTTGAGTTAGAGTGGCTTACTGAACTGGGGAGACGGGGGAAGAAAACCCCTAAAATTGTAAAACAGTTAAAAATCACAAGTCCAGTGTCAGTGACAAATAATTGTGGCTGAGATTTTTCAGAGCATTAAAGGGGTTTAGATAAACTTATCTTCCTTTTAAAATTAATAAAGGCATGTCTGATAAATTGCTCTGTAAATCTCAACCAGTACTTTAAATATGAGGCATCACTTACAACGGTTTGTCTCTCTTCTTACCCTGCCCTTCAGTCATTTCATTTTTAAATTAAGGTCTTTGGCAGATTTAAAACAAAAATTGGAAAAATCTTAGTAATCTTTTGGTTCAGTGTGCATCTATTTTTGTACTTAGGTATTTATAAGGTACTTATTACCTGGGTTCCAAAGGATTGCAGTAGGGGCCATACTGGAGTTTTATTCTCTCCTTGTGCAATATTGCATAACTAGATAATTGCATTATAACTTTTTTTTAAAACTGACTCACAAGCATCCGATACTGGCTTTTACTGGGACAAACCACTGGTCCAGGATGTTAAACTTGATGAATCACTTGTGTGATCCACTCTAATTTGTTTAATCGCTGTTTTAAGTAATGGACTTGCAAAAGGCTGGAACTGAATACTTGTTAGTTAATCTTATGATTGGGGGTGGGGACGATAACAACAGATAGTCAATTCAAATTGGTTTACGGTACTTAACGTTATTTCCTTCATTGTTTTAGGATAACTGAATCCATCAGTCTTCCAGTCACATAGATTATTTTTAAAAAGCTTAAAGCTACAGTCTGTTAGGTTTTACATTATTGTAGTGACTATTCATATGAAATCAACTAGAAAGTGATCCTTGTTCTTTGGATTTGAGATTTTAAACTGTTTAAATTGGGCAGATTTTAGCCTTTACGTTGTAAATATTTTGAGATGTTTGTTGACGTGACTGTCTTATGGTTTGCATATTAGCTTCTTTCTGGCTTTTTAGTACATGTTTAGTGCATTACGGGACTGTGTTCCTGCTATGATGCATTCAAGACACTTGGAGTCCTATGAGGTACTTCTGGAGTGCTATGACAAAGAAATCATGGAAGTCTTAAATGAGGTAATTGTACAAGTTTGGGGTTTACTGGGAATGGGGTCTAATGGTGACAGTTTATTTGGATTGTGTATTAAAGTCAGCTTTTATTGACTGAAATTTAGGATTTTCTATAAAACCTATATAGAAGTCTTTGAGACTGCTGTGACGTATGGTGATAAATGAGAAAATGAACATTTTCTCAATCTCATGTTCTTACCTGGCCTTGTTACCATAGTATCTGAATACTTTAGTCTTTTAATATATCAACTTTCACAGTATCCCTGTGAGTTAGAGAGAGAATATTACCCCCATTTTACAGATACTGACACACAGAGAGACTAAGTAACTTGCTCAGGGTCACATAGGAAGAGCAAGGAATTGAACCCAGATATCTCAAGTCCTTAGCTAGTGATTTAACCACTGGACCACTCTTCCTCTCTGTCCAGTCCCACAGCAAATGTAATCTATTCTGGGATTCTAGAGAAGTCTCAGACAAAATAATATATTGAAGGTTTTTCTAAACTGTATGAAGTCTTATTGGAAATGAACCACACCTTTCTTAGTAAGTCACATCTGTTGTAGACTCATTATATAAACCAGGGGTTCTCAACCTAGGATTGCAAACAGGCACTGGTGCTTGCAACCACCCTGTCCATCACATATTATTGGTCCCATCTGAGCTGTTGTAACAAACATGGTTTGAATTTAGTTGAAGCCAAATGGGATTTTTTAATTAGTTTGAATGGTCACAGTGATGGATGTGTGTGTTTGCAGGGAATGGATGGGCCTCTGCTTAAATCTAGGTAGGAACCGCACTGGTGTAAAAAATTGTAGAAGTCTCACTTGGCCACAAAAACATTCTAAATCCTCCTGATTAGTCAATGTAAATGGGTGTCCTAGAACTGACACTGTTCATTTAGAACCTTTCAGAAGTGGTGTGCCGAGTCTTCATATAGTCACTCTAATTTAAGGTTTTGCATGCCAGTAATACATTTTAACATGTTTAGAAGGGCTCTTTCTATAAGTCTATAATATATAACTAAACTATTGTTGTATGTAAAGTAACTAAGGTTTTTAAAATGTTTAAGAAACTTCATTTAAAATTATATTAAAATTCAGAGCCCCCCTGAACCGGTGGCCAGGGCCTGGGCAGTGTGAGTGCCACTGAAAATCAGCTTGCATGCCACCTTCAGCACACGTGCCATAGGTTGCCTACCCCTGATTTAGAAGTTGGGCATCTCATATTATCCCTAATAACAGGTAGTTATCCATGTAGTTTCTGAATTAGTCCTCTGTTTGACTACTAGGGCATCAACATGATTTCTTTTGCTAGTGCTAGTTTCAATCCCTGGAACTCTCTGAAATTTTCAAACAAGGACTTTATGCTGCAGCTCACCTATTGCTAAGATGTAGTCACAGTCACTAGTGTCATTAGCCTTCTTGCTCTGTAGGCAAATTTCATTTCTATTAAAATAGGATTTTGAATGGACTCTTAGCATCATATTTGTCACTCCCTTGAACAGCACTTGCTGGACAAATTGTGTAAAGAAATAGAAAAGGATCTACGCCTTTCTGTGCACACACACTTGAAGCTCGATGACAGAAATCCTTACAGAGTTGGGATGAAGGATCTGGCCCACTTTTTCTCTCTGAACCCAATTCGATTTTTCAATCGGTTCATTGACATCAAAGGTAGGTTGCATTTAATATACCTTTTTTTCCCTCAGCACTTCACATCTGTTTAGTTTCTCTGATAATCCTTCTGGTATTCCTTTATTTTCTTTTTGCTTAACTATTTCCTTTACGGATTTCTGTGATCTCAGTTGCACCCTAATAATAGCTTAGATATACAAAAGTGGCATTGCAAGCATAATCCATAGTTAATAATGTTGTGGCTCTTTACCCACCTCTAGTGGCTAGCTTACATAGGGTATGTCTACACTACAGAATTATTTCGATTTTACAGAAACCGGTTTTGTACAACAGATTGTATAAAGTCAAGTGCACACGGACACACTAAGCACATTAATTCGGTGGTGTGCGTCCATGTACCGAGGCTAGCATCAATTTCTGGAGCATTGCACTGTGGATAGGTATCCCGTAGTTATGCCATAGTTCCCGCAGTCTCCCCCGCCCATTGGAATTCTGGGTTGAGATCCCAATGCATGATGGTGCAAAAACAGTGTTGTGGGTGATTCTGGGTAAATGTCGGCACTCAATCCTTCCTCCGTGAAAGCAGCGGCAGACAATCATTTCGCGCCCTTTTTCCCTGGATTGCCCTGGCAGACGCCTTAGCATGGCAACCATTGAGCCTGTTTTGCCTTTTGTCACTGTCACCGTATGTGTACTGGATGCTGCTGACAGAGGCGGTATTGTAGCGCTACACAGCAGCATTCATTTGCCTTTGCACGGTAGCAGAGACGGTTACTATCCCTATTGCACCGTCTGCCATTGTAAATTGGCAATGAGATGATGGTTATCAGTCATTTTGTACCGTTTGCAATTGGAAATTGGCGATGACGGTTATCAATCCTTTTGTACCGTCTGCTGCTGTCATGGGTGCTCCCGGCTGGCCTCGCTGAGGTCGGCCAGGGGCGCATGGACAAAAATGGGAATGACTCCTCGGGTCATTCCCTTCTTTATGTTTTGTCTAAAAATAGTCAGTCATGCCTAGAATATGGGGAAAGTGTACTAGAGAACCAGAGAGCACAGCTGCTCTGGGTCAGAGCCCCAGATATCCCGCAGAAATGATGAGCTGCATGCCATTCTAGGGGGTGCCCCTGCAACAACCCCACCCGTTGCTTCCCTCCTCCCCCAACCCTCCTGGGCTACCATGGCAGTGTCCCCCCATTTGTGTGATGAAATAATAAAGAATGCAGGAATAAGAAACACTGAGTTTTAGTGAGATAAAATGAGGGGGAGGCAGCCTCCAGCTGCTATAATAGTCCAGGCAGGACATTAATGGGTGGGGAGAAGAGGAGCGCAGCCTCCCGCTGCTATGATAGTCCAAGGTGTACAGAATCTTCTTTAGACATGAAAGAGGGGGCGGGGGGCTGATAGAGCTCAGCCTCCAGCTGCTATGTTGAGGACAGTTACCAAGCCTTTTGTACCATCTGCCGGGAATGACCAGGAGTCATTCCCATTTTTACCCAGGCGCCCCCGGCCGACCTCACCGAGGCCAGCCAGGAGCACTCACGGGCTGATGATCACGATGGCTACCAGTCACTTTGCACCATCTACCACTGGGAAGGAGATGCTGGTGTTCAGCGCTGCAGCACCCCGTCTACCAGCAGCATGCAGTAGACATAGGGTGACATTGAAAAAAGGCGAGAAACTATTTTTTTCCCTTTTCTTTCGGGGGGGGGGAAGGGTGTAAATTGACGACATACACCCTGAAACACCCGGGAAAATGTTTTTGATGCTTCAGGCATTGGGAGCTCAGCCAAGAATGCAAATGCTTTTCGGAGACTGCGGGGACTGTGGGATAGCTGGAGTCCTCAGTACCCCCTCCCTCCCTCCCTCCCTCCATGAGCGTCCGTTTGATTCTTTGGCTTTCCGTTACGCTTGTCACACAGCACTGTGCTGATTCCCTGCTGTGGCCTCTTGTCTATCATAGCCTGGAGATTTTTTCAAATGCTTTGTTATTTCGTCTTCTGTAATGGAGCTCTGATAGAACAGATTTGTCTCCCTATACAGCCATCAGATCCAGTATCTCCCGTACAGTCCATGCTGGAGCTCTTTTTGGTTTTGGGACTGCATTGCCACCCGTGCTGATCAGAGCTCCACGCTGGGCAAAAAGGAAATGAAATTCAAAAGTTCGCGGGGCTTTTCCTGTCTACCTGGCCAGTGCATCCGAGTTCAGATGGCTTTCCAGAGCGGTCACAATGGTGCACTGTGAGATACCGCCCGGAGGCCAATACTGTCGAATTGCGACCACACTAAACCTAATCCGACATGGCAATACCGATTTCAACACTACTCCCCTCGTTGGGGAGGAGTACAGAAATCAGTTTAAAGAGCCCTTTAAATTGATATAAAGGGCTTCATTGTGTGGACGGGTGCAGGGTTAATTTGGTTTAACGCTGCTAAATTCAGTTTAAACGCGTAGTGTAGACCAGGCCATAGAGAGGTTTAGGAGTTTGTTGCCTCTGAGCTAGTGGGCTTGGTCCTTCAGCTCAAGTTAGTAAAGGCTCATGGGTTTTAGATCCAGAGGTCCACTAGGGCTTTTGTTACAGTCTTTTCTTCGAGAGAACCCAGTTTTAAGTGCCAATGCAAGAATTTATGGATTTTCCTTTTTTGTTTCTTTGCTATTCCCTAGCAATTTAAGAGCTGCAGTTAGTAGTTTAATGCATATTTTATTATTCTTGATTTTTACAGTTTATGTAACACACTACCTAGACAAGACCTTCTACAACCTGACAACTGTAGCTCTTCATGACTGGGCCACATACAGTGAAATGAGGAATTTAGCAAGTCAGCGCTATGGCTTAATTATGACAGAAGCACATCTTCCCAGTCAGACATTAGAACAGGTGAGGTATATGTGTGGGTATTGTATGTGTCACTTTATTCTGGAAGTGCTAGATAATTATTCAAGGCATTAACAAGGTACAGAAACCGAGGAACCCAAAATTAGCAGCCATTTTCTAAAATTTTGGCCTAGACGATTTACCCAAGACTAGCAAGTCTGTGGCATAACCATGGTAAAACTCCTGATTCCCAGACCCATACTTCTTCGTTTTGAGCAGTGAAATGGTGTAATTAACAGTAAATAAATGTTTTTTTTTAAAAAGTAGCCATTAATTTGTGAACCTTGAATATGGAGGCTTTTACATTTTTATTTGGAAGCTAAGAAAATGGTCCAATTTTTCCCTTTTTGCTTTGCACTTATTAGATGTGGCTAACGAACCTTGACAGTCAAAAATGTTAAGATACAAGCAAAAAACCTGAATTTTAATGTGACACTGACTATAAAATTTAAAACAAAACAAACTATAAAATAAATCTAGGCCCTGAAGTAGCCCAGAACAAATTGAAAAGATATTTTCATAAAATTGAAAGGAAAAGGTGATGATTTTCATACATAACTAATTACTTTGCTTCCAAAAGACTTTCAAGAGATTCATTTGCACTATTAGCAGTTACTTTGAATACATTTGAATGACTGCCAGGACGCTGTTCTGATCCATTAAGGATTTTTGCCATATTGTTTCAGGGTTTGGATGTTTTGGAAATCATGAGAAATATTCATGTTTTTGTATCACGCTACCTCTACAATCTCAATAATCAGGTGAGGTGTATTCTGTACTTCTATGGGTAGTTCATATCTAATTTTTATAAGGTTTGGTTTTGATATGGGGTATATGATGACCTTTTCTTTGCAGATCTTCATTGAGAGAACTAGTAATAATAAGCATTTGAACACTATCAATATCCGACACATTGCTAATTCAATTCGAACTCATGGCACAGGAATCATGAACACAACAGTAAGTATCTTCTGGACTGTTTCTTTTTAATATGTACAGAACAGTGTCGGAACTCCAGCATTTCCTGACCTTTGAGTTTTTAACTGTGCCATGAGCCCTTTCCTGCACCCTGCACCCTCCTGCACCTCAACCCTCTTTCCTGAGCACCCTCATACACCCCGCACCCCAGCCCCCTGTCCCGGCCCTGCATACAATTTCCCTATCCAGATGTGGCCCTTGGCCCAAAAAGTTTGCCCACCCCTGGTCTGGATTGTCCATGCAGACCAGGGAATGAACTGTGACTTGGGGAAAAAAAAGGAGGGGGCAGTTAATTCCAAGGGACAATATTTTAGAAAATTTTGAGCAAGTAAAAGGAAGGTGGGAAGGTTTATAATGAAACTTTGCATGTAATCTTAGCTATAGAATTTACTACAATGAAAACAGATATTCAGTGAGCTTCACTGTTGCCCCACTGTTATGAATCCTAGTCATGAACCACCTGAGGCGTGTTGCCCATATGCTAAGAAGAGGGACACCAACTGGATACTCCAGAACTAGTTCCTAACTAGTCGTGGGTTTTAAAAGATCAGCCTATTGCCCCCTTATTGGCCTTTCTAAAGGAAATTAAACCTTCCAACAAAAGATTTACCTTTCTTTAGGAAGAAAGTTGCTCAGGTTGAGTCTCTTTGGGATCCACAAAATGGGGCAAGCTGTGTTGAACTTTCCACCTACAAAAAATGTCATAATATGGAATAAAAGCTTCAAGAAGCTACTGAATGATAGTCACTAGAGAATCATGTTACTTTGAAAGGGTTTTTCTAATTCTGAATTTTTAATTTTACTCCAGGTTAATTTCACTTACCAGTTCCTGAGGAAAAAATTCTATATCTTTAGCCAGTTCATGTATGATGAACATATCAAATCCAGATTAATCAAAGATATCCGATTCTTCAGGGAAGTCAAGGATCAAAATGATCATAAGGTACACTACATGTGGTGTTCTTGGATCAACAATAACTTGATTAAAAACTGTGCTGCCTTTGCACTGAAAAGTTGATATGCAGTGAACTGCAAATGTCAGTTTTTAAATAAAAGGAAAATGATATGTTTATCGACAAGTGGAACCTTCTGGTCTATCAAAATACAGTGTTGCAGTTTATACAAATTCCTGCATTGAGACTGGTGGATCTGATTCTAATTGCTTACTGAACACTAGATGGTACTCATCAGCAGACACAACATGGCACTCCTTTGTATTATAGGATGGGGTCCGTTTATTCTCTTGTTAACCTGATAATGATGCTTAGTGCAGATTTAGTCTAGTGTTGTTCTAAACCTCCAGTCCAAATCAAGTTTACCAGTTACAATAAATATTCCTATTTTGTAATAGAGGTCACTGTTGACATTAATGCACAAACTTGGGGTATGAGTACAGTAGCTATCCCTTTCTCAAGGCCTTGTGCCTAATTCTCATCTTCCACCATTGCATGTCTAATTTTAAAAAAATTGAGGTTTAATGTTTGGAATAAAAATGTACTTGAATGTTCTTTGTATGTAGTTTGCTCTTATAAGAAGAGTGCTTTCTTATTTATATATAGCAGTAACAGATCTCATCTTTGCAAATGACACTTTCACAAACTACTATGCACAGACAGGGTTACACTTTCAAAGATTGAACAAGGAATGTGTGTGAATGTTTGTGAGGTGGTGGTAGAAGGTAAAATGATGTTTAACATGAAAAGTCAAGTAGATTCTTCAAAAATCAGTATTCTCACAAACTGCAAAAATTGTTTCTGTAGTATCCCTTTGAGAGAGCAGAGAAGTTCAACCGGGGCATCAGAAAGCTTGGAATGACGCCTGATGGACAAAGTTACCTTGACCAATTCAGGCAGCTCATAAGTCAGATAGGTATGCATCACTGTATCTAAAAATATGGTACAAACATTTTAATGGCAGAGGTCTTTGTAATGCTATAACTACACTGCTTATTTTACCTATATTTTAAGGTTGAATCCCAAATTCAAGCCTGATATAAGCAGATGCATTTCCATTGAAGGAATTGGAGTTTTACCTAATTATAAAAGAATGGATCCTAAATGTTTTAATATAAGATGTATCTAGAGCTTGTATGAATGTTTTTTTATTTGCTTTGGGTTCAATTTTTATTTGTTTGACTGAGGCAACATTCATCCAGGTTGAGTATCTTTCCCACTAAATGAGAAGTACAGTTCTGTTAGACTCAGATACTTCAAAAGGTGTTTTGAATCAAATACAAATGTGTGCATATATTATAATAGTTAAATTTGATTTACTAGTTGTAGTAATACTTTTGGCACACTGATGCCACCAGTGGTGTAGGCATCTAAAGCCTGATCTTACGAACATTTCCTGTATCTTACTGCAGCATTTGGACCTTAGTTAAGGAGTTTAAAAATGTAGCGCGTGTGAGCACAATCTCCTTAGATGAAGCCAGTCATGGCTCATGTTTCATTCCTCTAGTTGGACTTTGTGCCATTAAACTCTAAAGTATCTGCATTTTTTTTCTCCGTGTAATTAGTTTCAGAATATTTCTCTTGTAAAACCATTCTGGCTACCCCAGGGCATCAGAATATCAGGGATTTTGAAATGTGTACATGTAAATATCTAACTTAGGTGTGTTCCTGTTTTTCTTGTTTTTAAAGGCAATGCAATGGGCTATGTGCGAATGATAAGATCTGGTGGACTTCACTGCTGTAGTAGTGCAATTAGGTACCTACATGAATATATTTCATGCTGCTACTATTTTATATCCCTGTGCTACCCATTCATACTGATATTCCCTTAGGAAGGTCTGTTTTTTCCCCACATATTCATCATTTGACTCAGAAGTGCGAAGAGTATTAAGAATAAGCGTGACATTTTCCAGGATACCAGCTCTGTATTTTATAGTAATGTTTTTAAGAGAAGTCCTACAGAAAAGTCCAGCTAGCACATTATTTAGCACTGAACTTGCGAGGCCCTAAGTGCCCCTGGGTCCCATTCATGTCAATGGGAGCTAAGGAGCCCTGCACCATGAAGGATTGTGGAATAAAGTTATGGAATAATAAAATAGTTCAAGCAGTATTCTAGGCACTGTACAAATGAGACAGTCGCTGCCCCTAACGGCAAAAGACGCACCCGCAGGACTTGAAGGGAGCGAACTTCGTTTATATGTATTGTATATGTATTAGTCCTATGTATTGAACGTTTTTGAACCTCCATAAGAGTGTTGTACATTCTGAGGACACAAGTAGACATTCTTCCTGCCTTTAAGAGTTTACAAACACAGTTAACCCATTCCTTTCTGTTTAGATAACTATTGAGTTTGGAAAAGTGTCTGATACCATGTGTTAAGGACTGTATAAGGCTACAAAGGAATTGCATCTTTTGTCCTGCAAACTAGTTCAGAATCCCTTACATTGCAAAATTGACTAATTGGAGTTCCTTTAACTACAAAACAATAACCTTTTGTAAAGTATGGCACATTACGTAGGTGAGCTCTTACAGACCAAAATGATTATTTATCATTGCATATAGTGCCATAGAGTACATAACATTTTACAGAGAGAACAGGATACAGTTTGTACTCTGCAAAGTTTACAAGCTAGGTGTTGTACCATATGGTATATGGCAGAAAAATTGTCTTAATTGATGGCATCAGGTGAGGGGAGTGGGTGGTTTATGGGCAGTATTATGAGGCTGTCTGTTTTCTCAAGGTGTTCATCATGTTTCCTCTTGTTTGTTAGCTATGATTTTATTTGGATGGTGTGGAAGTACGGGTCATGGTTGAAAGATGCTTTTGGAGGAGTGGGAGCTTGTGTAGCATACGGGATTGGGAAGGACACTGCAGGCATAGCAGGGCAGCATGGGAGAGAGCACAGAGATTCTTGTGGAAGAAAGATAGGAAGGGAACAAGGCTGGTAGTGGAATTAACAGACCCTGGGTGAGAAAGAGAGAGAAGATGTATGCAGAGCAGTGTCAGAGCCTTGAAGGCAAGGGTGGTTCATTGTGTAATTTATTTATAATTTAACTTAATTGATGCATCAGTGAGTAAACTATAGTTAAATGTAAACCTAACACACAATAATTGTGCAGGTTTGTTCCTGACCTTGAAGATATTGTTAATTTTGAGGAACTAGTGAAAGAAGAAGGACTCTCAGAAGAAACACAAAAAGCAGCCAGGTATCCCGACATTGTGTTTTGAGATGTGGGGAGGCAAGCGTCTTTGTTTTTAAACTTGTGTTTTGTGCCTTTCTTATTTAAAAAATTCAAATGCTTTACAAGAGTTAAAATGTCTTTGTTTAATCAGAAACAATAGGCACTATTGCTTTAAAGATGCTAAACTGAAAATGAGATTTGTACCAATTGGATCCATTTGGAACTCATCTGCTCTGTAAAATTGTCATTTGGTGAGGAAAGTTCTTTAGCTTGTAAATGTCTTAAGTTTTAGAAATCTCCTTTCTGGTTAGAGACTTTAAAAACAAACCTGCTTCGCTAATCCTATTCCAAGGCCTGTTCAGATATCATTGAGGACTCTGGGGAAAGCACCACCTGGCCACCTTGGCTTGTGTAGTGGAAGGAATGGAGGAAAATGAGCATTTTCCATTTGGAATACACTGGTGAAATGTGTAGGAGGAAACCATTGCTTTCAGCTATATTGGGCTCTTCTCAAAAGCATTCTCTCATCCAGAGAATAGCAATAGCTGGTGGTGGCCTATCTGAACCATACTTGCTAAAATGTGTTCTGAACACTGATGTATTTTAAGTGATTCAAGCTTAGATTTCTGTTGGGTTTTCTTTCCTTGTTTAAAGGCATCAGAGTATGGCCAACAGTGGGTACAGGGAATATCTCAATTGGCAAAATGTTCTGATAGTCATTTATCAAAGCCTGTCTTAAAACTGAACCTTAAACTGCCCTTTTGGGGCTATGGATGGGAAACAAGCAAATCTTCTGCTTTATAGCCCGTACTCTTTCCCTGCTGCTAAAATAAGCCCCTTCTTGTTCTAAGTCTGTGGATATAACTGTATTCTGCTCACCTGTTAGCTGGCTATAGATCCAGTTAACAAAACGTGAGCTTTCTTTATCATTTCTGCTGTGAGCGAATACTAGATTTGTTGTCTCTTCATCCAGGTGGAAATTGAGAGTTAGAGTGGTGTTTTGAGGAGGTCGAGGAAAGTTTTACCATGTTGCCATAGAGTTCCACAACCTTTAGTGCAGTTAAACTTGCTATTCTGGTCTGGCTTATTTCCTTGCTATAAGCTTTCTGATTTGAGATGTAAACTAATAAAACTTTGCACTCGTTTTCTCCCTATATCTTTGTCATTGAAGGGAGCTCTCTTTGCTTGGAGTGAATCTCCAGAAAATGTATTCCAATAATTCTGAACTTTTAAAGGGTGTATATGTATAATTTTCTGGTGCATAGCTTCTTTCTGCATCACCAGTAATGGTTAATACCCCACACCTATGGAATTTGGAGGCAGTCCAATGTTGCTGCTGGAGGCTCCAGGACTAAGCCTAGCCCTTCAGCTCAGGGCTCTAGATTTTCTGTCTCTAGCAATGGAACAAGTTGGTGGTTCGGTTTCCTCTTCTTTCTTTGTTCATGCGGCAGCAATTTATCTTCCTTCTCTTCCTCTTCTTCCCCCGGATTGAGTATTTGACAGTGAGATGGTTTCAACCACCGAGCTCCACCAATGAAGCACCCTCCTCTCTAGGACACCTCTGCCCCATTCAGGCATGGCAGAGCTATCCTGAAAACAGCAGACTAAATCTAAGCAGTGTTTTCCATGCAAGGCACCATTTACAGGCTCTTCACAGGGCAAAGTATGCCCTGCCTGTTCTCTGTCAGGGCATGGGGCTCAGACCGGACCGGTATGTCAGATCCCCCCCATCCCAAGAGCTGCAACTCTAATGCAGAGTCTAAGGATGAGTAGGATGCTATCCAGCCAGCTTGGGGTAAGTCCTCCAAAAGACAGGAGGGAACTGTCTGCCCGTCCCCCTCCTTCCAAATGATCCCAAAGTCCCATCCTCCAGATACTGAAGTGGGTCCTCTGCTCCCTGGGAAAAGAAGTGGGGTTCCTTCACCATTCCCCTTCTTTCCTCTAGGAATTGGGGCATTGTCCTGGTACTCAGGGGAAGGTCTAGCAAACCCTGAGATTCTGGAATCCCAAAAATCAAAAGCTAGCATCACCTTTTGCAAGGCAGCAATTAATATTACTAATGAGCAAGTGGGGTGAAAATCCAGGGTCAAACCCCCTCTCCTTTGACTTCACCACCCTGTTCCCTCGAGGGAGTGTTTGCTGGTGCTTTTCTCCTACACAGAGTCTGTGTTCTGTATCAAGCTCACTGCCCCTTTCCCACCCGACAGTATGTCTGGCCCTGCGGGAAAGCCTGTCGTTCCCAGGAAGCCTTCCCTTGGATTGCTGCATAGTGGAAATTTCAGTCCAAGGACCCTCACTCACAGCGAGGGAAAGGGGTGCAGATTTCAGGCAGCAGCAGAATGGAAATTGTGCCTGCTTATCATAGTAATAAAACCTTGCTCTGCCAGGGAAAGGGTTTTCTCTCCCTCTCTTGCTCCCTGTCACCCTCTGCTGGCTGGCTGCTCATTAGAGTGTAAGGAGCACTTTAAGCAGCCTGTGACCAGAACAGAGGCTTCTGAGGATTCTGCTCCCCATGGAGTTGCACCATCATGGGATTAAGTGAGAAATTCCTTCCCATGTTCAAAATGATCCTGTTACCGAGTAAAGCCCTGAGTGGTACGGGGTTGCTCCTACAATACTTCTGGGCTTGCCAGGCCAAACAGCAGAGCTAGCCAGCCTTGGGGAGCAGGCAGGCAACCTATCATGCGGACATCTAAAAAGTGACTTCTACAATCGAGGTATTTGTACTAGCACTTCTCATTGATTGAGAGATCCTCAGACCAGGATAAATAGCATGCTATCTTCCACCTGTAAATTGGTAGAGGAACTACACCTCTACCCCGATATAACGTGGTCCTCAGGAGCCAAAAAATCTCACTGTTATAGGTGAGACCGCGTTATATCAGGGTAGGGAGAGGAACCGCTCCCCGCCCCAGCTCACCTCTGCCTCCTCCCTGAGCGCACCACCACTGCTCTGCTTCTTCCTCCCTCCTCCCTTCCAGGCTTGCCACGCCAATCAGCTGTTTGGCCCGTCAAGCCGGGGGGGGGAGGGGCAGGAAGAAGCGGAGTGGCGGCGGTGGCGTGCTCAGGGGAGGAAGCAGAGATGAGCTGGAGTGGGAAGTGGTTCCTCTGCGCCCCCTGTTACTTGCTGTGGCCCTCCTCAGGGCACCTCGCCCCAGCCCACGTCCGTTCCGCCTCTTCCCACGACTGCGCCGCAGCTCTGCTTCTCCCCCCTCCCTCCCAGGCTTGCTGCACCATTCAGCTGTTTGGCGCGGCAAGCCTGGGAGGGAGGAGAAGCGGAGCAGAGCGGCATGCTCGTGGGAGGAGGAGGTGGTGGAGCGGAGGTGAGCTGGGGCGGGAAGCTGTTCCTCTGCACCCCCCCTTACTTGCAGCCCCCCTGCCCTAGCTCACCTCTGCTCTGCCTCTGCCTCCTCCCACGAGCGTGCCACAGCTCCGCTTCTCCTCCCTCCCAGGCTTGGCGTGCCAAACAGCTGATTGGCGCAGCAAGCCTGGGAGGGAGGAGAGGCAGAGCTGCAGCACATTTGTGGGAGGAGACAGAGTGGAGGTGAGCTTGGGCGGGGGTCCGTGGGGAGGCTCACAGCAAGTAACGGGCGGGTGCAGAGGAACCGCTTGCGGCAACACACATTCGGATGTAACGCTGTAAAGCTGCCCCATCTGCCGGACTGCTGTTTTACCATGTTATATCTGAATTCACGTTATATCGGGGTAGAGGAGTACCACACACACACTACCGAAAAACAAACAAAACCAAAATTAAAAAAACCCTCATCTGCAGGACTTTTCCAGGCCAGGATGCCAGTGGCTTGCAAGGTACTCTAAAATATCTTCCCTTTGAAGCATTATTAAATAGATTATTTTCTGTAGATGTCTCCTTTGAGGCTATCATAAGATCCAAATGAGGACAGACTACTGATTTGAAACCAAATGTTAAGCTAAAATTTTGTTCTAAGCCGTAGCCATCCCTTTGGAAGTTTGTGGCATACATGGACATTCCTAGTACTCAGAAGATATATTTCAAGCATATGGAGTACAAAAGCTAAGGGTACCCTGTTCAGCTCACTCTGTCCAAAATGCCAAGGCTCTAGGGCCTCAAAGTTGCTGCAGGCAAGATGTTAGACTCCTGCACCAGTTGGCATGTTAGGAATCTGGGAAAGCAGGACCGATCCCCAAATGGCCCCCTCAAGGATTGAGCTTACAACGCTGGGTTTAGCCGGCCAATGCTCAGACCGCTGAGGTATCCCTCCCCCACAGAAATCTCTTGGAGTATTGCGGAAAACGTGTCTGAGCCTCATCTGAAGAGTTGCGAAGTAAGTTTCCATTTGTCTGCAGAGGAGAGCCTTTGGTAGGAGGGTGCTTCTGGTTTGGTTTCTACCTTATTCCTTGCCTTGTATTTGGGGAAATCTTTCCGTTCCTGTCTTTTGTTCTAATGTAATGATAGTAAACTCTGGATTTTCTTCCCCCCAACCCCCACTTCTAAGATTCACTGTTGGCTACTTCCTGTTAGTGATGAATTAGGAGAGAAGTTGTGCAACAGAATGAGACATTTCTCACCTCATCATTTTCTTTCTGTTAGCAGTTTCTTTCCTCATTCAGCCACCCTGGCAATCTGATAAATTCCATTTTGTATTTTGGTAATTTTTCTCTTAAGGGAGATTTAGACATACAATTGTTTTAAGTTATTTAATACATTATACCCAGTTGTCTTAATACTAATAATCAGTTGCTGGAGTGTTTCTACAACTGTAGAACAGCTCTTCTGGTTCCCTGGACTGAAGGGCTGGGTCTACTCCTGGAGCCTCCAGCAACAAACATTGGACTGCCTCCAAATCCCATAGGTGGGTACTAACTCTTAGTGATGAACGAGGAGAAGAGCTGTGCAACAGAAAATGATCAGATAAGAAATTTTCTCATTCTTTGCAGGCAGTTGGATTCTGTCCTCACTGATCTCACACGTAATTCTGCAGAAGGGACAGAGTACTTCAAAATGCTTGTCGATGTGTTTGCTCCCGAATTCCGCAGTCCAAAGAATATGCACTTGCGCAACTTTTACATTATTGTTCCCCCACTGGTTAGTATTTTTGCCACATATATTGATGTGAATTTTTTTTTGATCTATGATGCATAGCATTAAACCACAAGTACATGTGTAGTAGGCTATTCAAGCCGACTTAGGCACCAACTCCCAACAGTGCATAGATGGGACCTCTTTACTGGAAGAGTAACTTTAAAAAACCTTTCCATCCATTAAATTAAGTCAGTGGAGGAATCTTAATGGGGGAGAGAGAGAAGAGAGGCATCTGGGATAACGTGATGAAAGGAGAAAAAGCAATGATATTAAATGCCTCTTCCCCAAAAGTGTCCTTTCAGCAGCAGCTTGGGGACCTCCAACCGCTTTTAACTCCAAATTCTAGTGTATAAACTCTAAGGCCCTCATCCTGCAGTTGGATCTGGTCAGGAAGATCCTTGCCTCCATGCAGAGCCCCACTGACTTCAGCAGGGTTCTGCCCACTTCGATCGATTGCATGATCAAAGCCAAAATTGGGAACTGTTCACTATTCCAGAACTAGCTTTTATAATAGAAAATTAGCTGAAGGTGGCTGAACCTCCAGCTGTGATTGTGGAAGATGAGCTGGAATCATGGGTGATGAAAATGAGGAAAAGGGGGCAACATAATCCAAGGAAAGTCTAGAAAAATAATGAATGAATATATGCAAACAAGTTGGGGGAACGTTTCTCTCCTTCTCCCTACATCTTTCAGCTGTTTTTCAGAGATGACTGCATTTCAGAAAGCTTCATTAAATATCTTTTTGAACATTTAACTATATTGAACTACATTGTAATAAATGCACAACTCTGGTGTGTGTGTATTAATAAACTATTGGTTTGCCCACTGGGTGATTGAAGAGAATTGGCCTTTTGCCTAAAACACGTCCATTGTGTGGTAGTGCTACAATGATATATGAAAGTGTAGCTACTTCTAAACAGTAATAAAACTGCATGAGACTTTCCTGTGTGAGTAATTCAATACTAATTTAAAACACTGTCTTTAGTGAGCTTTCAAAAAAATCTTAGATCTTTGGGTTAGGTTTAAGAAAAGTCATTTATTTTGTTTATATTTAGCTTCACTTAAACCTCCATTGGACACCTGTTCTGTGCTCCTATTCTCTGTCCCTTATATTAATGTAAAGCACTTGACATCACCAGCAAATATAATGAAAATTATACCATACATTATTAATTATATTATGCAAACTCAGAACCCTCCAATCCTCAGCTGACCATCTCCCCCAGAGCCTAGGAAACAGATGGGCTGTCCATCCAAAACCCTTATAAATCAGGGACTCAGAATTTAGCTTGGGTTTTTGGATGTAATTATATTTTACAACTGACAAAATTGCAAATGAACACCTTTTATTTTACCAAATCTTACTCTCAGGTTATGTCTACACTACAGATCTTGCAGCTGTACCACTGCAGCTGCACCGCTGTAGGGTCTCCCTGAGCCATTCTGTGCCGGCGAGAGAGAGTTCTCCTGTTGTCTTATCGCTGTCCACACTGGAGCTTTTGTCGGTGAAACTTCCGTCAGTAAGAGGTGTTTTTTTTCACACCCCTGACACAAGTTTTGCCAACAAAAGTGCTAATGTAGACCAAGCCTGAAATGACAATCTTTGGGACAACTACCTTTCCTTCGTTTCAGACTCTCAACTTCGTAGAACATTCAATTAGCTGTAAAGAGAAGCTGAATAAAAAGAACAAAGGTGGAGCAGCTTTCACTGATGATGGTTTTGCCATGGGTAAGTTTGAGCATACTGTCTTGTCTTCCAGTCAATTGGCGTGATTAAGGCTTTACAAAATAATAATTTGCCGTAACTTTTATGTTTAGCATTGCTCACTATTTGTGATTTTAAAATTTGAGTTGTCCTTACCTCAGCATGACGGGACTTGTGTAGGTTATTGCTTTCCAGTTTCAATGTTGTGTACTTAGTTCTCTTACTTCTCTGTGCGCACTACTAGGACAGACCACACTTCACCACAGGAAAATGGAATTTTACACAAGTCTGTTTCATCATTTGTTGGGTGTTTTAGCAATTTTATTTATTTCAACATTTTTATTTTCAGGGGCGCATGCATAAAAGCACATCTAGCTGTGATGTTTTATAAAGTAAAACTTGCTCTTTATTGTAGCTTCATAGTTAAGATTTAATTGTAATGTAGCATATAAAGTGAATAGTCGCAATACTAATATTAAAGGATATTCAAGGGGGTATATATAGAATATGTACCTGCATTTGTTCACTTTGACTTTGGTAAATGGTTTGTTAATGACTGCAGGTGTGGCTTACATTCTAAAGCTTTTGAATCAGTACCAGGAGTTTGATTCACTTCACTGGTTCCAGTCAGTCAGGGAGAAGTATGTGAAGGAGATAAGAGCGGTAGCTAAGCAACAGAATGTGCAATCAACTAGTCAAGATGAAAAGCTACTACAGACTATGAACCTTACCCACAAGCGACTGGAAGTTTGTTTACAGGTACATTATGGTTCCAGTTCTATGACGTGTATTGAACTCCACATTTGCTTGTCTTGGTTCAGCTGGTTATTAGCACTATAGAAGGCACCATCAAGAATTTGTAGAGACCATTAAATTATTCCCTGCTGGCTAGCACAAAAAAAATGCCCCCCTCAAAAGAAGGGAT
This sequence comes from Gopherus flavomarginatus, assembly GCF_025201925.1. Taxonomy (NCBI): domain Eukaryota; kingdom Metazoa; phylum Chordata; order Testudines; family Testudinidae; genus Gopherus; species Gopherus flavomarginatus. The sequence continues at coordinate 105,382,423 of NC_066617.1, read as the reverse complement.
GAGCTGGGTGGTATTAATTATATATTTAATGCTGTAAGCATGCTTGGTGCTTTAAGATGTGCTAGAAGAGAAATACCTTGCTCCTAAGAGCAGAAATCTACAATAGATGGCTAACTTGAGAGAGAATGACTGACCATGGAATTAGGAGGTAGGTAGCAATAAATAATATGATGTATATGTTTGTGTATAGAGAGTCAAAGGAGCTTGGTTCATAGCATTGGATATTATGACTTCTGTGAATTGTGAAGATGAATAATGTCTCAGCTATCAAACCAAGGAAAGGCAAGCCTTATTTAGTATCTTGAAATATAGTAGTTTTAACTTCAAGGCACAAAAAATTACAATTCTTTCTGCCTTATGTAGGTAATACCATCCCTTATATCTGTAAGGTAACATGGAAAATCAGTAATTCAAATGTATAGAAGACTTAATCTATTTGATAAACTAATATAAAGTTCTTTTGGCCAGTCTAAGTGCTTTGTAAAACACATGTGAACAAGGTATAAAGTAGGATTTTCAAAAGCACCTAAGTGACTTAAAAGCACAAATCCCATTGACTTTCACTTAAGTGCTTCTGCAGATCCCATTCACATATGCTGTAGATAATAATTCTGTGATATACTACTGCTTACTGAAAGTCTCTTTCTTCTCTCAATATTTTTAATTAGGAGTTTGAACTGCTTTATTTCTCGCTAAGCAGTGCAAGAATATTTTTTAGAGCAGACAAAACTGCAGCAGAAGAAAATCAGGAAAAGAAAGAGAGAGAAGGTTAGTGAATGTTGTAGAACTTTTTTAGAACTTGAATTCTTGTGTCTTCAGAGATACCCTGATTAGGATTTTGTGGTTTCCTGTGCAATATGACTCAAAGACTTGCACTCTCCTTGTCCTGTGTAACTACATTCTTCTTACTGTCAGCTGATTCAGCAGAACTCCAAATGTTGTCAGAACCTAATAGTGATTCAGGACTCAAGGACAGCTGATGGTGATGATATCTGGAGTGGAGTGAATTTTAAGATGGACTATTGAGCCCAAAAGCTAGTGATAGGGGAGGAAGGCAAATAACAGTAATATCACTTAATGGGCTAAATGCATTATCATTCTCACCATCACCAGTTTGGTAATGTTATACTCCTTCCCTCCACTGTCTTTATGATAGGCTCTTTTTGAAAGAATTCCATTTGAATTATTCATCATTGCTACTAGCTACAGTTCAGTGGCAGTGATTAGGGCTCCATGTCTGTCACGGAGGTCGCAGAAGTCACAGATTCTGTGACTTCAGCAGCAGCCATAGTGGCCGACCCCAGGGCCACCCAAGCAGCTGGCCCCAGGGACAGCTGCTTTGGCGGCCCTGAGGACAGCCACACTGGTCGCTGCTGGAGCGGCCCCACAGCTAAGATTTAGTCAAGGGTATTTATAGTACAATCAGGGACAGGTCACAGGCTATGAATTTTTGTTTATTGCTCGTTACCTGACCATGGCTTATACTAAAAATTCCCATGACTAAATTGTAGCCTTAGCTGTGATTAAGGAACTATTTTTAAACACTCATACAGAGATCATTGGCAACATGCAGGGAGATAAAAGCTTGAACATATTATACTTCTAACATGCAGATGCTCACAATGTGTTTTGTCTTGGCAAATGAACTGCTAATATAGGATTTAGGGAATATGTTGTCAATTCATGGTTTAGGTGAAGTGCCCAATTAACATTAATAGGCATGTTATATATTCAGTGTCAGGAGAATAATCCTACCACACAAATGTCTCTAGTCTCTCTTGCGCAGGGAGAGTTAGCATGTGTGGTTGAAAGCCTGTCTCTTTAAAAAATGAAAAGTGCTCACAAGGATTGTGAGGTAGATATATGGTTGTCCCAACGGATTTAGGAAAATTGCTATAGCTAATCCCACACAGGTGAATGTAGTGAAGTTGAAAACAGAATTAGTAGCATTTGGCCAGAAATGCCTCTTTTAGAGATAATACAACATAAACTTCTTGTCTGTCTGTAGTTCTGGTAGGTTCTTATCACAGATGTTATGAGTTTTTGGCTAAAAACGCACAATTTTTCATTTAAAAAATGTACATAAAATGTGCCACTGTAAGTCTGCCAGAAACATAACGGGAGTAAACAGATCAAGGGGACCATCCTGAAAGGATCTGTTGTTGTTTCTACCAAGGGAAGCTGGCAAGTTCACTAAGGAAACTTTTTTTAGGATGAAATAGCATTAGTTTTTCATGTACATTTTAAAATTTCTATTCACTTGGAGTGGAGATGCTCAAATTACTATTCAGACTTAAAAGAAAAAAAAAAGTTAATAGAAAAGGACAAATACTGTGGTAACTTTGATTTAACCAGCCACAATTATATAGAGTATTCCTCTGAATAAGTATTCATAGTCATGGTAAATGTGCCAATCGTGTGCAAAGTGTGTTCTGCAGTAGTCAAGGCTTGAAAGTTTAGCTGTGAGAAGCAATATCGTAGGCTTCAGTCTTTAGACCTTAATTCTGCAAAGCAGTCCAGCACTCCAACTTTGCTCATATGAGTAGTCCTATTGACAGGGACTAACCACAGGAGCAAAGTTGTGCCTGTAAGTGCTTTGCAGAGTCACTAAGGATATCTCAGCCAAGAGACTAGAACTGGAACATTCCTGGCATACAGCAAGCTTACTTTTTATAATGTCTGGTTAAAACAAATTATTGTTTTAAATATAACATATCAGTTTCAACTTTTTTTCTTTTTTTTCTTCTGTAGAAGAATCTGTTAAAACAAGCAATGGAGACCTCTCCACCGCTGCACCTGCAGATCCCGTTGTGAAATGATATTGCTGGTATGCATTATTTGTATGAGCTATCAGAATTATTAATTATCCTGTTCCTGCCAATAACTTTTTGTAGGGATAAAATCCTAGATTTGATTTACCTCTTGTGTTAAAATGGATAGGAAATGGTACAATACTATAGCAGGACCCAGTGGGCTACTATAGCTGAGTTTGTGTCCATATTTCCTTTGGAAAACCCTGTTTTTTCAGGAGTTTATTACATTATTTACAAAATTTTGGTCTGAGCTGAAACGTAGCATGTAAAACCTTGACTTAGGAACAACCGTTATCTTAAGTTACAGAAGTGCAGATCAAAATTAGTAATTCACTAATTTCAAATGTTTTCTTGCATCGCTAACTTTAAAACATCACTTAAAAACCTTGTAGGCCTTTGTTCCATGGTTTGCACTAGGGCATTTTGATCTTTTTAACCAGGAAGAACAATTAAAGACAGACAGACATTTGCATTTCTAGTATCTATTGTCTGAAAAATAATTTGGGTGCTGGGAATGCATCATATTCAGAGTATATGTGGCACCTAATACCATAGTCACATATCATACTATAATAATGCTCGGCATACCTTGTGAATGTAAATTGAGACTAATACATAGTTCAGAAACCCTTATTAATGTTAGCATATCTCACAAAGCCAGTATTCTTCATTGATTCTGATCCATTGGCATACCAGCTGACCTAAGGGGATTTAGCTCACTTTCCCTGCCTTTTTCTTTCATACCAAAGAAGGTGGGGTCGGGGGTAGAGAGACTACGCTAATGAAACTGCTTTAGGTTTACACTGAAGGCCTGACTTTCATCTACAAAAGTAAGGAAATTCAGAGAAGAGAAAACCAGAATTAGCGCTTCCTCTTATGACCAGGCACTGTATGAATGGGTGCCTGTGAATATTAAGTAAACTTACATTTCATGAATGCTGTAGTACCTAAGCACAAGTTTCAGCCTCAAGTCTGTAGGTCTGTTACACCCTTTGTGATGTCCAAACGTAGTCTTACATGCTTTATGATCAACAATAATTACACTGCAGGCTCTAAAAGCTGCTGTACACTGTGAGAATTCCATACAACTTAAACATGTGCTTGCTACAGTTTTGCAGATTGTGCAAGAGTTAGACAGTAGTTATCCAGATTCCTGACTCAAGCAAATGGCTAGTCTTATCTTAAAATTAAGTGCCAGTTACCACTAACTATGAAAAGGTACTGTTATGTTTTAATCACCCAGAACATAAAACAATATCTTGCTAGCTAAATAACACATCATTTAGTTTAACTGTGACTTGCAGTTTTTTGGCACAGATGGTATATTTTATTGGACCACAGTTGCCAACCTCATCTCCTAATTACAGTGCAAGATGCTGTTTTATAAATATTTCATAATTACTCCAAAGCTGGTCACTGATTATGTATATATGACTAATATAAGGTGTGACACACCTGATATTTGCCCCTGTCAGTCACTGATTCATGTAGAAATCTAGGACAAATGATGATTTGTTGAAACTGAAGGGACCAGACTGGCATGAAATTTTTTTCCCTAATGCTGAAAACATGACGCAGAAGCATCACAAACTGTTTACTTGGCTGCACTCATTAAATCCTTTATTTGCGATTCATCATAATTGCTGAGATGGCCCTAAAGAGTGCTGCAGACCCTAATTTGTATTTGTTTGAAGTGCTGTTTTATTTCAGTGAGACTTTCATACGTTATTTTTAATTATTTGTGTCTAGTTTGACCTCTGGGCCCGTAGCAAACATTTTCAGCAGTGCTACTACTGCTGCTACTACTACTGCTAACTTCCCTGCTCCTGTATGTGCATATACATATACCCCTGTTCTAGACCAATCTTCAGTCATATAGTTCATAGGTTCTTGGGGGTCTGAAGAATCTATGGCTAGAGTCTCTCACTTCTCCTGTAGATTGACTATGTAAACATGTACATTCATGGCACACCTATGCTATAATAAAGTCTGCACTTTTCCCTTTTGCCCTGTAATTTGGAAGAATGCTATTACAAACCCTTAATACTTTTCAGTTAATCTTGGATAGTGTATATGCCTGATCTGTACACTGCTAACAGATTAATGTGGTTTTGATGACCGAAATTCCACAGAAAGGACTACAGGCTATTTTTAGTACCGTTTAGAGGTAGCATATGTGGCTGTGTAATGTATGTGTGAATATATACATATGTACAATGATATAGCTCTTCTCGTTAATATAGGATTGTAGTTAATGTATTTGGAACATCTCACTATGCAGTAGAATCTCACTAATGGAGGGAACCATTGTATGGATTCATTCAGTTTCAAGCTGGAATAGTGGGGCACACACCCACCTGTGCCAGTGGGGGAGAGCGCCACATGAAACTCGTCCATTTCACTAGGCATTACAACTGCATGTGGTGCTACTACAGTGAGAACCTGGTCCAGCAGCTCTTAGAGCTTGGGCACAATTATGGAAATGAGGCTCTGGGCTGGAGAAGGGAGAATCTTAGGAAAGCTACTGTTGCCACTTCACTCAAAAAATCCATTGGTAGCAAGAGAACAAAGATGGCTACAGCTGGCTTAATTTTGCTGAGGACTGATAGACCAGCTTTTTAGCTCCCCTTTTCCTTTCAGTCAGGAACCAGGGGGCATTGCTGAAAGCTGCCTGTCTAGCAAGAAAGCAGCAGCTGCCATCTTTCACTTGTTCCTGTGGGTGGGCTGAGTGTTAAAGGAAACAGATGTGTAGCAACAGCCCTTTTAAAAGCTCATGCCCCTCTCCTGATTGGCTGTCTCATTCTTCAATCAAATAGTAGTGAGAGCCCAGCCTTACAAGTACCTCTTCCCACCCCCATTTTCCTTCCCCCACAACACCAGTACTGGGGGAGGACTCTAATATGTGCTCTAGTCTGATTTCAGGGACTTACTGAAAGCCAGAGCTAATCTCATGTGCCCTTTCCATTGGCTGGGTTGGGGGGAGAGATTCCACTAAGAGCTGACCCATCTGCACTTAAGTGAGCAGCTAATATGCTTCCAGTGTATAGCTGTAGGCTGCTGAAGTGCAGATTCCTGAGATCCTACTGCATTCTGTAAGCTGGAGGGAAATTTGAACTTTTCATCGGATGGCCATTGATGACAACCATTTTCAATTTCTCAGGTATGAAGGACCAAATGTAACATGTATTATCTAACTCATTTTACAAAAAGGGTATTTTGTTACCTTAGTCTTTTTTTTGGTTTTGTGAGTAGAGTACATTATGTACAGAAAGTTAATAAATGTAATTTTGAGAACATCATTCTTTGATTTTTGTCTTCAGTAACAGGTGTCCTCTGAACTATAAGCAGGTTTCAGTTCTCCATTAGTAAAAATTTAAATAAATAGGTATACTGTATCTCCATATATTTATCTCATAGAACAGGAAGGGACCCTGAAAGGTCATTGAGTCCAGGACCAAGTACTGATTTTGCCCCAGATTCTTAAGTGGCCCCTCAAGGATTGAACTCACAACCCTGGGTTTAGCAGGTCAATGCTCACACCAACAGTGTGACCATTCTTACAGAGCAGTGGCTTATGTGTCAGTAGTAATGTGATCAAATCAATACAGAGGGTTGGAGAACTAATACTTCATTCTAATTATAATTAACTTGCATGGTGTTAACATTCAAACATTCAGTGATGACTGATGGGTGTCTGGCCTTCTGCCATACTGATTCCAGGCAAAAGGGGCATCTGCAAAGATTTTGGAAGATTATCCTCCTTGTCATGTTCTAGTTAACCGTAAGCTCTCTAGTATAGTGATTGGCAACCTTTGGCACGCAGCCCGCCAGGGTAAGTACCCGAGCGGGCCAGTTTGATTATGTGCCGCATACGCAGGTTTGGCCAATTGCGGCTCCTACTGGCCGCGATTCACCGCTCCAGGCCAATGGAGGCTGTGGGAAGCTGTGGCCAGCACATCCCTCGGCCCACACCGCTTCCCATTGCCCCTGACCAGCGAACTGCAGCCAGTGGGAGCCATGATCAGCCGCACCTGCAGGCGGCCTGGCCCGCCACTTGCTAAAGGTGGCCGATCCCTGTACTAGTATCAGAAAAGCTAATTTCTTAAGTGCCCCAAAAAAATTTAGATTTAATTCAATCAGTTTTACTCAGCTATTCCAGCTAAGTTTTTTAAATGAAACTAGAGATAGAGAACAGCATGAACCAATGCTGTATGGGTTTTCCTGTGATGTCTATCGTTAAAGTATTTGCCACTGCATACAGTCTTCAGTAATCCAACTGACAAGCTGCTTCTTGACTATGCAACACAAAATGGCAAAGCCTCCATAAGCAAGTCCTGTATAACTTATTGCAGATGAAACTGGAGAAAACTCCCTAGCCAGTGCACAAAATACCTCCGTTTAGGCAAGCTACCAGTCACTAACACACAGACTTATAATCTAGCATTTTATTGGTAAACTTTTTTTTATTGAAGACTTTTGCAGACTGTCAGACTTTATATTTCACCATAAAATTAATGTTAAATTTACAACCATACTTAACGCAATAAACATACTGACTTATGACCGTTATCCCAGGCTGCTACTTTCAAGAAGCTTAACCATCTAAAAACCACACACAAGCATGCAAATTCCTTGACTATTTCTGGATTCTGTTTGCATTTTGGTTGTATTTAAAACTAACAAATCCAGGCGTTGTTATATCCAGGATTTAGACATTCTGTAACTGAGTAAGTGTGGTCCCTATGAAGATGAATAGGCACTTAAATTTATTTTGTAAGCTTATTCTAGGTGCAATACAAAAATAGATTAATAGGAAAAAATTAGTGTTTATCAAATAGTTCTGTAAAGAAACTAGCACAAAAGATAAATTCTTGTAACACTTAAAGTACACTAGAAACTAAAAAACTTCATTTGAAAATAAAGTAAATAGTGCATTTTTCTTAACCTTCATTCAGATACACTATATCATGCAAACTATGGAAATTACTGATCACTACACGTACAAAATTTTTACAGTGGCCTGATTTTCAGAGAGACTGGGCATCCACAACTCCAACTGAAGTCAATGATAAGGTGATCAGCACCTCCAAACTAACTAAAAGTGTATAAATCTGAAGAATGTGACATTAACCCTTCGCTTCGAACAGTCAGCATCAAGGAGCTAACATTGAAACACTCCACAAAAGATTGTCAGCTATTTCAAACAAACCCAGAAGGCAAAATTCTGCTCTCACTCCATTGTAAGTCAAGAGAAACTACACTCAGTTACTCCTTATTCTCATTACTATAAGAGAAAACAGAATGTGGCCCAAGGTGTGCACAAACATTTGAGATCTTTGCAAAAAAGACTCCCTGCTTTCCCCCTTCCCAACCAACATACAAGGAATGAAAAGTTTATGCTTCTGACTCTTCCCCCCTCTCTTCAGGTATGGCTCCATCCTCTTCTGATTGGTCATTCAATAATTTGAATTTGCCATCATTTGTTAGCGGCATGGACATCATTAACTGAGCTAGTGCTTCTGGATCCTGAAATGAAGATGTTAATGAACATTAAGTTCAACAAGCTGTGGTATCTTTCTTTTTTGAGCATACAGAGCTTCTTTGCATGACATTTTAAAATACAGCTATATATGTAAATGAGACTTTGGCCCCAACTTTGCAGTACAGTGAGACTACTTGTGCAAAATTAGACACAGGCATGACTGTTTTCAGGATTAGAGCTTTTATTTGCTGCTCTTGCCTAGAATTACTACTCCAGCCCTTGAAATATTTGGTGAAAATTGTGGGTAACTTGTCAACATTGAAGAAATGAGTTTACCCTGTTTTCTGGGAGAAAGGGTACTTTGCTTATTGTGTAAACTATTGATACATCTAACATGCTTTGGAACTCCAGTGACACCAGAAATGTGTAGGAAAATTTTGGTAAAGGATGAGATTTTGATATGAATCTTCACAATTGTAACTTTCATTTATTTTGGGTGGAAAACACACATCCTAACTTTTGAGCCCCGAGGAGAAGAGTTGGGGATAGTTACTGTGAAGTATTAGTGCAGAAATCTCAATTTTTCATTTTTAGGTGCTTTTTTCACTAACTCAGAGGGCTTATTTTTAAACTTGTCCCTGCAGTGGACAATTGCATATCTATAAATTCGATGTATGTTGGTGCAGAATCAGATTAAACGTAAACTTGTACTGTTTAGCTGATGACTGAGTTAAATGCATGTCCCTGCTCGATGTGCAGTAGCAGCAGTAGTCTTCAGTTTGTATCGTATTGTGTTTTACATACACTGTAAGACAGCCAAACAGTGCAGTCAAATTTACAGGAAATAAATGAGATTACAGTGAGATTGGTGAGAGGAAATCAAAACAAAACAAGCATACTTCACCTTTTGAGCCTCAATAATTTCCTTTCCCAAGCTTATTGCATAACAAATCTGAAAAAAAAAAGTGGACTTAGTTTCTAGTAAAACTTTAAAAATCTATGCTAACTTGATGAATTTTCATTGATGATGCTTCATACATCTCAGACTGTTTGTATAGCTAGAGTATCTCTCTTGAAGCCTATTATCATAGGACTGCATGTCTAAATCTGTCTGTTTTACAAAGCTAGCATCTGCTCCAATGCACCCTTAGTGACCCAAAGCATTATGACACTCAGCTTTTTAGATGCTTGGGAAATCACAGGAACACCACTCAGCTCCACAAAGCCTAAGTCAGGCATCTAGACTCCCTGTACAAAGAACAGGGAGAGCCACAAAAAACCAGCACGCTAGGTGGAGAGGTGCCAACAAGAGGGGTGTATCCTAAGAACAGCTCCCTCATGGAGATAGACACCTAATTCCAGCTGTAGGGAGGTGCCTAGCTCTGCTTATGATTCACAAGCAGGAACCTGGCACCTAACTTGTTTCCTGGGCGAAGGGATTAAGCACTGCCTCAGTCTGCACAAAACAGCTGGAGGATGTGGTGGTGGTAACCACCTCAACTTCTAGCCCAATGGTTAGAGCACTTGCATAAGATGAGGGAGACCCAGGTTCAATCTGCCCCCTCAGACAGATAGGGAGAGGATTTGATTGAAGATCTCCCATCTCTCACCAGAGCTCTAACTACTGAGTTGTGGGTTATTCGGATGTGGGCTCCCCCAGTTTCTCCTGTTGAAGCTGTTCCATTTTGGATAAATACTTAGTCATTGGGCAAGAGAGAATGATGCTGTAGTTCAGTGGTTAGGCTATGTACCTGGGAGGTGGGAGACTAAGCTCCAGTCTCCCTGCTTTCATGACTAATTATTCATCCACCGTTGAACAACTTCAACAGGAGACAGAGAAACACCCACATCAACTGGGAGGCAGGGGTCTTAGTTACGAATGAAAATTCTTCCACATCAGTAGTGGTCTTAAGAATGCAAAACAAAATGGTGGGCTTGGTCTCTCCCATCTTTACTACTTGTTTTTTGGACAGCCTTCTGTTACCTCATGTGCAGCTGTATCCATTAGTATCAAACCAGAGCCATATTCTGCATTGTCTTCTCTATAAGAAGTTGTAAAGTCTGGGAGATTAGGAAATGAGTTAACACTCCCACTCCGCTGTCAATCTATTTCAACTATCCCACAATTCATGTTTTCTTAAAGGTAGTTGGAGAGAAAATATGGGTATGGGAAGATTTTCTATTGGCCCACAGCTGGTTAGTGAGAGAGAAAAGCTTTCGAGCCACACAGTGCTTTTCAGGGCTTGAATGGTCCCTTAGAATGTGTGTTGATTACTTATGCAAAACAATCTGTTCCACCTTGCGTTTAGCTGTGACACTGGATGCACCTTTTCCAGACCGGAAGAAGAGCTCTGGGCAGCTCAAAAGCTTGTCTCTCAAGATTACATATTGGTCCAATAAAAGAAATTACCTTATGCAACTTCTCTCTCTAATAGCCTGGGACTGACAGCTACAACTATACTGCATACAACAACTTAAAGGTAACTGTCACAATACAAGTGACAACCTTGGTGCTGGACACTGACTCCTAAGACCTTAGATAGAAAGGAACTTATGTGAATGCTGATCCTACTATGTGCTGTCTTATGCCATCACATGTCCCTCAATCATTAGATTAAGAATAAAGGAAACCATCTGACTCTGTTTCTGTAACACTCCCCCTATAAGAGGCTTCCAAAAGGCAAACTGACACTATGATTCATTTTTTTTAAAAAACTGTATAAAAAATACAATATAAAACACAAGACCTTTTCGCCTTCTGTGTTGCTCTCAAAAATATTCGCACTCATGGATTCTTCCCCCAGTGACTCGGTGACACGGACCACAAAACCAAGCAGTCTCTTGTTATCCTGATGGGCAGCAAACTGCGTCACGCTGGCAAGTTCAAACTGGAAAAGCATATTAGAGAGCTTTACAACTAGCAAAAGCTCAACTAGGGTGGGAGACCAATCCTCTCTGGGATTAAATATCATCAGTGCAGAGGGAAACAATCAAAGAGATGTTGCAATTATTTAAACTTTACTATCAACACGAAGAATTACTTACAGTTGTTCGTGTAACTTGGGTTTGAGGATCTATTAACCTGCAATTATAAAGTTTTAAGTAAGAATATTGAGCACTTTTGTAATGACTTCAGCCATATAGCTTAACCCAGGGGTTCTCAAAGGGGGGGCGGGACCCCTCAGGGGGGGTGTGAAGTTATTACGGGGGGGGGGGGTCACGAGCTGTCAACTTCCACCCCAAACCCCACTTTGCCTCCAGCATTTATAATTGTGTTAAATATATGAAAAAGTTCTTTTAATTTATAAGGGGGAGTCACATTCAGAGGCTTGCTATGTGAAAGGGGTCACCAGTACAAAAGTGAGAGAGCTACTGGCTTAAACCTTTTACAAAAGAAAGAGGATCATTATCTCTATTTAACACAGGAGTAAACTGAGGCACACACTTGAATTGATTTGCCTAAAGTCTTGCAGTAGGTCAGTGGCAAAGCCAGGAATGGAATTCAGCTCCCCTGACTCCCAGCCCAGTGCCCTTTGCCCTGGGCCATGCTGCCTTTCTGATGACACAGGAAACTTGGATAGTCTATGTGCCATGAACTAGTACGACACAGGTTTGTACTTGTACATTATCAAATTCACAAAAACACCCAAAATAAAGAGTTTTTTTCTCCCCAAGTGTGTGTGCGTGAGCCCTGACTTGTGCACTGGCTCACCTATCTGAAAGTTTTGATGGGAAGGCAGCTTTGACACTTATTTTAAAGCAATAAAACTGGACAAGTGATCTATTTTGCAGTATTGTGTTTCAAATTCAAAGTGAAGGAGGAGTGTCTGCACAGAGGTGATCTTTCTAGACCTCTCTGCTACTGTTCATGAACTAACATGCAGCCTTACTGCATCCTGAAAATTTGGATGGGATGATTTCTAACTTGCGTGAGTTGGAGTCCTCTACAACAGCAAGTCCCAGAAGCTGGGGCCCACCCAGGTAAGGAGAAACCCCCAATTTCAAACTTTTAGATGATACTGGAGCAACTTTTGGATTTGTTTATTGCTAGAATTTATAGTCTCACTCTAAAGAGATCTGAATGGGAGGCCCAGTCATTGGTCTGTTACAAAAGGCAATGGTTACAGTATGGCTGCTAGAACTCCCTCCACTGTAGTGACACAATTGGCTTTATAATTAAAAAAAATTATGCCTGTAACAATGAGGCTTTTGCTGTTTTGTCTGTAGAGATCCATATGTGCAAGTCTCCTACCCTTTGGGGAAAGGAAGGTGGTGTATTTAAAAACACCCTGTCGCCTATAGATACCTCAGATGGAAAACAGAACAGTAGGGCTGAGAGTGTTAAGAATTTTACTCTACCTGAGACTCTTGGTGGTGACCATTAGATGGGATTCAGTTGTACGGAAGATGTTATGGATGGCACGAGCAGCCAACACTTGCCTCATAGCTTCATAAATCACCTCATTTGTATCATCTGATTGAACAGCCATAGATCCTAAAAACCGAACTACAAACATCTGCTGCAAGAGTGAATCTGGAAAACAAAGGAATGGTCTCCTGTACTACACTGATTCACGCCTGTGTTCAGAGTTATCAAAAATCTAATTACTACTAGAACTGTTCTGAAAAACTGTGGTCAATTACCGGGTCGTAACTTGGGATAACTGTGGCCTGGTCTACACTACGCATTTAAACAGAATTTAGCAGCGTTAAACCGATTTAACCCTGCACCCATCCACACAACGAGGCCCTTTATATCGATATAAAGGCCTCTTTAAACTGGTTTCTGTACTCCTCCCCGACGAGGGGAGTAGCGCTGAAATCGGTATTGCTATGTCGGATTAGGGTTAGTGTGGCCGCAAATCGACGATATTGGGCTCCAGGCGGTATCCCACAGTGCATCACTGTGACTGCTCTGGAAAGCGATCTGAACTCGGCTGCACTGGCCAGGGAGACAGGAAAAGCCCCGCGAAGTTTTGAATTGCATTTTCTGTTTGCCCAGCGTGGAGCTCTGATCAGCATGGGTGGCGATGCAGTCCCAAATCCAAAAAGAGCTCCAACATAGGCCATACGGGAGATACTCGATCTGATGGCTGTATGGGGAGACAAATCTGTTCTATTAGAGCTCCGTTACAGAAGACGAAATGACAAAGCATTTGAAAAAATCTCCAGGCTATGATACAATCCACAGCACAGTGCTGTGTGACAAGCATAACGGAAAGCCGAAGAATGAAATGGGCGCTCATAGAGGGAGGGCGGGGGTACTGAGGACTCCAGCTATCCCATAGTCCCCGCAGTCTCCGAAAAGTATTTGCATTCTTGGCTGAGCTCCCAATGCCTGAAGGGTCAAAAACATTTTCCCGGGTGTTTCAGGGTATATGTTGTCAATTTACACCCTTCCCCCCTGCCGAAAAAAAAGGGAAAAAAAACGTTTCTCGCCTTTTTTCAATGTCACCCTATGTCTACTGCATGCTGCTGGTAGATGGGGTGCTGAACACCAGCATCCCCTTCCCGATGGCAGACGGTACAATATGACTGATATCCATCTTCATCGTCAGCTCATGAGTGCTCCTGGCTGGCCTCGGTGAGGTCGGCCGGGGGCGCCTGAGTAAAAATGGGAATGACTCCCGGTCATCCCCAGCAGATGGTACAGAATGGCTGGTAACCGCCTTCATCATAGCAACTGGAGGCTGAGCTCCATCAGCCCTGCCCCCCCTTTCATGTCTAAAGAAAAGATTCTGTACTACCTGGACTATCACAGCACCGGGAGGCTGGGCTCCTCTCCCTCGGCACCCTTTAATGTCCTGCCTGGACTATCATAGCAGCTGGAGGCTTCCTCCCCCTCATTTTATCTCACTAAAAAGTCAGTGTTTCTTATTCCTGCATTCTTTATTACTTCATCACACAAATAGGGGGACACTGCCACCGTAGCTTAGGAGGGTTGGAGGAGGAGAGAAGCAACGGGTGGGGTTGTTGCAGGGGCACCCCCCTAGAATGGCATGAAGGTGATCATTTCTGCGGGATCTCTGGGGCTCTGACACAGAGCGGCTGTGCCCTCTGGTTCTCGAGTACACTTGCCCCATATTCTAGGCAGGACTGACTATTTTTAGACACAACATAAAGAAGGGAATGACCCGGGGAGTCATTCTCATTTTTGTCCGTGCGCCCCCGGCCAACCTCAGCGAGGCCAGCCAGGAGCACCCATGACAGCAGTAGACGGTACAGAACGACTAATAACCGTCATCTCATCGCCAATTTACAATGGCATGGCAGACAGTGCAATAGGGATGGTAACCGTCTGCTACCTTGCAAAGGCAAATGAATGCTGCTGTGTAGCACTGCACTACCGCGTCTATCAGCAGCATCCAGTACACATACGGTGACTGTGACAAAAGGCTAAACAGGCTCCATGGTTGCCATGCTATGGCGTCTGCCAGGGCAATCCAGGGAAAAAGGGCGTGAAATGATTGTCTACCACTGCTTTCAAGGAGGAAGGACTGAAGACGACATTTACCCAGAATCACCTGCGACACTGTTTTTGCATTGGGATCTCAACCCAGAATTCCAATGGGCAGGGGAGACTGCGGGAACTATGGGATAGCTATGGCATAGCTACCCACAGTGCAACGCTCCAGAAATCGACGCTAGACTCGGTACATGAATGCACACTGCCAAATTAATGTGCTTAGTGTGGCTGCGTGCACTCGACTTTATACAATCTGTTTTACAAAACTGGTTTATGTAAAATCAGAATAATCCCATAGTGTAGACATACCTGGCTAATAGGGAATATGATTGAAGAGGAAATGATGTGAAAGGCACAGGGTTTTAGTCTGACTCAGCTTTACCAAACACTTGGATTGCATGCAAGTGTAACAAATAAGAATTATAGCAGAAAAATATATATTGAAATTTTTGTAACTGATTAAAATTTTTTCTTTTTGACTTCTTGTAATAATACCCTCCGTCTCTCTCTCACTGCTGCTCCAGCTCTATTAAGTAGTTGGACTGACTATTTATTTATCACTCTTAAAAATTATACAATAATTTTGCATAAAGCCTCAGGTTCTAATCTCGTGGTAAAATTTCCGTTTTCCGATTTGTTCTATTCTTGATGGTTTGCTCTGTGGGGTGGCAGGAGCAAGAGAGCATGGTGAGTTTCTTCTTTGTCTGTGGTCCTCTCAGACTTCAATGGCTGCTTTCCTGTTCTAATGAGGCCCTTGTAAGCCTTCCGTGCTTACTGTATACTAAGCTAAGTGCCCATCTCCATCACAAGCTCTTATTTACTATCTGTACTATACAGCAGCACCCAGAACCGTAGGGCCCTACCAAATGCATGGTCTATTTTGGTTAATTCCAGTGGTAGGATTGTAAAATTACTCCATTTCATGCTTTCAGATGTTTACATCTGAAATGTCACCGTGCTGTAACTGGGGGCAGGGGGTGTCATTGGGAGGAGTCACAAAGCTGTTGCAAGGGGGTCATGGGATTGTTACGCTTGCTTCTGTACTATCTTCAGCCACAGAGCTTGCTGCAGGCAGCAGAGGTACCTGGAGGTGGGTCTGATCTCTCCCCCCAGTAGTAGCTATACAGGGGAAGAGGAAGTTCCATCCCTCCCCAGCCCTGCCGGGACTAGCAGCTGGAGCCTGGTGCTTGGTAGGAGCCCCCGGCTGAGGCATCCCAGCCCTGCCCCCTTCCCCCCCTCCAATAGCTAGATTTCAGGGTCTGTGAGGTGTTTTTCGCATCCTTTATTTGGGTAGAGCCCTACCCACAAGCCTCAGTCAGGATCAGAGGCCCCTTATATTAGGTCAGCATTTCTCAAACTGGGGGGGTCCCAACCCAAAAGGGGGTTGCAAGACTTGTAGGGAGGTAGCGACAACAGCGGCTGCTGATCGGGCACCCAGCACTGGGCTGAAAAACCATCTATAAAGCCGTTAATACCACTATACATACACTTGGGACTATTACCCCATTACAATGAGCCAAAAAAAAGTGTTTACCTTCCTCATCGTTCTTGCTGTCTTCAGATTCTCCAAATGGGTTTGTGCGCCTGAAGAATATTTTTAAGAAAATCTAATCACATATGTGCTCAGAGCAGCTGACTGATTTTATGAAAATTCTCATCGGTTTGAATGATCACACACAAACGTCGGAAAGGGAATAGCCCTTTCCTCTCAAACTGTCTGGTCAAAGTTGTTGAACTTTAGCTGGTTGTACCTGCCACCTCTGTTTTGATCCAGGAATTCAGTTGCAGGAAGTACCATGTCAAACTGAATTGGTGTTCCAGGTGCAATTAACTCTGTGCAATCGGGTTTGGTGGACAGTTCTTTAGGGATGATCCTGTCACTCACCATCTCCATATTCTTCACATTCTGGCTACATGGAAAATGGAGAAAGGGTTTGAATGAAAATGTAATGTCGTAACATTGGAAGGAAGACAGGTTTACACCAAATCCCAGTGTTCATTGCCCCCAATAAGCAAACTGCAATATTAACACATCCCTGAGGCTACTAACTGAATTTCTCTTCCTCTTCATCGTCATAAATAAAATCACTTACTAGTGAAAAGAAATGTTGCTACATCCGAAAAGAAGGAACAAATTCCAAATGAAAGCCAGTGCCTGCTCTTGGTTACATGTTACCATGGTGAATGATGTGCACACCACTGCCCTCTATTGGTTATAATCAGAACTGCGCCAGTCTATCTGCTCAAGTACAACTCTACCCAGTGATGAGCTGATTGCCTCCCACCGACCCATCCAGCCCCCTCTCCTTCCTGACTGCTCCCCCAAGACCCTTGCCCCCATTCAACCCCCCTTTTCCCCACCCTCTGACTGCCCACTCTACTCTAATTTGCTCTACTTTATTTAGTGCTCTGCTTTTAGGATCATGCATTCAGAGCATGAATATAGTCTGTCTCTGGAGCTGGCTTTGGACCCGTCACAGAGACTGAGGAGTTCTTGCTGGTCAAGAGGCTGGATTTCTCAAGAAAAGTTCAATGGAAAACATTTGTTTGTTTTTTACATCCAGGTGCACACAGCTTCACTAACAACCTCTATTTGGGGATAGAGGCTTTAACACCTGACTTGAATGGGTCCAGGATCAGACCCAGCAAAGACTGCAAGACGACTCCTTGTGCTCGTTTCAGAGTACAGACAGGAATAGGGAAAGGCAGTCTACATCGAATTTGTATGGTGACAGCATTCAAGGGCCCCCAATTAGCAATCAGGACCCCATTGTACTGGGCACTATATAAGCATATAACAAAACTGTCCCTGCCCCGAAGAGTTTACAATCTAAGTACTGTGTCTGTTTCATAACAAATGAATAGGAGAAACCCCACCTGTATGTTAAAATTGGAAGTGGCTGGGGCCCTGATCCTGCAAGCTGGACTGTATTGCAGCAGAGCCCTGAACTCATATTGGATCCCATTGCCTTCACTGGGATTCCACACAGGCACAGGGATCTGCTGGAATGGACAGAGTTGCAGGGTCAGAGCTTCCCACATCTGTCTTGCCCCATAAGCGGAGTCTGACTGACTGCACAACTGCAAAAATCACTCCTACAGAAAAGCGAGTGTTACCTGGGACGCAAACTTTCATGTTTTTTTCCAAAGCTTGTGATGGGAGTCACTGCCTGAAGGGCTGTCTGATTTAACTTGATTGCAACAGCCTACAAAACAAAATGACATTTCACCCTTACAGCAACGCTATGGGTCCTGTGCTATGCCAACAAAGCAAGTTGGAAAGAACAGATGAAAACAAAAAAGCGCTCACCTCTGGATTGTCGGTGAGATAGATCTGCCTGGAGATGTTGTTGATTGCACATATCCACTGTAAGGAGAAAAGAAACTGAACACTCCAAACTATTTAAGGGATAAGAAAGTAAAAACATTAACCAATGAAATATTTTACCTCCTCGTATTCTTTTTTACTTTCTGCTTGAAGGGTTATCCCCCTAAAACACAAATACATTAGCTTCATGTTTTTCTGGTATCATTGTTATATTACATGCACTCACTCTCCCTGCACACAGAGACAGTTAGTTTCAAGGGGGGAGACTCATTAATCTCAAGTATCAGAGGGGTAGCCGTGTTAGTCTGGATCTGTAAAAAATGACAGTCCTGTGGCACCCTATAGACTAACAGACGTATTGGAGCATGAGCTTTCGTGGGTGAATACCCACTTTGTCAGATGCAAGTGGGTATTCACCCACAAAAGCTCATGCTCCAATACTTCTGTTAGTCTATAAGGTGCCACAGGACTCTGTTGCTTTTTTCAATAATCTCATAAATTGATCTTTAACTACTGCGATTCTATATCATAGATAAGGCTGTAAGAAAATCACAAGCCGTTATTTCGCTGGGGAAACCGCATCTTTTAAACACACACCACAACTTTCTATAGTTGCCATGAATTTGAGTGGCGTTGTGACCCAGTGCGCCAGGTTGCAATACCACTTGCTCAGCTTTGCGAGCTGCTGTGCAGGGTTGCAATGCCACTCAAACCTGGCTCAGCTGCCCTTCCATCATGCTGGCTTTGAGAGCCAGGTGGGACACACATTGTCCCTTCTGTGCTGCTGCCCTGCTCGGAAAGGCAAGCTGCGTACCTTGGCAGAAGGTGCTGCAGCTTACATGGGGGTGTATCTCTTTCTATTTTTGTGTGCGGTTATTTGTTTTGTGGTACTTGAACTGACCACACCAAAACCACAGCTTAGCTTTAACAAGCCACAGCTGCAACTTTTGCACCAAAAAAATCATGACTGTTACAGCCTTAATCCATAGGGTTATACCGGACACTTGGCTCTGCACTCATGTTGACGGTACTCACGAGTACTTCAGCTAATGAAGCTTTCACAGCACTCTGAGGTAGGCAAGTCGGTATTATTCACATTTTGCACATAGAGAACTGAGCTATCATAAATCTACAGAGGCAATGAATGTCAGAGCTGGCATTCTGGAGTACCTGATTCCAAAGTCCTACACTCAGGCTACTAAACTGTGCCTCTCTGTGGACAGCCAGCAACCCGAGTTGTGTGAATACCCTATTCCTAAAGGACACAACATTCATCATTTATGGAACGTGTGCACTTGATTTAAATGTGCAAAAATACTCTTATTTCCTGTAGGTCAGCGTTATGATGGCAATCCAGCTCTGTTAAAATGGCTGTCACTAGGGACCTGTGTTCACACAACAATTAGGCATTCTGAAACCCCATCTGATACACCGGACATGACTGGTTGCTCTCTAACAGAAAAATTGTGACCCATACGATTTTCCTGTAGGAGTGGTGATTTGAAAGCAATATCGTCGGTCTTCACAGTCCACTGCCATTACAGAGCAGTTATCCAAGTCCTGAATCAGTCCTCCAGCTACTGCTCCCCTGGGCTGGCACATCAGGTTTCCTCCTTGAGTGAAGAAATAGAGTCTGTCCCAGGTTGTAGTCACCAGGCCTGTTTTACTATAGAGAATTAAGAGAATTTACTACACCGAATTAAGACCAGTTAGCACAATATTTCTAGTTAGATATAACCCCAAATTCAATTCCTGGATCAGAAACCACCCCTGCCAAACTCTGAGCAGGTCCTGCTGCAGATGCAGTTCTGATCCTTATTGTCAAACATGGATCTTTGTAACTTGAAAACTAAATTTCAACAAACATGTCAAAAGACACCCAACCACAATGGAGACGCATTCCCAGGGCAAACGGAAGGGTTAAGGAGCAGCTGGTTTTGAGTGATTCAAGTTTAAAATGAACGATCATTTGCAGTATTTCCTAGTTGCGAACAGCAGAAGGTTTAGGGCAAACAACTGAGATGAGGCTGCATGGAATTTTATTGTACTCTATTAAAAAAAAAGATGCAGTAGAACCTCAGAGTTATGAACACTTTGGGACTGGAGGTTGTTTATAACTCTGAACAAAACATTATGGTTGTTCTTTCAAAAGTTTACAACTGAATATTGACTTAATAGCTTTGAAACTTTACTCTGCAGAAGTAAAATGCTGCTTTTAACCATAGTAATTTAAATGAAACAAGTACAGAAACATTTTCCTTACCTTGTCAAATCTTTTTTTTATTTTTATTTTTTCATTTAACAGTACTGTACTGGCCTTTTTTTGTCCTTGCTGCTGCCTGATTGCAAACTTCCAGTTCCAAATGAGGTTCTACTGTACTTTTGAGTGATCAGGAGCAGCAGAAATTTCAACACAAATGGGCATAAATTTTGAAAAGTTACACTTCTACAAGTAGAATCTTATATTGAAAATACATTCTTCTATGGAGTCATTTACATGATGCTGTAACCCATCTCTTACACTGCTGTTAAACCGTTACATTTGTAATCCAGTTAACTATCAAAAACTGTTCAAATGTAGGTTTCCATTTAAGTTATTTCAAAAACACAATAATCAGACCCCATCCACCTCTGCTTCTCTTCCATATATATAACTCCTGCTGAAGTCAATGGGAGGGTTAGTAATAAGAAACGCTGCAGGATTGAGCTCTAGTGGAGTATATGTTCAACACCATAGACCTGGTTTCTCTGTACAACTCCTGTTGGTGTAAAGGGAAATTTGTGATGAAAACCCTAAAATCAAAAATCTAGCTCCTCCTTGTAAACAGTATTGCATTTTCATTAGCCCATAAAAGAGAGATCATCCTGATCTCAGTCTCAGAGGTCTGAGCTGCAGACCTCAATCCAACATGACATTTTATTTTTAGACACTCAAATGCATGAATTCAGGCCTTGTAGTTGAATTCAGCTAGAGGGAAAACCAGTTAGTCACAAAGAGGAAGACTTTCAAAAGTCCCTAAAATGTCTTAGGCTCCTAAATCCCATTTTCTAAGGTGATTTAGGAACTGAAAGGTAAACTTTTCAAAAGTGCCTAAATGATTTAGCAGTCTTAATCCCACTGATTTTCAGTGAGACTTGGCCCTGAAATCACTTAAGCGCTTTTGAAAATTTTACTCAAAGAATCTTCATGGTAGTTATAATGCAGAAATCAGCTGCCAGTCACACAGACAAACAAGGTGGACTATTCTTCTTACTTTCTAAGATTAAGGTAACCAGCCTTCTGAATAAGGTTTCTGTTGATTGCTGGTGAGGTGACATCAGAATCCGGGGTGTAAACAGACTCATTAACTGAAAGCAAGTCCTGCTGGGATACTCTCATGGCGTCAGCTTCAGCATCCAACTCTCCCTGTATGCTGGAAAAAAATCAAAGTCGTTTTACTGTCAGTCAGTTAACCAGGGACACATCTAACATGTATGTAATCCTGCAAGAACAAAAATATGTATGTTAAATACATTGTATGCTACTGTGGCACAACTGGATTAAATGCACAAAAGTTGTTTACACACAGTTCCCTGCTGGTTTGGAGCAGTGGAAAGATAAAGTGGATTTTTACATGGATTTAAGAAGAAAAATAGTTACAAGAATACACATGAAAGGATCTCTATGAGCACTTGGTCAATAAATACAGGAAGGAATGAAAGAATGGAGAGAAGAGATGAAGATTAAGGAATTACTCCCAGTAAATTAATCTGGGATTACAGAAACAAAATGCACCTGCAAAAGAGACATTGAAAACTTACGTAACACAGGTAAGGCTGTGTTTTTAATTTGGTAGCAACAGTGTCGCCAGGTTCTTCACTTGGTGTTTGTCCTGAAATACTGGTGTTTAAGAACATGTGTGCTTGGCAGCTAGTTTACTGTAGGCATGCTGTACAAACACATTTACAGCATTTCTACAAAAACAGCATTTACTGTGAACGTATTTCAAATAGTACTGTGTTTTTTCTTGGAATGAGTACTGTTTGTACCAAGGATAGCGGTTTTCTTCCCCGAACATTATAAAGTAGAGTGATACGGAGAGAGGAGATATGAAAATGACCAAAAATCATGAAATGATAGCAGGATTATATTCTGTTTTTCACGGCGGTGCCCAAGGAACAGCCAATAAAGGAGCCCCATTGTGGTAGGCACAAACATAGCGCAGTACACAGTCCAGGCCCGAAAGAAGTTACCGTCTAAACAGAAATGACAGGCACAGGGCGGGGAAAGGGGTGGAATACACAAGCAGACCGAGCATTGTGATAGCAGTGGAGGCGGGGGGGAGTGAGCAGTTTAATTAGAAGGGGATAAGCTACATGGAAAGAAAAGGGAAGGGGCTGAAGGGGACAGGGCAGGATAGTGGAGTGAAGCTGAGGTGAAGAGACTGTGAGGAATGCGAAACGCTAAACATTAACTGTGAAACTCAGGCTGGGTTGATTTGGTTTTTTGAGACACAAACAAAGCTTCAAGCAGCCAAACAGCATTGTGATTGAAGCTGAGCAAACAGATGCAGTCATTAATACTAAATCGGTATGTTCCTAGTAATGTTCCTGCTGGGCTTTATAATAATATGTCTTGGCTTTCGTAGAACCGGTTTGGTTATTTCTGAGAACTGCATGATTAACTGGAGTTCCTGTCACTGAACCGATTAGTTGATCAGAGCCTTTCAAAAGCGCTCCCCGCTTTCAGAAATGCTCTGGTGGCAGCTGTCAGCCTACGGAAGGGCAGCAGAGTCCTCCATCAGTCACAAAGGCCTGGACTCAAAGGGCCAGATTTTTCACACTTATTCACACTGAGTTGACTTCCATGATTTACTCACCTTAGTGTTATTCCATGTGAGTATGGTTTGCAGAATCTGACCCAATCTGAAGCTGCCACAACTGTCTTATCTACAGAGGTCTTGGAGGAACAACACAAGGAATTGCTACTTAAGGAAAAACAAGTGATTTGGGGCTAAAACTTAGGTTCACTCTTTTTGTAGGGGCTCACAAAACCTCTTACAAATAGACTTTTTTAAAAATCATTGTAAACAGGAGGGACAGAGTGGGTTAAAACATTCCCCTGCATTACTGGAAACCCTAACCCTCCGTACTGGTTAGTGCATGAAAACAAGAAAGTGACACAGACTAAACAAAAGTCTGGCCATTCTAGATTCATTGTTCAATATTAAAGAAATGGGAAAAGGGAAGTATGTTAGATTTTAAAAATTCTTTCCATTTTAACACTGTTATTGGAAACACCAATAAGATTTTTTTTTTAAATTTCTATTTTCCTCTTGACAGTGTCCCTTCCAGTGAAGTCAAGTCTTTCACATTTGTAACAACTTTAAAATAATAAAATCTTCCACCTAGACATGATTTAGAAAACAGACATGGTTAGAATTAAACAAGCAGAACTCAAATCTGTCCTCACATCCCTATGTAACTCCCATTGTGGTGAATGGTAACTGCAAAAGGGTCTCAAAGTATCAAATTCAACCTAGAGAAAAAAACAAACACACACACAGATGCAGCAACAGACACACTACAGTGCTGTACAAACGTGGATCCACAGTTTCACTACTATGCATTTTCAGCTTCGGAGTAAATTCACATTAACTGATGCTGCCTGTACTAATGTGAAAAGAGAGCTGAGAGGTCTGTGTCATTAAATACTAGCAGACTACCTCTATACTGTCTTTTCAGTCCTAGTGCTTGAGCCAATCAGAAGGCAACGTTTTGACCGATTTCCATGACCGGATGGACCAATCAGACATATGATTAGTCTAAAAGTCCTGCCTCTGCAATGCCTCCATTAGAAGCTCATATTTGGCCAGACATCCCTCCTGCCCAAAGAGCCATTCTGGGCTTAGTCAGGAAGTGATTGTGGGTCTGTATGCCCTTCTGTGTGAGGCTGGCCATTCTGAAAAAGCCTTAAAGATCGACAGGATAAGTTTGATGATATTCTTCCCCGGTTATAAAAATGGTGGTTAGCTAAAAGTGAGACACAATGGGCTCGATCCCCAGGTGCACCGCAACAGCGTTTGGCTCACTTGGGGAGAAGACGACTATAGGTGACTTCACACCACCTTCCTCCACCCTCTGGTTCCTGATCCTGGGGTCTGCCAGCCCTATTCCGCTGAGAATTCCCATAGTGCAGGCTAATCCTCAGAGGATCAAAGCAGCAGCAGGGGATGATGTTCTAACCAGTGTCATTCTAAAATAATGAACAAGGAAGGTCACTGTTTTCAGAATAGGAAAGAAGAAAGCAGTTTATATTAAGAACAAGGTATATTATGGAGCACTATTAACATTCAGGGTCAAAAATGGTACCTATTTAAGCCTGTCTTCTAAGAAAAATGAACAAAGAGGATCCCTTATAATAGGGTTTGTTGCTAAAATGGGACTTTTAATCCTTTGTGGCCTTCTGATGTTTTGGTGGCTGTTGCTGGAGACGTCGGAATCTGTAAACACCAAGCAGCCTTCTGATCTGCAGAGGCCATCAAATGGGAAAAGGAGCTATAGCTATCCCTGACCTATGCAGCTCTTACTCTGATTGTCCTAACAAACAAAGGGACGAGAGCAGGTTCTACAGCTAATAGAATGATGAACCTGGAATTACAGAGGAGGGTCCGAATACTTGTGTCATTTCACTCCCCCTAGAGCAAGACTCTGGCTAGATGGAATGAAGAAAAGGTTCTTCCCTTTTTCAGCTACGGAAAGCTGTTTTCAAAACATAGGCTGAAGATATGAGAACAAATAGTCAGCCTTCTGCAGCTGGGTAGGCGCCTTGCAAGGACAATATGCTAGAAGACATTCCCTCCTTTCAGAAAAACTAACAGCATGAAACATCGGATTTTTCTATTCGGTTTTCCAAGCCCTCCAGGAGTTACTGACAACACCCAATAGATGGCAAGGAGAAGCAAGAGAAGAAGCATCAAATAGTTGTCACTTAGCTTACAAAAAGAAAATCATCTGGACCTGCACATATAATTTATGCTTATTGGAATGTTTGGACTTCTGCTGGCTGGGATTCCCTCACAACTTGTGTGGGAAACCTCTGAATGTGAGAGGCAGCAGGAACTCCTTTAATGCCTCAAAGACATAACAAATCCTCAGAGTAAGCCTACAGCCCATATGAAATATGGCACCCATAGAGCTGGCGACTGCCTACCTGAGCCAGACAGCAAGCTGCTTCAACTGCATTTGGGGCCAATTCTTTCACTGAGACCACAACCCTACACTTGATCTGCTGCTTCGGAGACTAAACTTTATAGCTCCTGTAGTTGCTGCTGTTCTTTTGGGGGTCATAGCAGTGATAGTAACCTGGATGAAGAACATTGCATTTTAGTCCAGGTTAGGCAGGATCTGACTGACTAAAGACATATTCATTCTTACATAGTGTTATAGCTCTGCTTTGCAATGGCTCATTTCCAGGACTTTCAAACTTTGAAAAGCCCCACTCCCAGAAAAATAAAACCAACTGTGTTCCCTTCAATCCCAGGAAGCAAGGTTAAAGGCTGATCAATAGATTTGAATTTTAACTAAGTTAGATTGTATTTTAAAATGTGTGAGCTTTTTAGTGTAAGGAATGGAAGTCAATATTGGATATGAGACGCTTGAATACATTATTTAGATTATATTTAAACATGAAATAGAACATTACTTTCTATGTTTAGAACAGTGTTGCTTAGTGGTTTTTTTTTTTTTTTTTTTTTTTTAAACAGAAGTGATTGAGGAAACACTAATATTTTTCCTCTAATAAATCACCTTTCCTATATGGAGTTTATGTGGGGCCTCAGGCTGGGCTTTCCATTCAGTGGGGCTCTGCTGGGCTCCTGGGGCTTGTCTCCTCCCTAATCGCAGGGTGGGTTGGGAGGGAAAGGCTGGCATCTCCTAAGCCCACCCACTTGTGGCACCAAAAAATATGGATCACTTGGAGGATGTATGAGGATTCTTTTCTTTTTTTATAGGCTTTGATCACTCAAATAGTTAACAGTATTGCTATTTAAAAGTATCATCATCTGCATCTTGGTAACTCATTGAGATGAACAGTGCTATTCATGCCTCTTCAAGATATTGTTTCAGTCTTTCTGCAAACTCAGGCAGACACCACTGAACTGGTTATGCTTGGGTTGTGTTTTCAAGCTTCTATTCTAATCACAACAGCTAGAGACTTTGTTTTTAAATGAAAGCTGAGACTCTGGAGCACAAGTGAGAGTCCCATCTGCCTCTCTGCCTCCAGCTAGTCCTTTGTGCTTCCTCATAGGAGTGTCCGCTGGCAGCAGGGCCAGCTCCAGGCCCCAGCACGCCAAGCGCGTGCTTGGGGCTGCACGCCACGGGGCGCGCTCTGCCGGTTGCAGGGAAGGCAGCAGGCAGCTCCAGTGGACCTCCCGCAGGCATCCCTGCGGAGGGTCCGCTGGTCCTGCGGCTCTGGTGGAGCATCCGCAGGGACGCCTGCGGGAGGTCCATCGGAGCCGCGGGACCGGCGAGCGGCAGAGCGCCCCCCGCGGCGTGCCGCCGTGCTTGGGGCGGCGAAATGGCTAGAGCTGGCCCTGCCTGGCAGTAGTGTAGCTGGGTGGGAACAGGGGAGCAGCTGCTCCCCTAAGCACTCACTCGGCGCTTCCCAGCACGTCCGGGTCTTCGAAGGCACTCACTTTGGGCTCCGCTGCGTGCATCTTGTGGCGGCGGCTCCTGCAGCTGGCGCTTCTCCTGCTCCCCCGGCCCTCGCTTTGTGGTGGCCGGGTGACGCTCCTCCTTATGCCTGCTGGGGGGCACCTGCTACCTTGTGGCTCCGGCTGTGCTTGGCTGAGGACTAATCCAGTGCCGGTGTCTCTCAGCAGGCAGCTCTGGGTCTTCGGCGGCGGGTGCTTCAGTCACTCCGGGTCTTCGGCAGTCGGTAATTCGGGGCGGCAGGTTCTTTAAAAACAAAGTCTAGCTGTTGTGATTAGAACAGATGCTAAAATAGAAGCTTGAAAACAAAACCCAACTGTAACCAGTTCAGTGGTGTCTGCCTGAGTTTGCAGAAAGACTGAAATAATATCTTGAAGAGGCATGAATAGCACTGTTCATCTCAACGAGTTACCGAGATGCAGATGATGATACTTTTAAGTCTTTGGCAGCAAGACTTGGGTTTTTCTTTTTTTTCCCCCCTTCGCTGCTTTGCAGCAGGTGGCGCCTTTTGTTATGTTTTCACTCCCCCTGCTCTTAGAACCTGGCTACGCCACTGTCCGCTGGACTTTGGGAAACCCGGGCTTACTCTATAACATGTTTCTATGGTCTAAACTAGAGTGTGAAAAGTGCCCTGTATAAACAGATCTACTGTATATAGACAAAACATTGTGGTATCTCATAAATAGAAGGTACATGCTATCTCTGGGGAGTTTAAAAAATGAACTTTAGCCTACATGAATGATTTGAACCATAGGGAGGGATCTTTCTAAGGACTGTTTAATGTGGAAAGGATAAAAGTAAGTCAAAGTAGGAAAAAGGTATATAAAATAAGCAACAGTTTAGTGAAAGCCAGTCACATGCTTTTATATGCCTTTTGGAACAGTCCAGAAACAAGACAGGCGCTCGTTGGAAGTTAGAAGGCAGCAAAATTGAAGCTGAAAAAGAAAATACATTTGTGCGAACAGTAAAGAGATTTACACTATTGCGGGATTTTATTAAAGGGAATGGCTTCATGAAACTGAAAAATTAGACACTTCTATGAACAAGAATGGCAGCTGCAGTTATGTGACTGCAGGTAAAATTATGATTATCCAACTTATGTCCTGAAGCATGAGGATTGTCTGCCAGCTGGGATCAGGAACAAATTTTCCAATCTTGGTATAGTATAAAACAGTTGGGCAAGTGCATTAGAGGGGGTTTATCCCTTCCTTGGAACCAGCTGGCATTAGTCACTATCACATTCAAGATACCAGAGTAGATGAACCACTGATCAATTCTGTACAGCAACTCCTTTCTAGTACATATTCCAGGTTATTTATGACCTTTGCTCTCACATGAATCTATACTTAGAAGGCCACCAAGCCCAGAAGAGGCAGGGATTTGGATATGCCTTTGTTAAAAAACTGGAACCCTTATTTGCTTTTTACAATTTAGTGTCCCACCTAAAAGTCTGTTTAGTGCTTTATCTGATCTGTCCCAGTTAGAATGTAAGATTTAAAATGTTTTCAGGACTGTCTATACATTTGGATTTCACTGTCAATTTCCATCTCCGTTAGAAATGCAAGCAAAAACAAATGTTTGCCAAATGCATAAGGACGAAATTGGGAAAATATTCAGTAAGGGTTTGATCCAAATCACACTGAACTCAACAGAAAGACGCCCATCAATTTCAATGTAGATTCTAAGCTAGCTAGGGCAAGGATTGTCTTTCTTGTATGTTTATTCAGTACCCAGCATAATGGGGCCCCAATCCTAAGTTTGGGCACTACCATAATATTATATTCATTAATACTAAATAGGCTTTACATCAGGCCCTAAACTATTAGAAAACAGAAATCAAACAATACAGATGATATAAAACAATGTTATTAAGATGGTTAGGGGGTTGGGATTTTTTTGGCTTAGACTACACTTTTCCCCATTTAAAAGTTTTTAAATGATATCACATACAGGACATCCTTTTCCAACACAGGTGTTCAACTCATGAAGGGAATTAGGTGTTTATTTACCCTCTTTATGCTCCGAAATGCCGATTTGTGTGTCCAAAAATGGGGTTTTGGATGTCCTTTAAAGGTACTCAGATTTTAAAAATTGGGCGGTCTTATTTAATATACAGTATTTGGGCTTTATTCCAAAGATCCTCAACTGCCATTGAAAAAAAATTTCTGGCTCTGCTATGCACGTATTCTCTGCAATGCAGATAGTATATTCCTTTTATACACACACACAAACACACCCCTCCCTACCCATCTGTTCTTTCACACAGTGAAGTGCAAATGAAAAAAATATATCAATAAACTCTGTTAGTCTGAGCCCAACCCTGCAGCCATCTGGTGGAACTCCTTTCCTGAGTAAAGACTGCAGGACTGGGCCCTATGTGGGGCAAGCCCCATCCAGGCACGGAAGGACGTTAGTAATCTTGCTTGAATTTAACACAAATAAATACAGAAAACCAAACTGAAACCTAGGTGTTGTGTTACCTTTGAACCATGTTTGAAACTGATGATAAAAAGCTGTCCATTCTTTTGGAAAACATCTCTGCTCCCTTCTTAAAAAAGTTAATCTGAAAAATATAATAAGGGTATTCTGGAAATTATCTAAGAAAGGTTTGTCAATCAAATAATGGATGGTGGGGCAGGTGCTGAACATGATCCTGTGGTGACTGACGTCACAGACTGCCATTCAAATCTAAGGCATTACTGAAACACCAACCTCTCCTTTCCCACCTCTTCCCCTCTGCCCCCCAAACATGAAGGTTAGTGACCACTGACAGTCAAATTACTAATATTAACGCTATTAACTGGCCTAAAGAACCATGTCACCCCTCTTCTATACTCCAGATTTGTCAACATTGTGCAGAACCTAGTTATGTGGCAGTATGCACTAATGTGCTCCGTACTGCTGTATAAGCCGGGGCCAGGATTTTCCCCCTTAATTATGTTTATAAGGCCAGGTCTACATTAGAGACATCTGTTGGCATGGGGTGTAAAGATGTGTATCCATGACCAACATAGCTGTGGCAGCAAAAGCCCCTACTGTACCTGCAGTTATACCAATAAACCTGTGCTTTTACTGGTATAGCAGGTGGGAGAGAGGGCTGGCAGTTTTGCTGGTATAAGCTGTGTTCATACTAGGAGCGCTTTGCTGGTATAGGATACCCATATAGCTACACCACAAAGGTACTCCTAGTGTTGACCTGGCCTGAGATGATCCTCCCTAGCATCTGTGCTCTTAATCAGTGTAACCAGATGACTGCTATGGAAGAAATGGATAGGGGGCAAGGAAAACAAACCCTACTCATTCTGACCAACTACCCTTCCTAAGAAGAGTTCAGAAAGACTATTTTAGTTAGTGGCTCCTGAGTTAGATGGAAACCTATAAAATCAAATGTTAATTCATTACTAAAGAAACAAACACTATTCATGCATTAACTATTGGTTCATATTAGATCCCATATCTTATCTTCATCCTGTGCATGGAGATGGGAGTAAGCAGCTACAGCATATAGACAAACAGTTGCTCCTCCCACCAAATTATTTCCAATATGCTAAGCCTCATACTCATCCTCTCTTTGGAAACATGAAACACAAGGTGTGCACATTTTAGCTGACCGATTAATAAGGACAACTTACAGTACAAAGACAGATAGGCACTTTACAGCTTCTTACGTATGAATACGAGTAGCTTCGGGCTGGCCTGACACTTTGCATTCTCACAGAAACAAGGCATTGCCATATAGGGCATCCAAAGTCCACAATTCCAGCTTGGCACTTTGTTTCCATACAAGCAGATAAATGGGAATGCCTTGTGTTACTCTGCAGAGAGGCCTCAGTGGTTAAAGTAGATTGAAACAGGAAGGGAAGCGCTTGCTGCATCAGCCCGGGAAGGGGAACTGTGAGAAAACACTACTCACTCTAGACAGGAAGAGGGAACATCATTTGATTTTAGTTGGGGAAAATCAGTGCAGTCTTCCTCGGCTGTGATTGACACCTGTGCCAAGAGGGAGTAAACTCTCTCTACTGGTGTAAATGGACAGAGAATTCTTATGTTTCACACTTTTTGCACAGGTGGAAATCAATATGCAAAGTACAAGAGAGTTAAGAAACAGACCCACTCTATTTTTGTCCCAAGTGGAAGTATGAAGCATCAGAAATCTCATGCAAAGGCCTGTTCTCATGAGATTTCCAGCAGTTCTGCAGACTAAAGCAGTGTGAATAATTTGCAGAGAAGGCCCTGAATTACTTGACTTTTATTTGAGTTTTTTTGTGGTTTCCCCCTCATTGGATAATACTGCATAGACCAGTGGTCCCCAAACTTTTTACCTTGCGATCCATCCCTTGCTCCTGTCCACACCCTCACCCCCTCCGGAGCCAGGGCCAGGATCAGGTATGTGGCTCCAGGAGAGAGGGATGTGGACACTGGTGAGGAGACTGATGCTGGGGCCATAGCTGGGGGCAGGGGTGGAGCCTCAGCCACGGGCCAAGGCCAGCAGCCAGGGCCCCTAGGCGCAGGGCTGGTGGCCGGGGCCAGGAGCGGAGATGGGCGGCACTTCCTCCCTGCCCCCTGCGGGGGCTGGCCCAGGCCCCAGCCATGCCTCCCCCCGCCCAACGTTCCTCCCTGCCTCAAGGGGGTGTGCCCCACAGTTTGCGAACCTCTGACATAGACCTATTATTTACACTCAGTAGTTTCAGGTCCTGGTTCTCATTTACATTAAGGACCCCTTACATCATTCTGGCAGTGCAAATGGACCTTAAAATAGAGTGCTCAAAGTGCTGTACAAATATCAATTAATCCTCCCAACACTCCTGGGCAGTAGGTTTTTAGTATTACTGCCACATTTTATGGACTTGGAAACCAAGACAGAGACTTGGCCAAAGCCACACAGCAAATCACTGACTGAGCAAGGATTTCCAAGTGCTCAACCCACTTGACTATATTCTCTCTCCTATTCTCCAACACGTTCCAGTTCCTGTTCACACTAGACTCATCAGCATGCTGAATATCTCATGCTGGGAAGTAAACTGTTGCACAGGTGAACTTCTAAAAGCACAAAGTGAACAATGACATGGGAGTAAATTTTGTTGTGATGACAGTTTAGTGTTCATACCATTCAGTCTACAATGTGCTGATTTTGCTTTTGTGTGTGTGTTTTTTAAAGCAGTATCTTTCTGAATAGCTAAATGTCCAAGTACCTGACCATAAATAAAGAACAACTTGAGTAAGGCGTTGCAAAATTTGGCTCAATATGCATGTTGTTTGACTAGAGAGAGGAAATATACAAGTTCACACAGATTAACAGAAAACATTTTGAATAAGGTTTTCCCTATTTTCATGTCAGCTGCCACAACTCCTTCTATGCCAAAATGTCTTTCATATCCCAGAGACATGTTCCTTTAAGTGACATTTCCACTAGCCTGGCTTTACTGTACATACCTGTCCTTGTGTATATCCTAGCATAGGTTCCATCATTGCAATTCTTTTCCTGTACTGCAGAGCATTCAGGGCACAGTAATACTGTAATGATGAAAGATGCTGCTTCCTCCTTGCATTTGCCACCTCCTTTACAACTTCTGTCTTTAGCTGAATAAAAATTTGTGCAGAACGTTAAAACTGACAGTCGTGCAAGGCACAATCATGTTATAGATATATCCAGATCACTTACTGATTATTTTAATGTCATCATTAAATATTTATTTTTCATTATGGGAAACAATATCTCCATTACAAGATAAAAACAAGCATTAGAAGTAAAACAATTAATACAGGCTCTACCTGGCAACATATTTAACTGCCTCTCTAACTTTAATTGATCTATGCAGTGCAGTTATAGCTGTGTTGGTCTCAGAGTTTTAGGGAGACAAGGGAGTTGTGGTAATATATTTTATTGGACTGACTTCTGTTGGTGAGAGAGAGAAACTTTCAAAGACCTGAAGAAAAGCCCTGCGTGGCTCAAAAGCTTGTCTCTCTCACCAACAGAAGTTTCACCTCCTCTCTCTTCAAGCATATGAGCAGCTCTCTGGGCTATAAATAGCACAACTACTACATATTTTAAATTGTAAGCATCAGGTTATGACTTCAGTTACAACAACGTAAGTCTGGAGTAATTTCACTGTAGCGGAGATCAGAACTTGGTCCTATGTGTGTGTAATTCATAGAACTAATAATTCTGGGGACAAGTCACAATCTGCTGCATCTCCAAGCACATACATCCGATACAGGAGCTAAACGTTGCATTCTGATCTGCCACGCAGATCCCTTAAATGATCTTCTGATCTTTCTAAAAATGCTAAGCCCCCTATTGGCCCAATCTTACATTCTTTGCACACTTTGTACTGAGTGGGAGGCCTGGGTGTGCAAAGAATGCAGGATCAGTCCCACTGTCATCACATTCATTTGCTGTAGGTGGAATGAGAATCAATATCCAAAGACCTGCCAGGCACACCGAAGAGGAGAATGTAGTCCTTTAAGCACAGCAGATATATGGCATTATTACATCACTTCAGGTGCAAACACCCTGCATCAATAATCTTCTAGTACAGCATCCTCCCTTCAGAAGACAGATGGGTTTAACAGCAGGAGAACTATAAAAATCTTTGTGGGCATTCTGGATTTCTTCTGTTGTGAAGAATTCATCCTTCAGCTCCCCTTGCTGCTTTATGGCCTCAAATTCAATAAAACACTTAAGCACACATGTGTGACACTGAGGCTGACTCACAGTCCTGGGTGCTACGAGAAGCAGACAACATGCCTGACCTGAAGCATGTAAATAGTTCCTTCAAGTTAGGCACATGCTTCAGTACCTTTCTCAACTGAGGCCTAAAAGCTTTGTCGCTGACTCAAAAGGCAATCACTGGGAGTCTTGAGCTACTGTGGAATCAATCCACAAAACCCAGAAGTTTGTACATTTGTCAATGTTGTAGTTAAAAATGAATATGTAGGCAGAGCCGCTGATTAAAAACTTTCCTTACATTAAGAAAACAAACTATAAGATTTTTTTTTTACCTTTTCATTTTCTCTTTTTTTCGGTAATCGGCTATACTTTGCCATGGAGAGATCATGTTCTAAAAACAAGAAGCATTTTCAGCATCATGACACGGGTATACACACAACATGTCTCCTGTGACATAATTAGTGCATGCCATTAGAAACAAACAAAAATATGAAACATACCATTGCTAGCAAGGCCGAAAAGATCCTTTAAAGTGCTTACTTCTGAAATAAAAAACAAGTCATTCTGAAGTGTTGAAGAGAGGGTCATATACATTGCTTATTCAAGCAGAATCACAACAAAACTAACTCCCTTTGTAGGTACTTGAAGGACAGTTGCCTACATCATTTTACTCCTACAAACAGAAATATGTAATTTATGTTCATGTCTTGAAAATAATAAATGAAGAGCAGCACTTACAAAATATTTGCAATGAGTCGCTGGCATCTCCTACGCCCCGTTTTTTCATCCATTTGGGGCTTGTCTTAAATTATAAACACCTCCAGGCAAGCCCAAATGAGTTCCCAATCCTAACAGGGCCTTTGGGGAGTCAACTGCAATATAAATAATTCCCACCCTCATGCTCTGCTGTGCTTTACTAATCACATTACTGATCCACTTCCCTCCTTACTGCAAGAAAAATGCTTCTCTTCCTCCAGTGTACCACTTGGTCACATGATGCTCCACTGCCAGTCCCTTGCTGGGAGCTCCGGAAAGGAAGCATGGAAGGAAGCACCTGTACATGCATGTAGGTAAGATTTAGCTAAACTTGCTTTACTGTACAAGCTCTGACAATGGGAAAAGATCCCATATGTACAGGTGTAATTTATACAAGGAACCTGGCGATTCTTTTGTCCATTACCAAAGAGAAGCTCTCCTTTGCCTAAAAAATCTGTTTTGAACAACATATTGTCAGTGCTTATATGACACATAGAAGCTGTGTGCCCACCAGTGACTGCAACAGCATATGAACTAGGGCCCTGATCTTGTAACTGGATCAGACCTATTCCGGCAGACCTTTGTGCCTTTGCAGAGCCACAGTAACATCAATGTGGATGCAATTGCTGGGTTGGGGCCAATATTAAGGATATTGGGCAAAATGTTCTGATTGGGCTGAGGAAAGGTAGCTAAGTAAATAAGCTGATTTTCAAAGATGCTGCTCTCACTGCACCCTCCCTGTGCACCGTAACTTGCACTAATCTCTTCAGTAAGAATACCCAGTAGGAAATTGTGAAAAGCTTAGAGAGAAATTGCAGGATTTGTGTTCCTCATCAAGGTACCATGTGCTCTTGGATGGGCGAGACCAAAACTGTGCTGTAGCTCAAGGCTCTCACAGTGTCTGCATTCCTCTAGTGCAACAGCGTGGGAATTCTGAGGCAGCTTCAAATAAACTAGTACATGGAGGTTTTTATTGCATCAAATACGAAAAATAAGGCTGTAAGTAGAGAATCGCTTGTACTGTTATTATTATTAATTTTTTTCCTACACCAAATTTTCAGTGGGCAACAGATATCTGTTCTGAAAATGCACAGCTGCTCTAGGGAAGCTCGGTGGGGGACCAAGGGATTTTGACAGCTGGACAGGTAATAGATGAGACTTTGGCATCCACAGAATTGGGAGAGAGTTTGGGTTCTTGACACCTCTGGGGCTTTAGATAGGGGGGATGAGATATAGACTCATAGACTCTAGGACTGGAAGGGACCTCGAGAGGTCATCAAGTCCAGTCCCTGCCCTCATGGCAGGACCAAATACTGTCTAGACCATCCCTAATAGACATTTATCTAACCTACTCTTAAATATCTCCAGAGATGGAGATTCCACAACTTCCCTAGGCAATCTATTCCAGTGTTTAACTACCCTGACAGTTAGGAACTTTTTCCTAATGTCCAACCTAAATCTCCCTTGCTGCAGTTTAAGCCCATTGCTTCTTGTTCTATCATTGGAGGCTAAGGTGAACAAGTTTTCTCCCTCCTCCTGATGACACCCTTTTAGATACCTGAAAACTGCTATCATGTCCCCTCTCAGTCTTCTCTTTTCCAAACTAAACAAACCCAATTCCTTCAGCCTTCCTTCATAGGTCATGTTCTCAAGACCTTTAATCATTCTTTTTGCTCTTCTCTGGACCCTCTCCAATTTCTCCACATCTTTCTTGAAATGCAGTGCCCAGAACTGGACAATACTCCAGTTGAGGCCTAACCAACGCAGAGTAAAGCGGAAGAATGACTTCTCGTATCTTGTTTACAACACACCTGTTAATGCATCCCAGAATCACGTTTGCTTTTTTTGCAACAGTATCACACTGTTGACTCATATTAAGCTTGTGGTCTACTATGACCCCTAGATCTCTTTCTGCCATACTCCTTCCTAGACAGTCTCTTCCCATTCTGTATGTGTGAAACTGATTGTTCCTTCCTAAGTGGAGCACTTTGCATTTATCTTTATTGAACTTCATCCTGTTTACCTCAGACCATTTCTCCAATTTGTCCAGATCATTTTGAATTTTGACCCTGTCCTCCAAAGCAGTTGCAATCCCTCCCAGTTTGGTATCGTCCACAAACTTAATAAGCGTACTTTCTATGCCAACATCTAAATCGTTGATGAAGATATTGAACAGAGTCGGTCCCAAAACAGACCCCTGCGGAACCCCACTTGTTATACCTTTCCAGCAGGATTGGGAGCCATTAATAACTACTCTCTGAGTACGGTTATCCAACCAGTTATGAACCCACCTTATAGTAGCCCCATCTAAATTGTACTTTCCTAGTTTATCTATAAGAATATCATGCAAGACCGTATCAAATGCCTTACTAAAGTCTAGGTATATCACATCTACCGCTTCTCCCTTATCCACAAGGCTCATTATCCTATCAAAGAATGCTATCAGATTAGTTTGACACGATTTGTTCTTTACAAATCCACGCTGGCTATTCCCTATCACCTTACCACCTTCCAAGTGTTTGCAGATGATTTCTTTAATTATCTGCTCCATTATCTTCCCTGGCACAGAAGTTAAACTAACTGGTCTGTAGTTTCCTGGATTGTTTTTATTTCCCTTTTTATAGATGGGCACTATATTTGCCCCCTTCCAGTCTTCTGGAATCTCCCCCGTCTCCCATGATTTCCCAAAGATAATAGCTAGAGGTTCAGATACCTCCTCTATTAACTCCTTGAGTATTCTAGGATGCATTTCATCAGGCCCTGGTGACTTGCAGGCATCTAACTTTTCTAAGTGATTTTTTACTTGCTCTTTTTTTATTTTATCTTCTAAACCTACCCTCTTCCCGTAAGCATTCACTATATTAGACATTCCTTCAGACTTCTCAGTGAAGACCGAAACAAAGAAGTCATTAAGCATCTCTGCCATTTTCAAGTCTCCCATTACTGTTTCCCCCTCCTCACTGAGCAGTGGGCCTACCCCGTCCTTGGTCTTCCTCATGCTTCTAATATATCTCCTTGTCCTCTCCCCTCCTATGTACAAGGGCAGAGGTGATTTGAAATTTGGGGTGCAAATTACACACACACACACACGGCCATCGGTATGAAGAGAGACTGGAGCTTTCTGAGGGGCTGGCCCAAGACTATGGAATGAACTCCCCCAGGAACTAAAGACCATCACAAACCTCACCATCTTCTGCTCCAAGTGCAAGATGCCTTTCTTTTGCCTTCCCTTCTCTGACTCACACAAAATGCTATATGTTTGTATGTATTAATTAAAAATAAGACGCACTGCTGTGCATACACACTTTTCTCCCTGGGAAAAGGATGAGAACAAACATGTGACAGGTATTAGTCATGTTGCTTAATGCACTACTGAAAGGCACTCAGATACTATGATGAATACAATAACTTCTCACTTAATGTTGTAGTTATGTTCCTGAAAAATGCGACTTTAAACGAAACGATGGTAAGCTAATCCAATTTCCCCGTAAGAATTAATGTAAATGGGGGGGGGTTTAGGTTCCAGGGAAATTTTTTTCATTAGAAAGAAAACTCTCTCTCTATATATATATAGACGCACACACACACACACACACACACACACACACACACACACACACACACTATACGTTTTAAACAAACAATTTAATACTGTTCACAGCTATGATGATTGTGAAGCTTAGTTGAGGTAGTGAAGTTAGAGGGTGGAAGAGGGTGGGATACTTCCCAGAAAATGCCTTGCTGCTAAATCAGTGGTTCTCACACTTTTGTACTGGTGACCCCTTTCACACAGCAAGCCTCTGAGTGCGACCCCCGCATATAAATAAAAAATATTTAACACCATTATAAATGCTGGAGGCAAAGCGGGGTTTGGGGTAGAGGATGACAGCTCGTAACCCCACATGTAATAACCTCGTGATCCCCTGAGGAGTCCCATCCCCCAATTTGAGAACCCCTGTGCTAAATGATGAACTAGCACTCAGCTGAGCCCTCAAGGGTTCTAGGGAGACCAGATCACAGGGATGAAATATCAGGACGCCAGAGGGAGGATGGGGGGGTCCGAGCACAAAAAAAAAAAAAAAATTTCACAGGGGCCGTGCGATCGTTGGAGCACAGCCGAGCGGCAAAGGCACGGGGCTCCCCGGCAGCGACGGGGAAGTTTATCCGTTTGGGAGACCCCCACCAGCGCCTTGCCTCTGTCCGCCGTCTGCCCCACTTGGGACAACTCCCGCCCTTGCAGCCCCTCTCCGCCGCATGTCTCCGGCAGCCCATGCCCCCAAGCCGTGCTGCCCACCTGGACCCTGCCCACTCCGCGCTGCCCCATGGGCTGTAGGGTTGGAGCAGCCTCTGCGCTGCACTGCAGCGCTCCCAGCCCCAGCAGGCCATGGCTCGTGTGCCCAGGCTGCTGCACAGGGGCGTCTCCTCCCCAGGACCGGCTTGGGATCCAATGGAGCAGTGAGGGGGGCAGGGCTGGGGGTGAGAATTTGGGGAGGGATCCAATGGGGGAAAGGAGGGGGCGGAGTCAGGGCAGGGGGCGAGAGCCCCTCCAGGCTCCGCCTGTGCGCTGGAGCAGAGGGCAAAATTATTTGTTTGTCCAGTGTCCCGACCAAACATCAGTCGGGACGCACGACAAACAAGCAAATATTGGGACAGTCCTGATAAAATCGGGACGTCTGGTCACCCTAAAGGGTTAACACGTTGTGAATGTAGCCTCACACTCTACAAGGCAGCAGGAATGGAGAGGAGGGGAGATAGCATAGCAGATACAGACACACACCTTGTGTGTGGGAGAGAGAGAGATGCACACTGCCCCTTTAAGAAAGCTAATCAGTCTTAAGTGCATTTTCTTTTTAAGCGGATCAGGAAGTTGAGACAGCAGCTGCTGCCCCAGGCTCTCTGTCTCTCTCCCTCTATGTCTGCACCCTGTTCTATATGGAGAAGAAGGGGTAAGCGGGGTGTAGGAGCAAGGGGGAGGGGGACACCCTGACATTAGACAACCCTCTACTCCTGCCCCCCTTCCCACACAGCAAGCAGGAGTCTCAAGGCAGAGGGCAGGAGCAGCACATGGCAGTGGGGTGAGGGATAGCTGCAATTGCTAGCCTGCTGGCAGCTGTTGCACAGGGAACTTAGGGGAGCAGGGAGCTGATGGGGAGACTGCTGGTTCACCCTGGTGCCACGCCCCCACCTGCTAGCTGCAACAGGCTGCCTTTCCAGTTGCAGTGGACAAAGCATGCGGCTGCCAAACAGTGTTAGAAGGGAGCATTGCACAACTTTAAACAAGCAGTTCCCTAATTGATCAGCAAGGTAACGATGAAACAATGTTAACCCAGAGGACTTTAAGTGAGGAGTTACTGTACATATAGAATAGAAAAATTTAACCCCTGAAGCTCTAGCCATGCAAACACTTACGTACGTGTTTAACTGTAAGCATGTGAGTGGTCTCACTGAAATCAAGTGAGCAAAGTTAAGCAGATATGAAAGCATCTGCAGGACGAAGATCTTGGTATATGGACTTTATATGCCTCTTGTCTACCACAGAACTATTATAAACAACACGCATTTGTGACAGGCCCATTCATGTCAACATAGTCTTAACTGCTCTATAGTGATGTAGGGAAATGACACAGGCTGAAAATCATAATTTCTCCAAAGCATGTTTTCTTTCACAATTATACTGTGATTATACAATTATACAATTCTCTTCCAATAAAACCAGTTCAAACAAATGTAGGCACCTCAATGCCTGCTGAGGTAAGCTGAGCATGGGAACTATTTAAACTTGAGATACAGTCAGTAAAATCTAATGCTTCTCTTGTATGTGCTGGTTAGACTCTCTCTGAACTTGCACAGCAGCCTGCTTTCAAAATTATTCCAAATATTTGCACTGTTATTTTGCTTTGTGAGCAAGGAATTTCCAATTTTGTACCATCCTGCCATCTGGATCTTTCCATGCGTAGCAC
The DNA here is from genome assembly GCF_025201925.1 of Gopherus flavomarginatus. Taxonomy (NCBI): domain Eukaryota; kingdom Metazoa; phylum Chordata; order Testudines; family Testudinidae; genus Gopherus; species Gopherus flavomarginatus. The sequence continues at coordinate 105,342,257 of NC_066617.1, read as the reverse complement.
AGAGTTACAAAGTTTGATTTGTCTAAACCGGGGGAAAACAGGTATGCTTTGTAGTCAGAAAAATCCTGCCCCTGTTTTTCAAACCCAGTTTTCTCACAGTAGGGTTAATATTACCTCTCCTTTCAGATGTTCACAAGCCTGGTGCACCACTGCATTCCACCAGTTTTATGCAAGTATGACACCACCAAATTCAATTAAGTCACAGTGGTATAAAAACAGATCATACGATGGAAAATGTGGCCTTGTATTTTAAAACAGGTACCACGTGTGCTGGACTTCTACAAATTTATGTCTGCTCAAAAATGCTCAGTCTAGCAGCAAGTGAGAAAATATCAGATTTGTCTGGCAATTAATACAAAACCAAGTTTCCTAATGACAAATTGATAAATAATCAACAGCTTACAACAAAATGTCAGGAATCAAAAGTTATGAGTTGATAGTAATTTGGAATCTAACCAAAAACTTACCTGTAAGATCTTTTTCTCGAAATTGTATGATCGGGAGAATCATTGTGTCCGCAAGCTGTTTTGCCAGCTCAGAATGGAGAATGTTAAGCTGAAAGGGAGAGAAATGATCTAAAATACTGCATTGTGCACAGATTACTACAGACACACTGTCATCAGCCTGTGAGCCATATAGGCCTCTGTCTGCAGTGTAGCTGTAACCGTGCCGGTCAAGGATCCGAGAGACACAAGGTGGGTGAGGTAAATAAATATTTATTATTATTATTATTATTACTACTACTACTACTACTACAACTACATTGCATACAACAATGGAAGGTATCAAATTTAGTCATCTGAAATGGAAACACCACAACATGAAGAAAAAGCATCCCCAGAGGTCTCACGTTCTATAACCGTGTGACCACTACAAACAACTGCAAATATGCTGTACAGCTCTGCAGCAGACTTCAGAGAAACTGAGGCACCATTTACTGCACTTTACATGCCCCAGAAGGGACCACCTCAAACAAGAAATCACCACATGCTCCCTCACACTGGAGTTTATAAAAAAACAGTACAGGTGCCCGCCCCCGGGTTACGCAAATTTGCACTGACGGAGGGTTGGGGTTTTTTTTTTTTGTAGCGTAATTGTCGGGTATACGTTTCCAACTTACGCAAAATTCGAGTTACACAAGGTGTTCCGGAATGGAACACTTGTGTAAGTCGGGGAGCGTCTGTAAAGTTACTTGGAAATCATGCAAGAAATCCAAAACAACTCTAAAAACAAACAAACAAACAAACAAACACACACACACACACACACACACACACACACACACACACCAGCAACAACAAAAAGTGGAACCAACTACAAGTACTCCACAACCACAGAACACCACCTCTGGGATAAACCATGGCACCAGTACCCACCAAGTAGACACTGCACGACACCCAAACATCATCAGTTTATCAAGACTAACTCTCACTGGAGCTGCATTATCTGTGTTCTAAGGGACTGAACTTTTGCCCTATCTCAGAACCTGACACCATACTAACTTGTGGAGAACTAGAAGAATTCTTCCACCTGTCTCCACCTCAAATAATTCTTTCACCAGAATGACACCACTCACAATTACCATGTCCCCACGACAGAAGATGGTCCAATAAAAGGTATTACCTCACCCACCTTGTCTCTCCAAGTGTATTTCAATTATTTGTGTTTACATTTCTCTTGGAATTTAAAAATTTATCAGGGAACTGGTTACTGGGCCAAATAATGCCAAGCTTGGTGGTCGTATGATATTTCTGATCCCAGATGGAGGGAAAGACCAGGTGTCATTAATTTATTATTATTAATAATTTTGACCTTATACCTTGCTACCTGGAATATTAAAAACCCACCAAAAACAAATACTGAGTCAACCCAAATAGTGTTTGGTTTTAAGCATTTTCCTCTGGAAACTGAACGCACAGCACTGCTGAATATAATGCAAAATCAGTTGCCACTGAAGTCAGTGGAAAGCCTGCCACTGACTGTACTAGGAACTGGATCAGATCTGTAGTCATCAACAGTTTTAACAGCTTCAACAAAAATGACAGTGGTAAATGTCCAACAGTTCCCCAGGACCCCATAAATTAAGCTTGCTCAAGGAGAGGCTTTGAAGCAAAAAGGTTACTGCCACACTATTTACTGTCTAAATATTGGTTTCTCACTTGGGCTGCACCTGGCACAGTACATCCACTTTGCACAAACAAAAAGAAAAAAGTCCTTGAACATTAACTCAATTTAGTCTCAGTTCCCAATTAAATTGTAAACAAGTGTTCTTTATATTTTTAATGTTTTAATTTTAAAATACTTCACATTTTATCAATATTTTCTTATTTATTTGGACTGATTTTTCCCCTTTTTTGGTGCGGGGGAGGGAAATGGATTAAGGCCAATATTTTTTTTAAAAAGCAGCAGCAGCAGCAGCATCAAATTAGACTTCTAAAAGCCACATTTAGGCATCTCCTGATTTTAATAACTGTTGAGCTCGTATTAAGATCAATGGATCCTACACTGTTGATTCATGCAACTCCCTCTATAGAAGGCAATGGGAGTTTTGCCTGAGTATGGACTGCAAGATCAGGGAGAGAGTGATTTAATCACTGCTTAAATGAACACTGATTCTATACAATATGTCTTTCCCCAACTGTCCCCATTTGGAGTGACTCCCAATGAAACGCAACAATGGCTGGGTAGCAGGTGTGTTGGTCATAATCATCTCACTGTTACCTTGTGTTTCCCATCTGTCTGTTGTACTTATCTGTTGTCTCATCTTATACTTAAGGGTTTGTCTACACAGCAAAGATTTTTCAGTGTACCTTTCATTTTCTCGGCACAAACTGCCTTGCACCCACACATAAAAGTTCTTTTTTTGATTCATTCAGTAGCTATGTTTAACCTTTACTGGAAAAACTTTCCCCTGTGGACAAACTCTTAGTCTATCAGCTCTTAGAAGCAGGGACTGTCTTTTTAATTCTGTGTTTGTACAATGCCTAGCACAGTGGAGCCATGATGTGTGACTGAAACCGCTAGGCTGCTACTACAGTGCAAATTAAAAATTCATTGTCATCTTCTTGAATACATGGAATGGGGTGTAGGGGTGGACTACGGAGGAGATAAGTAGAGCCATTCAACCAGTGCAAGTCTCTGCGCAATGATCCAGGGAAAAGCCACATAGGTAGGGAGGAGTGTCACAGTGAGTTACAGCTGCTACCACAACCCACACACCATAGCAGTGGCCACAGCTTCTGCACCTGAGTTCAGTGGGCTGGGTGAGAGGATAAACAAGTCCCCAAAGCTCGTTTACTCAAGATGTGCATAGTTGATGAGGATTTCAGCCTAAATGCTTAATTTAATCCTTGCCTGATCTTTGGATTCAAAGAGCATTTCAGTTCCTTCACACTTGAGCCTTTGAAAAGATTTCATTAGTAATTAGCCTCTATTAGCCATGTTCTTTGTTAATGCTTCTACACAACCGAGTCAGGATCATTTCCCACTGCTAGAGCTTCTCTTTCCTTTCATTCTTGTAAACTGAAATGTATTCACAGTAGGAACCGTTACAAATAAAGGACCCTATTCATAAATGCTTTACTCTCATGGTAAGTCTATCCCTCCCTGCCTCAATTTCTGTAGGTGTCTCTTTAAAATCCAGGCCAGAATGTGATCCAGCACATAAAGACATGTTTTGTGGCATGTTGTTATATATGGATGGGGAGATCCCTTCTTCCATGTTGATAGCAGCAGGGAGAAAGGGTCAGACTGGGCTCAGCTAGGATACCCATGATCATGCTGGGGCCTGGCAAAAGGTTCCATACATGAGACCAAAGATGTGATGTTCTATATACTGTCAGGGAGCACTGAGACCCAGGATGCTACTTGTCTGGATCCCTAGACGTGGCTGCAGGTTAAGGCCAAGTTCTGCAAACTTGTTCTTTCTGTCAAGTCTGCAGAGGCAGGGAACCAGATTGGAAGGGTTAAGTGGCTGTAGAGTAGCCATAACTGGGATTCAGTAAACTCCAGGGGCACAGCTGACATGCCTAGCAGGAGGCTGAGGAAAGGAAGGAGTGGGCAACTTAAGAGGAAAAGCCTAGATTCAACAAAATGGATTCTGTGCTCACAGCCAGCACAGAGGAGGGCTTTGTTTGTACCTTGGAAGGGAGAAAACGTTGATTTTTGACCTGTTTCTACTGCAGTAAGAGGGGGCAATGCTTTGTGTGTGTTCTGAGACAGCCCTGTTGTGTGACATTAACCATCGGTCCTTTTAAAGATCACCAGAAAGAAATGGCATGGCAGGAAGCATGTAAGGGCTAAACTAATCTTTGGGGTAACTTTGATTAAGTCAATGGAGTTACCTCAAGCTAATATTTTAGCTTATTTACCAAGTTTTGTTATTCTGTCTAAATTAGGCCGCAATACAACCCTTTGCCTTTTTACTTTAACGGCAAACAAAAGTTTAAACTAAGCAAATGGGTAGCAGTGTATTTCTGATTACACAAGCACAGACCCCATGGAATCCAGAAGGGATGAGGTAAGACCAAAAAAACCACTCTGACAGTAAGGTCATATAAGTACCTAGATACTCAGACCACCCGGGAAACACTATTTCATGCCCACTGAGGCCATATGTAGAAATACTCGCATTCCTTAGAAGTGACATGCACTGCCTGGCGAGAACAAAAGCATTGTGTACTCAACTCTGTAGACTGATTTAAACCAATCCTCTTGCCATCAAACTCCTGCTCAATCCTACAGCATAAAACTCTTGTCATCTTGTGATGACTATTCGAAACTTCATTAACTGTTGCTTGTGCTGCTCCTTTCCCCGGAAAATCTGGGCACCGATTGCAGAATTTAATGCTTAATAATATAAAGGCCTTTTCTATCAGAAGATCATAAAGTAGCCCAATCCGGTTGATACTTGATCTATTTTGGGAATCTCCCTTAATTCCCCTGCCTGTTTCGCACAGCCTTGCATTGACTATGATGGCGGGGGGGGGGGAGGGAGGGAGATGGGAGAGGCTCAAAGAGGTTGAATGGCCCAGATTCACACCAGGACTTTCAACAGAAGTTATGAGTCTAAATACCTTTGTGGTTCTGAGCCAATATTCCCAGCACTCCCCTAGTAATACAAATTGGCACACCTTTTAAGGGATGCCATCTACTCCCCCTCACATATATGGAAGTGGGGTGCAGGGCTGAGGCATTGTTCTCCCACTTGGAGCAGTATGCTTCCACTTGGGAGCATCCCAGTAGCAGCTTTATACTTCCCTGAGCAGTGGGATTGCAACTCTGCCCAATCCTTACCTGGTGTAGGATAAGTATCGAATTAAAGAAGGAAAGTCAGCTTATTAGTTAAGGAAGCACATAGGTGTTGTAAAAATGGACCTCAACAGCATGTAGAAGGAAGGCCTTAAAAATAATGAGTTATAAGGCCAAATGGAATGAAGTAGGGAGGATGTCTGGTTCAAAGAATAACTAATGAAATAAGGGGAAGTTTCTAAAAGGAAGGCCTCTAAGTGATAGGAACGACTACAGGCAATAAAAGAAAAAGAATTTCTCTTAAAAGGAGCCAACATGGACGTTCCCACCCCACCTACCAGTGTTATGTCCTATGTGACCCCAAGTGCAACGAAAAAGCTGTTGGTCAGCAGGAAGTAGGGAAGGAAATAAGAAGGAACGGCCTAGGGAAAAATGGAGGTTGTAAATCTTATCTGGATTAAGACTGGAAATAAGGGTGAACTGTCTCAGTTTGGTTTTCAGCTGCAGCCCGTAACTGGCAGTGACATCACTTGTTTGTTAAAGGGTATAAAAAGTGAACTCTTCAAGGGTTCATTGCTAATTCCTGACCATGCTGGAACCAGCCAATACAGATCTGAGCACTGCTAGGATTAGCCTGTTTGTAAGTATCTTGATCAAATGCGTATAAATGTTCTGTTACTGTTTGACTATAGTAAATTGTGTACTATTTTGGCTTTTAAGGCATGTTTAGAGCAATTGTATGAGTACCATTTGGCCTTTGGATTTAATAAATGAATTTATAGTTAAATTAGTGTTTGGTGGTTTCCCTTAAAAATATTTTCAAATATTAATAATTCCAACACAAGGGTTATATAAAGGGAGTGAGATTTATTACTCCTTTCCCTCCATTACATGGTTGCACAAAGGCAAGGCAGAATTTAGCTTTTAGTAGTAGTCAGAGGCAAATGGATAAAGACACAGAGAACATGATGATACCGCTATAGGCCATTTAAATTACCTCATCCACTACTTTTGAAAAGTAATGAAGGGTGGATATCACTTCTTCATCTCCTTTACCCAGGGCAAAATTCTGAAAATAAAAATATATATTGATACTGTAAGTCATGATACAGACAATATGTCATACTACACCTCTACCTCGATATAACACTGCCCTCAGGAGCCAAAAAAATCTTACCGCATTATAGGTGAAGCCGCATTATATTGAACTTGCTTTGATCTGCCAGAGTGTGCAGCCCCCTCCTCCCTGAGCGCTGCTTTACCACGTTATATCCGAATTTGTGTTGTATTGGGTCGCGTTATATCAGGGTAGAAGTGTACATACATGTATAAATCATATACTACATTCATACATGCACTTTATATTTTAATTTCCTTGTCTAAAGGAATGAAGTTTATCCGATTTATTTAAAAGGAATGGTTGTACCAAGAATAGGTTGCTTTGCATCTTCATTACTTTACTAACGTAAACATTTTGGATGGGATTTTCAAAAATACTCAGCGCTGCTCCCATTGAAGTCAACAGGCTATTTTCCCCAATGGTGTCAGTGGGACCTGAGTTAGGCCAACGATGAGCTGTTTTGAAAATCCTACCCTTTGAATAGATTTTTCACATGCACCATCTAATCAGCTGAATGTTGAGACTGTCACCCTTGCAAACACAGAATTTTAGATGTACCTGTTTTTCATATGCAAGAAGCTGCTTGGAAAGCTGTTGTGTGGCTAGACACATTTCATTCTACAAAACAAAAAACAAAAAGGAGAGTTTAGTAGAGGTAACCAAAAATATTTAGGATTACTGTTGTTACTACTTTATTATTTGGATAGTGGTAGTGCTTATAGGCCACAAACAGGACCAGGACCAGGACCCTGGGGGATATACACACACTGCAAGTGACATTCCCTGCCTCAAAGATCTCACACTCTATGGGTCTGTCTACATTGTGATAAAAGAAAACAACACAGCACCAAGTCTTAGAGTCCAGGTCAGCTGTCTCAGGCTCATGGGCCTGGGACTGTGGGGCTACAAATAGCAGCGTAGATGTCTGGGCTCGGGTGAAGCCCAGGCGCTGAGATCCTATCACCTGTGGTGTCTCAGAGCCCAGGCTCCAGCCTGAACCCAAACATTTACACTGCGATTTTCTAACCCTGCAGCCAGAGCCCCACAAGCCCAAGTCAGCTCACCTGGGCCAGCCATGGCCATGCTGTGAGTCTTTTATTGCAGTGTAGATGTGCCGTATGGCTCTGATTCTGCAATTACTCAATCACGTGCTTAATTCTGTGTGCATGAGAAGTCCCAAAGCACTACATCAGCAGTAGGCAATCTATAGCATGCATGCCGAAGGCGGCACACGAGTTGATTTTCAGTGGCACTCACACTGCCCGGGTCCTGGCCACTGGTCCGGGGACTCTGCATTTTAATTGAATTTTAAATGAAGCTTCTTAAACATTTTAAAAACCTTATTTATGTTACAAACAACAATAGTTTAGTTATATATTATAGACTTGTAGAAAGAGACCTTCTAAAAACGTTAAAATGTATTACTGGCACGTGAAACCATAGATTAGAGTGAATAAATGAAGACTCGGCACGCCACTCCCGAAAGGTTGCCGATCCCTGCACTACACCAATTCATACGATCCAGGGCCAGTTGGTGTGAATGAGGCTTGGTCTACATTCAATTTTAGTATGAATTTAACTGTTTGGTTAGAAGTATGATTTTTTTTACTGAAATAATTACATTGGTACATGGATGCAGTTATACTAGTTTAAAAGGTGCCTTATATTAGTATAGCTTATTTGCCTAAATTCACTGGAATAAGCTGTGCCAATATACAGGTTATATCAGTTATATAGGTATCACTGCATCCACACTAAGGGGATGTAGTGGTATAATTATTCGAACTGTGGTACCTGTACAAATTTGTGTGTAGAGCAATGCTTAGAGCAACCCCAAACGAGCCAGTGGAACTATTAACATGCATCTATTTAAGTATATTCATAATGGATGGATTGCAGGACTGAGCCCAAATTCAAGAATAAAAAGAACAGGTGGTTTGCTGACACGTGGTTAGTACATTGAAAGGGTCACAAACTATGCCTGATCCTCCCACAGAATGCATTAAAACAGCAGCTTCTAAAGAAGTCACAAGTTATAACTTCCCACTTGAAATCTGCAATCCAGAGGAAGAACTAGTGGAAAGAACGGGAGGAATAACGAGAAGGGGTGGGAAAGTAGCCCCAGAACAGGTGAAATCAATCAATCTAAGCCAGAGAGGGGAACTGGTTTAGCCACTGAACCATAAGGCCAATTAAAAGCACCACCATTATTTTGGTGCTGCTAGCAATTTCTGGTCTGCAGTGCTCATTTTGCAGACTGAAGACAGGCACAAACTGAACCCCACAGTCTCAAGGACTTCTCACTCACAGAGATTTTGTATGTCTTTAGGTAGCAGGCCCGTCAACAGGGTGGGGGGTGATTTAAAAGGGCCCAAGGGCCCCCCAGCCACAGTGCAGCAGGGCTAAGGCAGGCCTCCTGCCCGCCTTCACTCCATGCCACTCCTGGAAGTGGCCAGCACGTCCCTGTGGCCTCTGGGGAGAGGTCTCCACGTGCTCTCCCCTCCCCAAGCGCCAACCCCACAGCTCCCATTGGCTTGGAACTGCAGCCAATGGGAGCTGCGGGGGCGGTGTCTGTGGGCAGCTGCACGCTGAGACCCCTTGGCCTCTCGCCTAAGGGTTGCTGCTAGAGGAGTGCGCTGGTTGCTTTCGGAAGCCACCTGAGGTAAGCACAGAGACTCTGACTTCCTCCTGCACCTCAACCCCCTGCCCCAGCCCTGAGCCCCCCCCACCCAAACTCCCTCTCAGAGCTTGCACCCAAACTCCCTCCCACAGCCTGCATCCCACACCCAAACTTCCTCCCACAGCCTGGTGAAGTAGTGGGGCTGTTCTCACATAGAAGATTTCAACAACAAATAGTACTAAGAAAACAATGGAAAGCTCCCGCAACCCCATGTTGCTATTAGTATTGTGACAGCACCAACAGGTAAATGTGAAGATGCTGGGCTTGAAACACCCTCACTTCTCTGCTATTTGCCCTCAGTGTCTTCATTTGTGTATCAGAAATCCAGCGAGTGGGGGAAGGCAGGCAGGCATAGGAAAGGAAGCAAGTCCTACTCCCAGCTAAAGCAGTAGAGATAACCTATATTTATATCTGTGTAAATGAGAGCAGGATTTGGCTTGGTATATGTAAGAGAGAGACTAAAGATTTCAACAGCAGAAAGCTTTGTCACTAGCCAGATAGGTCTGGTTTGTTTCACTGCCATAAAATTGGTGTAAAAAAACTGAGGAGTCAGGTCCTATATATTTGCCCTGGCTAGGTCCCTCCTTTCTCCAATTATTAGTCCTCTGAATTATTTCTATTTTAGAGGTCAGATTTAAAAAAAGAAAAAGAAAATGAAAAAATAAAACCATAGCTTGTTTGTGTAAGTCAGAGCGGCCTCTAAGCTGCTCTAATTTACATCAATAGGCCAGAGCTAGAGCAGATGCACCATTAGAATCAGGGAGGCAGAACCTGCTCCCTGATGCCTTCCTCTGCCCTTCTGTGCAAGCACATCCTGGTATAGGACAGAATCTGGGGGAAAAGACTCTAGAAACAGTCTTTGCATGAGCCTCTGCAGCATCTTAACACCCTGATATACATCTTAATTCCTCAGCAGAGTCACTGTCTGCAGGCGATGAGGAGTGGTAAAGTCATGTTCAGCCATGAAAAAAACAAAGGCCATATTCTGTCTAGCAGGTATCTACATGAATGGCTGCAATGCAAGCACAAGGCAGACGTTGGCTCTCCTAGTTCTGGCCCCCTTAGAACATCATGAAGATTGTTTTTCAAGGCCCTAAGCGATTGAAGCAGTGAGTTTAGAGAGCTGTTCCAGGGCATAACTAAGGGCTCGGGGTCTGGTACCTGTGTTAAATGGTGTCTATTACATGACCAGGCAATGGCCGCCATATGCAGACCCCATAGAGAGTATTCATACTCTCGGCAGGAATAGCTTGAACAGGTGGAGAGGGCTGAAAGTTACCCTGATAGACAGCAAGCACAAGGCTTCCATGCACTGAAATACCACTGAAGCCAATAGATGGTGCTTTCAGTGGTGCATAGGCCTTAGGGCTGGCTATGTGCACCAAGGTGAGTGTCATCCTGTCAGAATACAGTGAACACTACTACTGCGTACATGTGAATCCATTTGGGGCTGTTAATGCTTAGTTTTTCTCACACACACACCTCCCTACCTGCCAGATTGTGACCCTATTCTAGGTATAAAATTTTAATTGTGTCATTTCCAAACTAAAGAAACAAAACATTAGCACACAAATCAAGTTAATCAGACAGGTATAAATACTGCCATATTACCCAGGGACAAGACGCTCTGCTCAGCCTGTGGTAACACTGCTTAGTTAAAAACACTTTTTTGAGGCAACTCCAGCTTAACCCTCCTCCAATTTGTTCTCCGCCAGGCTTCTCTCCGGCACTGTCTTGTGCCCCCTTCCTCTCTTGCCACCATTAATCAGCTGAAGAGTTTTAAAGTTGTTGTTTGCATTGCTTGTATTTACAGATCCATGAAGCCCTTGGGATCCATTCTAGCAGTTAGTTCAATTCCATATATAGCAACATACTATTATCCAGAACTGGCTGAAAATAATGTGTTGATCAAGTTGAAGAACAAACATTATTTGTATGTGAATGTACTTCTCCCATTAAATAATTAAACACAACATTAGAAAATCTCTTAGAAAATGGTGGAGCAAAGCAAAATAAAGGACTATAATAAAATTTTTTCCAACTGTTCAAATTACTCTCTGTCACAATACCCCACAGCTCCTTTTGAAATTTCAGAGTTAAACAAACGCTTCTGTAATGGGAAAGTCAGTAAGGACAGATTTCCAACTAGAAAACATATTGAAAGCCTGAGCAGCCTGATAAATCTAAGTGAGGGTAAAATTCATTTTCGTTAGTGCTATACACACAAAACACATGTATTTTTGTTAGCTGATTTTATAGAGGGAAAAAATCTCCAGGGAAATCATGTACAAATGTTTATTGGGAGGAAGAGAGGACTAGACAGAAATCCGTTCTAATTAACGAGTGATGACCCTGGATGAATTATTTCATTTAGTTTTGAGCCTAGCTTCCAAGTGCTCAGAGCTGTAACGGAAAACCTTTTCAAAGATCTACCAGCATCAGATTACATGGATGTGATAAAGAAGACAATGTAATGCATCTAAATCCTCTCTTTACCATACTTAAGTGAAAAGGGGCCTGTACTTGAAATGCGCTATTTCAACACTTTAGTCAACTCTGGGTCTGATCCCGCTTTCATTCGAGTCAATGGCAAAATTCCCATTTATTAATTTTTGGATCTGAACTTTCCAAAGCGTCAAAGTGTTCATATCTGGGCTTTTGGTATGACTCTACCTTTTATCATCATCTGTCATGCACAAAGCTAGTTACCTGATGCACGAATAGGCTCTTCCTCCCTCCAGTTCATAATGAAAACTCAACTGCACTTACATACAATTTATTTGTGAGATAGTCCATCATTTGTCAACATCTTTTCTTTCTAAATAAGTTCTGTGGTAAAAACATCAGTCAGATTTAATTAAAATTGGAATTAACCTTTATTATTTAATAGTGGATAGTAACATATAATTGTCTACAAGATTCCAGATAAGAGTACCTGTAAAAGGATTCAACTGAGCTATACACTTAGCTTTAAAGGCATTGAGCCATCTCGTCCAACCCTAGTACGATGAATCTTTCAGCATATCTACTTCTCTGTGCTGAGGACGGCATTTTCAAAACTTTGCATGTAAACGAGCATGGAGTAATACAAAACTATTTTGCATAGCAATGGCAGATACAGAGGGGAAATATAAACACACACACCCTGTATACACAATGGTGTGCAATAAAGTTTTAATTTGTATGCTTTTGCGATACCTAATTGCTCACAGATAGGAAGAGGAGGGGTGGGTGGCTAGGGGAGGATGTTCACAAAGGATTTATGGATTTTCCGTCTTCCGGGATCATGGGAAGTATCCAACTTTAAACCCAGGTTCAGTTCAAATGGAGCTGAAGCTTGAGATGAATGTGTTGCCCAGCTCTGTCTATATGCACATATCTCCTCCTTCTGAAACACTCAGCTGTCTGGCAATCGGGAAAATGCTACCATTGTAATGATTTAACTTTGCAGAGAGAATGCTTTAGAAATTAAGGTCCCAATGCTGGGAGATGCTGAGATCCCCTAGTGTTCAGAGTGATCAGTAGCTCACAGGATCAGGCTATTTTATAGCATTCCCTGTTTAAGCTAATTCACAATGGCGTGTTCAGTCCTCACAAGTAATGAATGGCTTGATGAAGGATCATCGGATAGGAAGAGGAAAAAATACAAGTCATGGCTCTGCTGTAAAACAGTGCGAGCAGCTACAGCAGGATTTTAGTTCTGGAGAGAAAAAAATCTTTACAGTTTCCCTGCAAACCAGCTGAATGGTTATGATGTGTTCTCCTCTCTGTAACACTCAGATCTCCAAATTCTGCTCTGCAGACCATGGACATAAACTTGCTTCTAGGCCTGATGACAATTCCAAAGCTGACCAGCAACAATGAAATGGAAAGTCACCTAGTCCAACCGCCTGCTCAAAGCAGGAACAATCCCCAGGCAGATTTTTGCCCCAGATCCCTAAATGGCCCCCTACAAGGATTGAACTCACAACCCTGAGTTTAGCAGGCCAATGCTCAAACCACTGAGCTATCCCTCCCCTTAAATGCTGTTTACCTTTAACTGTCTTCTTATTTACATGTAGAGAATACATCACAGGAAGTGCTCCTCATATAAATAATGCACACTTGTGATCAATACGGCATCATAAATGTACATGGTGCTTTACAAAATCAATGTTGCCAACTCCACTGATTTTATTGCAAGTCTCATGTTATACGATATCAGACTTAAAGCCACATGAGGTTACGCAAGAATCTCAACTTTCACTGAAAACAAACGCCCTTATGGTTGCAGAGAAAAGCTTGAAAAGATGATCAGAGTGCAGTCACAAAGCTTAAAAACCAGAAGGCAAATAAAAAGAACACATTTACTATTATTATAATACTATTATTATTAATAATAAATACCCATGATTTTAAACCACTCATGATTTTGTAGAGCCTGACTCGCAATATTTGGATGTTTCAGATTGCAATACTGGAAAAATAATAAGTAACAAAATCTATGTTCCCAGAGAGCTGGAAACTCATTCATGGATCCAAAACCTTACGAAATCAATAAAAAGACTCCCATGGACTCCAAAGGGCTTTAAATCAGGCTCTCTGAGCCCCAGGAGTGGTCTTAGAGCCAAAAAGAGGCATCACTGAGAGGGTGTAAAAATAAGGATTCATGAATTAAATATGGGGGATGGTGGAATGAAACTAGTTTGAAGAACAAACTAAAATAATACTAGGTAGCTCTAAATTACATAACTCATGCTCAGTGCTGTCACTTTACTTGATAGCACCTACCTAATCCTCACGACATTTTCTCCAATGGGTCTTTGCACAAAAATATTTTCTTTCTGCACTGCTAAAGGCAGCGTTAGTTTACTTCTAATTCTCTCCCGCCTTGCTCCCCAGCAGCTACAAACACTGTCAATATACAAATATATGTACTGGAACTGCTAAAGAAAATGCCACAGTACTGACAATGTTCAGCACCTTATTGCACTATAACTTGTTTCCAGGATTCCCTTTCAGGTGCCTGGTAGATACACTTTAGTCAACTGTGGAATGAAATGGAATTACTTATTTTAAAAAAAATCATGTTTATTTTGTGGTGCCTTCTTTTCTTTATTCTTGGCATACGAAGATCCCCATTGGGCCATTACTGGCATGATGAGTGGAACTGGAGAATTATGTTCAGATTTCAGGAGGGACTTCATTCAGTGTGGCACAGCACCTGGTGATTGGAAATGCAAGCTGGGGCCCAGGCTGCTTGGTTTTAACTCTACAGCCTTATCATGTGAACACTAGCTTCACTTAAGAAAGATCTCTTTCCTACAATTCATCCTGTCTGACCTATCACTACTGCTAATGGCACAGTCACTTCTGTGAATTCAACCCTCAATAGAAATGAAGCAGCAGTGTTGCCAACTCGCATGATTTTGTCATGAGTCTCATGATAAATACTGTTTTCCTTAAAGCCCCAGTTCCTGGAGTCAAGTGGATGTGTGATCATTTCAGCCTTCATTCTTAAAGAAAAAGTACATTTGCAGCCCTCGTGGCTGTGGAGAAAGCTTCAAAATGTGATCCCAGTGCATCCTGAAGGCTCAAAAAGCAGAAGGCAAATAAAAAGAACACCACATCTATTATTTTTACATAATCTCATGATTTTAAAGCCAATCTCATTATTTTTAGTGAGCCTGACTCATGATTTTTGAACCTTTGGGGTTGGCAATATTGGCAACCCTTAAATGGGCAGCTGGGACAGACTCTATTGGGAAGTTTTCTTCAATCAGAAAATCACAAAGCTAAATTGCTTCTGACTACAATGCACAGGCAGGAGCATATAAATAAAGCAGGAAGTATAATCTGAACTCAGAGATGTTATTTATTTATCTTATATGACCAAAATCAGGTGCTTCTCTGTATTTGTATCCATATGCTAGTGCATGTTTACTGAACACCTAACAAGATATTAAACAGTTTCTAGTGCTTGCAACTAAAATGGCATTAATAAATATGATTAAGTTGGTTGATACAAGAGGCACCAAAAATAGACATGCCAAAAATAGGTATTAACAAACATGATTAAGTTGGTTGATACAAGAGGCCCCACTACTGCCTAACAGGATCCTGTAGCTTAAAAAAATTAAAACAACAACAAAACCCACAAACTGCGCACTCTTCTAGTTATGATAAAATTATTATCTTAAAAAAAGAAAAGAAAAAAAAAAGAAAAAAGCCATCCATACTGGGGAAATACTTCCAGTTTCTCCTTACATGACTTTCAAGCCATCTGATAAATCTTTAAATAAAACTGTGACTGGCAGTTTATAAGCTAGCAGCCAATTAAATGAATGCTTTGCACATACAGCAGTATTTCTGGGCAACTACAAACATGTTTCTGGATGGATAACAGCTTGCATTTGGTGCTGATTGCTACCCGCAGGAAGCAGTACAGTAAAGGTGGGGTGAGATTAACACTCCAACAAGGTCAGTGTTGGATGGCTCACAAAAGAACCGGGTTTTAAGTATGACAAGTGGAGAGCAGACAGGAGCATGGATATATGAGAACTGAGAGGCAGTCCCAAACAGAGGAGGTAGCACGAGAGGTGTGACTCAGGGGACACAAAGGGGCAGTAAGGAGCAAGATGGTTTGGAGAAGGCAACGTGGGCATATATGAACTCAAGCTCTGGGGCCTTCTACTACTTCCTGATGCCTCATTTGGCTTTTCTAGAGACAGTGATTCTTGCCTGTGGTCAGGGCGCCTTTAGCAGAGACTTATGGGCTCAGTTGCACACACAGAAACCACAGTGGTGGCTTTTGTCCTCCGGGGCTGGGCCTGGTTCCTCGCTCTAGGCATTGTGACCTGGGGTTAGTGACCACTTGCAGCAGCATCCTCCGCCCCTACACCTCTTCTCAGGGAGCCAGGCCCACCTCCCTGAGGCAGAAGCCGTTGCTGTGACACCCGCCCCTTCCCAAGCATCCACTCCACATCGGGCCAGGATTTCGGTTGCGGTACCAGGATACTCTATGTGGTTGGTGCCCCTTTGGTTCGGCGAAGAAGAAGAGGCAGAACAGCTGAGTACACCCATTGAATTGGGAGGCTCCATCCATCACTGACTGTGACTCATGAAACTTGCTGTCTCTGGTGAGACACATTCCTTTGCTTTTCTCTTCAGTCTCTGTTATCTGTCTTCTCTATTTCTTGCTTTCCCATAACCTTTCTTCTTCTCACTACACTCTACCCATGCTTTGCTATATTACTGAGTCTCCTACTCCTTGCCAGACCTATTTCCCCCTTCCTCCTTGGCCATTCTCCTCCAAAGCACTTCTTGCATTGGCTGCTTTGGGCTCTACATTTTTGCCAGGGACTACTGATTTTGAGTGCCTGACTTGAGAAATCTCATTTTCAGGGGGCAGGTGCTTAATCTTTTTTGCAAATCAGGCTCCCTTAAGGCAGTGATTCTCTGCCTTTCCAGACTACTGTACCATTATCGGGAGTCATATTTGTCTTGCATACCCCCAAGTGTTACCTCATTTAAAAACTACTTGTTTACAAATCAGACATAAAAATACAAAAAAGTGTCACAGCCACTATTACTGAAAAATTGCTCTCTCTCATTTTGTCTGTATGAAATTTTAGTTTGTACTGACTTCACTGTGGCTTTTTATGTAGCCTGTTGTAAAACTAGGCAAATATCTAGGTGAGCTGATGTACCCCCTGGAAGATCACATACCCCTGGTTGAGAACCACTGCTTTAAGTCATTTAAAGTTGGGAATGCAAAATCAGTCACTTGTAAAAGTCAGGTCCTAGTGGCTAATGTTGGAAGCACTGTCAATGATAATGTCCTACTGCTAGCTGCTTTCAGTATTGCTTCTTGCATCTAATGTGAGCAGCATTGCTAATGACCTCTTAGTGGACAGTGTGCTGTCCTGGGGAATAAATATCCTATGGCATCAGATTGGGTTTGAGTGCCCAGAAATGCAGTTTGAAATGAACCCTGGATCAGTAGCAAGAAAATACTAATGTTCAGAGTATCATATTATCTGTGAGAGAGACAACCACAATAAAATAGCTTGTTTTGCACAGTTTTGCTGTAAATCTTTATACTCAGGTCCTTATATTCTTTGCATGTAATCTTAAAGAATATGTGATGGTTTATATAGATCCTGATTCTTTTTTTTAATTAAAGGTAACGTAGCATGCCTGAGAATTTCAGAGCTGCACAGAACATCTGAAAACCAGGTCCGATTCATTGTAATAGCAACTGAGCATTGAAAATATCGTACTAGACTTTTAAGGCAGCTCTTTTGAGCACCATACACCTCTTGTTGCAAAATGAATGTTTGCTTGCCTCGATGGGGAAGGGGATTAGTGATGTGTAAGAGGATTTATTTTGGTTCCAAGAGAATGTCCTGAAAATAATCTCTGTGTGGACTGCTAATATGTAGTGGAGTCTGTCAGTGATATCTGTTGTATGTTCACGTTTTATTACGAATTCCTCAGTTGTGAATAATCTAAATAAATCAGGTTCATAATATTAATTGCTATCTGTGTGAGGAGCCAAACACACTTTAGCAGTTGTTTCATTAGAAAACACCATGGTTGGCCTCACTGATAGCCCACCAGGAAGTCCTAGCAGTCCTGTTCCTTTTTAAGAGGGAATACGATATAGAAGAAGAATAAGCACAAAAGTAAGGAGCCTTGAGTTCTGAACCCAGCTTTTCTACTGACTTGCCTAAGGCAAGTCCATTCCCTTTGTTTTAGTTTTCTTATCTGTAAAATAAGGGTTATATTTACCTGCTTCCCACGAATACTGTAAATCAATGTTTACACAGCTATTAAAGTCACTTACCTCTGAGCTGTGGAAGTCAAAAACAAGGGCAGCGGGTTTTGCCAGCCACAACTATTGAAAAATCAGGGGTTAGGCCCACCAAAATCACAAAATTTTAAAAAACCCTATTGATTTTTAAAACCTAAGTTTTCTTTGGCCTCAATACATAAAGGTATTTTGGCTTCTAATTTCCATTGAAATCAATGAAACTTAGGAGCCTGAATATCTTTGTGGATCTGGGTATTTTATTCACATTGTGAGATTTGAGCTTTCAAGGTGCACTTGGGTCATAATTTCTGTCTTTGCTCCACAAGTACAAGGGCTAGAAATTTACTTTTTAATGAAAGCTGAGATTTTCTTTTCGTCATTTGTCTGTTGGAGCTGGGGCTTTAAATAAAACATCAAATATCTCAAATATGACTTGCAATCAGATTGGGAGAGCTGGCAACACTGGACCCTTGTTTTTCCTCCTATAAAGATTCTGAGCATTCATTTGAATATAAAGTCACTTAAGTTTAAGGAAAAAAATAGAATAAGATGTCTGATTCTGCAAACCCTTACTCATTCAAGCCTTACTTACCTACATAGTCCTATTATGGTCAAAGGGACTTCTTGTGAGAGTGGAATGGTGCAGGTTTGGGCCCAAGATGTGGATTCTGTTTCCTGTTCAGAATATTAGGGCAGGGATTTTTAAATTTGATTGCTTAAAATTAGGCATCTAAATCTATATTTAGGGTCCTAATAAAAGTACCTAAATAAGGATCAAGGGGGTAAATTTGAAGGTGCCGAAGTGATTTGGAAGTTTGGGTGTCATTTTCAAAAGGAAAATATGGCCACCTTTTCAAAAGTATTTAGTTGCCTAAAGATGCAGAAAGATGTCTAGTGGGATTTTCAAAAAACATCTAAATTAGTTAGGTACCTAGGCACTTTTGAAAATCCCACTGTCTATCTGCACCTTTAGGTGCCTTAATACCTTTAAAAAACTGTCCCTTAGGCACTCAAGAGCCTAAAGGTTTGTCTGGATACAAAAATTAATCTAGACTAAGGTAGGATATTAATTTAAATTAGATTAACGATTCCTGATTAATTCCATGTGTGGACACTCTTATTCTGAAATAAGAGTGCCCTATTCCAAATTAGTTTATTTCAGTGGATCAAACTAATCCAAGGAATCCAGTGGAACTAGCTAATTCAGAAGAAAACACTCTTATTCTGGATTAAGACTGTCCACACATTGAATTAATCAGGAATAGATATTCCAGAAGAGCTCCCTGTGCAGAAAATCCTTAAATTTCACTACAATTCAGTGGGATTTAGGGTAAATTTTTCAAGAGCATATGAATGATACACATGCCTAAATCCAATTTTCAAAGGGGATATGAGCATCTAAGTGAAAATTTAACCCTAACTTTAGTCAGCCAAGTTTGAAAATGTTGACCTTGCAGTATACACAAGGGTAAGTGTGTGCCACGATCCTTATTTTATTTTATTTCAGTTTTCTGAATAAGTGGAGGAACACTAAGACAGGAATGAGTGACAATATCGAGACTGATTTTCAAAGGAGCAGAGCAACCACACAGCTTCTGCACAGATCAAAGGGAGCTGCAGATGTTCTGCACCTTTGCAAATCAGTGCATCTGTTAGGAGCAGATTAATAAGGTTGCCTCTACTGCTTGCCAAACAAAGTCAACACAAATGAAAGATTACCTGAGCCCCATAGACCCGCTGCATTGCTTGAAGCAACTGGTTTGTATAATCTGTAAGGGTTCCTGCATCTTCTTCAAATACACTAAGCAAGGAGCGAGTCTTTAATAAAAGAAAAAGCAAAAAGTTTTACTCCTAAATGGAAATATTAAAAAAAAGAAATTAAACTGTAGCAAAACAAATCAATCAGCATAATAAGACTTTGAATATACAGTGTACAGCTTCTTTTATCCAACAATGTAAAAAACACAATTGATCACTAGAAAGGGATGGGTAAACTGATGCACAAATAAATGATGTGACTAGAAGTTTACACTGCAAAGCAATGGCAGAGTCCTGATGACAAACACCTTCTTGCTCTAATTAGTAGACACTCCTACCAGCATAGTCAGGAATGTAACAAATCTTGAAACTCCTCTTGCTGATTACAGCAATCAAACCATACCAAGGTCCTGCAGTTAAAACACCATCGCTGGTTTTATTTCTCTACTCTTAGAATGAATTAAAAGCACCCCTTGGTAACAGAACAAATTATCTTCCATTATGCCATCTCAGGAGGCTTCTGTGTTGAATAACTTTTAAAAGAACACTGCCAAAACTGGTAGACTTAAAATTAGACCCAACAGCAGTATGTTGGATTGTGACAACAGTCATACATATACACTTAGTGCTGCATGCCTGTAAGCATGGTTTCTTCACTCTGCCATTCTGTTTTGTTCTTGTGAGCAGCAGAGAGGAAAACATAACTTGTGTTATCTTAGAGAAATGCATCCATTTGGCTTGTTTCAGTGGAATTGCCAGGGACAGCAAATTACATTGTTGCAGTGCTACATGCAAAGGAAGAAACCAAGGCCAGGGATTAGTGCTGGGCAAGTGAATTTAATAGATCAGGATAATACAAGTAAAGGGGAGGTAAAAAGTTGGGCTGGCAGTGCAACTTTGACAGTGTCTCTTTCAGAAAGTCATTCTGCATCTTGGGGCTTGTCTACATCAGAAAGTTGCAGCGCTGGTGAGGGAGTTACAGCGCTGCAACTTAGGAGGTGTACACATCTGCAGGGCACCACCAGCGCTGCAACTCCCTGTTTGCAGCGCTGGCCGTACTCCCGTTTTGTCTCGGGTGTAGAGGATCCAGCGCTGGTGATCCAGCGCTGGTAATCAAATATAGACACTTACCAGCGCTTTTCTTGACCTCCGTGGAATAAGCAGGTATCCCAGCATACCTGAGGAAGCCTCTGGTAATCAAGCTGGTCTCCTTCCCCGGTTTGCTCTCGCGTTCCCCGAACCCCGAGCAAGCAGGTCTCCTTCCCTGCGGTTTGCTGGGTGGTTCCGGGAACGCGAGAGCAAACCGGGAAAGGAGACCAGCTTCGCCGCGGTTTGCTCTCGCGTTCCCCGAACCCCGAGCAAGCAGGTCTCCTTCCCTGCGGTTTGCTGGGTGGTTCCGGGAACGCGAGAGCAAACCGGGAAAGGAGACCAGCTTCGCCGCGGTTTGCTCTCGCGTTCCCCGAACCCCGAGCAAGCAGGTCTCCTTCCCTGAGTTTTGCTGGGTGGTTCCGGGAACGCGAGAGCAAACCGGGAAAGGAGACCAGCTTCGCCGCGGTTTGCTCTCGCGTTCCCCGAACCCCGAGCAAGCAGGTCTCCTTCCCTGCGGTTTGCTGGGTGGTTCCGGGAACGCGAGAGCAAACCGCGGCGAAGCTGGTCTCCTTTCCCGGTTTGCTCTCGCGTTCCCGGAACCACCCTGCAAACCGCAGGGAAGGAGACCTGCTTGCTCGGGGTTCGGGGAACGCGAGAGCAAACCGCGGCGAAGCTGGTCTCCTTTCCCGGGTTTGCTCTCGCGTTCCCCGAACCACCCAGCAAACCGCAGGGAAGGAGACCTGCTTGTTCGGGGGTTCGGGGAACGAGAGAGCAAACCGGGAAAGGAGACCAGCTTCGCCGCGGTTTGCTCTCGCGTTCCCCGAACCTCCCTTGAAGCCGCCCAACAGCGCTGCAGTGTGGCCACATCTAACACCACTTGCAGCGCTGGTTGCTGTAAGTGTGGCCACTCTGCAGCGCTGGCCCTATACAGCTGTACTAATACAGCTTTAACAACCAGCGCTGCAAAATTTTAGATGTAGACATGGCCTTGGTAATTCAAAGTGGCCTAACTGGTCAATCCAATCTGTTTGACACTAAATGAAAAGGTCTTCCCTATTTGCACAGCTAAATTACTCTGCATTAGTTCCATCTGTCTACCATAAACTCTAGTACTTTAATAACCATATTAGACCTGATACCTAGTCAGTGTTTTATCCGTCCTATCTTAGTCATCTCTAATGTGCCTGAAGTATCTAGATGCTAATCATGGGAATTTATTTTATTGTATCAGGAAAGCTATAAGAAGCATCACTATTTGGGAGGATGCAACCTTGCTTCTCCAGGACATTTACTTTTCTTTGCAAATCTCCTTGCAGAGATTTTACATTGCTTCTGAGAGATTCAAACCACCTCTGCTGAGATTTTTAGACTAAGACAATGTCTGATTTCATCTCTGCTGAGAAGTGTCTATTTATGGTGTGAAGTAGCATTGTCTAGTACAGGGGTAGGCAACCTATGGCACGTGTGCCGAAGGCGGCACACAAGCTGATTTTCAGTGGCACTCACACTGCCTGGGTCCTGGCCACCAGTCCAGGGGGCTCTGCATTTTAATTTTAAATGAAGCTTCTTAAACATTTTAAAAACCTGTGTTTACTTTGTATACAACAATAGTTTAGTTATATATTATAGACTTCTAGAAAGAGACCTTCTAAAAACGTTAAAATGTATTACTGGCATATGAAACCTTAAATTAGAGTGACTAAATGAAGACTCGGCACACCACTTCTGAAAGGTTGCCGAGCCCTGGTCTAGTAATTAAAACAGGTGACTGGACGTCTTATTTTAGATTCTGCATGGCTGTACTTGCTTACCTTGGGTAAATCACTTAATCTCACAACACCTCAGTTTATTAATATTAAATTGGTATATTACTACCTATCGTGGGGGATAACTGATACTTGGAAAGAACTTTAAGATGGCAGGATAAAAAGGAGCATTAGAAGTGCAAAATATTGTTTTCATTAAAACGCCAGCACATACAAATCAAAGAGGGAAAGAATTCAAAACACACCAATAGAAAGCCACATAGGGCCTGATCCTGCAAGCCCTTGACATGCAGCACTTCCTTTCAATGGGAGCCCCATGTTCTGAGAGTTTCCAGAACAGGGCCTCAGCCTGGATTTTAATAATTGAAACACATACTAATTTGCAAAAATACTTAGATTTGAATTGTTGCAATCACTGACTATAGTTTTGCTAATTTAAAACTTCTATTCTCTATAACCCCATCTTTTCCTTTACCTAACAGTGAGTATCATTATACTGTGCTGTGACAAAAGACTGATTCACCAGACACAATAAACAAAGGATTGTGGTTACAGGATAAAGCAACAGAATTATGGGAAATGTTAAGCAAGAAAATTCTCAGGCCAAGATTTTCAAAAAAATAGATGCCTAAAGTTAGGCTCCTAAGTATATATTTTTATAATATGGGGCACAGATGGCTGCTAGAAGCCTACATTCTATTGAAATTAGCACAGGTGCCTTGAAAAATCCCAGCTTTATTTATTCAGATGCCTAAATATGCAACTTAATTTTATATACCCATTTATTTATTCATTAAATCTTGACCTCAATTAGCACTTTTGTTCAAAAATAATAAGCCCTATAAATGATTCAAATAGTTTGGATGTTAAGGTTCAAAAATCTTTATGATGTTTCTTTTTAAAATCACCATTTGTTAGTTACACTGGTTTAAAACAGATGCATAATTTACTTGTTGCTGTTTTGTCAAATTCTTACATAATAGATAATGCTGCACCAGTGAACCCATGGTAATCCAAACATAACCTTTTTACATTTCTCTGGAGGCTTCATTAATCATGCCTCCACCTTTGCTGCTGAAAACATGGGGCCAAATCCAGTCTTCACATGAGTTTTTGAATTCAGCATGGCTACTTGGGTCAGTCTGTCTCCTAATTTGCAGTCAAACACTTTAAATGGAATACATTCAGGTGGGGGCTTTTTTGTATAATGCTTGGGGACAATGAAGATATAATTACATTACTCTTGGAGAGAAAGTGAGCTTTGCAAACCTTATTAATAAATAACTTATGCCTAATTCTCCACTGCCTGGCACCTTGTCGAAAAGGAATTGTTTCATGTCCATTTTGTTCTCCTTTTGCCTTTCTGAAAATGACTATACAAGGTACAGCCCAAAAGAGGATCAGGCCCACTTTGTTCAGGAGTCAATTACTATACAAGGTGCTAGACATTAAGCTCTTTGGGGGCAGAGACAGTCTTTTTGTTCTGTGTTTGTACAGCATCCAGCAAAATGAGGTCCTGGTCCATGACAGGTTCCTAGGTGTTACCACAACACAAATATTAAGACAGCAGAGAATCAGGCCTCTTGCATGCAAAAAGTTACTATATTGAAAATGTAATTAATTTTGTGAATTAAAAATTCATATGAATGAATTAATTTATGATTAAAAAAATCAGGACCATATGGCAATTATGCAAAAGTGAAATAATTTTCCAGAAACCTAGATTAAACAACAAATGATGAAGAAATCAAGCGAAAAATGTCCTGCAAAAGTTAGGTTTACTAGTTTTTACTCTTCCAGTATTTCCACCTATTGTAAAGGAAGGGTTAAGCTCCTTTGTTTCAGGCCATGAAAGAGTGGGGAGACTTATAAACCCTAGTCTGTGCTTTCTTTGGTTGCTTTCAGTTTTTGTTAAATTTTTAATCATGTGAGATGGTGTTGTCGGAGCAGAAAAATGAGTTTACTTAGTTGCTATATAAAGTTCTTCAAAATTAATATTTGTATTGAGCCTTGGAGATGTAAACACCATAACTATTAAGTAATATTAATAATAAATCTACTCTAGTTCAGTAAATTGTGGGGTGCCACCTGTATCAAAAGGAAGGAGGCTGTGATTCCTCCAAGCACTGATTTCCTTCCTCCTGCTGGTCAAGGACCAGACAATTTGGGGTGGTAGTAGAATGGGAGTCGCAGAGGCTCAGCAGATCCATCCTGGGGAGACTACTGTTTCTCCTTGCCATGGATCTAGGACTTTACTTCTCTCCTAATTACCACTCAACCCGTCCTCCTTTCTTTCCTCCCTATACTGCCACTTCCTTTTGTTTCTCTTTCTTCATCATGCCTTACACATACACTCCCCTTCCCACAAGTGCCCCTCTTCCCATCCCTTGGTGAAGTCCCCTCTCTTCCCCATCCATAAACCGCACCCTCTGACTTCTGTTTCCCGACCTTTCCCTCTTCCTCCCTAGACCCCCATAGAATCTCCCTGCCTTCCGCAATTTTCCCCTCCCCATTCTTTTTGCCTCAACTTTCAGGGCTCCTCCTTCTCTCCCTCTCACCAACAATGCAGGCCATATGCTAGCCTCTCCTCTGTTTGGAGCATTCCCCAGGTCCATGGTTTGCTTTTCCAATAGGGATGCAGCCAGGGCTGGCTTTAGGCCGATTCACCCGATTCCCCTGAATCGGGCCCCGCACCCAAGCCCTGGTACAGCATACCAGCAAGAGCCGGTGCGCTGCACCAGCATGGCCCGACTTCCCCAGGGGGCAATTTAAAGGGCCTTGGGCTCCCAGCAGGGGCTGGAGCCCCAGGCCCTTTAAATTGCCACCAGAGCCCCACTGCTGGAGCCATGGGGTAGGGCTGTGGGGTTCTGGGGGCTATTTAAAAAGTCCAGGCTCCCACTGCTTCTACCACTCCAGCCCTTTAAATAGCTGTGGGAGTCCCCTCGCTTCCCCAGGGCTCTGGGGGCTATTTAAAGGGCTGGGGCGGTAGAAGCAGGGGAGCCCCGGGCCCTTTAGCCCCCAGAGCCCTGGGGTAGTGGGGGGCTCTGGGAACTATTTAAAGGGCCAGGGCTCCAGCTGCCTCTGCTGCCCCGGTCCTTTAAATAGCCCCGGGAGCCCCCCAATACCCCAGGCTCCTGAGGCTATTTAAAGGGCTAGGGCGGTAGAAGCAGGGGAGCCCTGGGCCCTTTAAATAGCCCCCGAGCCCTGAGCTGCTGCTGCTACCCCAGTGGGAGAGGGAGGAGGAGGAGGGGGCACTTACTGTACAGGGTGGGCTGGACCCCCGGTACCCGCACCCCCTGCCCACACCAGCCCCGCACCACCTGCCCTGTCCACAGCCAGCCCCTATATCCAGCCAGCCCCACACCCCCCTTTTTTTAACATTTTTTTTTTAAGTCATCCCTGCCAGGGCCCCGCCAAAAATGTTCCAGTTGGGCCCTGAACTTCCTAAAGCCAGCCCAGGACGCAGCATTGGCTGCAGCTGGCCTAACATGGAGCTCATTGTGTGGTCTAGAGCAGAGGCAGGCAAATTACTGCCTGCAGGCCACTGGGGACCCTCCTGCCCAGCCCCCAACCTTCTGCCCTGGGATGCTAGCCCCCAGCCCCTCCCCAACTGTTCCCCCTCCCCCGCAGCCTTAGCTTGCTCTGCTGCTGGCACAATGCTCTGGGCAGCAGAGCTGTGAGTTCCTGGGGCAGTACAGCTGCAGAGCTGGGGCCTGACCTGGTGCTATGAGCTGCGCAGCGGTGCGGCTGCCTCCAGCCGAGCTGCACAGCTGCCTGTCCCGGCACCCTGGGTGGCGCAGCTGTAGCATTGCCATTCATCGGTGCTCCAGGCAGCGCAGTAAGGCAGCAGAAGTGGGGGGCGGGGTTGGATAGAAGGCAGGGGAGTTCAGGGTGGTGGTCAGGGGTGTGGACAGAGGTTGGGGTGGTCAGAGGGCAGGGAACAGGGGGGTTGAATGGGGCAGGCATCCCCGGGAGGCAATCAGGAAGGAGAGGAGGGTTTGGATAGGGCAGTGGGGAGCAGTCAGGGGCAGAGGTTCTGGAGGCAGTCAGAGGACAGGGAGAAAGGGTGGCTGGATGGGGCAGGGGTCCCTGGGGGACAGTCAGGAATGAGAGGAGGGGTTGGATGAGGTGGCGGGGGTTCCAGGGGCTGTCAGGGGACAGGGAACAGGGAGGTTTGGATGAGGCAGGAGTCCTTGGGGGCCATTAGGGGGCAAGAAGCAGGAGGGGTCAGATAGGAGGAGGGGCCAGGCCACACCATGCCTGGCTGTTTGGGGAGGTACAGCCTCCACTAACCGGCCCTCCATACTATTTTGGAGACCCAATATGGCCCTCAGGCCAAAAAGTTTGCCCACCCCTGGTGCAGAGCGTGCTATACAGAAGGGAAAGTATCTAGTCTAATACAAGGAAATTCTTCTCCAGCCCCCAGGGGTGGAAGTGGAGAGGGCAGTAAGAATCTGGATCTAGTGCTATGAATCCATTCAGCGACTATGTCCCTAAAACCCAGGATCATCCCTATTTTCAGCAACTCCCCTGGTGTCTCTCTCAGTTTTACAACAAACAATATTTTGTCCCAGTTTTATAAACCCTGAAGTTTCTCACCACCCTGGTCAGAGGAGCTAGGGAAACCAACAGCAGGCTGGCTAAGTGTACATGCACCTCAAGCACCATTGCCTGTAAGACATGTCACAGGCTGACACCTTATTTCCCCCCCACAGGTCCCTCTGCTGGGAAATCCTTGGAGCCTGCATCCAACCAGTGAGAGGGAGGGAGTAGTTTGACAGAGAAAAGAGGGCAGGGCACCCTTTTCTCATCCCAGGTGCCAACCCCTCCCAGACGGTCTATAAAACCCTCCCCTGCAGTCCTGCCCCCAGTGACAGCTGATCTAATTTCTCCACTTTGAGAATCTGCTCAGCCTACTCCTGGGTGGCTACTTCCCCGCCTCCACAGCAAAAAGATGATGTTCACCTAGGTCGCTGTAAACCACCTAACCCCCGCCGTGCCTCAATTTTCCCAACCTGTAAAATGGTGGCATGCCTCCCACCCATCTTTTTCCATGCGCACTGTGAGCTGCAGCTGAAAAGCGCTGCAGAAGCACAACGTGGTATAACACTAACTCCTGTTGTTACCATTTGTTATTCTTGCTCCGCGTCTCACCACCGCCCAAAACCACCGGCCGGGCTTGGAGGTTTCACACCCCTCCTCCCTTTGCTCGGGCCTGCTGAATCCCGTGTGGCCTTCACTCCGCTGTAAATGCAGGTGCGTCACGGGCACCGGCGCTGCACGGCCCGAGCAGGGCTAGCCCCAGAGCACGGCGGGATTAGTGACCCCCCAGCCCCGAACTGGCCTGTGAAACGCCGCGCGGCACCCGCAGCAGAGGCACCTCCCGCCAGCCTGAGAGCGGCTCGGGCTGGGGGGCTCCCCGGAGGGAAAGCTCAAGAGCAGCGATAAGGCAGAGGTGGGGGGCGGGTACCTGCGGGCTGTCTTGCAAAGCCTCTTCCAGGAGGAGTTTGTCCACGGCGGGCATGGTGGCTCTCCGCGGAGCGGGAGTAACTGAGCCGGATGAACTCCGCGGCTGCAGAGCCTCCCGGCCCCGACACGTATTGCTCGGCCGGCTGCAGCGGAGAGCGGGGTTTCCAGCCCGGGCTTCTGCCCCCTCCCCGCGGCTGCTTTCTGCGGGAGTCGGGTAAACACAGCCGGACGCCCCAGCCGAGCCTGCCACCCGGGCCCCGAGGCAGGACCGCTCCTCCTCCTCCCGAAAGGCAGCGAGTCACGAGGAAGAGGGACAGCTGGGGAGCTCCCCTGGCAGGAAGCGTGGCTGCCGAGCGCTTCCTGCCTGGGTTAACTCTTTGCAGCGCCACAGACGCGAAACTCCCTGTCACGCCCGGGTGGGTGGCTCAATGCGTGACCAAGACATAAAATGAGGGACCCGGGGAAATTATTCACGCACAGGACACCTAAAATAACCGGGGAGGGGGGCGGGGAAAGGTTTCCAATACTTTCACTTTCGTGTGTCCCTGTATCCGGTGGGAAGGCCAAGAAAAGTGAGGGGATGCTACAGTTGAGTGGAACTTGGGGACTAAACTGAGGGATGTGCCTGGAAATGAGGGATAGTTGCTAGATATGCACTGACACTTTGAGTTGCTGGCCTCACTTCCCAACTGAATTAAATGCGACAATAAAATTAAGTTTAACAGCAAATCCAGTGGTCAGCCACTATCTGCATTTTGTCATGATGGAGGGGTGGCCTGGAGTGGGGCACAATGCACAGCGCGCAAAGCCAGCCCCAAGCCTCCAGCACAGAAGCTGCCTCTGGGATGAGTGCAGGGGATTTGCTCTCCAACACTCCAATCCACCCTTGGACCTCCCGCTGCACCAGGCCAGTGACCTGTCTACAACTTCCCCATGGAACACAGCTTCAGATAGGGTGACCAGATAGCAAATGTAAAAAATCAGGATGGGGTGGGGGGTAATAGGAGCCTATATAAGAAGAAGTCCCTAAAATCAGGACTGTCCCTATAAAATCGGGACATCTGGTCACTCTATCTTCAGAGGATTTATTAGAACATAAATCTGACAGTCACTCTCCTGAGGTTTCAGTGATCTGTTCTCCCCACTCTCGCATCTGCAGGCCTGTCCACTGGCACAAGCAGTAAGGGGCATGAGGAGACGTTTCCCCTCCCCCTCCAACTTTTTAATTCTCCTTGGTGATGTTGTGAAACTCATACATCCTGTCTGTCCCCACACACTTTGTGTTTAGACATATTGTTGTCTGTCTTGTGTGGGCCAGATTCTGTGCTCTGCTTTTCAAGCAGTGCTGCACAGAAGTCACAGCCCAAGAGTGGAAGTGAAGGGGGCTCACAGATTCTATGGGTTACTCTGTAGGGCCAGTGCAGCCAGGGGCTGCTCTAAGCATTTTGCTGCCCCAAGCATGGCAGGCAGGCTGCCTTCAGGAGCTTACCTGCAGAGGGTCCACTGGTCCCGCAGCCGCAAAACCAGGGGACCCTCCGCAGGCACGCCTGTGGGAGGTCCACCGAAGCCGCGGGACCAGCGGACCCTCCGCAGGCAAGACGCCGAAAGCAGCCTGCCTGCCACCCTCGCGGCGACTGGCAGAGAGCCCCCAGTGGCTTGTCGCCCCAAGCACGCGCTTGGCGTGCTGGGGCCTAGAGCCGCCCCTGAGTGCAGCCCCTCGTGTAAGTTAGAGCAGCCTTTCTTGTCTGTCTACTTGGCAGCCCAAAATTACAGAAGCAGAGTGCTCATGGCTCGCTTCTACCCTGAAAGGGAATGTGCTGAGTGCTTCATCCCTTACTAACAAGGGCAAATTTTTAACCTGGAGTATCTTAATTGCATGGGGTGTCTAAATTCCACATTTGGACATGCCATGAAGCATTTTGTGACCAAGGCTAATGACTTTTCTGATTTTTCAAAGGTGCCCAAGAGCTGTATCTCTCATTGATCCAAGGTGTCTGAAGACCAGTAACTGAGGCAACCAAAATCAGCAGCCCCTTTAAAAAGAATGGCTTTAAGTGTCCAGAGGAACTACACATTGATCAAACAGGAAACATTAAAATTGTAGGTCTAAAATGATCTGACACTGGCCCCACAGAGAAGTTTCCACTCTGTTCATATGGTTATGATGTTGCTCTCGCCTTTTTCTTTTTCTTTTTTAAGTACATACAGGGTGGAAATTTCAAAACTGCTCAGTA
Organism: Gopherus flavomarginatus; assembly: GCF_025201925.1. Lineage (NCBI taxonomy): Eukaryota > Metazoa > Chordata > Testudines > Testudinidae > Gopherus > Gopherus flavomarginatus. The sequence goes on along the minus strand of NC_066617.1, from coordinate 105,312,097 downwards.
TTGGCCTAACTCTGCTCCCATTAATCTCAGTGCCCATCTGTTGCATCTAAATCTGTTAATTTTGCTGCTTTTGTGTTTCTTAAAACATTATAAACACCTTAAAATGCAAACAAGGTGACTGCTAAAGCAGTCTGTCCTCCTGATTGCAGAAAGTACATAAGCGGTGGGGCATAAGGAAAATTTTGCAAATCAACTGAAAGACGGTTAACGTTAATTAAGTTTGACAAACAGTCATCAGGCACTGTACTTCTGGCTAAGTTATATTGCTTCGGAATTTATGTTGGTCTGATGTTGAACGGTGTTGCTTCTGATATGACCCTTTAACCCAATGTGCCAAGTCTGCCTTGGCATGGCTTTGCTCTGCCAGCGCTGAAGTTGGACTCTCTGTTCCAGTCCCTTAATTAAAATCAGCAAACTGGATTGTCACGTTGACTTCACTTTGCCTCCCTCAGGAAAGAGACCGCATAGCTACAAAGATAATCAGCTAGTATTTCACATGTATCAAGTATAAGAGACAGAATCAATACATTCATGTCTGGAGAAAACAGAAATAACAAAGTTTTAAATATTAATTGTGTTACAGAGGTCTTTAAGATGGTGTGGTAACCTGTGAAGAAAACTTCTGTAAAGAAGACCCTTTTGAACCTGTCATGCTAGCATGTGATAGAGTTTGTCTCCATTTGTCTTGGAGTCCTGGCATTTTTTTGTTAAAATTTTTTTAAAACCCCATTTGAATCTCAGACTCCATGCTATGGCCAGAGGGTATTCATGCCTCTTAAATTAGCTTGAGGACATTTGTGGATGATTTCTTAACTGTGTCTAGCAGGCCACTTCCGTCCTCCGATAACTGTCCACTTCTTTTTCCTCATGGTTTTGCATATGGGGGGAGTAGTTCAACAACAAAGTACTCTGAAATACTTCCCAAACCAAGGTAACACCCGTGACTTTGCTTCATGTCTTCGACACTCTCGAGAACACAACCTTTGAGAGCTCACCTGTTTTTCTTGGTGGCTTTGTTTAGTTAATGATTCAAGTTCGGAAGCCTATAATTATCTTTCTAGTGCTGCACCATACTTACTTGGTATGACTGGTTCTGCTAGTTCTGTGCAAACAGGACTCAAAGGTATTTAGTGTGTGCATGATCACTGGAGAGAGAACTAATTTTTTCATAATTGTGTGTAACAGGGATTATTCAGCTTCATGAATGGAGTAACTTTGCCTTCAGTTCTAGTGAAGCGTAGTGCAACTATTTTAATGTAAAAAATAAAAACTGCAAAATCATAGACTCAAAGGTATTTAGTGTGTGCATGATCACTGGAGAGAGAACTAATTTTTTCATAATTGTGTGTAACAGGGATTATTCAGCTTCATGAATGGAGTAACTTTGCCTTCAGTTCTAGTGAAGCGTAGTGCAACTATTTTAATGTAAAAAATAAAAACTGCAAAATCATAGAGAAAGTAGATCTTTTTAAAGAAAGGTCTAAATTGTCATAAGTGACTATCAATTTTTGGTGTCTTAATTTTTGGGTGCCCAATTCGAGTCACTTTAAATACTCCTGTCTTTCTGAGGATGCTCAGCACTTCTGAAAATCAGGCCCCTCTATTTTATATAGATTTTAAAACTCAATATTTAAGTTCCAGAGCTCTGAGCATGCTTGACATAAACTTAAAAGCACAATAAAGAAAAGTTACACAATCAGTCAAAGCAGCAGTACCAGTGGACAGACTTGCTATAAATTACATTTAATGTATCAGGTTGAGCCCCCCACCCCCAATCAATGCATCCAAATTCAACAGTCTCTTTTGAAATTGGTAACCAAAACCCTTTTAAAAATAGAGGCATAGGAATTGTTACTTTGTATTCTCAAACCACATAGGAGCCCCAGTCATAGGCTAGGACCCCATTGTGCTAGTCATTATACAAATACAGAACAAAAAGGCAGACTCTGCCCCAAAGAGCATAAATTGTCCTAATGGATCATACCAGTGGTTCATCTGGTCCGATATCCTGTCTCTGACTGAGGCTATTACCATTTGGAGGAAGGTGTAAGAATCTAAATAATGGCTAGTTAGGGAGTAGTGTATCCATAGGGGAAGTTAGGCAGTTAGCAGTTGGCTTGGTCCCTAAAGCATGAGAGTTTGTACCTCTTAATATTATCTTTTATCAAACAGGTGGAGTTTATTTTATCCATATAAATGTCTAATCCTTTTTTGAATCGTGCTAAACTCTTGCAATCAATGGCATACTGTTTCAATGAGTTCCATAGCTTAACAATATGTTGTATAAAAACGGAATTTCTTGTATTATTTTTATTTTGCTGCCTTTCAACTTAATTGAAAGTTTCCTTGTGCCTACTTACCTTCTCATTGTTTTGTGTACAGGCGAGTCTCATCTTCTGCGGGGGTTCCGTTCCGCAGTTAGCACGTAAAGCGAAAACTGCGTGTAGTCAAAATTACATTGAGTTGAATGGCTAGCGGAATCGCCCGCACTACAGGTACAGTATTAAAATTGTTTTTCTTTTGGTTCTGGTTTTGCCGACCACATAAAGCTGAAATCGCACATGTTAAATGCGCGTAAGATGCAACAGACCTGTACTTCTTTCATGGCACTTCTTACTTGTCTCCTCTCTAAATTTAACAGCCCTTGGGTAAATTTTTCAAAAGCACATTAAGTGACATAGGAGCCTAAGTCCCTAAAGATAGACAACTACTGGGATTTTCAAAATCACTTCAGTAGGTTAGATGCCTAACATCCATTGAAATCAATGAGATTTTGAATATCTGGCCCTTAGAAATGCAAATCTCAGTGTATCATTAAGAGTTAGGCTCCCAATTGCCTAAATCACATTTGAAAATGGGAATTATCTTCGTAAGTGTCACAAGCCTTTTTCAAAAGTTTATCCTTAATTTTTCCATGCCTCTCTATACATTTCATTGGCCATCTCTAGACTCCTTCCATTTCTGCTGAGGCTTTTTTTTGAGATAGCTTGACCAGAACTGAATATTTCATTCAATAGGTGGGTGAACTATTGACTTGTATAAGGGCATTGTAACATTGTCTATCCCATTCTTTATATATATCTTAATATTTTTGATTGCCCTTCGCACATTCATCAGAGATTTTCATTGAACTGCAGACAGTGATGTCAGGGTCCTTTTCCTGAATGGTTATAGTTAATTTAGAAATTAGCAATGCATAATAATAACCTAAATTGCTTCTTCCACAAGGTTTGTTCCCTTGTATTTGTGAACACTGAAATTAATCTTCCACTTACCTAGTTTTCTTAGATCCCCTAGGAGTCCTCTCTAGTCCTGATTGTTCTAAATTGTTTTATTATAGCAAAGTCTAATCATTATAATTAGCTATAATGATACTGAACACTGCAATATTTATTTTTAAAGTACCATAGCTATTTATGTAAAGCTTGTATTAGCATTTTGTGAAATATTTATTCTGGATTTGTTGCTAAGTAGCATTATGGTTTTCATTAAATATATGCCATGCTCTTTGTATGAAACAGGGCTTTAAGTAATTTTGCAAATCTAATGATGATTTTTTCCAGCTACATTAGTTTTAGAGGAACTCATATCACTGTATTTTCTCCTTCACATATCCCATTATAACTTTAAAGAGCAGATGGCATCATACTTCCTTTTCAGCTGCATATCTCATACTTAGCACTACGAGAAATGGCTGAGTAGTAATATACAGATCACATGTGCTAAGTTAGCCGAGTCTATTTATGTATTTAAACACAGAGTGCTTCATATTCTTGAGCTATGTGCTTAATAACAAGGAGATTTGTAGATTCCAAGGCCAGAAGGAACCATTGTGATCATCTAGGCTGACCTCCTGTATACACAGGCCATATAACGTCCCCCAAAAACAATGGGACACTGTGAGATCTTTGGACTAGGGGTGGGTTTTTTGGGTAATAATCTCTCCTAAACACTGTAACTATCCTGGATAAATAAAAAGGTTAAACAACCTAATATTATAGCTTTGATGTTTTAGTCAACAGGTTTGCTGCAAAATGGTGGGTTTGAAAAAAATAACAAAGCATGCACTGTGCAGGGAAATTTACCTGTTGAGAGAAAGGAACACTATCTTGTGATTTTTTTTGTTATGAATCACAAAACAATACCAAGACAAAATAAAATACCATTGAGATTTATGATTTCCATGTAAACAAGGTCTTATTTTCATTTTAATGTAAAGCACATGGCTTTATTTATTTCCATTAAACCTGTTAGTAATCTCCTAAAATTGATGTTTACAGATGCACTTGATTTCAGTAAACATGTTTATCCTGTATATAATTTGCATTGATTATGTGCAAATAAGGTGCATTTTGCAAAGTATATGACTTCAAAAGCACTTGTCAGTATCTATCTGTTTTACCTCCCTCCCCGCCAGAATACCTTCTTCAAGGGACAGCTAACATATACAGACTGCTAAGAGGAAGCCTGTCTTTTCTGTGATTTATTTTAAGTTGAAAATAAAATAATCTTAGAATAATTTTAAAAAATGAATTGGCTTATCTGCTATCTTGAGTTAGGGAAGGGAATATGGCTCTTCTAGTGAAGCTAGATAGATAATGCCGCCAAAATATGTGTGTGTGAGCATGCACTGGCATGCTAATAGAGCCACATTGCTACCTGCCTGAATGTTTGAGCCTCACTGATGAAGAACATTGGGGTTAGTTACATGGTCCTTCTTGCATTTGACTATGAGCACCAGACACTGAGTTCCCCAGAACCTCTTCCCCTGCTGGAAGAACTGCTCAGTCTTGTTCTCCTGATTGGTGATGTAGGTGAATGTTTTCTTCCCTGCAGTATATTGGAATTATACTGGGGTAACACTTTAAATTAAATGTATGTTTAGAAATTTACCAGATTTTTAAAGGTATTTGGGCACGTAACTCATTTATTTCAATGGGAGTGAGGTGCCTAAATAGTAACTTTAAAAATCTGACCTGTAGCCCCTGATTCCACAGATACTTACACATGTGGTTAACTCTACTCCTGTGTGTAGACACATGGAGTTCATGGGGACTAGTCATGTGCATGAAGTTGTTCATGTGCATAAGTAGGGTGACCAGACAGCAAGTGTGAAAAATCGGGATGGGGATGAGGGGGTAATAGGAGCCTATATACGAAAAAGACCCAAAAATGGGGACTGTCCTTATAAAATCGGGACATCTGGTCACCCTATGCATAAGTGTCTGCAGGGCCAGTAAGGGTATATCTATGCTGTATTGTAAATCCGAGCCTGTGGGACCTGGGCTTGGGGACTTGGTGTTTCCAAGCCAGCATTTGAGTGCCCACAATTGCCGTTGCATTGTAAATCTGGGTTTACAGATGCCAGACCCAGGTCTACAGATGCTGGAGCTGGGTCATGCAGCCATGCTAACATGTCCACACTGCACTATGCAGACTTTCTGACTTGGGTCTATGGCTTGACCTGCATCCACACTGCAAAATGACAGGGCTTGAACCTGAGTCTGACCAACCCCACAAACAGGGTCCTACAAACTGGGTCTTGAGTGCTTACTGATCCAAATTGGTCTGATTTGTGTGTGGACAGAAAGGGGGGCTTGGGCACTGTAGATATATCCTATTCTAGTGTAACCCTTCTGCCCATCTGAGTTGGCAGCAACAAGGGCCAGGTTCAGTATCTAGGGGTTCCATTTCAATAACACAATGCAACGCCCCCTCCATCCCCCACCCAGTGATCTGGGACAATTACATATCATCCCCCAGGCGCCTCTAAGAGGTGATACTTCCCCTCTCGCAAGCACAGAGTCTGACTGTAGCAAAATTCTTTTAATAAAGGAGGGAAACAATGTGGCATTATGTTGGGGAAACACCACAAACAGAATTCATAACACAAACCATGAGCAAAAGACCCCCCACCCCAAGTAAGTTTGGCAGTATACTTATCCCCTCAGGGTCTTAAGTCCAGCAACCCAAAAATCACCCAAAAGTCTAACACAGAAGTCTCTGTCACTGTCAGTGCAGCCTCAGAGTTCAAAAGTTTATCTGCAGAGTTTTACCTCCCAGCCCGGGGGGGGGGGGGTGGTGCGGCGCAGCAGTGTTAAGGGGAACCTTACATGGTCCGAGGCCGACTGCTCCGCTTCTCCGTGAGGTTCTGCTGCAGCCTTCACCATGAACCACTCCATCAGTCGCTCCCCTCCACCAGCCTTCCTGTGAGCCACTCCAGCCATTCTACGAGCTGCTCCAGCTGTTCTACAAATGGCTCTGCTCTGTCAACTGTCCCATGAGCCACTCCAGTCATCCCGCAAACGGCTCTGCTCCACCAGCTGCTCAGCAACATATCTTCAGGCCCCCCTACAGCACTCAGTGATTTCAGATTGTAGTAGGGGTGCCCCAGGGCTGGTGCACCAATGGCCCAAAGTGAATTCAGCTCAGCAGCCTATCACTAGACTCCTAATAAAATTAAAATTAGCACTGATATTCCACAGTAAGGGGGGGGGGGTGTGGAAAGGAGATACAATTAGTATTTCAGGCCCTTAAAGAGGACCCATACCCTCAGGTACAAATACCTATCCCCAACCTCTCTCAATTCACTGAGTTTTGGAACCCATGTCCCTTGTCTAGCAAGTGCTTCTTAGTTGATGGTGAGTCTCTCTGTCATAAAACAGTTTCATTGTCCTTGATTCACATAATCAGGGTAACAACACTTTATTCTTCCTGCTCCAATGACAGAGAAAATGGGGATCCCACAGCAGCCAAAGTGACCACTTGGGCTGCTGTGGGCTCATGCTAGGTGAGGTGGCTGTGCCTATGCAAACAAGATCAGCCCCTGAAGTTCTTTTCCACAACTCACCACAATTCACCACTAGATGTCAGGACAGAGCTCATCATGACTCTGCTTACATCAGTTCAAACCCTAGTGAGTGTTATTTATGAAAAAATAGTGCTTGCCTTTGTTTTGCTTTCACTAAAAAGAAAAAAAGACAATTAAAAATTTAAAAATAACGTATTCAGTTACAAGGCTACATAAAATTATTATCCAGGCACCCTCCACAGATAGGAGTATAACCAAGACTCCAGTTCAGGAAAGCACCTTAATTTGGGAAAGACCTGAAGCACATACTTAACTTTAATTTCAGTTGAAGTCAGTTGGATTTAAGCAGATTCGTAGACTAAGCATCTGCTTAAATGTTTCCTGTATTGGGGCCCCAGTTTCTAGCTAGTCCCTAAATTCTCCCAAACACAAACCATACTGAAGTGCAGTAAACACGAAGAAAAACAGAAAGACAAAAACAAAAATGCATGTCTTTAAGGTAGAATATTAAAATAAATAAATTAATGTGATACACTCGAGTATTTAAATAACGTTTATTCTCTTTTAAGTAAGAATATGCATTAAAACAGTTTTAGAAATCCTGCAGCCATTACCTCGAAGGAGCTGAAAATACATCTAGTATTTCAGAAAAAGTCATACTATGTTTGATTTACACTGCACCATAGCATGAGAACATTGCCAAGGCTAATAATTTTCAATTCTTGGACAAATAAATAAACAAATATTGAATTAGTTTCTAAGAAGCTACCTGGGATCAGCATCTCCTCTCAATTACACTACACAGTGTTGCCAACTCTTGGAGTTTTATTGTGAGTGTCATGGTATTTGCATTAAGTCCCAGTTCCTGGAGTCATGTGATTACACGAGAATCTCAGTTTTAATTTTTCTAAAGTAAATTTCTAGCCCTTCTGATTGCAGAGAAAAAGCTGGAAAATTTGACCAAAATGTAATCTAAAAGGTCAAAAACCAGAAGACCCCTCCCTCTATCCCTTCCACCAAATTTATTATTTTCTAAGCTTCTTTCATGATTTTTTGAGGTCTCAAGTCATGATTTTTGAAAACATGGGGTTGCCAATACTGGCAGTAATGCCACATAAGTTTTGAAGGAAGCAGGGAGTATCAGGTTTCAGTAAATTGCTTCTATTATTACATCAAGAGCATAATGGATGCAAGTGGATTTAGTTTTTCCACGCAGTCACAAAACTCAGGCCTGGTCCACACTACGCTGTTAAACCGATTTTAACAGCGTTAAATCGATTTAAGGCTGCACCCGTCCACACTACAATGCACTTTGAATCGATTTAAAGGGCTCTTTAAATTGATTTCTGTACTCCTCCCCAAAGAGAGGAGTAATGCTAAAATCGATATTAACATATCGATTTAGGGTTAGTGTGGCCGCAAATTGAAGTTATTGGCCTCCGGGCGGTATCTCACACTGCACTACTGGCTGCTCTGGACAGGTAACTGAACTCTAATGCACTGGCCAGGTATACAGGAAAAGCCCCGCGAACTTTTGAATTGCATTTCCTGTTTGGCCAGCATGGAGCTCTCATCAGCACAGGTGACCACGCAGAGCTCATCAGCACAGGTAACAATGCAGTCTCCTGAGAGTAGAAAAAGAGCACCAGCATGGACCGCATGAGAGGTACTGGATTTTATTGCTATATGGGGAGAGGATTCAGTGCTAACAGAACTGCGTTCCAAAAGACGAAATGAAAAAAATTTTGAAAAAATTTCCAATACCATGAGGGAGAGAGGCCACACCAGGGACACAGTGCAGTGCAGAGTGAAAGTGAAGGAGCTCAGACAAGCCTACCAGAAAACCAAAGCAGCAAACGGAAGATCCGGATCAGGGCCAAAAACATGCCGCTTCTACGCTGAGCTGCATGCAATTTTAGGGGGCTGCGCCACCACTACCCCCCCCCTTGTCCGTGGATTCCGAGGTGGGGGTTATAATCTCAACCATGGATGAGGATTCAGCGGAGGGGGAAGATGACAAGGAGGAAGAGGAGGAAGAGCTTGCAGAGAGCACACAGCACTCCATTCTCCCCAACAGCCAGGAGCTTTTTGTGACCCAGACGGAATTACCCTCCCAGCCCTCCCAAGCCACTAGCCCAGACAGTGAAGCCATGGAAGCCACCTCTGGTGAGTGTACCTTTGTAAATATAAAACATGGTTTAAAAGCAAGCGTTTTTTAATGATTGATTTGTCATGAGGGCTTGGCATGCATTAGCAGGCATTAAAGTTAGTGGAAAAGTTTGTTAACATGTCTGGGGATGGAGTGGAAAACCTCCAGGGACATCTCCATGAAGCGCTCCTGGTACTCCAAAAGCCTTTGCAGAAGGTTTCTGGGCAAGGCAGCCTTGTTCTGTCCACCATGGTAGGACACTTTACCATGCCATGCATGTAGCAAGTAATCGGGTATCATTGCATGACAAAGCCTAGCTGCGTATGGTCCCAGTGATTGCAGGCATTCAAGAAACATCCGTTCTTTATCTCGCTCTGTTATCCTCAGCAGAGTGATATCGTTCATGGTAACCTGGTTGAAATTTAAGGAATTTAAGTAAGGGGGCAGAGAGATGGGGGAGGGGAGAAAGGATAGCGCTGAGCTTTTTAGCGTTTGGCCAGCAGAAATCTTCCCAGCTACCAGCCACGCAGTGGGGGGTGGGGGTGGGAGGAGAAAGGGGGGAGATTAGCAGTGATCTTCCATTATACCAGCCATGCGGTGGGGGGAGGGGTAAAGCAATTCTAGAGAATTGGATTGGAGATGGGAGGGTTTGGCATCTGCTGCTCCTTGTTAAGAGGAAAGAAGCAGCACAGGGAGAAGCTATATGCCTTTTTATATGCCTTACCATGACAGCATGCAAGCTGAATTGTGCTGCCCGGACCTGCTTCTGTGTTGATCTGTTACACCAGAGCCGCAGGCACTCAATACTAAAAGAATCCAAATGCAACCTTGTAGTGAAATCACATGTGCTATGTAAGGTGAATAGTGTTGTTCACTGTGAAAGAGTATAACCATTGTTTTGTGAAATGTATCTTTTATAATCCTTCTATCACTATTTTCCCCCACTCATGCAGCTGCACATTTTTCAAGCCTCCCTACTCCATCCCGAAGGCTAGCTCAGATAAGGCGGAGGAAGAAGAGGACACGAGATGAAATGTTCTCAGAAATCAGGGAAGTAACCCGCAATGAAAGAGCTCATCTGAGGGAGTGGAAGGACGTGGTAGCAAAGTACAGGAAAGATGCCAGTGAACGTGAGGATAGGAGAGACGCCTGAGATGAGAGGTGGCAGCAGGAAGATCAGAGGTGTAGGCAGGAAGATCAGAGGTGGCGGGATGCAACGCTGGAGCTGCTCTGTGATCAAACTGATATCCTCCGACGTCTGGTGGATCTTCAGGAAGAGCAGTGGGGTCACAGAGTGCCGCTCCAGCCCATGTTTAACCACCCTCAGTACTCACCATGTTCCATATCTTCCACACCCAGACGTGTAAGAACGCGTGGGGGAAGGCTTTCTGCACCTGCCCACTCCACCCCCGTCGACAGTCCAACCAAAAGGCTGTCATTACATTGAAATGTCCTTAATGGCCTTTTTGTTCCCTCCTATTCTCCTCCCAAACCACACCCAGGATACCTTGTTAATTCTCTGCCTCTTTTTATAATTACATGCTTTTTAAACGATAGTGACTTTATTTCCTTAAGCAAGCTGCAATCGAAGGGGGAGGGTGGGTTGCTTACAGGGAATGACTTTTCATAAAGAATACATGCTTTTTAAACGATAGTAACTTTATTTCCATAAGCAAGCTGTAATCGAAGGGGGAGGGTGGGTTGCTTACAGGGAATGACTTTTTATAAAGAATACATGCTTTTTAAACGATAGTGACTTTACTTCCCTAAGCAAGCTGCAATCGAAGGGGGAGGGTGGGTTGCTTACAGGGAATGACTTTTCATAAAGAATACATGCTTTTTAAACGATAGTAACTTTACTTCCATAAGCAAGCTATAATCGAAGTGGGAGGGTGGGTTGCTTACAGGAGGAGTCAATAAAGGGGGGGAGGTTCATGAAGGGGAAACAAACACAGCACTCACACCGTACCCTGGCCCGTGATGAAACTCATTTTCAAGGCTTCTCTGATGCGCACCGCTTCCTGGTGAGCTCTTCTAATCGCCCTGGTGTCTGGCTGCGCGTAATCAGTGGCCAGGTGATTTGCCTCAGCCTCCCACCCCGCCATAAAGGTCTCCCCCCTACTTTCACAGAGATTGTGGAGCACACAGCAAGCAGCAATAACAAAGGGGACATTGGTTTGGCTGAAATCTGAGCGAGTGAGTAACGTTCGCCAGCGGGCTTTTAAACGGCCAAATGCACATTCTACCACCATCTTGCACTTGCTCAGCCTGTAGTTGAACAGCTCACATGATATTCTTATAGATAAACTAGGAAAGTACAATTTAGATGGGGCTACTATAAGGTGGGTGCATAACTGGCTGGATAACCGTACTCAGAGAGTAGTTGTTAATGGCTCCCAATCCTGCTGGAAAGGTACAACAAGTGGGGTTCCGTAGGGGTCTGTTTTGGGACCAGTTCTGTTCAATATCTTCATCAACGATTTAGATGTTGGCATAGAAAGTACGCTTATTAAGTTTGCAGACGATACCAAACTGGAAGGGATTGCAACTGCTTTGGAGGACAGGGTCAAAATTCAAAATGATCTGGACAAATTGGAGAAATGGTCTGAGGTAAACAGGATGAAGTTCAATAAAGATAAATGCAAAGTGCTCCACTTAGGAAGGAACAATCAGTTTCACACATACAGAATGGGAAGAGACTGTCTAGGAAGGAGTATGGCGGAAAGAGATCTAGGGGTCATAGTAGACCACAAGCTTAATATGAGTCAACAGTGTGATACTGTTGCAAAAAAAGCAAACGTGATTCTGGGATGCATTAACAGGTGTGTTGTAAACAAGACACGAGGAGTCATTCTTCCGCTTTACTTTGCGCTGGTCAGGCCTCAGCTGGAGTATTGTGTCCAGTTCTGGGCACCGCATTTCAAGAAAGATGTGGAGAAATTGGAGAGGGTCCAGAGAAGAGCAACAAGAATGATTAAAGGTCTTGAGAACATGACCTATGAAGGAAGGCTGAAGGAATTGGGGTTTGTTTAGTTTGGAGAAGAGAAGACTGAGAGGGGACATGATAGCAGTTTTCAGGTATCTAAAAGGGTGTCATCAGGAGGAGGGAGAAAACTTGTTCACCCTAGCCTCCAATGGTAGAACAAGAAGCAATGGGCTTAAACTGCAGAAAGGGAGATTTAGGCTGGACATTAGGAAAAAGTTCCTAACTGTCAAGGTAGTTAAACACTGGAATAGATTGCCTAGGGAAGTTGTGGAATCTCCATCTCTGGAGATATTTAAGAGTAGGTTAGATAAATGTCTATTAGGGATGGTCTAGACAATATTTGGTCCTGCCATGAGGGCAGGGGACTGGACTTGATGACCTCTCAAGGTCCCTTCCAGTCCTGGAGTCTATGAGTCTATGAGCTTCTGACCACTGTCCAGGCTGCCTGTGTATGGCTTCATGAGCCATGGCATCAAGGGGTAGGCTGGGTCACCCAGGATAACGACAGGCATTTCAACATCCCCAACTGTTATTTTCTGGTCCGGGAAGTAATTCCCTTGCTGCAGCCGTTTAAACAGAACAGTGCTTCTGAAGACGCTAGTGTCATGAACCCTTCCTGGCCATCCCACGTGGATGTTGGTGAAACGTCCCTTGTGATCCACCAGTGCTTGCAGCACCATTGAAAAGTACCCCTTGCGGTTTATGTATTGGGTGCCCTGGTGATCTGGTGCCAAGATAGGGATATGGGTTCCATCTATCACCTCCCCCACAGTTAGGGAATCCCATTGCAGCAAAGCCATCCACTATGACCTGCACGTTTCCCAGAGTCACAACCTTTCGTAGCAGCAGCTTAATGATTGCTTTGGCTACTTGCAGCACAGCAGCCCCCACAGTAGATTTTCCCACTCTAAATTGATTCCCTACTGACCAGTAGCTGTCTGGCGTTGCAAGCTTCCAGAACGCTATTGCCACTTGCTTCTCCACTGTGAGGGCTGTTCTCATCTTGGTATTCTGGCGTTACAGGGCAGGGGAAAGCAAGTCACAAAGTTCAAAGAAAGTGCTCTTACGCATGCGAAAGTTTCACAGCCACTGCGAATCGTCCCACACCTGCAAAACTATGCGGTCCCACCAGTCTGTGCTTGTTTCCCGGGCCCAAAATCGGCGTTGAATGGGTAGAACCTCCCCCATTACCAGCAGGAGCTCCAAAGCGCAGGGGCCCGCGGTTGGGGAGAATTCAGTGTCCATGTCCTCATCACTCTCGTCGCCGCGCTGCCGTAGCTGCCGTAGCTGCCTCCTCCTCTCCTGCGTTTGCAGTTCATGGTTCACCATAGACAGCACGAGAATGCGCGAGGTGTTTACAACGTCCACGATTGCGCTATTGAGCTGAGCAAGGTCCATGCTTGCTGTGCTATGGCGTTTGCTCTGTTCACCCAGGAAAAAAGGTGTGAAATGGCTGTCTGCTGCTTTCAGGAAGGGAGGGGTGAGGCTGTACCCAGAACCACCTGCGACAATGATTTTTGCCCCATCAGGCACTGGGGTCTCAACCCAGAATTCCAAGGGTCAGGGGAGACTGCGGGAACTATGGGATAGCTATGGGATAGCTACCCACAGTGCAACACTCCGGAAATCGATGCTAGCCTCGGACCATGGACGCACACCGCCGAATTAATGTGCCTAGTGTGGACATGTGCAATCGACTTTATAATATCTGTTTTATAAAAATGGTTTAAGTTAATTCGAAATTACCCTGTAGTGTAGACGTACCCTCAGTCTGTTTCCATGTCTCTCTCTAGCCTACTTCCTTGTGCTTTTACATTTCCTATTAGCTGCATGTGGAGTCCACCAGATGTCACTGTGTCACAAAAAACAATGAATCATTCCAATCTGTCCCTATATGTAGTAGTTAAGAGATGACATACCTATTTTGAGAACAACATGCAGGCATAGTGTAATTTCACTGTACATTTATACCCTTGCTGGTATAATAAATAGTTAATGTCTGATAAATAAATACTTTCTTTAAATGCTTTTCCTCAAGATCAACTACTATATAACAATTGATTAAAACCTTGCATTCTTCTTAAAATACAGTGTTAAAATGCACTTTTCCTTTTGTCAGTCAACCATCTTGTGTACAGGGAGACGATCTCATGAGAAGAAAACCTCTAACTGAACGGTTGGAGTTACACTCCGACGCTGTCCAAAGCATCTTCCTCTGAGGAGCATGCCTTTTTAAATGTACTTCTCCCAGGCAAGAAGAGATTTTCCTGCAGCTATCTGGATAAAGTAATCTTACAATATGCTATTACTAACGTAAGCCCAAAACCATCAAAAGATTTAAGAGTTCTTAAGTCCAAGTCAATGGGACTTAAGACTGTGCCTAAATTTAAGCATATGCTCAAGTGTGGTTTGAGCATTGGCCTGTTAAACCCAGGGCTGTGAGTTCAGTTCTTGAGGGGTGCCATTTAGGGATCTGGAGCAAAAATCTGCCTGGGGATTGGTCCTGCTTTGAGCAGGGGGTTGGACTAGATGACCTCCTGAGGTCCCTTCCAACCCTGATATTCTATAATGATTCTAAGTGTTTTGTTCAATAGGGATTTGAATTGGGAGCTTAGTGATGTGCCAACCCAGTGATTCTTTCTGTTGTATATATCTAGGTGTGTATGTGATTATCTTTTTATTTTATGATTCTCTCTTTGTCAGTAACAGCTGATTTTGTTGCAGCTGAACTTATTGTGGGCAGTTGCTGGGTTTGACTGAACTCTTGAGGGAGGCAGAGGAAAGTGGCGATTGCTCTGCTTGCGTATTAGGTTAAAGACAAGAGAAGCTGCCATAGATTGACTGTTGATTACCAGTGTAGGCACTAGGAAGGCTGAATGACCTAAGGGGTAGAAGGCCCCTTAGAAATATCTTATATTTGTATAGTACCATTCATCCCAAGGGATCCCAACATGCCATAGAAACAAAACTTTTGGGTGCAGAAAGAATTCAGAAGTGTTCCCTGTATGTACAGTGTAAAAATTTCTTTGCCCATCATTGAAAGGCACCTACCTCAGGGATGGGACATAGTAGCCATATATACCAACACTACACGCACCTTTGGAACAAGAAGAACAAGAAACTGCATCGAATTAAAGTTGCAAGAGCAATTTAAAGATTTATTACTCAAGTTGGAATTGGTCCAGACGCCCATACTCTTCCTCAAAGCATTATGAGACCCACCCATAAGTGATCAGAACATGGATCCTCGTAAAGATGTCCAGAGAGGTTGTCTGAAGGGACGATTTGATCCTTCTTCCTCCCATCCCCAATCTTTCCCTGGAAGAACTCTGCCAGCCCAAATGTAACCACATTTGAGAGCTGATAACAGCACTCACTCTCTTAAGTCTGAATATGCTGTAAACACCGGAAACATGTTTCGTTATCATCCATATTTGTAGAATGTAGAATTTGAAGTCTGCTGCGGTCTTGATACCGACCGCAGCCCTTGCTCAGGCAAAACTCCCATGAACTCAGCGAGAGCTGGATGATTGGGCTCCGAACTGAGTATTTGTTAAGGTTTTAAAATAAAATTCATAGAGTTCCTTAGCTCCTGGCAAATTCCTTGCAAGCCCATCTGCTGCTGTACATGCTAAATCTTAGAAATGTCAACAGAAGATGGGCCAGTCAATTACTACGAAGACACTGATCTTTGAATAATAGTGTTGGATTTGTTTTCCTCTCCCAAGAGAACAATCTGTCTTGTGTCTTGAACGTGCTTGTTACCTTTGTAAAACAGCTAAGAATCAGATACTGTGAGTGTTAGTTTTTAAAAACAAAGATGATTTTGGCAATTAAATACAACAATCAAGTTCTGACAGATTGTCAGTTTCTTTACTCTTCATTTTGTGTGTGTTTTTTAAAGCAGTTACTTTAGCTAACAAGAGATTTAAATTGCTAATTTCCTCAGACAATCAGTAAAACTCTTCATTCAGTAGTTCCAGATCCCTCCAATCAGTACGTAAATGGCACCTGACTTGTTCATTGCTGATCACAGGATTGCTTGATAACTTCTGCCTAGTGATTTAGGAATTGCTCCTGTCTGGGACTTAATGAACCAGATCCTCAGCCAATGTAAATCCGTGTCCTATTTACAGCTGCTGAAAATTTGACCCAAGGTTAGGAATTTTATCTCTGACTCTAGCAGGAATAAACCCTTCTAAAAGAATAGGCCTTTAAAAAGGAAATCCTTACTGGCTTCTTGCCATTTCTTTTAGGTTTTTTTAAGAGTGGTTTGAAAAGATGTGATTTTTTAAAAAAATGGTTTTAATGGATAATTTTGGGGCAAATGAAGTAATCATAGAGTCATAGAATTGTAGGACTGGAAGGGACCTTGAGCCGTCTTCCAGTCCAGTCCCCTGCATGTTTGTGGGTTTTTTTTAAATAAAAGATCAGATGTCACCTTTCTGGGGGGAGGAGGGATGAGTGGAATATGAACCTATAATTTACATTATTTTGGAGGAAGGGAGAACTGATCCTTTTTTTCCTCTTGTGTACTGTTCTTGCAGTTTGGTGCTGTTTTTGTTATGTTGCCATTTTAAATAACATTGCGTAAATCGTTTAGGGTTAGGTTGTAGTTAGCCCTTGTGTGGCTGAGCAGTGGAGTGAGCGAAGCAAGGGCTGGCCAGAACTGTAGCTCCGGAACTCAGTGGAATGTGTGTCATCCCAAGGGGAAAGAAAGGGATAGCGAGGAGAATACGGGCAGCTATGTGTCCACTGTTACCTTGTTGCCAGCAACGAATGCATGCTGGGCATACAGAGAAGGGAGCGTCCTACACCCCTCAGAAAGGTGCAGCAGTTTGTGAGCTGCCCTGTACTCCAAGCTCTCTGTAGATAGCTTATAATATGAGAGAAATCAAGAAAATAATATACTTTTAACTTTTCAGTGCTATTAGGGGGCATTTCTTAATACACACAAATTACTTCTTGACCTTATATGACCTCCTCCTTCCCTAAGCCTGCAGCCCAGCACAAATAATAGCAGTAGATTGTTTGGGTTTCCTACCAAACTAGTGGAAAGGGTAAAAAAGGCAAAAAACAGAATTTGAAAGGTCTCTTTAGCACTACTTTTTCTTAAAATCTCATGTATTTGAGATCTACCACTTGGCTGTCAGTATAATTTGGTCAATTTCCGTTTTGGTTTAGAGAAGACCCCTATGAAATTCCTCTCAACTTTCCCAAGTCAAAAGGTAGAACACAATGTGCAACAAAGCCTTAACATGATGGCAGATTCCCCCTCCCCACCCCAAAAAAAGCTCATGTAGGAAATTTACAATTCAGAAGGATTTGTTCCTTTCGCATAAACAACTCTTTTTATAATCTCTATTTCATGCTATTTTATTTTTGCTGTAAATAATTTTTAATAATAAAAGTAAGAGGACATCCCACTTCTATGAAACATAGATAACTTTGTAACTAAAATGAGTCATGTCCCTTAAAATGAGACATTTGAGAGGTATGCCCAGACATTCTTTAGGCCATGTCTACACTTACAGTTTTGCAGCGCTGGTAGTTACAGCTGTGTTCGTACAGCTGTGTAGGGCCAGCGCTGCAGTGTGGCCACACTGACAGCTACCAGCGCTGCAGTGTGGCCACATTTGCAGCACTTGCAGCGCTGTTGGGAGTGGTACATTGTGGGCAGCTATCCCAGCATTCAAGTGGCTGCAACGTGCTTTTCAAAAGAGGGGGGGAGGTGGAATGTGACAGGGAGCGTGGAGAGGAGACAGACAGAATGGATTTTTGGAGTTGACACTGTTCTCAGCTCCCTGCCTTGCAAGTTCTAAGGACTGGAAGACACAGTGCCTACCTTCAATCATTTTAAAAGTTCTAACTCCCTTCCCCCACTCCTCTCTCATTCACTAAATGCAAATTATGTAATTCTAAATACCCGTCAGACCAGATAAGCAACTGCTCAACACGGACTTCCCCCTCCCCCTCTGCTGTGTGAGCATGCTGTTTCTCTCTTCAAGCAAACAGCTGTGAACATTCCAAAGTAATTCCCCTGCCTGCCTCCGCTCGCTCAGCAAACAGGAGCTGTGTTTGTTTTTTAAATAAGCAGTTTGGCTGAACTCAGAGCTCTCCCTTTCTTCCGGTTTGTTGTGGACAGGAATTCTGGGATACCTCCTTATACCCCGGAGGTCAATAAAAGCGCTGGTGGGCGTCCACACTTGCTGACCATCGCTGGATCACCAGCGCTGGAATCCCTACACCCGAGGCTCGACCGGCTGTACAGCCAGCGCTGCAACCAGGGAGTTGCAGCGCTGGCCGTGCTTTGCAAGTGTGGCCACATCCTAAGTTGCAGCGCTGTAACCCCCTCACCAGCGCTGCAACTCTCTAGTGTAGCCATGGCCTCTTCTGTTTATTTTCAAAGTTCCTGACTGAAGTAAACAACACTACACCAGTTCTGGGGTTTGATCTTTATAGCGTCCCTGTTAGTGTGGGACTACTGAGCCATCCTTCCAGATGGGCAACCAGGGACCAGAGCCAGTACTGAGTCACAAGGCTTTCCCATGAGTGGCCCAGCAGTCCCCGAGAATCTTCCAGATTTGTAAGTGGATCTAATGCTGTCTTCCATGTGAGGCAGGGCAGCTCTGCATTAGATTTTTACCCCAAAAGCCCCCTTCCACTGGTTTTAATTTGTAACAAGATGATCCAGCCCTCTGTGATTTGCAGTTAAGCTTCACACCTTATATACTGCACATTAAAACCATATTCAGCTTTATTCCAAAAAATGGCAAATTTGTGATCTGGTATCGTTTTGTATTGGGGAATCACTACTGGGTAGTACTTACTTGCACATTCATTAAGATTTCATAATGGTGTCCATTAGATATTAAGTAACATGCCTTTCAGCCTGGCCTTCATAATACCCCTTTTTTCCTAGGGATTTATAACTTTGCCATAAAAATTCACTTTGGACTGAAGCTTGGTATACGGAGTCTCAGCCTAGCAATTCATTTTTCTTTTATACATTTTCAAAAAGTCTAGCCATCTAAGATATCTAAAGACCATCTAAGGAATATAAGGACCATCTCAAACCTTACCACCTTTCACTCCAAGTGCAAAACACATTTCTTCTTGCCTTCTCTAACATAAATACACGTGTGTGTGTGCATGGCATACTTGCTGATGTGCAGCTAGGCTCCAAGATACTGCATTGACAGAGACCATTGTGAGTGATACAGATAACTATGCCTTACACCAGGCCTGCACAACATACGCCCTCCCCCCCCCCCATTGTTCTAGACAAGAATCTGCTCCAGCATTGCTATGACAAACTGCTAGAGCCCCAGCTACCACCACAGGGGAAGAGTGGGTGTCAGAACACCACAGAACAAATGCAGAACTACCAGCACTTAGCCAACATAAAAACAAACCAAATAAGCAAAAACCCCTTGCAACAATCCGCTCCCCCTGAAACAAACAAAAAATCCAACCAGTCCCCCAAAACACCTACCAAAACAAGACAGTGCACTGCACACAGTTCTCCCACTGGGGAGAGGATGAGGGAACAAACAACATATGGCTGATGTTAGCCACATTGCTCAATGCCCTGTTGGAAGCTGCCCAGATACTACAGTGGTGAGCACAGTGTAAGAAACCATATAGAATAGATGAATGAAATAATTAACTGTTTGTGTATTTTTTTATGTTGCTCCTAAAAAAGTGATATCCTGCCTTGCATTAGTGAGAGGTGGTGAGAAACCTGGCAACAGCTATTGGTTCTCTCATCCTCTTGTAGAAAACGCTGATGTAAAAAGTATGCATGTCCAATGTACACCTGAGTGTTCACATAACAGTCTTCCATGGGCGACTGGATGATGGCTGTGAAGCCTGCTTACCTTAGATCTTAGTCCATCCCCTGCTTTGCTGCACATTGGGCTACCCACATTTGCCATCTTTGCCTGTCAAGTGCCCTTTTCTCCAGATCTTCCCATTTCATGTTGAGGTGCTTGAGCATTGGCCTGCTAAACTCAGGGTTATGAGTTCAAGCCTTGAGGGGGCCATTTAGGGATCTGGGGCAAAAATCTGTCTGGGGAATTGGTCCTGCTTTGAGCAGGGGCTTGGACTAGATGAACTTTTGAGGTCCTTTCCAATCCTGATAGTCTGTGATCATAAACCAGCAAAGATTTAATTTTGGGGGAGGGATAGCTCAGTGGTTTGAGCATTGGCCTGCTAAACCCAGGATTGTGAGTTCAATACTTGAGGGGGCCACTTGGGGATCTGGGGCAAAATCAGTATTTGGTCCTGCTAGTGAAGGCAGGGGTCTGGACTCAATGACCTTTTAGGGTCCCTTCCAGCTCTATGAGATAGATATATCTCCATATATTTTATATTTTTATTTACATCTTCTTTTGTAGATTATTTGTGAGAGGGTGCCTTGTCCAGTAATTTTTCTGACTTCTTCATTCATCTTCCTATCTCTATATGTTATTCCCAATATTCTTCTCAGACATTTGTGATGAAATGCATCCAGCTTTTGCATATCTCTCTTGGTAACTTGCCATGTCTCACTGCTATATGTTGTGATGGCAATGACAATTGCTTTGTACACATTCAGTTTTGTCTTGAGGGAGATGTTTTTGAGTTGCCAGATGTTTTTGAGTCTTCCAAATGCAGCATTTGTCTTCCCGATTCTTCTTCTTATTTTCTCAGAACTAGTACCATCTTGACTGATGGTACTTCCAAGATATGTAAAATTGTCCACCTTCTCCAGTTTCTCTTCTTCAATTTTGATTTCTGTCCCTATAGTCCCCATTAACATGACTTTACATTTCTTTGCATTGTATCTCAAACCTATCTTATCCATTATTTCTTTTACTTGGCTTGTGCATTTTTGTAGTCCGCTGGCATCTTCATTGATAAGAACAATGTCGTCAGCAAAGTCTAGATCAAATAGCCTTGCATTGTTCCATTTTAGGCCATAAGTATCACTGTTGCATTGTTTTAATCCATAGTTGATGACTAGCATAAACAAAAAAGGAGACAGGACACAACCCTGCCTTACACCTATCTTGATGCTGAATGGCTTACTCAATCCATTTTCCATTTTAATTCAGCATTGTGAGTTGGCATAGAATGCCTTCATAATGTTAATTAATTTTGTTGGAATTCCATATTGTTCCACAATTTTCCACATTGTTTCTCTGTTTACACTATTGAATACCTTTTGGAGGTCCACAAAATTGATGGAAAGACTGCCTTGGAATTAAATTGTGTTCTTAATAATTCATCTCAGGGTGAAAATAGCATCTGTGCACGATCTCCTTTGTCTAAATCCAGATTGTTATTCACGTAGGATGGTATCCATCTTTCCTTTCATTCTGTTCAGGGTGACTTTTCCTGTGATAGATAGAAGTATTACTCCCCTCCAATTTGAACAATTGTTTAGATCACCTTTCTTTGGTAACTTGAATATGATATTGAGGGTCCATTCTTCTGGCACTTTCTCCTCTGTCCATATTTTGTTGCACAGCAAAGAGGTGACTGATTCCACATCTTCGCCTCCATATTTAAGCATCTCAGGATGAATGCCATCCAAACCAGATTTTGTTGTTTTTCAGCTTCTGCAATGCTTTTTTTTCTTCTTTGATTTTTACTTCAGATACATCTATATCTAGGTGTAATGGTTTATCCTTGCTAAATTCCAGTCTTGTAACTGGTTCTGGTTGGTTTAGCACTTTTTTGAAGTGTTCCACCCATCTATCTTCTTGTTCCTCCTGTGTTTTCGAAATTTCTCCTTGTTTCCCTTTCACTGGGACACTCCTGAATTTTGATCCATATCCTGTTAACTGTTTCAGGATCGTTTAGAATGTTCTTATATTATTTTTTTCCTTTGCTTCTTCAGCTTCCCTAGTATCAGAGGGCTAGCCGTGTTAGTCTGGATCTGTGAAAGCAGCAAAGAATCCTGTGGCACCTTATAGACTAGCAGATGTTTTGGAGCATGAGCTTTCGTGGGTGAATACCCACTTCGTCAGATGCATGCTTCACTAGATTTACTTTCTATGCAATTTTGCTTTTTTTTTTTTGCATTGTTTCTTTACTGCTTTGTCAAGATTCCTGTAGGTTTGTTTTGTTTCTTCAGTCGTACTAGAGCAGGGGTGGGCAATCTATGGAGCAGGTTTGGGAGCTTTCCCCGCTCTGGGGCTCTAGCCCAGGAGTGGGGTCAGGGTCTTGCCTTGCTCCACTCTGCATGTGCAGCAGCTCCGCACAGCTCCCAGAAGCAGGGGCAGCCAGGGGCTCCACACACTGCCTCCGCCCCAAACACCGGCTCTGCAGCTCCCATTGGCTGGGAACTGCGGCCAATGGGAGCTGCAGGGACAGTGGCTATGGACAGGGCTGCACGCAGAGCGACGTGGCCCTGTCTCTGCGTGGGAGCCAAAGGGGGGATGGGCTGCTGTTTCCAGGTGCCGCTTCTGGTAAGAGCCACCCGGATCCTGAGTCTCCCCCAGCATCCAGCTCCCCAACTGCCTACCCCAGTCCTGATCACCCTCCAAACTCTTTGATCCCAGCCCGGAGCACCCTCCTGCATCCCAAACCCCTCATCCCCAGCCCTACTTCAGAGTCTGCAACCCCAGATGGAGCCAGCCCTCCATACAATTTCCATACAGAGATGTGGCCCTCAGGCCAAAAATTTGCCCCCTCCCATCCTAGAGCCTTTTTTCTTCTTCTTTTGTCTATAATTTTCCATGTTTCTTCTGAGATCTACGGTTCATTATTGCTTCCTCTCTCTACCAATTATCTTTCCAGCTGCTTCTAGCATAGCTGTTTTGAAAAGATCCCAGTATTTTTCCACTTCAGTTTCTTCAAGATCTTTAAGGGTCTCAAACCTAATCTTGACCTCTATCTATTTTCGTATCCTGCAATCTTGTAGTTTCTGTGTATTGAATAATCTAAGTCTGTGTTCTTTCTTATTAAACACTTTAAACTTCAATTTGATGTTTGTGTTCAGCAAATAGTGGTCGCTCCCTATATCTGCTCCTCTGAATACTCTTGTGTTTAACATTGATGTTTTCCACCTCTGACTAACACAGATATCGTTGATCTCATTTTGTGTATGACCATCTGTTGAAATCCATGTCTTTTTGTGTATGTTTTTATGTTGGAAGAAAGAATTGCAGACGCTAAATTCAAGAAGTCGTGTGCTGTTGTCTGTCATTGTTCCATTTGTATGTGGGCCAATGACTGTTTCCCAACCTCTTCTTTCATTTCCAGTCTGTACATTAAAATCTCCCATAACCAGGACAAGATTGTGGTTTGCTATTTCTTTCATTACATTGTTCAATTCTGCATCGAATCTCTGTCCTCTTCATCTGCATCATTTGTTGGAGCATATGCCTGGACTATGGTGCACTTAATGTGCTGAGAGTGGAATCTAGCTGCTAGTAGCTTATCTGATGTTGGCTGCCAATTCGTGTGTGATTTCTCTGCAGTGTTATTCATGATGATTCCTACACCTCATGTTTGGTTCCACTTGAATATATCATTGTTTTTTCTTCAGATGTTATCATACTTTGATCTTTCTATCTAACTTCACAAAGTCCTAGGATATCAATTTTATATCTATCAATTTCTTTGATTACCTGTGCTAATTTTGCTGCTCTTTTTAGAGTTCGCACATTCCAGGTAGCTACGGATCTACTCTTTTTGGCCGTCAGAATTTGGACCATGGAGGGGGTGACTTCCCAATGGATTTGATCATCCACTGTCATATGTGCACCTGAACGCTTTCCATCCTCCTCAGGCCATGATTTTTGGTTTGTGTGGTTGATGCGAGTAGTGTCTGTAGCTAGAACCCTTTTTTTTTATGGTGACAGGAAGCCACCCCATCAACCAACCCTCCTCCTTTTTGATCCGGGACCAGCACGGGCGGAGTTGAAGCCTGCTTATGAGCACTTAAATGGCAGCATTGTCAACTCTTTCAGTGCTGATTTGTTGTAACAGGAACATTCAGCTAGTGTGTTACATCCAGCTGCACTGGAGTATCTCTCACATTCTCACTTTCCTTTCATTTGAAAGGATTATACAGGATTAAGGCTGTAAATTTTGGAAATGCTCAACTGCTCTGTATGAAAGTAGGGCCAAATAGCAAAGAAAATAAAAATAAAACTTCCTGTGGGAACAATGCAGATTTGGGGATAAAAAAACTCACTTGCAGACTTTTCAAAAATCATCTTGCAGCTTTCTATTGTCTTGGCTAGTGGGATTTGTTAGGGAAAGTAAATCTGTGCTTTTAATCAGCCCAAGAGGACTTTATGTTGTATATAAACTGCTATAAAACTAGAAATGCTGTCAGAAGAAAGCTTGTAAAGTTAAGCTGGATTTTGTGTTTTATTATAGTTACAAGTGTCCACTTGCAGTGAATGGAGATTGGACTGAGGCATACCATGGAACTGCATGAGGCACACTACATATTTGTAGAATATGTGAAGCTACATTGTTTTCTGCATACTGTTGGGGGTCAGACTGAACAGGATTTACATATTCCTATGTATTTATTTAATCATATCTCAAAGTTAAAAGTTCTAAATGCATACATTAGAAAAATGGGGAAAGTGTTCAGAGGTGTAGGACACATAATCCTATCTGAAGATGTCTCTCAGATGAGGAGACAGGCTCAATATTACTCAGATACTACAGCAATGGCCACAGAATAAATGTCTAAATCAGGGGTCGGCAACCTACGGGACGAGTGTCAAAGGTGGCACGCGAGCCAATTTTTGGTGGCACACAGGGCAGGCTGAGCTGCTCAGCTCGCCGCCGCTCTGGGGTTCCCACTGCTGGCCCCTTACTAGCCAGGGTCCCACCTGGTCCCACTCAGCACCCGCTGCTAGCCTGGGGGAAGGAACCCCAGGTTGGCAGCGGGCTGAGACCCCAGCTGGCAAGAAGCCAGCAGCTGAAACTCCAGAGTGGGGTCGGGCTAAGCTGCTCAGCCTGCCGCCGCTCTGGGGTTTCCACCGCCAGCTCCTGCCAGCCGGGGTCCCGCCGCTGGCCCCACTCAGCCCTTGCTGCTGGCCTGGGGAAAGGAACCCCAGGCTGGCAGTGGGCTGAGATCCCAGCTGGCAGGAGCCGGTGGTGGAAACCCCAGAGCAGTGGCGGTCAGCCCCCCGCTGCTCTGGGGTTCTGGCTGCTGGCCCCTTGCCAGCCAGGATCCCCTCCGCAGACCCACTCACCTTGCTTCCAGTTGGAGTTCCAGCGCAGGCCACCTGCCAGACAGGGTCCAGGCTTCCGGCCCTGCTTAGCCCTACCAGCCGCCAGCTCCGCTCACCTTAGCTGCCAATCTGGGGTTCCAGCCGCTGACCTCCTGCCAGCCGGTTATCAGGTTATAACTCAGAAGCCTGTGTGCAGCTTAAAGTATCTAAATAAGTGCCACCAGACATTGGAAAACTCAGCAAGGAAAAGCAAGGGCAAGGATCACACTAAATTAATAAGATCTGCATTTTAATTTAATTTTAAATAAAGCTTCTGAAACCTTTTGAAGACCTTGTTTACTTTACATATAACAGTAGTTTGGTTATATATTATAGACTTATAGAGAGACCTTCTAAAAAATGTTCAAATGTATTACTGGCCCGCGAAGCCTTAAATTAGTGTATATATGAAGACTCAGCCCACCACTGCTGAAAGGTTGCGGACCCCTGGTCTAAACAGAACATTGCACACAGATATACTGTATTACCTTGAGGGTAGCTGATTGGCAGGCATATCACTTATGCTACAGTGAACATATTTTAATTGGAAAGGGATCAGAATTTCTCATGATACCCAAGAAATCTGTGGTTTTGTTTTTCCATAAGGCTTTTATTAGCAGATGGCTAGATCTCCCTCTCTAATCTTTGCATAGTGGCTTAATGGTCACAGGGTGTGAGATGGCAGGTCTGCCTTGGGAGGCTGAGCAGTGTGAGCAATCGGTAGGGTTTCAAGGCAACACATCTGTCAGATTTGCACAAACTTTGAACAAAGGACATCATCCTTCTGCCAGGTGGTCTCACCTCCTTCCCAACCTCATCCTGTCAGGCTAGGTGGAAGAGCAGGGGTGTCTCCCAGCACCTTCCCTGCCAGTAAAGTCTGTAGTCTCTGGAGGTGGGCACCGCGGAGGGCAGAGGTGAGGATGAGAGTAGAGGGAACTGGATCCCCCCCACACACACCCTGCAGCTGGGAGCAGGGCACAGTTGCCCGCGGGAGGCGGTGGGGGCTGGGCTGCAGGGAGAGGAAGGAGAAGCAGAGAGCCAGTGGGAGCCGGAGCTACCATGGAGGAGACAGACACCTGGGCAGGCCGGGGCTGGGCGCATCGCCTCCTCTCTCTAGCACCAGGCGGGGGGGAGGGAGGCGTGTCCCGCTCCACTCAGGGCCAGCTGAGCTGCCTGCAGCGCTGATTGGTCTCCGCCATTACCCAGGCGATGGGCGGGGCGGGGAGGCGAGTCTCCGTGTCGTCCCCACCACCTTCCTTCCCGAGCCCGCCTGCTACTGCCGCCCCGCTGGCTCCATCCAGCGGCCGGGCTCGCGGCGCCCCCCGGGCCATGGGCTGCGGGAACTCCACTGCCGCCAGCGCGGGCAGCCGAGGTGAGGGCGGCGCGGGGATAGGAGATGGGGTTGGTGGGGGTAAGGGCAGGAGTGGCAGGGAGGGGCCAGGGGCGGTAGGTGGGAGCCGAGGACGGAGGAGGAGGGTCTGGAAGGGGGAGGCAGGGCTGAGAAGCTGTTCCTGGGTTCAGACTCAGGGAGAAGAGGCTTTGCTTTCCTTAAAGAAGAGGAGACCGGGCGTTTCTAGAACTGGAAACTAC
This sequence comes from Gopherus flavomarginatus, assembly GCF_025201925.1. Lineage (NCBI taxonomy): Eukaryota > Metazoa > Chordata > Testudines > Testudinidae > Gopherus > Gopherus flavomarginatus. The sequence goes on along the minus strand of NC_066617.1, from coordinate 105,285,332 downwards.
ATTTCACTTCGCCAGGGCTGCTCTTAGCTGAACAAGAGACTCTCCCCAGCTGCTTCAGGCTGCAGCGCACAGGCTTTATCTTTTTAGAGGGGAGATATTGTTTTAAACTAGTGCTTTTTACAGGCTCCCCAACTCCATTCCACATAGCTGTTAAAATGCTGAGGCTAGAGAAGGCACGTTAGCAATTCAGAACATATTGTGCAAAATACGCTGTGTAAACAACCCATCAAAAGGATCCAGCTTACTGGGGAAATTATTCCTCTAGGCTAACAAATAATACCATACTTGAGCCAGTTTTGATCAAGTAGTAAGATTCTAAAGAGTAATAAAAGTATAAGGAGACTAATAGTAAATGTTTCTTAGGTGAAGTGTTTGCACCTGTCCTTTAACTATGATTTGTGTATTTCTGGTAATAAACACTTTCTGTGTTTGGTGGCTGGCTGCAACTTCAAGCGTTTTTTGTCCAACCTATAAGACAACAGGCCTTTTGTTATTGGATCCGTGAATGCTGATTGATCAGGGTGGGGATCTTTGACTTCACATTCTTCTCATTCTGAATGGCATCTTTATCCCTAACAATGTTCCAGTTTCCTTTCATAAAGGATCCCAAAAGCCCATTGAAATCACTGACAGTCTTTCCATTGGCATTGGCAAGCTTTAGATCAGCCCCATAAAACATTAGAGAGACAAAAAGTGGGAGAGATAATATCTTTTTTGGAACAACTGTTGGTGAGAAACAGGCTTTCAATCTTACACAGAGCTCTTCTTCAGGTCTCAAGAGCATTTACATCCTGCAGCCATAGGCAGCAGGAGTCAAAAGCTACATGTGGACATGCAACTAGAGATGTAACTTGTATCCTCTTCACTTCCCACAAGGACTAAGAACAACATTTCTGTAATCAGATCATGCACCTTTGTGTACTCTCTGCTTGTCTGAGAAGTTGTTCCTTCATGGAGGTTGTCCTCATGTTAATATGTGTTACTAAGTGATCCATCCACAGCTTGTTGTGTTATTTTAAAAAAAGATTTGATGTTTGTCAGTGCTGCTGGAGTGAAAAAAAGGGCTATGATAATTTAAAAATGGTAATAATAGTGAGCGGTTATATAGCACTTTTCATCTTCAAATCATTTGGTAAACATTAAGCAATATATTTAAGTGCTTTCCCCTCTCTTATTTATTTGTTATTAGGATATTCACAATAATTTGAAACCATCCAGTAAAGTAGAGGCAGAGTCTGTTAGAAATGTGGGGCCTGATTCTCTTGACATTTACATCAGTTTTACATTGATCTAATTCCATTGACTTTAATGGAGTTGCACCTGAATTACAGAGGTATGTCTAACTAAGGATTTATCTACACCGTGCTGCAGTGCAGACTAAGGACTATGAACTGAAGAGTGCATAAATGTGTTGTGCTCTAACTGCCCCATGTGGATGCTGCTGGAGTGAATTAAAAGGTACTTAGTGTGGTTAACATAATTTTGTTCGCAAGAGGACTACATTAACATGAACTAGGTACCTTTCAGTTCACTCCAGCAGGATCCACGTGGGGCAGCTAGATTGCCACACTTCGGTGTGCTCTGCAATTCACACCCCTCACTACAGTGCAGTGTAGACATAGTTTGTGAGTGTAAATTATGTTGGTCATATGCTCTCTGAACTGCATGTAATTATATTTGTGTGCTGTAGTTGCTGGTCTTCTAACGAAACCCTGGACTATATGTTAATTGTTTAGGACTTTTTTATCCCATTAATGCTTGTGTGGCACCTGTATTTACATTCATTAATATAATGAATGTAAACATCAGAGGCCTTATCTATATTCAAAAATTGCACCAGGATCGTTTCACATCTATTAGTGGGAGCTGCCATGCCTCCTTCACACTTTCTCTCCCATCGATGGTTCTCTAGGCAGCAGTTGCTAGAAGTCATTCCAGTTCACAGCTGACACGACTTCATACTGATGTGAGTTAATCAGGCTAGTGGCAGTGTGAGCACATCCCACTTCTGATTTAACTAGAAGCAAACACTGGTGCAAGTGTAACAGAGGGTTTGTCTAGTATAAAAAATTTTTGTAATTGAGGTTAATTGTTTGCCAGTTAAATTAGATAATCTGTTTGTAAATGCTAGCTTGGACGCACCACGAACTTTTGTTTCAGGATACAAACAGGTAAACCACAAATGGATACATGTTAGCTAGCTCAAGTTTAAGTGGCAATCAAGTAATGGGTTAAAAACTCCAGTCTGGACAGACCCAGATTGAGTACAGTTTAGATACATTTATGTCTATAAACCAATGTAACTTTTATACTAGTGGAATTTATGTGTATAGACAAGCCTAAAAGAAAAAACAGATCTCCTAGGACCAGTACTCCTTTCACCAACACCAATGTACGTCTGGAATAACTTCAGTGAAGTCAATGAAGTTGCACTAGGGTAAACATGGCATAAGTGATCAGAGAATCAGGTTCCTAGCATTTAATTTTCTTTATAAAATCATATAAGAAGAGTATAGGTCTTGAAAGGCAAACATACTTTTAAAAGTAGGTCTAATTAAAATAAAATGACGTTTTATTTAAGGAAAGGACAGAGATATAGCTTTCTATCATCATGCTGAAGTTATAAAGAAAAAAATAATTCCCATCACATTACAAATAAAAATCACACCATATTTACAAACAAATTAGTTTTGTATTTTGTACAGTAACACTGCATCTTTGAAGACTAAAGATATCACAGTGCTGCAATCAGGAATAGCAAAGCTAGCATTGCATGACATAATTAACCTGAAACATGCTCTGTCATACACTGTTACAGAAGCTAATGCCATAGTAAATTTCACAAAAAGGCTTAGGCATGTATCTGCCCAATACCTCTTTCCTTCTTTAGGTAAAATAACCATTGATGTCAATGTGAGTTTTGTCTGAGTAAGGCATATGTAATTATACCATCTGTCCAATGCATAGAATAACAGCACCTTCAGTTATGCTAGCTAGTATAGCACTAGAAGAGCTATCAATCCTCATGAGTCAGGAGGAAGTAAATGAATAGACAAGTGGGATTAAGAACAAAATTACCACCCAAAGTATAGTATTTCACAATAAAGTATATTATGGGGTGTTTAAATCTTCTTTCAAGCATTGGAGGCAGGATTCAAGACTAAATGGATCATTGGTCTGTTGCAACATGGCAATTTCTGTGATCCAAGTAAACTGAAGTGTACGCCCTCTTTTTTTATAGCCCCACAGTTTTAAGTCTTAGGCTATGGTGCAGTAGGCTAAGGTACATTAGAGAATCAGTGCAGCTGCACCACTGTAAACTCTCTATGTAGCCGCTCTAAGCTGATGGGAGAGAGCTCTCCTGTCGAATTAATTAATCCACTCCCAATAAGCAGTGGCAGCTATCTCAGTGGGAGAAGCTCTCTCACCAACATAGTATTGTCCACACCAGTGCTTATGTTGATATAAGTTATGTTGCTCGGGGTGTATGTGGCTAATTCACACCCTTGAGCGACATAACTTATGTTGATTTAAGCTGTAGTGTAGCCATACCCTTAGTTATAGAGGATGTTTATTTTTAAACTTTCCTATTATCCATAAGGAGTTTTTACTAACAAATCCTTATTTTCCTTTTTATTTTTGATGGGTTTTAGAAGCTCCAAAGTGGCTTTTCTTTTTTGCCCATAAGAAATGTGTCCTTAAACATTAGTTTGTTAAGTTTGTCCCATGTTAGAGAATGTCCCACCATTCCAGCACTGTCCGTAGTAGCAATTTTCTTAGAATGTCCCATCTTTGCACTGTTACTGTTGGGAGTAATGGTGGGAGCAATGACAGCCTTAAATGAGGGTGCTCAATGGCTACTGGAAACCTAAGTTTTCATGTAAAAAAAGAGAGAAGCTGCTAGCCCACATAATTTTCATTTTCATTTTTTGATTTTGAGTTTTTGTTAAAACCCCAAAAAATATTGTAAGAAGTTTCTCTAAGAACATTTTTATTTATGTCAAAATTTTTCATGGGAAAAATTTATTTCCTGACCAACTCTGATAGCCAGATATTTATACTATAGAAAAAGAGACTCTGCTATCTCTAATGTATATATTCCATTAAGTCAATGTTTGGTCATCTCTTATCCTTCTTAATATTTTTTCCCTGAAGCCATGCTCCCTCTTATATGCAGTCACTCATAATGCATTTCTTCAGCTCAGAAAAATATGTATGTAAAATTCTTTCAACAGTCTTCTGCATTCAGAGTCAACTTACTAACATTCTGTGGTGATGCTCCGTACCAAGCATCTGTTGTTTTAAAACTACAGTAACTGTCTTGATCAGTGAAAAATGTCCCCAAGATACATTTTTGTCCTTCACATGCAACTGTTTAAATGGTATGTACTTGGGGGGTTTGCAGATACAGTATCCTGAATGTTATTCTTTAATAGTAACTTGCATTCAATGTACAGAAGATCTGAACGTGCCTCATTTATTCATAAGGGTGAAATCCTGGTCCCCCTCTTCCTTCTGCAGCTGTAGAAGGGCTAAAATGCAGCTGTGGTCCTACTGTGTATGGGTGGAGGCAAGAAGCACAGAGGTCATGCGAGGGAATGGTATGCCTCCTGCTCTTGTGGAGTCAAAATATGTGGCTGGCCCCAATCCATGAGTGCATGTGAAGAGGTTTTGGGAGGGGCTGGAAGAGTAAGATGAACATGGTCAGGGGGTCCACACTATATGACTGCACCAGCCACAGAGTTGTTAGGTAGTGAAGTGTAGTGCTTGTAATAGTGGCTTCATAGTGATGCCCCAGGTGTCCTGCACCTGTCTTTAGGTGAAGGGGGAGGCAAAACCAGGCAACATTTGACAGTTTTTCCAGTTTTCCCTTGGATTTCAGGTTTTGTTTGATTCCAAAAGGTAGGTAATGTGAACCTAAGTGAAATGATACTGTAGGATAACTCTGTACTGCAGGAACTGCCAAGTTCCAGACAGACAGAGACTGCATGATGCTGGAAGGTGATCATACAGGAATGGAAGGAGAGATGGATGTATCTTACCCCTTGGGAGTAGTCACTAAAGAGGTGCTTTCCCTAGATATAGCCACGTAGATAGATGTGACACAGAGGACTCTTGGCAACAAGTGCTCTGTTCTTTGCAAACAATTCTTGTCCCAGGCCCAACAAACTCACTATACCAAACACATTTCTTGCAAGGTATTTATCAATAAGAGATCACATGTAAGGTACCTACAGAAAGCTCATACCTTAACAAGACTCAATCATTGTGAGATGTACTTACAGGTAATATTTAAAGAATAATGTAACTATAGTGAAAGTATACTTTATGGACTTGGCATAAAAGTTAGTCACCAGAGGATAATATGGCTTGGTGATGAATAGTGAATGGGTGATGGCCCATTCAAGCACAAGGGAGCTGTCACCATCCCTGGTTAGTAAGTGATATAATGCAAGGCTCAGTTTTCTAGCCTTGCTCCATCCCAAGACTATCAATGGAAAACCATCAGAGACAACTGCAAAGAATCCGAAACCACTTGGAGGTAAAAACAGAACATTACAACAGGTGGGATTTTATAGAATAGAATAGAATAGTCTATGAATAGACAGAAAAGAATGTTGCAGTATAACACAGAGTGAGGCGAGGCACTCTGTATCCATTCAGAGTGGAAACATCTTGAGGAGCAGAGGTGTTTTCATGAGAGTTTGGATCCTTGTTTCTGTAAAGCCAGCGAGCTCTGCAACTGACTGAACTTTGGGGGGGGGAAGTGTACTTTATTAGCTAGGAAACGTAACTATTAACTGTAGGTTCTAGTGCTTATTTTATTATTTTGTTTTGTATTGTAACCATTTGTTTTCATCACTTTCTCTACTTTTGTTTCATTATAAGGGCTCGCAAATGGTGTGTGTTATACAGAAATGGTAGTTTAAGGTAAAACTAGTAATCTGGGGTACACACACTTCCCATTTAAAAATAATATATAACACTGGTCTACAATTTTTGAGAAGTCGTCTGCCTCAGAGATAAAATGTACTATTTATTATGTGTTTTGATGTGCTGAATTCAAATATGACAATTAAAACAACTGGCTACTGTTTCTAAGATTTTTATGTTTTTACATTTTATGTCTATGTATATTGTGTAGATAGTAGAGTTTTAGACATAAATTGTAAACCTAGGTCTTTTCATGTGTTTTTGGTTGCTTTACATGATAATTTCACCTGTCCTGTTTATGTAACACTTTAAAAATCAGCAAAAGGGTTATAGAAATAAAATTTATTATGAAACAAGGCAAAAAACTATTATGTACATAGTTTAGTCCTATTCAGTGTCTACTCGGCACTTCTTGGCTTGTCTCTTGTATTCATTAAATGGAGCATCTCTTGTCACTGTCCAGCAATAGTCTGCAAGCAGTGATCAGGGCAAATGGAGCCCATAGCCTGCCAGGAGATTCCGCTGCTGTAGTCTGGGGCCCAACAGCTCTGCCTTACTCTTGGGTAGTTCCAAATCCCTAACAAGGTCATTCAGTTCACCTTGTGTTATGAGGTGTGGTTCAGGGAGGAGGATGGGAGAAAATGTGGGTCCTGTGACATTGATGGTTTAGGACCAGAAGTTTCATCCTCTTCCTCTTCCTCATCTGACTCAAATGAGTGATTCTGGTGCATCAGGAACCGGCAGTCCTTCTCCGTGGGGTACTGGGCATATAGCTGATGGAATGTTTGGATAATGCACAGTCCACTTTTTCTTCTTTGACACACCTTTCCCAACTGGAGGCACCATGCAGAAGTAACAATTGCTGGTATTATCTGTTGGCTCTCTCCAAATCATTGGCACTGCAATAGGCATAGATTTCCTTTTCCTGTTCAACCACTGGTGAAGATTTGTTGCACAAGTGTTGCAGCATATGTGTGGGGCCTACCTCTTGTCCTGATTTCCAATTTTGCAGCCAAAATAAAGGTGATAGGCTTTCTTAACCATAGTGGTTATACTGCGCTTTTGTGATGCAAAAGTCACTTCACCACAAACATAGCAGAAGTTATCTGCACTGTTCACACAAGTACGAGGCATCTCTACTCACTTTGGCTAAACAGAAATGTGTCCTTTTGCAAAATCAAACGCTGACAAATAAGAGAGCACGACACTGTATGATTTCTAGAGTTGATATAGGGCAATTTGTTCAGCAGAGTGATGTAAGCTTCGTTATGATTGCTTCATCCATGACTTCTAGGAATGACATGATGCAATTCATATCATGTATGATGCAATACCAGCTTCAGATTACATCATTCATTGTTTTGCCTAAAAAGCAAGTACTGTCCAAACCTAGTCATAGATTTATTCATAGATCCAGTCAAAGATGTGTTTTAGTCACTTCTGGTTTAAATAGAGATCCCTTCCCTTTATAACTCACTTATCCTCCGCCATTCCCAAGTCAAGGGTCGTAGTGATCCAGAATTAGTAAAGTTGAAATAATCCTTATTTCAGAAGGATTTTGGCTGTAGAGCAGTGTTATTAATCCCTAAATGCATGACCTTGTACTTTTCACTATTAAATTTCATCCTATTACTATTACTCCAGTTTATGAGGTCATCCAGATCTTTCTGTATGATATCCCAGTCCTTCTCTGTATTAGCAGTACTCCCAGCTTTGTGTCATCCGCAAACTTTATTAGCACACTTCCACCTTTCGTGCAAAGGTCAATAATAAAAAGATTGGTCCCAGAACCAATCCCTGAGGAACTCCACTAGTAACCTCCTTCCAACCTGACAGTTCACCTTTCAGTACGACCCATTGTAGTCTCCCCTTTAACCAGAGCTGGCATAGCCCAGAGGAGTGTGCTGGAGTGGCTGATAGGCTAGTGGTGTTAGGGAGCTAACACCCAGCCACAATGTGAGAGATTTCCTCTTGCTGGAGGCAGGGGATAACAAAGTGACTCTCAATCCTGAGTACCCAGAGAACTGTCACAGTGGGCTTTTCCAACATGGTGGTTATTTGAGAGTCATTGCCAGCATATAGAGCTGGGACCCCTCAGAACACTGCTGGTTTAATGAAGTTTCAAAGTCAGGACCTCAACCAGATCCCAAGCGAGGCGCTCTCTAAAACCTTACTGTAGATGTTCAGACTCACCCCATGCAGCACCTCCTGCTGGTAACTTTTGGGAATTAGCTCATTCCAGCTCCAGAGCACCCTCTGCAGGCTGGTGATCAGCCTGTCCTCTGGCCCCCGTGTCCCTCCCTGGACCTGGTACCTTTTTACCTGGGGTGCTGCTTCCTAGCAGTAATCCTCACAATCTTAGGGTCTCCCCTCCCTGGGGAACCCTCACCCACTAGTCCCACCTCACCTCAGTATAAAGCTACTGCCACTCATCATCTAGCCCCATGTCCTGGGGCAGACTGAAGTATCAGCCTACTCATCACTGGCAAGGTTGGGTTTGGACCTGCTGCCTTGGCCTACCGAGGGCTGCCCTCTGCAACTCCCAGTACCTATTAGCCCAATGCTAGGCCACAGTCTGGGGCTTTCCAGGCTGGGGCTCCCCAGCTCCTCTGCCTTTCCCCAGCCCTGCTCCACTCAGGTACCCTGCCTCTAGCTCCCTGCAGCCAGGCTCTCCTCCCTCTACAAACAGAGAGAGAGGCTCTTGAGCACCTGGCTCACAGCCTCTTTATACAGGCCAGCTGAGTCCATTTGGGGTGTGGCCACAGCTGCAGCCACTTCCCAGTCAGCCCAGCTTAGTAGCCCCCAGCCACAACCTTCCCCCAGGGCTGTTTTAAGCTCTTCAGGGCTGGATCGGGGTAATTTCCCCACTACACTTACAAAGGACCTCCCTGGTGGTCTAGTGGTTTGGATTTAGCACTTTCACTGCAGTGGCCTGGGTTCAATTACCAATCAAGGAAAAGTGACTTCACATCAGAAAACCTTCAATTACCGACCGGCCCTCCCCGCCCCTTCTCAGCAAGCCAGCTGCACAACCTGCAGCCGGTCCATTTCCAAACCGCACCACGGAAACAACTCTACACGCTCGTGCTCCACACCCTTCACTTCCTCACCCTCGTGTCCTGCCCTGATACAAAGTGGCGGGACCTCCTGCCACATCTGGAGAGTGAGGAGCCCCGGTGGGCCAGCCTATACTCTACCCTGGTCCCGAGGCCCACCAGGGATATCAGTTGGTGGCTCCTTCGTGGGGCCGTAAGCACGGGCGTGTACTTGGTGCGGTTTACCCCTGTCCTGGACACCTGCCCTTTCTGTGGCATGAGAGAGACCCTGGCGCACGTTTACTTAGAGTGCGCCAGGTTGCAGCCCCTACACTGGCTCCTCATTAACATCCTATTACGTTTCTGGCTGCACTTTTCCCCTCACCTCCTTCTCTACGCACTCCCTATCCATGGCCCCACAAAGTCTCGGGACCTCCTGGTCAACCTCCTCCTCGCCCTGGCTAAAAAGGCCATCTACACGACCAGGGAGAGGAGGTTGGCCGATGGAGACTCCGGTGACTGTGGGGCTTGTTTCCGCTCCATGGTCCATTCTCGAATCCGGGCGGAGTTCCTTTGGGCGGCGTCCGCTGGCTCCCTTGACGCCTTCGAGGAGCAGTGGGCGCTGTCTGGGGTTCTCTGCTCGGTGTCCCCATCAGGTTCCCTTCTTATGACCCTTTGACCGCACTCCTGTCCCTGTTCTTTTATTAGTTGTCCCCCGGAATTAGTGGGTTTCTGAAGTCCTGTGGATCCTCCCTTTAGGCTGGGGGGGGGGATCCTCTCAGATACCCAATAGATACACTTAGAAAGGGTTTTCTCCAGTGATGCATTACAGTTGGGCCTACTGTACAGTGAGGAGACCCAAAGGGATCTTGGAAACAATATCATATAAAGGAGGTTTGTTCTGCAAGCACTGTAATTTAAATCTTTATTAGTGATGGTATCAGTGTGAGGGATAGCAAAGTAATAGACGCTGGAACCAAAATTACATACAGGACTTAGTTGGAGAGAGAGGCTTTCCTTACATATTTAATATTCATGTGCTCATACAAGTCTAGGAAGTCTCAGAACCCTTCCTGCTCAATTGTAGTTTTAAAATTAGGGCACAAACTACACATTCTTCCATGCAATTCATAGATTCCAAAGCCAGAAGGGACCATTGTGATCACCTAGTCTGACCTCCTGTATATCACAGACCTTAGAACTTCCCCAAAATAAGTCCTAGAGCATAATTTTTAGAAAAATATCTAATCTTGGATTTAAAATTGTCACTGATGGAGAATCCACCACAACCCTTGGTAAATTTTCAGTGCTTTATTACTATCATTGTTATTAGTTTGTTTATTTATTACTATAATTTGTGCTTTATTTCCGGTACGAATTTGTCTAGCTTCAGCTTCCAGCCATGATAATGAGGGAAGAGCTGTATTAGTTCTTGCAGCAATTTCACACCAGAAAAAAATGTTTTCCAAGAAACAAAGAGCGTTAGGGGGAAAATGCTGCAAAACCTTTCAGGCTGTGACTAAACCTGTAGCTTCTTTAGAGTGAGCTAACCTTGAATTTCTCCTGAGAGGAGATGGAAGAGTGAAAGGCATTTCTAATGCCTTTGTCAGCGCTTGTAGTTCATGGAAGGGATGTTTTACTGACTGTGCAACTGAATTGCATACCTGCAACAACAATACAGTCTTTAGTAACTTGGGAGGACCAAGAAGTAGGTCATCCTTAAGTGATTCCGGCTCTCCCACCATGTGGTGGCTGAGTCGTGAAAATTCAACTCTTAGAATCACAGAGCATGGTTATAATTTTTGTCTCTTATTTTTTAAATTACAAGCTGAATTAGGAAGAACCTGATTTTGTAGATGTCTGGGATTTCTGGGTGGATTGTGTCCCAATGTTAAAGTTATGTCAGACTAGTAGTTTTATATAAAAAAAAAAAATTATTTTACGCCACAGCATTTTACACACAGTGCCAAGTCTGTAACAGAATCAAACAGCATGTTCACAAAATAAATAGACATTTAAGGATAATTGCTTAGTTAGTTGTGGCAACTTACAACTGGAAAAGCCCCAAAATGCAGAATATTGCAATTTAATTCATGTAGAAAGTAAAAAAATACAGCTATCATCCTCAGCTGGTGTAAATGGGCACTGCTCCACGGAAGTTTTACATGTAGTTTACCATTTACATCTGCTGAGGATTTGGCTTGGAAAGAGAGGTACGAGTGTGACAGAATTAAGGAGAAAGTAGCTAATCATGATAATAACAAGTGTCCTTTACCATGTCCATCCATTTTTGGGGTTTGTATGTGAGGGGATTGTTTGTGGGAACAAGAGGGGAGAAGAGTAGAAAGATGTTTAGTGTCATTTTGGTTAGCTTGAGCATGATCACACCATCACACAGTAAAACACTTTCTTTTTTATTCTAGGTACTTCAGGGACAGCTAAAGATGTGTAAGTATTTACAATAGGCTGTACACCTTCAGCAACATAACTCAAGGGTTATTTATAAGCACATTAGCACAATAGTTCATTTTGTTATATGTGGTTCACTAGCTACCCAATATGTTAGACCCACTATAGCCTGATCTAGATGTCATCAATTGATAGCCTGCTTCCATCGCCCACATAGAGACAGCAGAATCAGAGTGAAGGGACTGCAGGTGGCTCACTTACCCCTGTAGAGACAATTTCCCTTTATACTTATATAACAAAAACTCTCCGTCTTTTTCTGACTTGTGAGACATCTGTCTCCCATGCCTGCCCAGTCCCCTTGTGTTTACTCATCCCTACCATGTACTGGTACACCCCAAAGCATGTTTCTCCATTTGTGAGAAATACAGTGTCCGTATGTCTCTCCCACTGCTTAAAAGACATTTAGGGAACAACTCACGTACTTCACTTTCTTTGACAGACAGTTGGCACCTCATACTGACTGCCCTGCAAAAACATCCAGCATCCCCATTCTCAGCTCTAGATGAGGTCTCCTCTGCCACCGAGAGAGCAAAAAGGGATTGCTTTTCATGGCCTAATTCCTCTCCATATTGAAGATTGTAATTGGCAGCTTCTCTTTTCTCCATCAATCTTGGTGATTAGCACTGAGGACATTCTCACCCTGTACTGCTTTTCTCCCCCCCCCCCCCCCCCCACATTGCCAATGAAGAGGAGAAGGCCTGAACCTCCTTTGCTCTCATTCCTGCCTCAGTGAAAAAGGGAAGCAGGTGGTAGTCTCTCACAGCCAAGTATCACCCATTCAAGCAAAAATTTTCAGGAGTGGGCTTCCTCAACCATGTCTCCTTCAATGGGAGAAGTTATTAAGGAAGGCCTCCCAAGGCCTAACTCTTGATTCCCTCTGTTGCAGGGGAGAAACCTTTTGTTACAGAATTTGAGCTTTGCCTTGAGTCCAAGTAACCCAAACAAAAGTCGTTGTTGTTAAGTAAAAAAATTCTTAAATTTAGTCTAAAAAAATGTGAATTAACTCCTTTGAGTAGGTAGAAGAATCCCAGTATCGAAATGAGTGCTGCCGTCACATCTAAATAACAGTAGATAAATGCATAACAATAGCTCTGAGTCTGCTGCCACAGATTAGAGCCAAGAACCAAAAATGGACAATGTAACAGATGAATACTGATGTCCTAGGTAATCTCAAGATCTACTTGAACATGTAATTTATTTTCTAAATTTTCATTGTCACTGATTAGAAAATGAATGGACTACTTAGGGCAGGTTTATGGGGGAACATTCTCTTGACATAGCCTAGTGGACCCATGCCTTTATATATATATATATATATATATATATAAAGGAACTAGCCTTTATTTACACTAAGGCCTCTTTACACAACTTTGGTAGTATAAAGGTGCTTTAAAGTGTGCATAAATTAAATTTGCACCCATTTGAAGGCTGCGTTTACACTGCCAAAGCAGTGTAAAGGTCCTTGGTGTAAATGAGAACCAGGCCTAAAAATCACTTTCCATAAATGGCAGCATATTTTTGTTAAATAATAAAAAATCTCTTTATAAATCAGAAATGGTGTATTATATAACATTTATCACCTAGCACTTTTAATGAATTTTAAAGCATTGTACAAACATTAATTAAGCCAGTTAATTAAACTTGGATATATTCTGATTTTGGATTTGATAAGAACCTGTGAGTTTTTCATTCAAGAGTTTGTCCATTTGAGTTTGTCTGTTTTTTATTTGAGAAATAAATTGTTGGCCTCGCTCTTCCTTTAGTTTTGGACCCCAGAAGTGCAAACACTATGAAAATGAGTTCAGTGGGACTACTCAAGTGCATAAAGATACTTGTGAATGTGTTTGCAGGTTCAGGTGCCTTAGGACTTACATGAGGAAAATGCTATTCATTTGTATATATCATCTGTCACTTTGCAATAGTGGAAAAGTATGTACTGGAAAATAAAGTGATGACAGTTATGCACAGAAATGTGGCTTAATTCTTCTGATGATAAGCAGTAGTAACAATTCAGGACACAAGGGGTATGTCTACATAGCATTTTGGACCCCAGTGGTAGTGAATCTCCCAGCCTGGGTCAATAGACACAAGTTAGCAAGGTTCGCACCAGTGCTCTAAATATAGCTGTGTGTAGACAACACTTAAAAGTTGCAGCTCGACTTGGAGCCACAACTTCAAAGTGCTGTCTATGCAACTATTTTTGCAGTGGTGGCCTGAGACCTACGGGCCCAAGTCTGTCAACCTGGACTGAGAGACTTGCTGTCATGGGCTCAAAAATGCTGTGTAGACATACCTAAGGACTAAAAGCTGTTTCAAAACGTAAGACAAAAATACAAAGGTTGTGTAAGAGTAGTCTCATCCTCCCAAGAAACATTTAGAAATTAAAGAGCTGAAACTGTCAGCGTGTGTAGTGCAATGACCCATCTGGGTTGAGTAGGAGGACTGAATGAAAGGAACTTTAATAGAGAATGTTATAGAGTGTGACAACTGGATACAAATGAATAAAATCAGAAATGTTGAGAAGGAAAAAATGAGTGGACAGTAGTATTATGAATCCAAGAGATTTTAAACTCAAATATTTGAAAAATGGCAGCTTGTGTGTGTCAGGAAATGGACATGGAATATGGAAAATGATGACTAAAGAACCAATATCAGGTCTTAACTGTACCTTCCAAACATAACAGCATGACAAGAGGCTTTCCAGGAAAAGAAAAGTCTCACCAGAAGAGGAATTTCTTCTAGTTGAAAAGAGAATACTGTTACATGGCATTGATGTTAAATCCCTCTAACAGCTATGGAGCTCCTTTCCATCTAAGATACCAATTTAAAAATATTATCCTATTTTCCTTGCAATAGATGCTAGTTTCTGAGGAAAGATGTAGTGGCACAAAACAGACCAGCACTGAACACTTTGACTGGATGCGGTCTACTAGGTTCCCTATTTGTTACTTACATGGCACGAAATGAACTTAAACCAGCTCGAGATTCCCCCTGTTTAAGGGGAAATCTCCCCTCGTGTAAAACTGGCAGAGGCACCCTACCTGCCTTTTACACCAGCTGCCCCACTCATGGCCAGTGTAAGCAGTAGGTGGGAGCACATTGGGGTGGATTGTGGGGCAGGACAGGAAAGGGTGCAGTAAAGCCAAGCTCTATTATGTCTGATTCCTTTCTGGTGTAAGATCTGGCATTTATGCTAATGGCAGAAGTCAGAGGAGGCAGCTTTTTGCTGTAACTTCCACTGAGGCCAAGTGATTGAGGATCAGAGAGCTGTAACCAGCTCCCAGCAGCCCCTAAGCACAGAATGAGAATCAGGCCTTGTGTGTCTCATATTTGCGCCCACAAATTTCAGCACACAAAATTGTTATGTTGGTCTTTAAACTGTAAAGGCAACAAGTGTATAACTATATGTTGTGCAATAAATTGGAGCAGTATTAAGTCCCATAGTGCTAATAAAAGGGACCTTGGAGGAGAATGCAATGATGAGTGGCTGCTTCCCCCTCTGTCATCCCCAGCACTCTTCCTTGGTCTCTCCATTCCATATTTCCACATCTCTGTTATGCCTGTCTCCTCTCTCCCAGAGGAACTATAAGAAATTACAGTCAAGAAAGCTAGAGGTAGTCAGTCCAATTCCCAGGCTATTTTTGGTGTTGAGTTCAGTAGAGGAGTGATTACAAGAAATAGAACTTAATTTGTAACTATTAAAATATTGAAAGGAAGGAGCAAAGCAGGGAGTTTAAAAACTCACTCTGCAGATTACATATCAGGGAACTGAGGCACAGATTGGGTAAATGACTTGCTCAAGATGTCACAGGAAGTCCATGGTGGAGCAGGGAATTGAACCCAGGTTTTGCCAGTGCCCCAAATACTGGACCATCCTTCCTCTCTTTATTATTATTAATAATAATTAATATTATTACTGTTATTCTGTCTGGCCAAAGGATGTCAATAATGGTCCAGATGATGCTTAACTATAAAACATTTCTGGGGTAGCAGCAAATCTTTTATTTTATTTTTCAAAAAGATACAGTGCAGTGGGTCACCCTAATATAGAATCTGTCAGCAAAAGTTATTTTCTAAACCAGGGGTCGTCAACCTTTCAGAAGTGCTGTGCTGAGTCTTCATTTATTCACTCTAATTTAAGGTTTTGCATGCCAGTAATACATTTTAATGTTTTTAGAAGGTCTCTTTCTATAAGTCTATAAATATATAACTAAACTATTGTTGTATGTAAAGTAAATAAGGTTTTAAAAATGTTTAAGAAGCTTCATTTAAAATTAAATTCAATGCAGAGCCACCCAGAATGGTGGCCAGGACCCAGGCGGTGTGAGGGCCACTGAAAATCAGCTTGCGTGCCGCCTTTGGCACGCATGCCATAGGTTGTCTACCCCGTTCTAAACTTTTGACCCCAGTGCTTTATATTTCCTTTTGGTCTAATCCAATCATTATTTTGAATGAAACTTTAAGAACTCCTCTTTTGATATGGACACATAATTGTCCTTGTCATCAGGGGGTGTTATGCTCTTGAATAAGGACCATGTTTAATATATGGGAATATGACAAGATAAATACTGTGATAGTTTCTGCTGATCCAGTTGGAGGTATCATTTATAATTTTTTGAGCCCCAAAGTCACTTCACAAGTGTTGTCAGATGGTGCTAGAAGCATAGCCTCAGTTCCACCCTCTGACATGTACGCACACCTCAGACTGACTTCACCGGGAGTTGCAGAGAGTAAATGTGGGTAGAATTGGATCCATAGTTTTTCTGGGCTAGAGTGTTGTGACTTGTTTGTTGTGCTTTCCAGTGATGGGATACATAGAATTCCATAATGGCCTAGACCTTCCAGAGGCAGGTGGGAGAGGGAATGTGACTTTGGAAACTGCATAAACCCCTTAGGGAATAGACAGAGCTCAAGGCATACAGATTATATTGCTGTCCTTTTGCAAAAGCCCCTTAGGGAATAGACAGAGCTCAAGGCATACAGATTATATTGCTGTCCTTTTGCAAACTAAGACACAGGTAAAGATGATAGACTAGCTCAGTACAGATACTGCTATTTGCAATACTTAACACTATGTAACAACATTACACTGATGATCATTATCAGCCATCCCTCCAGAGCTCAACAATAATCTTCTTCTATAAAATGATAGCTGGTTATCGCCAGTGAATCCTCAGGTGGCTAATGAGACTGATCTGGGATCCATAGATCTTGTCATTACTGGGGCAGACATTTCCCAATGGAAGGGGCAGATCTGGATTGTTCAGTCAGGCTGTGGTGCATTCTTTCCTATTTCTCCATTTCCTGTTGTCTCCGTTGGATCTCGAAATACTGGGATCCTTGCCACAAGGTCCTTTTTCTTTTTGGTTGGTCGAGGACTTGGGTTTCCCATGAGTTTGTCAATATTGCACTTCATGTTGGCTTTGAGGGTGCCTTTGAAGTGTTGTTTTTACCCGCTAATCGTCCGTTGGCCATGGCTCAGTTGTGAGAACATGACCTGCTTTGGGAGTCGATTTTGTGGCATTCAAAGAACATGACCAGCCCTATGGAGTTGGTGATGGATGATCATAGTTTCAATGCTGCAGGTTTTGGGTTGGGACAGAACACAGCTGTTGGTGTGTCAGTTATTCCACTTGATTCAGAAGATCTGTAGGAGGCACCATTGATGGTATTGCTCAGTAACATTGAGGTGTCTACAGTACGTGACCCAGGTTTTGGCACCATACAAGAGAGCAGGATAACAACTGCTTGGTACATGAGAAGCTTGGTTTCATTCTTGATGTCATGATCTTCGAAGACACATTTTCTCAAGAATCCCAAAACTGTACTGGCACATTTAAGGTGCTGTTGCATTTCCTTGTCAATGTCAGCTTTCTGTGCCATTTAGTTGCTGAGGTAAAGGAAGTGCTCAAGGTTCTCCAAGATCTTTATTGCTCTGAATTATTGGAGCAGGATCCTGGTGATTCAGAGCCTGTTGGTGGAGTACTTTAATTTTCTTGGTGTTGAGTGTTGGTTTTAGGCCTCAGAGAAAGTGGTGACTATTGTTTTGAAGATCTTCTGAGTCAGCGCACAGGGCACAGTTGTCTGCGTATCGGAGTTCAGTGACTGATTGATTCAGTGATAGTCTTTGCCTTGGATCAGAGGTAACTGAAACTGAAGAACTTGCTGTCCATTCTGCATTGGATGTCAAGTCTGCAGGGAAGCTTGTCAGCAATGAGAAGGAGGATGACAGCAAAGAAGATGGAGAAAAGAACTGGAGTGATGACATAGCCTTGCTTAACTCCTTTCTTGACTAGAAGGGTTCTGTTTCGGATCCATTGTTGACAACCATCACAGACATGTTGTGGAGGAGTCAGAGGACAGCAACAAATTTTGGTGGGCATCCAAATTTAAGGAGAATTCTTCACAGAGCCTCGAATGCTTTTGTGAGGTTGATGAAGGCGATGTACAGTGGTCAGTGTTGATTGTGGCACTTCCTGAGGTTGGTGGGCAGTGAAGATCATGTCGGTGGTACCACAAGGTGGTCTGAAAGCACATTGCAATTCTGGAAGGACCTGGATCTTTGTTCTCCCACCACTTGTTCTTCTTCTCTTTGTTCTCCCACCTTTTCGTGGATTTGCCTTTGAACCTCAGCTTTGAGGTTGATGGTTGATGTATTACTTCGCCTTGGAATTGATGTCATTCTGCCAAGCACAGAAAGCCTTGTGCTTGTGGTCGATCAGGTCTTGGGTTTCCTGATCGTTCTTATCAAAGCAGTCTTGGTGCTTCCTGGTTGAGAAGCCCAGTGTTCCCTCACATGCAGCATGGATGGCCAGTCTAAGCACTTTCCCGTGATCTTTGGAGCTTTCCATCTCAGTTTTGATATTTATCAGTTTCTCGGTGAGGCACTGCTGAAAAAGATCACGTTTAGTTGGGTCTTTAAGACTCTCAACCTTGATTTTCCATCTGGATGATTTCTTTTGCATGCACAAATTATTACCCTATTAGCTATGTATGGCAGGGGGAAAAGCAAAGTGTAAGGCCTTTCTAAGGGCAAGAAAACTATCAGGCAAGTTAATAGCTGTTGGTCCACTAAACTGCCAGTTTCCCCTTTTAGAATTCTGGAGTCTCCTCTCCTTCACTTCAGCCAGCTGACTATCAGAAAAAGATACAAATTGATATCTAGCAGACACACGGGCAAAGGATCCATACTGCGCACATCTCCTCCTTCTGTGCTGACTGGGGGTGGGGGCGCCTTAGTCATCTCCATGGCGCTATCTCCTATTCGCCAGACCTTGTAGAGTCCCTTCTGAACAGTCTGGGGTTTGTCTGAGGGAACTAGGGGAGACTCGGTGGGCTGGAAGAGGAATAGGCAAGCTGAGGCAGGGTTGTAAGGAGGTACACAGTTCCCACCACCTTCGGAAGATAATTAGAAAAGATGATACAGCCCCAGGAGCCCACTAGACAAGTCTCCTGGGCCATGGGGGTAATTTTTGGTTGTATGGTTCCATTTGACTGCAATTTTAGTTTGCCAAGGTGTTGGGGACCATAGCTGGTATAGAGGCACTTGTTCTTCATGCAAACAGCCCAGGCTACCCAGGTTGAGGCATCCTTTGACTTATTCTCTGGGGATGATCCCCCTTCCTCCCACCCCCACAACAGGACAGTGTGAAAGGGCAGAAAATACTTGTGAGAGAATTCCCCTAGAGACTGCCTCGCCTTGGGCCTCTCCTGCTGGGTTTTCTGTAGGAGGGGATGAACTGGGTCAGAGTAATATCAGACTCCATAAAGCCATGCTAATTATATGCTAAGTTGATTGAAGTTCTGAATTCTGCTCCCTTCTTTGCTGGTGCTCCATTGGTGGGGAAGAAGATAGTTTATCTTTGTATTATACGTTATATCCTCAAAGCAATAGATAGCTGAGTGGAAGGAAGATTGAAATGGTAGGAAATTATTACTATCCAAACATTTTTACTGTCCAAAAAAGTTTTGTCTGTATTTAAGGCCATATCCCATTTCCTGCCATCTATCAAACTCCCATGGGCTTAATGCATCAAATGCAGGATATGGCTTTGCCTACTGAACTGACAGCACATTTATATTTTTTAAATGTGATTAGTAATGATAAATGTCATGTCACTTTTTAATACTGTCATTCAGAAATGCCTTCTGAGGGCTAGATTGTGGATTTATCACTGGGGCTGAGTAAGGGGCAACACACAGTTCTGTTGCTCTAGCAGCAGACCAGGGTCTAAATGGTAACTCATAGAGTAACAGTTTAGTCTCTGTTTTCCACATTGGTTGAAGGGTGAAGTAATCTGTGCCAACCCTGTACCTGATGCTAATTACTCTGCCCTCCACATCAGACCAGCTGTGCTGGCTGGTGCACTGATGGGCAGAGTCAAAAGTCCACCCACTCCCTGTGGATGCATAAGACAAGCCATAATCTTGCCCTAAGTGTCTAATAAAAGTCGTAGTCTATTTATAAAGGTTTAAATAACTGAATTCAAATTAGATTATTCAGCTTTTCTTTTGCTTCAAAGAAATTTAACATTTTGTTTTACAAAAAAGTTCTATAAGATCTTCTGACAGGACATTTTATGAAAGCTTTAGTTCATTCTGTTGTCAAGTCCTGTCCTCTCTTATACACATTATACGTTGTTAAGTAATGTTGTTTTTTTTTTTTCTCTAATATAGGTAGGTGTGGTAGGCACCAAATATTGCATAGTAACTCTAGATTATCCTCTGATTGATCATTCTCTTTTTCTGCCTCCCACTGAAACTAAACATTAGATGAATGGAGCAATTGTAATAAACTGATTGCTAATGAGTTTTACATGTTTTTGAAAATTATAGAACAGAAGAATCAGTGTCAGAAGATGACAAAAGGAGGTAGGATTTGTACTGAGAATGGCTTTAATTCGAATAGCTCAGACAGAATTCTGCTATCAAATGAGGATCACCTGGAAAAAAAACAGAAGGAGGGGATATGGGGGAAGAAATCTCTATGAGGATCCCTCTGTAGAGTTCCTCCCTTGCATTTTGTTGTGGAAGGGTTTTTGCCTACTGACGAAATAGGCCACTGAGCCCAGCCCCCAAACCTTGCAGATCTCAAGGGATCTGCCAGTGGAAAAAAGACTATTTGGTGCAGAAGACCTCTGCCTTCACATCAACTCTGGCTCCTGGCTTTATTAGAGTCGGGTCACTAGGGACCCTGGGCTTGAGTGTGGGTGCTCTGCAGAAAGATAATACATCATAATTATTATAAGCTGTATTATCATTTCTCAGGAATCTCTCCTAGGCTGGAAGGGAGAAGAAAGATGTATGTTCCACCTCACCCATTCCTCCCCTTGCCCACCTCATGTTTTCTCCATCCTCCCAGTCATATCTTAGCCCCTGGGCTCACAGAGGGAGGAGGATGGACTGTGGAGGCATTTGGCACCCATAAGCCTTCTGCATGTAGACAGGCCCTTCCCCATGCATGGCTGTGTGGAGGGGGATCCAGGCCCTTTTTTACTAAATGGGAGTGGGACAAAACATTGCCCTCTTTTTTTGCTTGCATCATGCAAGTGAATTGCGTAAATTGTCTCAATAGCGTACATTACTAGCAGATTAAATTTCCCATCAGGTAAACACTGGACAACTTTGGGGGTAAGAAAGAAGAGTGTCAGAGGGTATTTGTTGCCATGAAAAGGTTGGGTTTTGATGGAAAGTATGAAGAACTTGGTTGAGGACCCATTAGCTCTGTGCTCCCTTCCTAGCATAGGTTCTCTTTAAAAATCAATGGCCAGCCTAAATTTATTTTTGTCAAGCGAGGGCTCAGTTTTAATAAAAAAAAATAATTTAAAATTTCAGCCTCTTAATATGCATTGGAAACAAGGGATTCTTTTATAGAAGTAGTTACAAAGCATCCTCCGTTTGTCCGTGTATGCCCTTTCTAATGCGGCTGTTTTACGTAGACATTCTTTGGGAAATCATTAACACTAAGACATGATTTCTCTTCAAATAAGGAACTATGGTGGTGTATACGTTGGTCTGCCATCAGAGGCTGCTACCATGGCTCCCAGTCAGACAAAGACTGAACCTGAAGGTACTTGTAGATTGCTTATTGTATTTCCTCTGCTTTCCCCATTCACTTTAATCTTTTTTACAATATATATTATTTCACTAAGACTGACCAGCATAGGGAACAATTTAATTACATGGAATTATTTACAGTAGCTATGGTCATTTTTCCTATTTGTTTAAATTTCCTTCCATCTACTGTAGTAATCATAAAGCAACAATCTGCTTCTGACCATGATATATGTGCAATATTTTCTCTCATGAGTAACTTTACCCATTACACTCAATGTAACTTTGACTATATGTGATTTTTGCTTTACGCGCTGACAGCAGAACGTAATCTCAGAGTAAGATGAGACTTGCCTGTATATTTAGGGAGTTTTAGTGCTCTTTATAGTTCTGAATGTATTTGCTTAAATTATGCTTCATTTCAACAGTAGCAAGGCAGTGATTTCTTGATTTCAGATTTAGTTCTGTTCTATCTTATGCTGAACCCATCACAATTTGATATTTTTTTTCTTGAGGCAGAGAGAACATACATTAGCTTTAAAGGTTCTTGCTTGATAACAAAAGAATGATATGACAAATATATATATATCTATCTTATATTTTTATACTTAATAAAACAGTGTCTGTGTTCTGACACATGGGGTTCTGATCCCTGATTGGGGAGGTCTAGATGCTACCACTATGCAAGCAGGTAATAAATTCAGTTGATATAGAAAACCTGTTGCATTGTATTACATTCCATGGTGTTTAAAATTAATAATATGCTATATTTTAACTGTGTATGCCTTTCTTTTTTCCCTTTAAGATTAGAGGAAAATAATGCATCAAGATTCAATCATCAGGAGGTACAGTATGATTTAAAAATTTTTATATGTGTAGAATTTTTAAATAAAAAGAAAAGAATACAATAACTATATTTCTTATGTTGCTATCATGTGTTTTTGGACTTACTTTACAGTACTGACAACCCCACTATAAATGTACTGGTTGAAATAAGGTCTGATCTTGTAGTGTTACTGAGAGCCTCTGGTGAGAAGTTGGGTGCCCTCAATTCCCATTTACTTTAATGAGAGTAAAGGTATTTAGCACTTTGGTAGAATCAGGCCAGTAGACTCGAAGAAGGTTTTAATGGAAGCAGGTCATTTGCGATTATAATACTTATTTTCAGATTTAGCCCAAATGCAAGGGCCAGGGCATGGTTTGGCACCAAATACATAAAACAAGTGAGGTATTAGACTATTTCCATGGAGCTGTCTTAATAATATATAAGATATCTATGGCTTGATCTTCCGAGATACTGGGTAGAGATGGTTTAAAAAAAAAAAAAAGGGGGCTTTCCCACAGAAAATTTCAGTGAAAAGGGAAAAAATATTTTTCATTTAAATTTTCCATGGGAAATTTAGATGTTTCAGTGGGAATTCAAGTTTCAAACATTTAATCTGAAAACTAAAATATTTTGGGTTTTCAAGTGATGGGTTTCTCAAAATAATAAAATTTCCATAGAAAGCAGACACTTCAGTTTAATCAAAACCCAAATTTTTCTACCAAAAACAGTTTAAACAGAATAGTTTTGAGCAGTGTTAAGCACTTTGACTGCAATCCAGCAAAGCACTAAAGCACATGATTAGTTAAAGCATGTGAATGATTCCCTTTGGCTTCATCGGGACTACTCATATACTTAAAAATATATTTCTTGGAGCTTGATCCTTTCCCATTCAAACCAATGGAAAAATTGCTATTGACTTGAATGGTGCAGGATCAAGCCCTTGTTTGCTGAATCAGTGCCTCATGTTGGAAAGACTTACACATGTGCAACTTTACACATGTAAAGCGTCCCATTGAATTTTACAGGACTGCTCACATACACCTATGTTTGCAGTATCTGGGTGCTGAAGCCACTAGTGCATTTCTAACAAAGACATAGTTAATGTTTAACAGATTTTGTTTTAAAAGTGCTAATGTCTTATATTATTGTTATCAGTCCATCTAAAACTATTTTTTTCCTTTGAATCAGTCCTTGGCATAGATCAGTCATCTAAACTTAAGGGACATCTGTCTTTCCGCTGAAGATTTTTATAAGTCCAGCCAGCAAGGAAGTTCAGAGCACCAAAAATCTTACCTGTTGCAAGGTACAACTATGGGTAAAGTTTAATGGTACAGCATGGAATCAACTGGACTATGATGGCTGCATTATGGAACTTTCTGCTGTCCTCCAGTGAAAAATGAGTTAATAAACTTATGGTGGATATTTCTTCACAAGAGCTAATTTAACAATCTGCAGCATACTTCTCTCTGGCCACGTTGCAGATTTAATCAACTACACTATGTATATTTTCTCCAACAATTTTTGATAGTTTTTATATAATATCATTACTACTTGTTCCTATCGTAGGTTACTGAAAAATAATTATTAATTTACTTCAGAGTAATATATTTGACATGTTTGCATCTTTTTAGTACTGCTGCAGATTTTAAGGATATTTTTGCTGTGAGTAGGATCAGCTGGGCATAAGATCATCCGATACTTATAGATGTCACTGTTATATAGTGAACCAACTATTGACATCTAAGTTTCACCTTTTAAAATCTATTATTGCTCAAGGAAATTTATTTACATAGGAATAATGTACTTCATTGCAATATTTTTGAATGGAATGCTAATTTTTGCCTGTCATTATTTCTTTCAGCTTTATTTCTTTACAAAGCATTAAAGGAAAAATATAACTACTGCCTAACCACATTATTGTGTTATGTCTTCCCTTTTGTGTAATATCAATGATATTTTCTCATACAAAGATGATAGGGATGATGTTGCCAGAGATAGCGGGACTAAACCTCAAATCTGCACATTCCTAAACTCTAGAGAGGAGGTTTGATTAGTCTTCAAGTTTTGTACCTCAAGTTTGTCTGTCTCTGAGCATTTCAGTATGTATGGTAAATTGCAATAAGGTAAATGTTTTGTTATTTCTGTGTACTATAGTGTTAAATGATGGATGGGTCATTAAAAACCCATTAACTTCATAACTACTGTAAGTTTCCCACAAAACACCAAACTAATTGTACATTTCCACATGGCTGAATGTTTTTAAATGATTAAAGCATTTTGCATAATTCTTTAGTCAAGTTTTTTCTAATAGAACATAATATGGCATACATCCAAAAAGCCAACCCATTAATATGTTTCAATAAAGTAAAGTCTACTTTTAAAAACAAAACAGGAACATCTGGACATCCAGAAGTAAGCTATTAAAAGCTATACCATATACTCAGTCATCGTGTGCAAATTCCCACTGATTTAACCAAAACGTATGAAGGTCAGTACATGACCATGCAATTTGAGTCACAACAATTTAGAGCACTTGGCTTTAAAGTATACAGTAATTTATTGGGAGACAGGCCTGCAAAAAAAAGCAATCTTTGAAAGGATTCCATGCTTCCACCCCCACCTTCCCACCCCAAAGGCAAAAAAATTCACTCATTTGAGCTCTTTGCTCTATAGTAAATAGTCAGTAGGTTTTGGGGGTTAAAAATAGAATTGTAATAATAAATGTCTGGAAAAGTAAATTAGATCTGCCTACTTACAAGCTGAAGAAAGTTTCCTGCTGAGAACTCTACTGACACTTGATAAGAAACTTTCTGATCTGCTCATTACTGGTTTAATATATGGGTATAGCTATTACATCACCTATCACATGAGGATTCCTATTATTTAAGCAGCTTGGGTAATACCAGATTTGTTCAGATGGCAGAGGACAATTAGGCCCACTTCTGACCTACACAGAGCCGGCTCCAGGGGTTTTGCCACCCCAAGCAGCCCCCCCGCTCCGAGCGGGAGCGAGGGACCTGCCGCCAAATACCTGGACGTGCCGCCCCTCTTCGGAGTGGCTGCCCCAAGCACCTGCTTGCTAAGCTGGTGCGTGGAGCCGGTCCTGGACCTAGATCATGAATGCCTTTCCTGAAGGAGGAAATCTGCCAGTCACCCTGAAGCACACAGTAGTTCAGCCAGTGCTCAAGAAGCCATCACTGGATGCCAATAACTTCATTAACTACTAGCCC
Source organism: Gopherus flavomarginatus (assembly GCF_025201925.1). Taxonomy (NCBI): domain Eukaryota; kingdom Metazoa; phylum Chordata; order Testudines; family Testudinidae; genus Gopherus; species Gopherus flavomarginatus. The sequence goes on along the minus strand of NC_066617.1, from coordinate 105,259,785 downwards.
ATCTCCATCCTGTTTCTGGGAAGAATCATCAAGAGAACGGAGGCTACTAAACTCCATCAGCACTTGTCTTATACCAGCATCCTAGGCCACACACATGGCTCAGAAAATAAGAGACAGGGATAAACTCCTCTTGGGAGAGTGATATTTACAAAGAATTCATATTGTTCATATGTGTTTCTGTTGCTATGTTACCATTTCCTGTTTTCATATGTTTAATTTTTTTTTTTTCAGATCCTCTCAGAAGGCATTCAATTCAGTTCCTTACAGGATCATCCTCTTGGGGATCCAGACTCTCAATATTGAGGGGTTTTCTTTGTTTCTTAATGTTTTTGTTCCTCTTCATCTTTTTTTCTTCACAACTTATTGGCCATCAGTTACACAGAACTTCAGCTAAAGTAATTCAAAGGAGCTGCACCAATTTATACCAGTTGAGGATCTGGGTGTATGTCCTTTAATTTGAATTGCAAGTTTCTTCTTTCACTTTTCCAAAGACCTATACATCTAGGAACTGTGTGCTATTATAAATTGTCTCTATCAAAAGGAACATAATACTGTTACAAACATTAAGAACCTGTGACTTAAAGATCTAATGGTACTTTTTACAAGAATAGATGTGTTTAATCACATTTTTCTGGCTAAATCCCAATTTAGGGAAGTGCATTCTGCCCCATCAACATTCCTCCTGCAGTTTCAGTTGAATAAAATAGTTCACTTTGCTTTCTCTCCTAAAATGTTGTATATGTTGCTATATGCAGCTAAAGAGCTGGTTTTTTAAAATTACTTCTATTATTAATCTTAGAGCACTGTAAAATTTACATGGCACTTTATATTCATATAGATGACATATTCCCAGCACTGAAGTTTTCCATCTAAGGGTGATTTAAAGGAACTTTGGAAGTTAACTTTAGAAGAACAAAATGTAGAGACTCTTATTTGCAGTGAAAAACATTTTGAACAATTTGTAGATACAGTGCCATGTTCTCTGGTCAAAAACATACACTCATAATTAGTCCAGTCAGTCCACAATTTAGGAGTTCTCCCAGATTCCTTGTTAACACAGAGGATATGTTTACACTTCAGCTAGAGGTGTAATTCCCAGTTTGAGTAAATGTACATGCACTAGCTTTGATGGAGCTAGCATACCAAAAATAGTGGTTCAGGTGCTAAACTGGGCAAATACAATCCCAGCCAAGACTCTAGGTAAGTACTTGGATGGCTAGTGCATGCTGCTGTCCACACTGCCACAGCTATGCTGCTATTTTTAGCATGCCAGCTTGATGAAAGCTAGTGCATGTACATTTACTAGAACTGGGAATTGCATCTCCAGCATTAGTGTAGACATACTCTCCAATCTCATAAAGCAGTGTCCCTGAGTAATGCATCCTACCGTCTCCAGCTGCCTAAGACAGTACATCGCGTCCTTGTGGACAATGTCCTAGGCAGCTGGAGACGGTAGGATGCATTACTCATGTGCACTGCTATATGAGCACATGAACCCATTTTTCTGGTCACTATATAATGTTAGGATGAATAAGAATGGTATGGAGAATAACACAGAAATTAATGTTACAGCCTCATCTAGAACACTAGTGCACTGCTGGACTCCCTATCTAAAAAGAAGAATGCAGAATTAGAGGGGGCTTGGAAAAGGATGACAAGAATGATTAAGGACCTGGGGAAAAACTCTTTAAAAAGAGAGATCAAAGAGCTTGGGATTGTTTAATTTAGAAAGGAGAAGAAAAAGAGGGGAGTTTTGGAAGAGCCCAAAAACCTTACACCTGAGCTCATTTGTGTCAGTTAATGGAAAGTTTCCCAAAATTGGGGGAGGGGAAAATCCCATTATACGAGTTTAGTCTAAATGGTTTGGTGCAGTTTGGCTTGTTTTTTTGTTAATTGACACCAAACAATTTCTTCTTTCTTTCAGCTAAAAAAATCAGACTTTCTGCTTCAAACAGATTATGATTTTAGGTCCAATCCTGAGCAAGAGACGATATGTCAGGTGCACCTCCCCAGGAATAGCACCAGGAAGACTGTGCCTCAAAGATATACCTCTAAGTCACAAATCCTACTCTGCTTTCTCTTTGCTACAGGAGTGGAGGTAATAATTGCTGCTGGCCTGTTATACCAGAAGAAAATCAGGTTGCTGATTCCCCACTCTGGCACTTTAAGTGCAGAAGGCGGGGGCCCGCAAGTATTCTAAAAATTCATACTGGTCACTCCAGGCTTGTATTAAACTCCCTATGTTATAGCTTTTCTCTGACCTTGGATGGGTAGATGCTGCTGCCACCGCTCAAGTGCAAAATCCCGTTGAGAACTCAGGAAGGTGCACTTGGGAATTCCTTCCTGTGGGGTACCCTCAAGCCCTTTCACCTCCTCTCCGGGGAAGAGCTGAGATAGAAAAACAAAGGAAATCAGCTGTTGCCACCAGCTAATTAAACAATATGTGCACAAATCTCTTACGACACAAAAATCCAGTCTTGTTTTTTTAAAAAAGGTAAATGTTATTAAAAACAGAAAGAAAATACATCTGGAAACTCAGACTATTGCTAGATTTAAAAAAACACTTATAAAATTAAGCATCAAGAATAACTTTCTTGAGGTCCAGCTTAAAGGTTATGTCAAAGTTAGAATCAAGACTCACAATTTGTCAGACCACTCTGTTTATTAGCGCAGCGCTCCGCCAATAACATTCAGAATATGTGAGTGGCCATGCAAGACCCAAACAGTCTTATTTATACAGATAAAAGAGCGGGAATTAGACAAAGGAACAAAGAAAGCAAAACAGGAAAATTCATTTGGGGCACAGCATGCATATCCTATTTCCTTACTAACTGTTATCGATCTAAGGCTAATGCTTCACCAATTGCCCTTAAACGGTGCAATTGTTCTATGTTAATGTCTGTATTCCTGACACCTGGTTGCAACATTCCAACATTTTTGCTTACAGATACAGACAGCATTTCTTTAATCCTTTCTATTCTTAATATATAATTTATTTTACTTTCACAGTTACAAGTAAAACAAAAGCATTTGGGGTTAGCACAGAGGAGTCCACAAACCATAAAAAAATAGAAAAGAGATAAACCTAACCGTGCCTTCCTAGACATTTCCTGATCTACTTACATATCTGGTGTTTCAAATGAGTAGTTTCTAGGTATAATCTGATGATTTTTCATACCTAGCCCAAAGCTTCTTACAGCATCACTGCTCTGTTCCCACTCTCTGAAGAACAACAGACAGACACACAAAGGGGAAGTTTTTCTCAATTTTAAAAAGTTCTAGCCTTCTCATTGGCTCTTTTGGTCAGATGGTATAGTAGGGTGGTCCCCTGCTCCTGCCCTGGTGGACTTAAAACAGCCCAGAAGAGGGCTGTGGCAGGGGCAAGAAGCCTGGCCTGATTGGGGAAAGTAGGCTTGGCTGTCACCAGGTCCCAATCAGGCCCAGTTGGCTCCTATAAGAGGCAGTGAGCCGGAAGCCAATCAGTCACTCTCTAGCTGTAGAGTGAGAAGGGCCTGGCTGCAGGGAGCTGGACACAGGCTACCTACGTGAAGCAAGGCTGGGGAAAGGCAGAGGAGCTGGGGAGCTCTAGCCTGGAAAGTCCCAAGTTGCATCCTAGCATTGGGCTAAAAGGTACTGGGGTTGCAGGGGGCTGCCCAGGGGTAGGCCAAGGCAGCAGGTCCAAACTCTTCTTGCCAGTGATGAGTAAGCTGATACTGCAGTCTGCCCCAGGGTATGGGGCTAGATGATGACTGGCATTAGCCATATACTGAGGTGAGGTGGGGATAGAGGGTGGGGGTTCCCTGGGGAGGGGAGACCCTGAGAGGAAGGGGTTACTGCCAGGGGGCAGTGCCCCATGTAAAAAGGGCACCGGGTCCAGGGAGGGACACGGGGGACCAGATGACAGGCAGATCACCAGCCTGCAGAGGGCGCTCTGGAGTTGAATCAAGCTAATTCCCAGAAGTCACCAGCAGGTGAGCTCGCTCATCCACAGATGCCCACTCATTTCCTTTTACTTACGCATAGCAGTGATACTTTTTAACCCTTTACAGGTAAAGCAAGTAGAGAATAGCTACTAAGAGGGATTTTATAACTAACTGGCTGGCTGAGTGTCCATAACAGGGAGCTACCCCCCTACCCCCCCATTCATTTATCACAACAGCTATACACTCAGATCCAATATGTGGGGAGTCCATGTGGGAGTGTACTCCCTACCTTGTGTGGTCTGCTATCTGAGTCACAATCTAGCCCATAATGTCTATTATTTAAATGCCTTGTGCCCATCCAGTCCAACAGGGTTCTCGGTGTATAATACTATAAGATTATATGCATTCGGTTTAGTTTATACTGGACTGATGATGTCCTCTTTGGTGTTTTGGCTTTCAGCTCGGAGCAAACCGATTGCATATTGGAAAATCCTGGATGATGTAAAAAACTTATTGCATAGTAATGATGTTCTCCTTATTGAGCAGGCTGGACTGCATTTCCATCAGGCATGGTTTTTCAATTGTCATGCACCTGTGTTATCATTTGCACTTTTGTTAAGTTAGTGCAGAGTGGATGTAAAATGCTACCATTCAGATTTTATAAGCTGCTTTTCAGAGGTGTAAATAAATGACCAATCAGGCCTGTTATTTGTAACAGTCAGCTTTGATTGAGCAGCTGAATCCACTTTTAGCCATCTGTAATAAAAATACAGTAGCACATACCTATATATACTGAATTTTTTATTAATGTTATTTTTGTGGTGACATGTTACCACCAATACCAATGAACTATTGTAAGATAAGTAGCATCTTGAAAGATCAAACAGTTTTGTAGCGTCCTGCTGAATTCTTTGAAGCTTAGATCTAAATCTCTGTAGTCAAATAGGCACCCGTGGGTGAAATTCACCCTTCTGGAGATGGGTAATGTGAGGTCTATTTCCCAGTTTAGCCCCACTTAGATTGTAAGCTCTTTGTGGTAGGGACCTTCTTTTTGTTCTGTGTTTGTACTGCACCTAGCACAGTAGGGCCCTAGTACATGACTAGGGCTCCTAGGTGCTGTCGTAATGCAAACAATAAATAATAATGTATGGCCTTAAAATAGATCTCACATAGGACTTTCTTGGGGCATAGGCCTTGTGTGGGATCTCTACCTAGAGGTGAATTTCACCCCAATGAGGAAAATGTGTGGGTAAAATCCTGGCTTCATTGAAGTCAATAGTAAAACTCCCATTGACTTGATTTCACCTTGTGTCTCTAATGAAAGAGACTTTGAAGTATCAGGCATGGTTGAAATGGGATACGTTATTTTAGAAAATTGCCAAAGTATTTCTCAAGTATCAGAGGGTAGCCGTGTTAGTCTGGATCTGTAAAAGCAGCAAAGAATCCTGTGGCACCTTATAGACTAACAGACGTTTTGGAGCATGAGCTTTTGTGGGTGAATAACCACTTCCTCAGATGCATGTGACATGCATCTGAGGAAGTGGTTATTCACCCACGAAAGCTCATGCTCCAAAACGTCTGTTAGTCTATAAGGTGCCACAGGATTCTTTGCTGCATTTAAAGTATTTCTCCTTCACCCACACAAGCCTTCAGATTCTCAATCATGGACTCCAACTTTTCCCAGCACCAGAGGGTGCTTGCGCACCCCTGCCCCAACTCCATTCATGCCCCTCTCCTGTCCTGCCCCCATTCCAACCCCTCCCTCAAAGTCCCCGCCCCAATTCCACCTCCTCCCTGCCCCTATTGGACTCCTTCCCCGAATCCCCTCCCCAGTTCCACCTCTTCCCCAAATGTGCTACGTTCCCCCTCCTCCTCCCTTCCTCCCAGCGCTTACTGCTGCAAAACAGCTGTTTTGCGGTGGCATGCACTGGGAGCTAGGGGGAGAAGCGGAGCGCTCAGGGGAGGAAGCGGAGCAGAGGTGGAGGTGAGCTGGGGCGGGGAGCAGGGCGGAGCACTTCCGGTGGGTACAGAGCACCCACCAATTTTTCCCTGTGAGTGCTCCAGCCCTGGAAGATCCACAGAGTTGGAGCCTATGTTCTCAATCATGCTTTCTAAGCAGTAGTGAGTCACGACCAGTCTGTCTTTTGAAAAAGCTAGACCTCTGTCTAGTTCCCATGGTAATCAGAAGCAACAATTATTTCAGATTGCTACTCCAATTCCTCTAAAGTATGAGCCCAATAAAAAAGCTTTCATATGGCTATAGTTCCACAGAGGTTTGCAGTATTTAATCATCACTTCCTATTGTCAGCGATTTGAGTACTTCGAAATAATTGGTCCTGGATGCGTGGAGGAGGACTGGCTCTAGTGCATATTTTCTGACTACAATGCATTTAAAATAAAAAAAATGTAGTATTGTATTTTCAGCTCCACAAAGCAGTTCTATGGCAAATTTCAGCAAAAATTTCTAGGATGAAACAAATGGCCCTGAGGGTCTTTAACCATTTTCTAGTAGATAACTGCATGTAACTGAGAAGAGGCATAACAGAATAATTTCACCCTGCCTGGTCATATAACTTGTACTAAGACCCCAATTTTCAAACATAGGGGCCTTAATAGATCAGCCAAATCCTGCTTCTAGATGCTTATTTTGGCTTGTAATCATATTAATTGAACAATTATACACCTAAGTGCCTATGTTACTATTATAAAGGCAGTGATATTTGAAAATTGGGTCCTGATTGTGAAAAAGATTGTTCTTCTTTGAGTGCTTGTTCATGTTGATTCCATTCGAGGTGTGCGCATGCCCACATGCGCAGTCGGAGATTTTTGCCTTAGTGATATCCATAGCCTCCATGCGCAGCATGCTGCCAGCACCCGGCTCTTCCCAGCACCAATTGCCATCGCCCATGCTGAAAAAGCGCAGCTCTCTGGCACCGAGCAAAAAGGTCCAAGGGTCATCGGCCACCAGGCTACTCTGGAGCCACGTGTTCATGCCTTCCTGGATGGGGCCCCCAGCCCCCTCAAAGGTCTGCTACTGGCTCCTGGGAACAATATGGGACCCACAACCCTGCCGGCACCTTCTTCCTCCTAGGCTCCCCAGGGGCAAAGAGAGCACAGGTCTCCACCTGCTCCGATGATGACTCTGGTGCCGCAGGACTAGGCTAAGGCTCCCCAAGAGGGCAAGCCAGTCGCTAAGACTCCTCAAGGGGTAAGGGAACACTGCCAGTCACCGGAGAAGAGGCGACGATCCTCTCCGCTGCACCAAGGATACCGGGACAGATCCGAGACTCTTCATCGTTTGCCCAGACTAGCATCGAGATCCCCTCGGTGTTATCCATTTGTATGGGGTCGACATTCCCCATACTATTCCCGGCACCAGTCATGCTCCTGTTGGTCACCCTCTCAACATCCGTCCTGACTGCCAGTGCAGTGAGCGCGTTCCCCATCTCAGCACCAGTCTCCCGGGTACTGGTACTGATCTCCCTGGTACCGATCTCCCACATCTGGTCTTCGGTCGCCAGTAGCCACGACCAGTAAACAAACCCAAGGGTCAACGACCTCTCCCTGGTTGCCGGAATGTGATTCGTCCGGCATGGGGGGGACAGTTCAGCCCATCACCCAGGTCCCACCAGCGAGATTGGGCACTGGAACCTGCACCATCGTCTGCGGCACCGCAGTGGCAGCATGGCCAATGACCAGCACAGTGGCCTTATTGGAGTGTGTGGGGCATACCAGTCATGACGATGCCCCATTCACAGCGCTCTTCAGTCGCTGTGTTGGAACACCGGTTGCAGCACCGACGTCACTGGGCTCAGTGCCGGGGGCCTGTTCGTAGTCAGGGTAGAAGATGCCATAGTGAGTTGGGAAAGGTAGAATTATATAAACAAAGAAATAGGGAATAGATTGACATGCATATCTATTCCATTCCAATTTCCTGATTATCTCAACCCTTGAAAATAGTGGGAGAGCACCTTGAAATGGACTTGGCAGGTGAGAAAATGAGCTTAGCTGATTGGTTCAAACTAACCCTCAGTTCTTTTAGATTGCAAACCCACTGGAGCAGAGATTGTTAATTTTCTGTTTGTATAGTGCCCTGCACAATGAATCCCAATTTAGAATTGTGGCCTTTTGGCACAGGAACACCATAAATATTTACTACTTCTATCAACTGTGTTAATTGTGCTGGCAGCAGTCTGCTCATATTTGAGTATGTTATTTACTTGGGAAAATTAACTCACTTTTGAAACTCAATTTGGTAGATGGATGCCATTTGTGAGAGATAAAAATCATTCACTTTTGGAGGCAGAAGAGACAAAGTAGAGGGCAAAACAGGCAAAAGAGAATGAAGGGTTATATCTGAACAATAGACAGGCTGGTCATGGAAACTATTTACACCAAGAGAATCATAATTTAAAATACTAGTTAAAGAAGTGTTTAAAAGCATTTAAATAGCTGAAGAGAGAGTAGGAGAACATAAAAGATCTGTAACTCCCATTATGTGGCCTGTAATGCATCTGTAAGTTATCTGGACATTATTACAATTCCTTTAGTTTATAGTTAGGCCATCTATGTCAACATTTCTTTTATTTATATATATATCATTGCCCAAGGAGTTGATTTCTGTGGCAAGCATCCTAATGCCTTCTCTGGGGATTAGCAGTCCAATCATATATATAAAAAATATATAGTTTTCTTTTTGGCATTTGAGTCCAATGTTAAAGGAGGTATTGGTGAGGCAGAAAACTCTGAATTTGATCCACTCTTTTTGATGTCTGGATTTTATGATGGCCAAAGTCTTAGTGAACAACTTAGAGTCTGCAGGAAAGCGTCACCACCACAGGAGTGGAGCTCATGGAATCTAGACATGAGGCTGAGATTCAGAGGGAGATATGATTTTCAGACAGCTCACTTTCAATAATAGTCTTGAATATCAGAAGGAGAGAAGTGTAGCAAAGGAAAATGTAAAACTGTTTCTTGCAGCTCAAGAGGAACTCAAACTTAGAAAGTCTACCTCTTAGACTGGTTTAAACACACTACCAGAATTCACTTGACAGAATTTACCAAGTTTATAAATAAAAGAAGGGAGCTAGTTTAAACAGGTTTAAATCTAGCCCAACATATGTGTCTAGATATTAATTGAGGGCTGACCAGGTCTTCGAGCAGTGTGGGTCTGGGAACCTCTCTCGTATTCAGGTTTGCACACACAAGATCAGCATTGTTGTAAGGAAAGAAGAATGTGGATTGATTTCCACTGTCTTGCCTGTCCATTGACGATCTGCGCACTGTTGGGAAATCAACCCACAGTCTTTCCTGAAGAAAGATTTACTTAGATCTTACACAGTATCACAGATATAGCAAGCTCCAAATATCTGGTTTTAATAATAAAGTCTTTTTATCTTGGAAAAAATAGACCCCTGCAGTGTTTTCAAATTGCAAAAAAAAAAAGTCATAAACAATGGTTAAATACTTTCCCTGCTTTATTGAGGAAACTGCAGTGGATCATCAGATAAAAGTAAACTAATTTTGGCAGGGAATTTGTTTTTAATAAGGAGACTGTACTAGTCAAGGGGATGGAGCCACTATAAATTCCATATCCTGCTTAATGGAATGCATAAGTTTTGGAGAATTTAACCAGTTAGAGAAGCCTTACTCAAGACATTGTTAGTATAATAATTACTTCTTGAGAAGCATAAAAATTCCAGTGAAAAGACTCTTAAACTCTGTAATGCGGAAAGAATCTGTGATTTATGGTAATAATGTGCCAAGAGCAGTACCATGTTTTAGGCTTAAATCCCTCAGATTTTGACAAGGAAATGAATTTCTCTTATGAACTAGTAAAGTAGAGGGGCACATTCACCTTCAGACATGGAAACATTCCCAATTATAATTCCAGAGATACTGTGGTAAAGTTTAATGCTAATCACCAGTTGCATAACAAGAGCATGTAAAATATGCATGCAGCCATTTTAAAAACTCTCACTCTTTAACGAACTATAATAGGTCTCATGCTCAACTAGAGCTGTGTGTGATTAACTGATTTGACAGTTTACTGGCAATTCTGGGAAGGAAATTGTTTTGGGTGACCCCCATTAAATTTTTGGGAAATCAAAAAGTCAAAACCAGTTTTTCAAGCTTGAGCATTTTAAAAATTTTTAAATTTTTAAAAATAAAATTTGAAGGAAACATCCAAACAAAATTAAAAAATCAAAATGTTTCATTCTGAAAATGTCAAAGCAAAATGTTTTGACTCTTTTTGGATTTTTCTTTTTCTCCCGCCCCACCCCAATGAACACTTTGGCAAAACTGACATGTTTGGTGTTGCCAAATCTGCATTTTTTCAAGCCCTCCCCCCCAAAAAAAAACATTAGCTGAAAAATTTCTCCCATCTCTAGTCTAACCTGCCCCTAGCTTTCAGGGAGAATCTTGATTTTGTAACAAAACATGTCTTTAGTCCTTCTTTGCCTGCCATTCCCTCCTATTAAAAGTTGTGTGGAAAACATTCTTGGTCAAAATTTCAGTTGTACATGGTTTAGAGTGTTATTTTTCAAAGCTCCTTGCATTATTTTTTTTCTTTAATAATCCGTCTACCGTGGCTTTTTCTAAGATTCATCCTTGAGGCCTGCTCTCTCTTCTAAGGTTATAAGGTACAAAATCATGGGCCTGATTCTCTACTGCTTACTGTATAAGGGGAAATGTGCAAAGGGAGTATAAAACACTATTGCTGGTACAGAGCATTGTACATTCACTTTGCACAGGGGGAAATTGTGACAAAAGATGCAAAGCGGGGGCAGTCAGACCTCAGGTTCAGTATCATAAATACACACGTTAGCCTTCATAACACATTACCAAGACTTTTGTTCTGGCAATGCAGTTAAAAAGGAAGTAATTGCAACCTTGTAGTAATTTCAAACAACCACATCCTCCAACTCCACAATGGAGTTATGCTAATTTTACACCAGCTGAGCACCTGGCCCATGGATTCTGTGGACCAGATCCTGAGGTGTGACTGATCTGTACAGAGTGCAAGTCAGGTTACAAAGGTGGCTTAAAGTTCCCCTTTGCACTCCCTGATCCTGCTGAAGTGCCAGTTCCCATGCACTGCTGTAACAGTCAAAAGACTGCTCTAATTTACTCCAGTGCTAATGGCTAGAAGAGCAGCTGAGGATTAGTGTGGTGAAAGAATATTTTACCACATACTCTTTCTACTAGTCACACACTCTATTTTCTATGCTGTGCTGGTAGTGGGGAGGGGCAGTGGCATACAAACACCTACTATATTGGCTCAATGGCACTAGAGGATCAACATAACAGGGAATCCATCTTCCCATAGCTGGTTAAGCCAGTTTACAGATACAATACGGCCCCATCATAGTAGAGAACTTTGATCCTGTAACTTGCTTTTGCTGGAAGCTTGAAAGATGTTTGGGTTCTCTGTTCTGTTCTCATCCTTCTCTGTAACAGGATGCCTTCCCCGTGGGCTGGGGAGCCTGGGGCTAATTACTGAATGAATCCTCCTGAGGAGAATCAGGCAATTATCCAGGAAGAGCAGAAGGTGGCTGCAGTGGAAGGGAGGGAGAGAACCAACCTTATGTGGTGATGAAGACTGGCTGGGGAAGAGGGTGAGTGTCAGTGAAAGCCAGTGGCATAGCTAGGAGTGGAAATTTGGGTGGGCCCTGACTTTCGGGTGGATGGGCAATGGCAAACTGTGCTAGTTCAGCTTCTCCTTTGATGCCATATGCTATTCCTAGCTCTGATGCCCCCAGATACAGGGCTTCCCCTTCGGAGCTTGGCTCATGCATGGGGCGGCTCAGAAAATGACAAGGCAGAGCTGCTGGAGCATAGCTTTCTGAAGGGCGGGTGTATATCTCCGTTCTGGATTTTAGGTGCCTGAGTGATGCTCTGGGCCGCTGTGGCAGCACTACACCCCTGCTCAGATTTGGGTTGGCCTGGATGCTAAGTGGGTGGGCCACAGCCCAACTAGGCCTCCCCTTGGTGAAAGCTCAGAGAGTATGTCTCACTCTCCAGTAGGGAGAGGCCCTGATGAAAATAGGGAAGAGATTGGGAAAAGCTCTTCAGACAGAGAGACCTGGGAGAGACTCTGATTAAGCAGGGAAGAGAGAGAGAGAGAATTTAAGAGTCTGGGTAGGAAGTGGCCCAGGGAAAACTGCAGCAAAGGCAAAGGAACAAACCTAGCTGTTTAGTACAGTGCTCTGTGCTAGAACCTAGACTGGATTCCCCTACTTACCCCAAGGAAGGGGCTGTACAAGCTGAACCCAACAAGAGGGCTAGAGGCTGAGCGGAAGACAGGCTAAGGGAGCGCCCCAGAGAGGGGGGAAGGATTTTTGTTTGTTTTAAAGACATTTTTGGGATTTTCACTTTGATAATTGTGACCCTGGAAGTGTTGAACTTAAGATGGTGATCATGCTGCAGGGCTGAGTCATTGGAAGAGGAACTGCTGAAGTAACTGTTGGAGATTGGGGGGCACTAGCCCAGCAAGAGAGCTGCCACACCATACTCGGCCCTGAGGAGGTGCCTACTGGTGAGCGTACTCACTTGCACTCTCCCAGTAACAGAACTCAAGTGTGACAACTGTGCTTGCAAGGCAATTTGTTGAGCCAGTCATGTTTTCATGACAATGTTTGTGACAGTCTCCAAATTTGTGACCATCTCTTTGGCAGGCTTCATGGGGGATTCTGTTGGTAGCATAGTGTAGACCTGCCATAAGGGGAGGCACTCTGTAGCACACTTCTCAGAAATTAATTTGGAAGTAAGTGGGAAAACTCTCTGGGGGGGGGCAAGGACTGTCTTTTTGTTTTGTTTGCATGGTGCTAGCTTAAAGGGATCCCCCTCCTTGCCCAGGATAGGAGCTCCTAGGCACACTAACGCAATGTAAATAATAACAATAATAGCGCCATGCTTGAGCTCTGCTAGCAACAACTGTGTTCAAACATGGAAGTAAGCTAGCAAATTCCTGGCCATTGTGTTAATGGGGTCTAGAGGAACAGTGTGATTGCCTGGAGTGCTTGTCTTTGTGAAAATCACAGTTTTATGGTGGAAAAAAAACTATAAAATGGAATAGAAAAATATTAAGTTCCTATAGAATATTTCGGGCCCTCCTGTAGAATTTGATGGCACTACTTTGCCCCTGCTAAAGAATTATAAAGGATGATTTAAGAAAACATATAAAAGGATGTCTTTCTCTAATAAATTCAGTAGATTTCTAAAGAACTCTTCTACATTTCTATTTTCATCACAATTATATATTTGTGACTCTAAGGGCATCCTGGTGCCAGAAGGTAACGAATTTCAGCTTGTCCAAACAGCATACCCACACCCCACCCAATTCAACTCACTATGCTTATAATCTGTATCTAAAAGATATCCTGTAATATGTCATTGGCAAATTAATAATTCACTGATCAATAATATTTGTGTGTGATGTGTGTATGGGGTGTGCATTAAGTGTTATGGATATATGCTGGAATTATGATTGTATGTTTAAACCATGCATCTCAGGGGGAGTTGGCAAACAGGTCTGCACTAGACAAAGGAATGCGTTTCCTTCACTGAGCAGCCTGGTGGTCAGGCAAAGACAATGAACAGAGGTGACACGTAACCGTTGATAGGGGGAAGGCACAATTTTAAGGGCTCTGCAGGAGCCACGTGACTTCCCCATGCATTGTCTCCGGATCTAGAACTGAGGTTTTCAAACGGGGCGCAGAGAAATGTTTAGCAGCCCAGGCTGGTGGTGCCAGGCAGGGCTCGGGAGGGAGCGCCACTTCAACTCCCTGACTTACCTCAGTGGACTGCTGAGGTGAGTTGGGGGTGGAGGTGGTGCTCTTATCCTGAGCTGTGCAGGGCTGGTCCATTGTTGAGGTGAGTCAGAAGGTGGAGGTGGCACTCCCTCTCAGAACCCCAACCCCAAATGTTCCTCTGTGCCCCCCAGGGAGCCATGTCCCACAGTTTGAAAACCTCTGGGTAGGGGCTGTTCCTAAATGGAAGGCAGAAGTCTGAGGGAGCACGTGTCCTCATGTGCCCACCTCCCCCATGTCACCTCTGACAATGAAGGTCTATTTACATATTAGGTAAACAAAGCTGTCAAGGCAACAAGCAGAGGAAGAAACAGCTTGGCATCTACACCGCGGTGGGAAGAGAAACTTTATCTGGGCTATAAAGACGGGATGTGAACCTCAAGTGACAAACAACTGAATTCGCTGATTGTATACAATATTCCTGTATTATAATAGCGTAATGAGTGGGGTGTTTTAGGAAAGCCTATGACACAGTGGTGGTTGATATCATTGTGAATTGTATGTACTAAAACTACACAAGGAATTATGGAGACTCATTGATATCGTGCTTTATAATCTGACACCAAAGAAAGGAAGAAACAGGCCTCTTCCACACAGGAGGGAAAGTAGCTCTTTACCTGTCTCCAGTAAAATTAAGCAAGGTCTGACCAAAAACAATGGAAGCCCCATTTAGGTTGAGATCAGCAGGGGAATGAGAAGACCACAGGAAGGTTAAGAACAGCATGAGGTCATCCTGCCTCTTGAAATAAAGTCACTGAACTTTGGGAGAGATAAGTAAGGACAGGAGCCATATTTGGGGATCATCACTAGGCAGACATGGGGGCGGAGGGTGGTCAGAGGTTTTGCAAGCTCAGAAAGATGGGCTGTTCAACCAATGGGGTTGAAGTCTCTGGGAACTGAATAAAGATGAGAAACCTGCTTATGCAAAGGTCTTTCCCTTAAGAAGACAAGGGAAACAAACACCTTGTACTTCTGTGAAAGATTCTGCCTAGCTGGGAAGGACTGATTGGACAAAGTTTATACCTTGTTAGGTTTAGTTTTAGACTTCTAGATGCATTTTCACTTTTATTTGCTTTTTTACATGGCATCACTTAACCTATGTCCTATTATTAATACATTTGTTTTACTTTTATTACAGATCAATTCAGTGTTGTGTTTGAAAGGATGAGTGTATTTATCCAGTTAAGTTAATAAGCTGTACTGTGTTTTTGTCTCTTTAAAGGGGAAAAATGAACCTTATTATTTCTGAATGTTCCAGGACTGGGCTGGACATCTTGTGTGGGTCCCCCTGCAATTCATAACCAAGGCAGGATGTCGGAGTCAGAGTTGTTGATCCAAGGATGTGCTGCACACAGACTCTCGGGATGTGACCTGCATCCTTGTCTGCTGGGTGCTGGTGTCCAGGCTATGAGCCACAGCAGCTGAGCATTTGAGGCATCCAGGGTTATCAGGTAGGTTGTGACACAATTCTTCACTGGTCTGGACTGCCAACATGACAGTGGTCTATAGGGCTTTTCCTTAAAGGTTGTAAAACAAGTTCTAGAAAGTGTTTTTTTTTTTTTTTGTTTTTAAACAACAAAACCAAACCTAATTTCATCCTGAGAAATAATTCCCAAAATTCTCTCTGCCTTTTATGTTGCAGAAATGTTAAACATCCTGAACCTCTTACAAATATGCCAGCAAAAAATGTTAGTGGATAAAAATCTATTCATCTGTATCTATGTAATATTTCTTTCAAATTTTGAAAAATAAATGGTAACAGTGAACATAAAACCTCATTTTTCCAGAAGAACTAGTCTGATTAAAATAATTGACTTCTGGGCATCTAGTTAGTTATTTTAGTCTTTAGGTTATTAAAAATAATAAATGGACCTGAATATGGATATTTGATAAACCAGCTGGGAATAGCCAAATGAGAAATTATTTCATTTTACAAAACTTTTAGCAACTGAGCAGGATAAGTAATATCACTTAAATATGGCAACATTATATCATGAGCTATAGTTATAACAAAATCAAATTAGATTCTAGAACATTGCTGCTTCTTTCAAATAAAATATGAAATCTGCAGTGTAAGTGTTACGGGCTTATAAATGTCATTATAGTTGGACTACATTTATATACTTTGGATTGTTGTACAAGCCAAGAAAATGTCTATAAATGTTGACTTTTTATTTGAAACCCTTTCTGCTGTATAGCTTAAAGGTGATCTCTTATAACTATATTCTGGACTCCACTGTTAATACAGCCACCCCTTTCTGGAGTGCTCTTGGGAGCTCAGTAAGAGCAAGGTGACTCTTCGGATAAGAGCCTCCTGTTACATGTTTGTGCAGCAGCTAGGCCAGTTTGGGCACTATAAATAACTACATTACAAACCCTCTCCTCTGTTAAAATAAAGGTAAAGCTGCAAAGTCAAGTGTTTATAAGTTAGGGAATGACAGAATTACCATTGCCCATTCAACTTGATTAAGCCTTCTTGTGCATGTGTATTATGATACAGTTATGAGCTGGGTTAAATCTTGCCATCCTTCATTAATACTGTGGTAAGGGTGTGATGCTGTCTAAAGGGGAAGGTGACTACACTAGTATGGTCACCACTGTTACAAAATTGTGTTAAATCTTGAACAAAGTATTCCAATGATACCTTACAAGGCAAAATTTCATAGACTATCAGAGTTGGAAGGGACCTCAAGAGGTCATCTAGTCCAACCCACTGCTCAAAGCAGGACCAATCCCCAGGCAGATTTTTACCCCAGTTCCCTAAATGGCCCCCTCAAGGATTGAGCTCATAACCCTGGGTTTAGCAGGCCAATGCTCAAACCACTGAGCTATCCCTCCCCCCAACAATTTATAACATGCTGAGCATTATAATGTGTGTATCAACATTGTGTTTGGAGTTATGAACTTTTGCTATATGTTTGTAACTCAAAGGTCTTGTGAGTCTGAGAGGAGAGCTAAGCAGCAGCTCATAAGCATAGTGTGTTCCTTGAAGCTAGAAGGGAGAGTTTGGGGCACTGGCTAAGCAAAGAAGCTATCACCAGCTATCTGGTTCCTCCTGTGTTCACAGAAGCAGGACTTTGTATATTCCTTGTAAATAAATGAGGAGCCACAATACAATCTCTAATTACATGATCACAAACTGTCTTGTTCTACAGGACCCTTGCTAATTAATACTTGCAAGTATTTTAAAACAGACTGTAGTAATTTAGGTATGAAAACAAATGCATTTTTTTCTCTTTGCAATTTGCTCTCTGCCACTTCAGTACCTAGACATTTGCTTTTTGAGACATAATCACAAATTAGATAGCAAAAGATAAAAATTCAAATTTTTGCTTATTTTGATGCAACAATTATCTTTGTCTGAACACTCAATGTGCGCTTCTTGTTCCCTCAAAACAATCCTATCTATTGAGTGCAAAATTAGAAAGAAACAACTGGGCTGCTGTCTCAAACCCCAACTGAAAATGCAAGAACATCCAACTTGAAGGCTCTCAGTTATTTTGAAGATATTTTGTGTAGTCCTAATCGTAATTTCCTGGGAATTCAAAGTTCTCAATCATACTATTAAATGGATTAACATAGTCTTAAAAAAGAAGAGCCAAGCCAGCATTTGCATTGCTCTGCAGAAAACCATTTGACAGACCCAGAAGAAGACCCAGAAGTCACCTACTCCAGGACAGGCCCAACAAAAAAAGTAACAGGACACCACTAGCTGTCACCTTCAGCCCCCAACTAAAACCTCTCCAGCGCATCATCAAGGATCTACAACCTATCCTGAAGGATGATCCATCACTCTCACAGATCTTGGGAGGCAGGCCAGTCCTCACTTACAGACAGCCTCCCAACCTGAAGCAAATACTCACCAGCAACCACACAACAAAAACACTAATCCAGGAACCTATCCTTGCAACAGAGCCCATTGCCAACTCTGTCCACATATCTATTCAAGGGACACCTTTATAGGACCTAATCACATCAGCCACACCATCAGAGGCTCGTTCACCTGCACATCTACCAATGTGATATATGCTATCATGTGCCAGCAATGCCCCTTTGCCATGTACATTGGGCAAGTTGGACAGTCTTTACGCAAAAGAATAAATGGACCCACATCAGACGTCAAGAATTATAACATTCAAAAACCAGTCAGAGAACACTTCAACCTCCCTGGTCACTTAATTACAGACCTAAAAGTCACAATTCTTCAACAACAAAACTTCAAAAACAGATTCCAATGAGAAATTGCAGAATTGGAATTAATTTGCAAACTGGACACCATAAATTAGGCTTGAATAAAGACTGGGAGTGGAAGGGTCATTACACAACATAAGAACTATTTCCCCTTGCTAACTTTTCCCCTACTGTTACTCACACCTTCTTGTCAACTGTTGGAAATGGGCCATCCTAATTATCACTACAAAAGTTTTTTTTCTCCTGCTGATGATAACCCACCTTAATTGATTAGTCTCGTTATAGTTGGTATGGCATCACCCATTTTTTCATGTTCTGTGTATATATATCTTCCTACTGTATTTTCCACTGCATGCATCCGATGAAGTGGATTTTAGCCCACAAAAGCTTATGCTCAAATAAATTTGTTAGTCTCTAAGGTGCCACAAGTGCTCCTCATTCTTTTTATTATGGCTAAGGTGCATCATGGGATCAAATGGGTCTGGAGAAAGTCATGTAACACCCTTGATTGGAAAAAAGTCACTCTTCTGTAAGAGGAGTATTACAAATGTACCCCTTCTGTCAGAAGACCTGAGAGGATCCCTCTAAAAGTGAGCAATCACTTACACTGTTACTGTCTGGCACTTGCACTTTTAAAACATTTTTTATTTAAAGTTATTTACACATGGGAGTGAGAAGAGGGGGAGCTACAAAGACATGGCACCTATTTTTCACGAGGGTGGTGTTATATCAATGCCAAACCAGGTCATATGGGACTGCTCTAGTCTTGGCTACATCACTCTGGCCCAACTTTAAAAAAATGGCTTCCAATTTTGTATGCCCAGCTTTAGACATGGAGTCTTTTTTTTTTTTTTAAATAAAAGCTGGTGAGTACTTCTTCTCCAATTCAAGTCAATGGGATTTGGAGTGGTTAGCTCATCTGAAAAATTCAACTCTTCTGTGGCTAAAGTCAACTAGAGAGTGTGCATTTAGAGTCTTAATGAATGACCCAATGGAAAAGGAGAGTCTCACTTGATGGTAAATGGGTTGCTTTTAAGGTCATGTCATGATGGCGGACTGATTAATTGCCATGTCATGGTGAGGCACTGCTCACTGCACTTTTTGTCAGAAATAACTTTTTTCTCGATTGGACAAACAAAAGCGGTAGCCTTTTCCCCATGAACTGTGATCAGAGCCCAAAAGCACACTGTGTGTGTTTAAAACCTTGTGGGTGGGAGGGCTATCACATGATTTTTAGAAATAATCTGGAAATTAGATTTAGGAAACACTGAGCATTGATTATTTCCCCATTTGACTGTATTCACTTCTGTGTAAATTTTGGTAAAATAAACCCAGCTCAGCCCTGGCTTAAGGAGTATACTGTACACAGGCCTAGTGCAAACTCACAAACAGCTCCGTATGTACACATCACTGCTATTCTACACCATGGCCCAGACACTCCAATCAATGGGAATTAGGTGCCTAAATAACTTTGAGGATCTGGGCCCATGTTACTGCTCTTGGAGCCTCCTTTCTTTCAATCAGCAGAAAGAAGGCCAGCTACTCCCAGAGTTCTGGGTTGAGTAGCCACAAGTCTGTAAGTACCTGAGTATAGAAAATGCCTACAAAGTTTAACCTGCATTTTTCTGTGACTTTTAGTGCAAGTAAAAACACTTTGAAGACTGGCATGAATTCCCAGTTCTGCTCTCACTGCAGTCCGGGGCTTAATTTATGTCAGGGCTGAGCCTTGGCAGCTCTGGGCTTGCCACGTCAGTTATGAAACTAAATGAATTGTTTGAGCTCCAGCACCTCTCTCATTACAGCTTGAGCACTGCTACAGTCAGTGGGCTTTGACTGGCTCAGAAACTAGGCTTGTGGACTCTCTGATAGTGGAATTAATCCATAATAGGTATGGGTGTGCTGCATCAGACAGGCCCCATGCTGGCTAGGAGAGGGTTATATCTCCCCCCTCCTCCTCCACACTCCCATGCAGCAAGCAGAGACCTAGCCCCTGATGTGAGAGTGCCTGCCTGCACCCAAATGACTAAGTTTGCTGGCTGCAATAGCCTCTAGGCCAGGGTTCGGCAACCTTTCAAAAGTGGTGTGCCGAGTCTTCATTTATTCACTCCAATTTAAGGTTTCGTATGCCAGTAATACATTTTAATGCTTCTAGAAGGTCTCTTTGTAGAAGTCTATAATATATAACTAAACTATTGTTGTATGTAAAGTAACTAAGGTTTTTAAAATGTTTAAGAAACTTCATTTAAAATTAAATTAAAATGCAGAGCCCCCCGGACTGGTGGCCAGGCCCCGGGCAGTGTGAGTGCCACTGAAAATCAGCTTGTGTGCCACCTTTGGCACATGTGCCATAGGTTGCCTACCCCTGCTCTAGGCCATGACCCCACTCTTTAACATGGCTATAGTTTGGGAGGCATTGCCCCCTCCAGAGCCCTAACAAGAAATTTTTGCGCCTGAGGCAAAGGCGGGCTCCAGGCTCTTCGGCAATTCAGCCACGGGTCCCTGAGTCCCTGTCGGAGGGAAGGACCCACTACCGAATTGCCGCCACCGCTTCGTTCATTCTTTGGCGGCAATTTGGCGGCTGGTCCTTCTCTCCGAGAGGAACTCAGGGACCCACCGCCTAATTGCCGCTGAAGCGGCGACGGTAGAGCTGCTGCTGAAGCGCTGCCAATCGTGGTAGATCTGCGCCCCTCTGCTTTGTGTGCCCAAGGCAAGTGCCTCACTCACCTCGCCCTTGTTACGGCACTGGCCCCATCAAACTGCAAACATTGGGCAGGCATAGAGTGGCTGTCAAGGTTCCTTCCCTACTCTGAACTTTAGGGTACAAATGTGGGGACCTGCATGGACACTTCTAAGCTTACTTACTAGCTTAGATCTGGTAACTCTGCCACCATCCAGAAATTTCAGTGTCTGGATCACTTCTTGTCCCCCCCAAAACCTTCCCCTCCCTGGACAGCCTTGAGAGGCTTCACCAATTCCCTGGTGAGTCCAGATCCAATCCCCTTGGATCTTAAAACAAGGAGAACTCAATCAGGTTCTTAAAAAGAAAGCTTTTAATTAAAGAAAGAAAAGTAAAAAAGAAATCATCTCTGTAAAATCAGGATGGAAAATACTTTACAGGGTAATGAGATTCATATAGCCCAGAGGAACCCCCTCTAGCCTTAGGTTCAAAGTTACAGCAAGCAGAGGTAAAATCCTCTCAGCAAAAAAGGAACATTTACAGGTTGAGAAAACAAAAATAAAACTAATCCGCTTTGCCTGGCTGTTACTTACAATTTTAAAACATGAGAGACTGGTTTAGAAAGATTTGGAGAGCCTGGATTGACATCTGGTCCCTCTTAGTCCCAAGAGCGAACAACACCCAAAACAAAGAGCACAAACAAAGACTTCCCTCCACCAAGATTTGAAAGTATCTTGTCCCCTTATTGGTCCTCTGGTCAGGTGTCAGCCAGGTTTACTGAGCTTCTTAACCCTTTACAGGTAAAAGAGACATTAACCCTTAACTATCTGTTTATGAGTGTGACACTGGTAGGGGCTATGCTTTGCAGTGGGGGAACTGATAATGGTGATCACTGCCCACAAACTCTGTCCATGTTAGAGAATGGGGGGCCATTGCCCTCTGGGTCCCTTAATTCCAGTACCATTGGCTCAGCTTGAAGTTCCTCCTCCTAGGCAAATAGGGCTGAGTCCCTGTCTGACAGAGAATTCCAATCTCCTAAATACAGAGAAGGCAACCTCAAATCAACCTTGTTTTGGCTAAACCAAATTTGCCAACTTTGTGACCAGGTTTTTGCCTATGGCAAGAACTATGGTTACTGGGGCTCACTTATTCTCCACCATGATAGAGGCAAGAAAAATAAGCCCTCTAGTACTTACTTTTTGTGTTTAGCTTTGGAACTGGCTGGTATTGGTGTTAGGCATTAGGAATTTTTCTCCTCGCTGTTCTTCATCCACGGTGTGACCCTTCCACTCACATCCTCACACAGTTAAGCTCTCACAAATTATTATTGCAGCAGGCTTGCTCCAGCCTGCCTCTGCCTCCTTCACCTGAGGCATGGAGTGAGAGGGCCTGGCCTCTCCGGTGAGTTGCCTGCATTTATACTTACTGGTTCTGGAGCTCTATCATCATCATCAACTGCTGCCCTGGACATGAGAAACCATCTCACAAAGTGCCCCAGATGGGAGAGAACTC
Source organism: Gopherus flavomarginatus (assembly GCF_025201925.1). Taxonomy (NCBI): domain Eukaryota; kingdom Metazoa; phylum Chordata; order Testudines; family Testudinidae; genus Gopherus; species Gopherus flavomarginatus. Next base: position 105,237,670 of record NC_066617.1, on the reverse strand, counting down.
TGGTGGCTCCATGCAGCAGCAAGAGTCATTATCAGAGCCAGCATCCTTTCGGGAGAGTGTCCAACCCAAAACTTCTGGCAGAATGTGGAAGCTACATAAAGGAAAGAACATTTGTACTTAGTGGAGGACTATTTTTATTGACCCATTTCTCCTGAGCGTAAAGTTCTTTGGAAGGCTATTCCTCTAATGCAGTGGGTTTCAACCTTTTCTCATTTGTAGACCCCTAAAAATTTCAAATGGAGGTATGTACCCCTTTGGAAATCTTAGACATAGTCTGTGGATCCCCATGGTTGAAAACCATGGCTCTAGTGTATTCACAGACATCTCTGGAAACCACGTACTGTATAAATACCATCTATTAAGTTGCCTGTTAGCCACCAAGCATTACTCTCTTTTATACTCAAAGATGTAAAGGAAGGATTACTCCAGCTGTGGGACACCACTGTAGTCACAGAAGTAAAATTCCTAAAGGAATATGATGCTTCAGAGGCTTTAGAATGCACATTCTTTGCTACCCACCAGAGGGTAGCATTGCTTCAGCATCTTCTCATTTGTCTGCATTGATGCAATTCTGTAGTCCAAGTTTTGATGAAAGGAAATATGCTTTTGGATGTAAAGAAAAACGATCATATGTAGCATATAAGACTTAATACCATTTAAAAATCAGAAATAGTGCGGTATGGAAAAAACATAGCACAACTTCAAATCTTTTTATTGTTAGAGAGAATGTAAAGCATAATATACCTGTAAATACAGCATCTGGCTCTTATTTTAAATTTAATTTTTGCTTTAAAAAAACTTCCATATGGAAAGACCAGTGGTTTGCACGTTGACCTGCTAAACCCCAGGGTTGTGAGTTCAATCCTTGAGGGGGCCACTTAGGGATCTGGGGCAAAATCAGTACTTGGTCCTGCTAGTGAAGGTAGGAGGCTGGACTTAATGACCTTTCAGGGTCCCTTCCAGTTCTATGAAATAGGTATATCTCCATTTATTATTATACCAACTTAGCATTGAACCTGATTAGTTTGAAAACATTGTCTTCAGAAATGTGGTGGTGAGTAGACTGAGGAAATTACTACTATTACTACATCATCAGTAGCGGTATGCGGTGAACAGTATTTGCCTATCGTGACTACCAACAAAAATGTCAGTATCCACCTGCAGCTACCACATCATGCTATCTGAGACCTTCATTCCTTTGACTGGGGAAGTTCTTCTTAAAGTGCTATTGTACAGTGACAGTTGGCAAATGATGACTTTCAGTGGTGACCACTGCACTAAATGGAACCATTTAAAAAAAAATCTAGCATAAGAATAATTTGTATCCTCAGCATTTTGTTGTGGTGGTTTCTCTACTAATTTGTCTGATCACTTGCTCTTTTGCTTTCAGTAACAGTGCCAGTTGTACCTGCTGAAATGTGAATCTTGTCAACAGATGGAGAGTAAATTTGAAAGACTTTTGGTGCTTTACCTGTATCAGCCCATATTTTTAGGTTTGCCTGCTCAGTGCTCTTAAGAAAGGAGGCAGATGGCTTTCCACCCTCTCCCTACCTCACTGCCTATCCTAAATACAGTCTGGGGTTGGTTCACCCACTGGCATTTATTAGTTCTTCTATAACTCTCATTGGCAGATGTGAGAGATGCTGCCAGCACACGATCATGAATCAAGTCTAACTCAGTCAGTCTGTGAATGGGATGCTTCCATGGAAAACCAAGGGGGCTAGAAAAAATGTTGTTCAGGTGAGGATCTCATAGTGAAAATAGACCCATTTTTGCCTGATACACAAAGTCAAGTTTTACAACTGGGGTCAGTTGTGTTGGTGGCGCTTGTGAGATAGACCACAGAGCTAACCAATTCTTTTCACATAGACCACTGTTTAGGTACACTCTCAATTTGGGCTGGATTTGAATGGCATCCTAGAATGAAACTCCAGTACAGCCTCATCACTTCTCTGAGCCATCCAGTTCCCTTGGGAGCATAAGAAATATTATTGTCTGACATTTCCCATCGCTTCAGTTGTCTAATCTATTAAAGGAGCTGGGTTGTTTCAGTCAGCTTTCAGCTTATAAATAAAACTCATCCAGGGAGTTCCTCACTGTGGCATCTAACGATATTGGGAGAAATAATTCTAGTGGGAGAATTCTGCCTTTTTAACTGGGAAATGAATGGACATACATATTTGGGGGTTCTCATTTGATGCTAATAGGAAAAGAATGATTTACATGGAGGTTTTTTTTTATCTTAGCATAGACTAAGTACACTGTATAGCAGCTGCCTTGTTGTATTAAATGTTATCAAGGGCAACTGGTATCCAGACATACAGAACTTCCATACAAGGAAATCTGTGCAAAAGCTTCCCCTATACTCTAGCTAAATTTCAGAGTCCTGAAGAAGAGTTCTGTGTAAGCTCGGAGGCTTGTCTCTCTCACCAACAATGGAAGTTGGTCCAGTAAAAGTTGTTACTTCACCTACCTGGTCTCTCTAGAATCCTGCATGATCACTTAGCAAGTTCTTCTTTTTTTATTTCATTTCCCTCATCAGTTGCTATCATTTAGTTATGTATGCACGTATAGTGCTGCTGAACATCCACCCCCAAAACTTCCTATAACAAAACACTACACTGCACACACAATTCTCCCCCCTGTAAAAAGACTGAAAGAACAAACTTCATGTAATATACATTAGTCACATCTCACACATAGGTGCACATAATATGAAATTAAGAATGGTATAAAAAACTATGTAGAATATAGATTTTTGCAACAGTATCTGCACTGTTACCCAACAGATTAGGTTAGGAAGTGAATATAAAGTGCCTTATCCAAAGCAGGAATAGACAAATGTTGTAACCCATATCAATATTTAAGCAGGATATTGGGGTTAATTTAATATCCCAAGTCTCTCAAAATTGCAGGGATTCTGATTCTTCTCTTACACTGTTTTCACACAGATAGAAATCCATTTACTTCATTCTGATTGCTCCTGTTTTACAGTGGCATGTGTGAGAGGAGAATCAGGCCAAGTGCACAGGGTTCTCCAGAGATTTATTAACACAAAAACATTCTCTCTTGTAAGGAGGAGGATTACAAGTGAAATTGCATGAGTCCTACAGCACTGCATAGAGCAGCATTGAAAGAATCCTCACCCAATGATCAACCCTCTGAGTCTGAACTTCTCCTTATGCTTCCATCTCATTTTAAAGTTAATACGTCTGCCATCATCATGCCATCAAGCATTGGGCTGGGACAATGGCTTAACTCTCACTCAGGTGATGGGGCAGGGGGAAGAAAACTAACTACTGAATTATCAATACCTCTTCCCTTACTGTCATTGGTTTTCTGTAGAGGTCCACTAGCCACATAACAGGGTAAACCCTGATTAATTTCTGAGTTCTGATAGAAATCAACACATGAGGTGGTATGATTACCTTCAGACTACAAGACAGTGTCACTGTAACAGACAAAAGATTTGGGGCCTGATCCAAAATCCTTTGAAATCAATATGTGTGTGTGTATGTTCCACCCCAGACCATCCCCCAGTAATGTCAATAGGCTTTGGATCAGGCCCTAGGCAACAGGACCTCTTAAACTGAAGCTTGGAAGCAACCTTAGATTATTTTCTGGGTTTCTTACCAATCAATGAATTCCAATAACTGGTCTCAGTAGAGCAGTATAAGGTGTGAGAGAAAAAATCTTTTAAAAAAGTTAGCTCAATTTTGTTAAAAGCACCTTAAACTTGGTTTGATTTGTGGGGGGAGGGGAAGAGGGGGAGAATCTGCCAGGTCTTAATTATATTCTAGCTAAGGGGTGTATGCCAAGTTTCAACTCAGGAAAAAGATGTGTTTATCACTAAATTGCAAACACTTGAAATCATAGGTCCCTGCTCCATGGGTGCCCCGGGGCTAGAGTATCCACGGGAAAAAAATAGTGGGTGCTCAGCACCCACTGGCAGCCCCATAAATCAGCTCCTCTCCCTCCCCACAGCACATCCCACTCACCATGATCAGCTGTTCAGTGGCAAGCAGGAAGCACTGGGTGGGAGGTGGAGGAGCGGGGCGGAAGATGTGGGGAGTGGGTAGAACAGGGCAGGGAGGGGTAGGATGGAGGTGGTGGTTTGAGGGAAGACGTGGAGTGGAGACTGTGCTTGGGGCAGGGGTCGAGCACCCCTTGGGAACTCGGTGCCTCTGCTTGAAAGTATTAGTTTATTGCAGAAACACTATCTCAAGCTTTACTACAGTGGTTCTAGTAGAGGCTGCCATGATATGTTCTAACAAACGTTTGGAAAGCATTTATAAGTATGCCTGTAAATTACTTTGAAATCAGGCTCATAGATTATATAAGGCCAGAAGGGACCTCTACGATCATGTAGTCTGGTCTTCTGTATAACGCAGGCCATATGATAGGCGATTCTTAAATTAAAGAATGACCAAGTGAAAGAGAAGTAATTAAGCAAGATATCCCATTCCTTTGAAGCAGCAGGGGCTGGCTGCTGTCAGAGACAGGATCCTGGACCAGATAGACTAGTCTGAGCCAGTATGGCAATTCCTTTGCTTTCTGTTGATCCTCAAAATACCTTGAGGAAAAAAGGAATCTGGAACTAAAAAGCCAGAAATTTGGTAGGGAAGAGAGACCACCCTGAATTTCAATAACTCCTAATAAAATCTTGGCTTTTTAAAAAATCCTTGGCTGCTGTCTAGGTTTATGCTAGTTTTTCAGTAGAGAAAGCACTTCCACTGTCTTTAAATCATAAAGTGCACACTGTGTTTTTATGAAGGGGTCTGTAAAAGTCTGCAATGTGCCAAATGGGAGAGACTCGGGGTCATGAAAGAGCACTCAATGAAACCTTGGGGGAATTAGTTAATTAGAGTGCCAGTCAGTGATGTAAGGCTTGTGATATTAAATTAATGGCTGGATTAGTCTGCTCACCCAATGCTATATCAATATGCTCCCAAGTGCTATTTTTTAAAAATAATTGTCTTGTCTGTGAAAACGCACAAGTGCTTTTATTGCACTCATCACACATTGTCCGAGTTGGACTGACCTTCACAGCCACTTCTGTAAATTACACTACTGAGGCAGTTGGCAATTTGTAGGCCAAGTTCAGCTCTGGTACTGGAAGCCGCTTCACTGATGACAGTGGAGTTACAGGAGGCCTGAGTTGGGTTTTGCATCTGTAGGATCAGATTGTCATTTGCCTTTGTGTAAGGGAACTATCATTCCCTTACTAACATTCAGTGGGGGTGTTCTGGTTGGCTGGCTCCCAGTACCAAAAGCAGGAGGGTTGATGGGAAATGAGGACCCTGAGACTGATAGTCCCCAGGGGCAATGTGGAGAGGCCAACGCTCCAGGTCAGCCTGATTGACAGGGCAGGCAGGCTAATAAGGAGTCAGGAGGCCAGGCTGGGTCCTGTCCTCTGTGTGAGCTGGAATTGCCTGGGTCAGATAGAGTGGGGCCGAGCTAAGGAGAAAGCAGGGGCCCAAGCTGCAGTCCCAAAGCCGGAGCACCACCCAGAGAGAGCAGACCTGCCCTGGGAGCAGAGGTGCTGCCTCAATTCAGAGCACAGCCCAGAGAGAGCAGACCTGTGCTGGGAGCAGAGCTGCAGCAACCAGAGCCAGAGGGGCCAGAGAAGCAGCCCAGGGAGCTGGAGGCAGAGCAGCAGCAGCAGCAGCCGTGCTGAGATAGAGTGCGGCAGTCCGGAGCCAGGTGTGGTGAGCAGCTGGGGAGAGCAAGGGGGACCCTGGGCAGCGGGCCCAGCACAGGGAGACGCCTCAGCCAAGAGGCTCTGCAGGCCAGACCTGGAGGGGGATCGTAACCCTGATAGGATGGGGGCAACCCTGGTAAGAGCAGTCCTGCCACCTAGCGCCTGAGAGCGTGTGGCCACCACCAGAGCAAGTGTCCAAGCCGCAGCATCCCTGCGGGCCAGAGCCAGGGCCTGAGGAGGAGGCCTGGGACCTACAAGAAACATACTGTGAACTGCCCTGACATTCCAGAGATGCTGTTTGTGCTGTTCCCTGCCACAGAGCGGGGTGATGTGTTTTCTCTCCCGTTTTTCCTTATTCCTTTTTAAACTAATTGTTAATTAAATAAACGGTATTGCTTTAAATCATATGTAATGATCAGTGGGTCAGGAAAGCATCCAGTGCAGAGAGAGTACCCTGAAGTGGGGACATCCTAGCCCCTGACCTAGGTGACCACGGCAAGGTTGGGGGTCGAGCCCCCCAGGAATCCTGGGACCAGCCTTGTTGGGGTTACGAGGACTCTGCCAGACAGGAGAGTGCAAGGGGAGTCCTCAAGGGCAGGGAGGCCTCTGGGTAAAGGAAGTGGGAGCGAGGACTCAGATCCTTCTGCTAGCCCATTTCACTGGGGTAGTGCAGAAGCCAGGAAAGTTCCCCACAATAGCGGGACCATTCCCCTGCCTAGATTTGCACCAGAGACACATGCAAGAAACTTCCTCTTCCTCACAATCTCAGGCAGCCTGTGCAAGATTTGCACATCAGAATGCAGTCTCTATGGGAAGAGAAGGGTCAGTCCTTGGTCCCTGCAGGGAGCAAATCACTCAGAAAGGAGTGGGGAAGATGCAGGGCCACGTCCTACCCTTCACCCAGCACCAGTCTGCAGAGTAAGGCTGGCACACCAGGGGTGCAATTTGCACCATCCTAATGAGAGATGCAGAGGGCAAATACTATGTGTGAGAATAAGCCACAGGAGATCTTGTGCCTCCTAAGCCCTGGGCAAATGGAACAATCTAATGCATAGCAGTTAAGGCTTGGGTGGGTGCATAGAGGGTGGGAGAGACAGACCTCCATTTGCCTGGAAAATAATGAGAGTTAACCAGTAGGGATGGATAAACTGGGAGAGAGTGTCTTGTGGTTACATCACAGGTCTGAGGCCTGAGAATTTAGCCTGAAAAAGAGTCAGAGAGTGGGCAAAGTGAACACCTAAAACAGAGAGGATGTGAATAAGGGCTGGAAGAGACAGATTCAGATAAAAATGCTGTACCATATCTAGGGCACCAGTTTGGCCCAACAGTTCCATTGGAATTCCAGTGGGAGCAAGACTGGGAGGCTGAATTCACCTCTGTCCTTAGTAGAAAAGGATGAAGACTTACTTTCATACAGAGAAAAACACTTGGTGGATGTAATATTACCTATAAACTAGTGGCTAGGCTTTACAGCCCTTGCTGGTGTTGGGACTCTCTTACTCATGTGAGCAGTTCCATTGACTCACACAAGTAGTCACATTAAAGGTAGTGCTTCCCAATGTGAATGAGCTGCAAAATCTCTCCATATCACAGAAATATAGGTCTGGAAGGGACCTCAAGGAGTCACCAAGTCCAGCTCCCTGTGCTGAGACAGGACCAAATAAACCTAAACCATGCTTGACAGGTGTTTGTCCAACCTGTTCTGAAAAACCTCCGCAGATGGGGATTCCACAACCTCTCTTGGTCACATATTCCAGAGCTAAACTACGTTTATAGTTAGAAAGTTTTTCCTAAAATCTACCCTAAATCTCCCTTGCTGCAGATTAAGCCCATTACTTTTTGTTCTACCTTCAGTGGACATGGTGACCAATTGATCACCATCCTCTGTATAACAGCCCTTAACATATTTGAAGATTATCAGTTCCCCATCAGTCTTCTTTTCTCAAGACTAAACATACCCTGTTTTTTTAACCTTTCCTCATAGGTCAGGTTTTTCTAAACCTTTTATCATTTCAGTGTCAATTAGAATGAACATGGCATAGTTTTGTGAACACTCCTACAAAAAAAAAAGTTGAAAGTTTTGCAAAAATCCCATCTGAAAGGGCCTAATCCAAGGACCATTGATGTCACTGGAAATCTTTCTCTTGACTTCAGTGACTGATGGATCAGACCCAAGTTCTGTGCTGATAGTGTGTGGCTTTTGGGGATTTCTTGTTGTTGCAGTCTAATTTCCATCCAACAGCACCTGTTAGATATTTTAAAAACAGCTAGGGCAATTAGAACTACTAAATGTCTCTGTGAATAAATTGCCAGCAGAAATGTGCTAGTGGCACCAAGGGATTGTGTATTTATAGGGGCTAATTAATGGGCCTAATTTGATGCTCCAGTGGAAACAACAGCTATTTCTGCTCTGACTTGTTAAATGTGAATTAGTCGCCAAAGGTTTTTTGAAATTTAGCTCCAATTAATGTAACCACTTGAATGCCTTAGACATAGACAGATAGCCAAGTAATACTCCAGTTAGCATGAACTGAAAATCTTTTGCCATTCTACTGAAAATAATAGTCTGATCTAACCTCTTAAAGTTACAACATATCGATTAATTAGAATTTCATTGTATTGGTGTGCCTGGACTCCTGTATATATTTGGAACAGCACAGTGCATTAGGGAAAACTTCCTGAATGTTTTAGGAAGAAATAAAACAAATGTTGATTATTTGTATTGCAGTAGTGTCTAGCAGTCCCAGTCATGGCTCAGAACCCCATTGTGCCAAGAGCTGAACAAATAGATGGTACTTTCCCCACAGAGCTTAAAATCTAATCTTGCCGCTGGTCTGCATCTAGGAGTGACTAAACGTATCTATAGCCCTAGTCCAGTATAGACTAGAGATATTTTGCAAATCACCATTTCAGCTCCAATGAAGTTGGGAATCTCAATGCAGACAGGCCGTTAATGCTTAAAAGGCTAATAGCAACAATGTCAACTGGACTTGACCTGAGCAACATTAGATGACAGCAATTAAAATGCTGTTGTTACTTCTTCATTCCCAATACCAGTATGGAACATTGACAGGTTTTCCCCAGTACCTATAAATCTTTCTTCTGAGAAATATTCTTCAACAGTTAAATGCTGATTGAGTTAGCTGGAAAACCATACCCCTTTCTATTTTAAGGAATCACCTCAGTTATCCACACATCTCCATGAACTCAGTCCATGAATTTTTTCTGCTTGTATGTTCATTGTCTCCCTGGTCTTTTTGTACTCTGGGCTGTTCTAGAAGAGTTGTGGACCTTCACTCACACTTTGTGACTGTTGAGAAGAAGAAAAAAAGTGGACAATGACTTGGCCTTTAGCAATTGCTTGTGAGACTGTTCTTTTGGGGTCTACATGTGGTCCCAATTCTGCACAGCATTGAAGCTTGTGCTTAAATGCCCATCCCTATTCAGCAAAGCCCTTAAGCACATGCCTAAAGTTAAGCATGTACTTAAGTGCTTTTGTCAAAGGGAAGACTGGAGCCCCACTCTTATAAGCCATCCCTATGTGTTTAGATGTATGAGGCTGACAGTGAGATCAATGTGTCTGTATCTAACTGGCTCTAGAGTAACCAGCTGACATTCTGGGCAGAAATCACATCCTGTGTCCCCATTGTGGAGATGGAGTAGGGCGGCACGTGGCTGCCAATGTAGAACTGGTGCAGAGCTGGAATCCAGCTGTTTTAATTAAAGTAAAGTATCCCAGAGTCTTGGGCAGGTGTTGATGTGATACAATTTCTGCCCAGTAAGGCTGGCTGGAAAACAAGAACTATTTTGTAAAAAAAATGCTGAGGTTTTGGAGTTTAGTTTTGTTGTGCATGGAGAGGGAGAGAAAAAATCGAGACCTTTGGAAATGTTTTATGGAGAGAGACCCACCCCAGAATAGCCAGGGGATCAGGCACATTACCTGGGATGTATGGCTTTTCAGGGTAGAGCCTTGCTCAGTCTCTGCTGGTGGAGCTGGGTCTCTCAGGTTCAAGACTCTGTTCAGTGTGATTTAGAGCAAGGAATTGAACTGGTTTCTCACATCCTAGAGGAATGCCCTACCTACCAGGTTAAGGTCTATTCAGGGGCGGGCCTCTCTCATCTTCTTCTAGTCAGAGTTGTTCCCTTGTGTATAAATAGTAATTAGGCTAGAACACGAGACTGACTTTATAGCTTGGTTACTGGGGCACTCAGCTGGCATGTGGCAGAGCTGGATTCATGTCCTTCTGTGCCTGTTTGAGGGCCCTGACCACTGGGTATGGAGTCAGCCTCGCTTTCTCTGGCCCAGTGGCTATATACAAAGTGGAAGAGCACCTGCAGGTGTGACCCAGCATGTCCAATCGCTTGGGAGCTTGGGCACTCCTGTGGGCTGTAGGAAACTCAGGTTCAAGTCCCTTTGCTAAGTTAGGCAGAGCAGGGACTTAAACCTGGGTCTCGCAGCTGACTGCCCTAACCACTGGGCTATTCCAGAGACTCAGACACACCCCTCCTGTAAAGTTTGTGGTCAAAACTGGTAAATTTCTGCAAAATGTTTTTGGTTTTGACAAATCAACATTTTCTGACGTTCCCCTCCCCTCACACACCAAGTTCCCTAACTGCTCTACTGCCCAGTGTCAGCTAGTTGCCCCAGAGCCCATGCAAAATAGACACAAGATACTCCGACAGCCTATCAAAGGGCCTGAACAACTTGACTGGATATAACCCTGGTGTGCTAATCAGTCAGATAAAGACTGGTTTCTTTACTGATTCTGCTGTCCCCAGCTTGGGCAGGGAATAAGGTCAGAATAACACTGAGTAACACCCTCCCCCCCAACTCTGGGGGTGTCATCATTCACACTATGACCTACTGGGTAATTGTAACCCCCTCATCCTCCTTACTGGCTTGGTGTTCTCTCTACCCCTTTATACGTTTCCTGTAGCTTCAATGTGGTGACCTGCTGCAGTTGTTAGTGGCCCTTGCTAACACTACTACTACTGATTCCCAGGTGAGTATGTTTGGGCTATAACCACCCAAAGCTATAAGCTAAACTGTGCGCAGAGGGAGAGGAAAGTGAAAGCAATCCTACAAAACTCCAGTCAGCACTTTATGGTTCTCATCCACACTGTCACAACTCCACTGAATAGGGATAGACTACTAGAATATGGGCCTATCTGAGGTAGACTTACATGATTTCATTTCCATTCTTGATGTGGCCTAGCAAATGTTGACAATGCACATCTTGCCCTTTCAAATAGTTCACTGATTCAGAAGTTTATAGACAGCTTAGTCATTTTTGTTTTCTTCTAGTGTTCCTACAACACTGATACTCTAGCTGTCAAATTCAGTCACATTTTTTGAGCAAGAAAACAAGAGCCTAAGCATTAGCGTCTCATGTTTACTGAGACTACTAAATGGGACTGTTTAACTTGAGCTGAATTATTCTTTCAGTACCTGTTGCGTTTTTCTTCGTTGACAAGGTGACCATAGTATCTTCATGCTCTTGATATCCAGGTTATCTTTACTGCATACATGGAGGACAACAATTTGAGACAACTCAGAGGAAAGCAACAAAAATAGCAAAAGCTTTTGAAATTAAGATCAATGAATTCAGGTTAAGAGAGCTGGCCATGTTTATTCTAGGGAAAAGAAGCCTGAGGCAAAAGGGAAATGTCTACAGATATGTGAAAAAGGGTGTTGGGGACAAGGTTCAGTTAAGTATAAGCCTGATTTAACACAATATCCCAGTTAACCATGTACTCTTAGCACTGATGGTACATTGTATGGTAGTGTACTCTTCACTGCATGAGCCTGGAGGTTCCCCAGTTTTGAAGCAAATCAGGACTGGAATGGGTTGACTGGCCAGCATCAAAGTTTACACTCTGGATTTACCAACCCCAGAGCACAGTGGAGAGAATGGCAGACAGCTTTGAAGACATTGATGGGGGGTAGAGAGGCAGAGCAAGCTGACATTCTTCTCACTGTGATCCAGGGTTCGAGGACCTGTTGAATAGGATTTCAAGTTGGCTGCTTGTGGGGAGCTAATTCCAAGCTAGCTGGTTCTGTCTCCACTGGGTTTAACTTCTGGGCCTTGAATCCCCAAATTCCTAACCAATCTGTTTTTCTAAAAGAATTGTTCTGGAGGTACCTATTTATTAGTTATAGCATTTTAAAAACATAATATCCCTCATAGTAATTACGAATTTAAAAATATTTCAATATATTTGTGGCCTGATCCAATGCCATTGAAGTAAATGGAGGTCTTTCTGTCGACTTCAGTGGTCTTGGGCTTGCCCTTGATTGTTTTCTTCACCCAATCTCACTGATGTGTCAATGTCTCTAAAACATTGAGGCAAGGGAAAATGGCAGTTGTGAGGGCATAAGGAAATCAAGCTCATGGAGAAAGATGCTTCTTCAGACAAATCTTTCAAGGCTAGACCCATCAGCAGTATGGACTGATAGATCCATCCGTGGTATGAAGATAGGAAAGTACTCAATGTACTCACCAGCTGTTGAGCACTTGAACTAGTATAGGCCCATCTTAATGCAATTGGTTATGACAGTTGAATGGCAATCAGAACACAGAAACCTGGCAATGTAATATTCAGGGAGGAATGGAGAATTTCAACAATGGGATCTTTTGTCAATTACTGCTGGGAAATATTTAGAAACCTACGGTGAGAGATGTTTTTTTGGCTTTGGTTTCAAAGCCAGATTAGTATATTTGGAAAAAGTTGCTTTAGAAATAAAAGCAGATTCCAACAAATATTGAAATGGGCCAGTTAATTTGTGAAGTCCCCATTGTGTCAAGCTAGAAGATTCAGTGGAATACTCTTCTGTTATGGTGTATTGAAGCAGACAGAAAGCTATTGATACTTCCCTTAGCCTGGGGGCCATGTGAACCTGAGTTGCGTCTCATTAGATCATAATGAACATCCTCAGGGGTAGATTGGAAATGTAGTGTCTAGAAAATATAAGGTGGTGTTTTGCATTGTGTATATAATCACAGGTTTATACATATGGTAAGAGTTTGGGCTATATGAAAGGTTATGTTGTAGTGGCACATTTGATAGACTCATGTTGATGGCATGTTTATCTTTAATGAGTTCTAATGGTTCTGTAATTTTAGTACTAATAGACCATTCCTGTGGCTTTCTTTATAATATGGAACCTGAACAGTATCTTGTAAGTATTTTGGCATATGTTCCAATTGGATGAGAGGATCAATTGAGGGGTGAAATCAAATCATATCAGAGAATATGCCAGCAAGAGCACATCGTGTGGATAATGTTAAAGCCAATATACTATAACCATAGGGTTAATGCTATTACTGGGATTGAATTCAGAATGTTGCTCATTTTTAATCCCTGTCTTCTGTGCAATAGTTTGCTTGCATTAGTTATAGTGAGCAGACATATAACAGAAGGGGCTTGAAACAGACCATCCTGAACTGAAACATAATATATAGATGATGGAGACTTGTATGAAGAAATGTGTTTGGTCTTGACCTTATTAGCCTGCAGAGTGCTGAGCATTCTGGTTCCAGTTCAGCAAAGCTCTCAAGTACACACATAACTTTAAGCACACAGAGGGGACTTATTTGTAGCCTTAAAGATAGGCATGTGCTTCAATGCTTTGCTGGCCTGGGACCCTATTGCACAACCAAGCGTATGTTAGACTAGGTAGAAATATATTATCTAATATTCACATCCATCTCATGTAAACAACTGCTGTGCACCTGCTTCAGAAAGGAAACTGCGCTCTTACAACATAATGGAAGAGCCTTTTCCAGCTTCAATCTAAAATGTGCTCCTAGGGCTCAATCCTGCACCCATTGAAATCCTTGGCACAGATCCCATTGACAGGATCAGTCATGTTTTTCTCTCCAATGTATTCATAAAGAGTTGGATTATTTAGGGGCAAATTATGTTCCCAGCACTCAGACTGAGTAAATGGGCTCGGGGCTCAGGGTCTCTGCAGTGGCTTAATGCGGGATTCCTGCTGCTGGCTGTCAGAGCAGTAGAGGAACCACACTATGGCCTCAGTGCTGGTGTCACTTCCATAGTCTTTGTGAACCCACCTCACACAGGTGGCAGTTAACGGCTGATGGATCTAGGTGTCTTTACTGCCCATCCCCCAAAGAGCCACTGCATATAGCTTCTGAAGCAGCACTCATTAGTGAGCAGCACAGGATATGCACCATCTACATGGCCTCTGCCTTCCTGGGCAGCGGGACTGCAGAGCTGGAAGGAGGAGGCTTTGAGGTTTGTTCATCCAAAGCAGATCTTGCTGTTTGTAAATAACTGTGCACACTAAAAATTGGAGCAGTAACAGTTTCATGATCCACATTGTACCAAATAAAGTTTTATGAATCTGAGGTTAATCTTAAGTTTTTCTTTTCTCTAGATGAAGAGACCTGCTTCTGACAGCGAACTCATCAGTTCTGTTATGGGCATACAACAATGAGCTGAAATGCCAATTAAAAAAAATTAGCTGTATTTTACTTTCTTTGGAATTGTATGCTTGCTATGCTCTCTTCGATATGTTGTTCCTGGCAAGCAAAAAGTGTGATGAAAATGTAGTTTGGAGATGGGAAAACTGAGCTACAATACTTAACCAAAAAAAAGTCTTTATTCGTTTCTTAATTTTTTTGGACTTCAGTAGTCATCAACAACTTTTTTCTTAGATGAGTTCATGGGGAAATATTCTGTGTTTTAAAATTTATTTCAAAGTGCGTGGGCATATAACATTACTCAAGTGCTAGTAGTCAAACATAAGAACAAGCTACTTGCAAACATTCTAGTTTGGAGACCATTTGTTGGTTTAGATTTTAGGGTTTGTCTGCACATCATGACAGTAAATCTAGAATAAGATAGGGTATGAATGTAAGGAGGATTAAGTATTCCTGATTAACCCCATGTGTGGATGCTCTTATTCCGGAATAAGAAAGCCTTATTCTAAATTAGCTTAATCTGCTTCCAAACTGGACCCATTTAATATGAAACGGATTAAGCTAATTCAGAATAAGGCACTCCACTTTTATTCTGGAATAACAGCATCCACATAGAGTTAATCAGGAATAGCTATTTAAGAATAACTCCTTGTGTAGTCAAGCTCTTACTATACTGTTTCCATATGCCAAGGATATCAAATGGAAAGCCAATAAATTATACCAATTGTAAAATCCTACTTCAAATTTAGCACTCCATTGGACTAGGGTACTGATCTGGAGTCAGTAAATGTGGATTCTAGTCTAGGCTCTGCCAATGGCCCGCTGCTTCACTTTGGACAAGTCACTTAACTTCTCTATGTCTCAGTTTCTTCATCTGTAAAATGGGCAGAAATTACAGTCTTGGGTAAAGTGCTTTGGAATCTATAATTCCAAAGTGCTATATAAGAGTTAAATATTATTAATTTATAGTTAATCTGTTAAGAAAATAGATCACAAGGAAGCTTTTTAGGACCAATTTTCTTAATACATTATATAATTTTCATGAAAGATTAACAAGTCCAATAATACAAATGGTAGTACCAGTATTGTTTTAATGTAGCTCAAGGGTGGTCAAAACTATTGGAAATGTGAGCCGTATAATGATTACAGATGGAGACTCTCTGGCTTCAAATATCAGAGGAGAGTTGTTCCTTCCCTCGAGTCAACACATTACATTACCTCAGACTACTGCCTTTTTACTTGCCACCTGTTTAATGCAGCCCTAGAGGAATTCATTTGAAAGTCTGTTTGATGCTACATATTTTAATTCATTTTACAAGGAATTGTGTATTTTTATAACTTTTATATGTTCTTTTGTTTATCCCATATTTGGGGAGAAATGAACCATTAAGAAAATGTACTACATCTGCAGCGGAAAGCTATTGTGAACTGAATTTGGACTTACACATATTAGTACAGCTGTAAATTAAGAGCATGTTCTAGTGATCTGGGTTCAGGACTGGGAGCCAGGAACTCTCATCTTGGCTCTAACACTGATTTTTTTCTGTGACCTTGGGTGAGTTATTTAACATCTTCACAATACTGGCTTCAGATTCTTTGAGGAGGTCCTCTGTGAAACGTGAAGTGCAAGACCCCAGCCAGCTGCATGCTTGGTAGCCCTGCTATTGCATATCCTCATACATGTGTCTGACCTGTCTTCAGCCTACCTGTAACCTACCTGCAGCTGTGGTGACTTCTTTTCTTTCTTGTCTGTCAGGCTCCAAAGCCTCTGGTGACCTTCCATGCCTTCATGAACTGGGAGAGCCAAGAGGTGGAGCCAGAGAACCATTTCCTATTTCGGCAGTGGTGGAGGGCAGTAGGGGAATCCAGCCTCCACTGCAGGGCCGCCCAGAGGATTCCGGGGGCCTGGGGTCTTCAGCGGCGGGGGGCCCCTGCTTCAGCGGTAATTCGGCAGCAGGGGTCCCTTCCAATCCGGGACCTGCTGCCAAAGTGCCCCGAAGACCCTACTGCCGAAGACCCGGCTGCACTTTGGCTGTGGTCCCGCTTCGGCGGTAATTCGGCGACGGCGGGCCCCCGCCATGGGTCTTCGGGGAACTTCGGTGGTGGGTCCCTGAATGGAAGGGCTCCCTGCTGCTGAATTACCACCAAAGACTGGGCTGCACTTCGGTGGTGGGTCCCGCTTCGGTGGTAATTCACCTGTGGGGGGTCCTTCTGCTCTGGAGCGGAAGGACCCCCTGCTGGTGAAGACTGGGAGTGGAAGAAGCTCTGGGGCCCTGGGCCCCATGAGAGTTTTCTGGGGCCCCTGGAGCGAGTGAAGGACCCTGCTTCAGGGGTCCCGAAAAACTCTCTTGGGGGCCTGGGGCAAATTGCCCCTCTTGCCACCCCCCCTCTGGGCGGCCCTGCTCCACTGTGGTTTACTGACCAGAGTCAAACAGGACCAGTGATGTGGAATTGGGAGTGGTGCTGTCACTGGCAGGGTTGGATGTTTGCATGTGGCTGGGGCCTACAGAGTGGGGTCCTATTCAGTCACGTAAGTTTTGTAGGCCTAAGACACCCAATACATCTGTGCCTCATTCCCCCTTCTGCAAAATGGAGATGATACTTTCCTACCTACTTCAGAGTGGTGTTATAAGTGTTAATTACATAATGGTGTCATAGGACTTGGTCTAACTCTCACTGAAGTCAATGGAATGTGGGTTATATCCTTAAAGTTGGACATGTACAGTATGTTTTGAATGATTCTTTGTGCAGGGGAAAGTCTGGAGATTACAGTGCTCTTTCCTTTATTGCCGTTTAATGGAGGCAGAAATGAGACCTGTCCATTAAGACACACTGTAGCCATACCTTGGAACTCCCTGCCAGTTCATTCTGCTTCCTTTAGTAGCAGGCAATGAACTGATGAACCCTTCCATCCCCCTGCACAGAGTAACTTAAAAAAATGGACTTAGAACAAACAAAGTGCAATATGACTGCTCTCAGAGCTGTTCCTGTCAGTGCGAGAGCCACAGAGGGCATTTGAGAACTTTGTCCCTGCGTCTCTGTTTTCTGTTTGTGGGCTCTGGCTGCGACCTCTCCCTCAGCTGTGTGGTAAACTCTAATATCAGGAAAGAGCAGGTGTGCTCCACTGCCTCAGTGTGGAGTGTGGTCCGAGAACTACATCCTTTCTTTGGGGATCAAATTGCTACTCCTAAAACCCACTGCAGATCTGACCCAAGAAGGGCCCCAGGATGATGCAGGAACCAGCATGGGAGCAGGGAAGAGTCAGTTGATCAGGCATCTCCCTGCCCCGCAGCGTGGTTGATGTCTTTTCCCACCACCACTGTGGGCCAGGCTGGATGGGATGGGGTTGAAGCAAGGAGCAGAGCCCAGATGGCAAGAAGCCCGCTTTCAACCCCCCCGGAAAAGACATCAAGTTGCCTGGGCATTCAGCTGCAGCTGAGGCTGCTTGAAGCCCTGTCCCTCAACCCTCAGCAATCAGGCTCTTTCACTAGGAGGGCAGCATTCCAGGATGGCCCAAATTTCATGAACCAGGTAGTCAGTAAGGGGCAAAAAGGCCCACACTTTCCATTCCTTCCCTCATCCTTCAACAAGGATGTTGACCAGCAGGTGTACACCCTAGCTCCCCAGTGCCACCCCTCATTGACTGGGTTACCCAGTCTCAGTTGACACTGTGAGCCCCCCATATCCCACTGACTGGGCTCCTTGGGCCCTATGCTCAGTCCATGGGCTGCCACTCCTTCCCTCTTTCCTCCAACCAACTGGCCATGGAAGGACAAGAGGGAGCACAGCTCGGAAATGGAGGAACAGACAGGCAGTAAAGGACCTCTTGGCCCACCATTTACTTCTGTTCATTTCCCCTGCTCCATTACCAGTATGTGAGTCAGTCCTAATGTAACTGGCCTTACCATCTACTATGGGATTCAATGAGACCATGTGTTTTTTTGCTTTTTTTTTAATGTTGTCTTGTTCTCTGTGGGATCAAACGAGACCAAAAGGCTGCTCCATATGCAGGCTTTCCCGGTCCCTCACTTGACTGGTGACTTAGGAAGCATCTGTAAAATTCAAAGCTTACTTGGAGATCATCTCAAAACAGTGAACTCCATGTGTAACGCTTATTTCTATGGCTCAGCAGTGTGTGTGTGTGTGTTGGTGGTGGGAATGTTCTCCTTTCAGATTCCCTAATCACAGATATAACTTCAGCACATGGAGGCCATTCTGCTTGTTCTACAAAGAAGGGAAAAACCTTATAAGATCAGAGTACACTCCACAGCTGAGTCCTTAAATTCATTCTGCCCTTCTTTCCCCCCACCCCCACAATGAATCTTAGAAACTGAGAAAGAAAGGAAGACGGGTAGTAAAGGGGTTGGATCTTCTTCTGGCTCAGGTGCCAGAAGAAGTAGAAAAGACAGGTAGTGAGACTACCTGCAAGTATTTTCCGCCAGGTTTGGAATCAGAAGCATACATCCCTCTCCATGCACCTCTGAAGGAAATGATTAAGGCAAACTGGGAGAATCCAGCTAAAGCAGAGCATTTGGAAAGGCTAGCTAAAAAGCACTGAAATGTGCACAGATCTAAAGCTGACTCGGTCAAGATCCCAAAAGGAGATGAGAAACTCCTTTGATTAGTTAAGGATACAAGCATGTCAGTAGATAAGGACTTCCTGCCTAAAGATTTGGCAGAAAGGAAAACTGAAACCTCCTTAAGGATGAATTTTGAGGTCACTTTGCCCATTATACATGCTTCAGCTGCATCCATTTCCTTTGCTGGAGTTGTTCTGGCCTGGATGCATGCTCTTTCTCTTGGTGTTGCACTGAAAACCAGAAAATCCTTTGGCCTGGGAGCCACAATAAAGAAAAACCTTTGGCAGCAGTTTTCATGGTGGACATGTCTATGGATGGTCTCTAAGGTGAGTGCCATAGGGTGTCACTCTTTGATGTGAGATCAGTTGTGGCTGAAGTCTTGAAAAGTGGACCTTCAAATCAACAGTGGCTGGTCATGGCAAAGTATACAGGAGGTAGGCTTTCCCAGGACCCTACAGATCAAGTAGCTGCAGAGCAATCTGAGAAATCAAATACTTTATTGGCTACAAAGGGATTCCAGATCATTCTACATATCCCAGCATTCCCTTCACCCCTATTCAATGAGGAATTGTGGGAGTCAACCAAGGGTGAATGTCCGAGCAGATTGGCTGAGCAGAGAAAGGATAGATCCAGGAATCTGCATCCCAAGGTATTCAAACAGATGGTCAGTAGACCAAAAATTCTGACAAAGAGGATTCAAAATTTGTTGGCTTGCCACTATCTGAAGCCAAAATTAAAGTTACTGTGCACTTGCAAGTGTTTATGTACATATTATCTGTTTTTTTCCTGTTAGTTTGTGAGTAGACATAACTCTGGTGAAGGTGCTTTGGAAGTCTCTTAAACTGACAGGGGCCTTCAAGGGTACATATACACCCAACCTACCTTGATTGACTGCTCTGGCTTCTGCCTTCAGTAAGCTGCAAAGAGAAGAACCTCATAATAGGTCTGTGGACTTCCCCACTAGGAAAAAAGGAAATGTTCAGTGAGCAAGATATATGTTCCTATTCCCTTCTGTGGTGAACATGAAAAATGTAGATTTGATAAAATGGCTTGAAATCATTATAGAGCAAGTGCACCATTTTTACCCACATGCGGAAGTGCTCTCCCCAGCATCCCACATGAGAAATTTGGCTGTTTTATGTATGTCTTTTTTAGTATGTATTTTAGATATGTGAGAGACAACTTCCATGTCATGGTGGTCAAGGTTTTTAAAATTAAATTCAAGTTGGTGTGCTCAGGGACTCACAGAACTCAGTTACACATGTTGCATAGGTCAGACCCCTAGAGGATGTATATCAGCATAGCTTCCTGGATTGAGAATCTGGCCTATTATGTGTATCACATAGACCAATGCATGAGATGTATTTTTTAGAGGGACTGGAGGGAAGGGAATTTAGGTCAGAGGTCATAAAAATAAACTCCAAGGATGCTGAATGAGAAAAGAACAGCATATTAGAAAGCAATTTCATAGGCAATCTTATGTATGGTGCAGAATTAAGCTTTAATTGGAATGCTTGTGGAGCTGGGTGTGGTCTTCAAGGTACAAATAGCTGTTTCTTACAATTTACAAAATAGATTTGGAGAAACCATCTGGAAACAGTTAGGGCAGGTGAAACAATGTGAGGAAATGTGTCCAGAATGTTATCTTTTATGCTGCCAATTCTGTCTTCCAGACAAATGGCAAATGTGTGTTCCATGTTGAAGCGAGAAGCCAAGAGAGAAAGTGGTAGGTGTCTTTATGTCTTTATTTTGCCTCTGGGAGTGAGGTTTAAATTCAAACACATTATGATGGCTGCTTCACTTGCCAACATGGTGGATATAAGGAAAACAAAGGCAGTCAGTCGTAGTCTGTCAAAGAAAATAAAAATGGCTTACTAGTATTATTATTGTATTTATAGAGCCAGATCATCAGCTAGTCTATGTCAACATAGCAGCTCTATTGGTTTCAATGATGTTACACTGATTTATACCGGCTCAGGATTGGGACCATTGTGTTCTGTGGCAGTACCTGAAGAGCCTATTAGGATTCAGAGCCCCATTGTAGGAGGTACTGTACAAATGAGACAGTCCTTGCCGCAGAAAGCCAAGCAGCTAGGATTTTGACAATAGGCAGTGGGTGAAGAACCAGACAAAAAGGGATGGAATGTTGGGAAGACAAGACATTTGTTCACTAAGAATTACTTAAAATTAGTAAATGTTAACCACATAACAAAGGTAGTAAAATATTTCTAAGAGAGGTGAATACCCCGAAGACTATACATGATGTAAATGCAGACAGAGAAAGAGATGATCTAGAGGCCTGATTCAACTGCCACTTAATGGAAAGACTCTCATTGACTTATGTGGGAGATGGATTGAGCCCAAAGTGTTTAAGCACAGATTCTAGAATAATAATCCTGGCTCTGAGCCCTGAATCCTGTGGCAAATCACTAACCTCTCTCCCTCAAGTTCTCCATGTTATGGCAGACACCTCTTCTGTTGCAGGGAGTGTGTGCTCTAGCCATGCACCCCTCCCTCCATATATGTCCTAAAGAACCATAAAGGCATAAACACCAGAGACCAAATTGATCCCTGTTATATTTCCATTGAAGCTGATGGAATTCCACCAGGGATAATTTTCTTCCCTGAGCAACTGCAGATGGGGTTTGCCCACCCATCAGCAGTTTGTACAGTAGGATAACCCTGATCTCAAGAATGCTTTAGTGGTTACTGATTTGTGAGCGGACATTCACAGTCTGTCTGCAAAAAGCTTTTACTGCAGTCAGTTTTTTTAAATATATAACCCCTACATCTCTACTTTCTGCTTTCCCCATTGACTAATTAAGAGATTTGATCTTTCCCTTTGCCTGTAGGGCAGCTTCAGCCAAGAAGACTTGAATGTTTCCCTAGATCAGTGGAAAACTACCATTTTAGAAAAAGGTTAATAAAATCCTAACCAAAGAGCCCACCAGAATTCTTAGAAAACTTGCCAGATCTCTGCAGGATGGGCTGAAACACTAGCTGTCCCAGGGCAGCATTTTTCACTGGGTCTCTTCACATCAAATAAAACACACCTCCGGGCATGCTTGTGTTTCAGTACTTTTAATAAGGGAAGCTATTGCACCCCTGCTGAAGAAACAAGGATTTAACATCTTAGAATGGGCTGCCAAAAAAAGAAGAAGGTATTAATATAATTATCTTCAGAACAAAAATGGAAAAATGAATCAGCAAGGGAATCTGGGCAAATCAACATCAATTATTAGTTACCATATTAACTTGAGGTAGAAGTGGCAATTTTATCCCAAGAATTTCCCACAAGATTTTATTTCAGTCACAAATTAAACAAATGTATTTTATTTGGGGGGAGGGGATAGAACATGGTCAAATAAATTATTTTTGAACCACTCTACCCATGTTTGTGACACAAGACAGAGAAGCAGAGTTAGAAGAGTTTTACCTTAGTCTATCTCTCTCTCTTTAAACTTTGGCTCAAACACATTTTATCTGATCTCTCTGAAATATTATGGGGGATATAGAGTAGGATGCATGAACTAGTCTTATTCCCAAAGTAACCCAGAATCTCTGCAAATATTTTGAATCCATGCAACTGAATGAATCTTCTTTTCTCTTCTCTAGCCATGTTTCCTTTACCCGTAAAGAAGTCACAGTAGATCTATCCTTTCTCTGTTGGGCCTAGACTAGTTTCTTTTTTCATTCCACTGGGATGTGAGACAAGAAGAAACCATCTGGATCCAGCAGGGAACACTAGACAGATGCTAGGTCCTTAGGCTTTTAATTGGGTTATGTCTGCCTGGGATTAAATATGGGGCATGTGTGGGAGAGGATGGGGAAAGGGGAGCTTTCCTGGCCCAAATCAGTGTGTTTAAGTGCTTTGCTGAACTAAAGGCTAGATGAAAAAAGGGGGTGGGATACCAGGCTATGTGATTGGACTGGGAGTACATAAGAGCTGCCATACTGGGTCAGAGCAATGGTCCATGTGGCCCAGTGGCCAGTAACTGAGTTTTATGGACAGTGTACAGGACAGGGCAATTCTGAAGTGATCCACCCCTGCCTTCTACTCCTAGCTTCTGGACATCAGAGGTTTAGGGATGTTCTGAGCATGGGGTTAGATCCCAGACCATTTTGACTAATAGCCATTAATGGACCTATCCTCCGTGAACTTATCTAGTTCTTTTTTGAGTCCAGTTATTCTTTTGGCCATCACAAAATTCTGTGGCAATGAGTCCCACAGGCTGACTGTATATTGGATGGAAAAAGTACTTCCTCTTATCTGCATTAAACCTCCTGCATATTAACTTCATCAGGTGATCCCTGGTTTTTGTATTGTGGGAAAGGGTAAATAACACTTCTCAATTCACATTTTCCAGAACATTCCTGATTTTGTAGACCTCTATCATGTCCCCCGTTAGTCTCTTTTCTAAGCTGAACAGCCCTGAACTGTTTAATCTCACTTTCTGAGGAAGCTGTTCCAAACCCTTGATCATATTTGTTGCCCTTGAGGCCATAGCAGTGAGGCACAACCTAAAGCAGTACTGAGGCTGTTTCTAGGTGTTCTGGAAGCCAAGTTGGCCCCTGGATGGCTCAGCTGAGGCACCATATTAAGTAAATTATAGGGTATTATATATGTTTGACAGTTCATTTTTGGGCGTGAACTTGAATGTTCTTCTGAGGTTCTCTTATCCAGTTTGGGGAGCTCCTCATAAAATGCCCATAATGCTTAAAATCACCACTGATGTTTGTTTTCTACTTTACCTGCAGATATGTTAGATTCAAGTTGCAACTGAACATCAGCTCCTGAAACTAAAATGATGGTACCTGTTAAGTGCGCACACTTTACATGTGATCTGGCCCACTTGCCCATCTGAAAATGCCATCAGTGGATCATCTCAGCTGCACTGAGTGTGGAGGGGTGAGTGGAGGCAGTTCTGCAATATTATGGTGCATCAGAGCTGAGCCAGCCAGGGAAAAGCCTCCATAGTGCTTGAGGTTGTGCCTGGCTGCCTATGACCTCAAGAAGCCATTCCGGCAGCCAGGGAATACCAAGGGCACAGAATAACCCAGGCCTTGCCCCCTTTCTTACAGAATGCCCTCTGCACCCACCACTCCAGAATTCCTCTTGGGCAGGGGGAATGTTCTGGAAGCTGGTTAAGACAGCTTTGCAGTGCAAGGGGGCTTTAGTGGGACTGAGAATCTGGCCCCATGCATAATAATCTTCTTAGTAGACCTATTTTAACAGACTATTTTCAAGTTTTTACTTCAGCAACGGTCATGGAGCGATAAACATTAACTGTCTCCATCTCAAATGAATTTTGGTATACAACATAGATGTAACTGTGGTTTATATATTTTATAGCACCAAGCGTAATATTAAAATATGAGTGTCACAAAACAGCATAGTGGTCATCAGTTTTAATCAGTCAGACGATAGCATATTAATGAGGCTTAGGTGTATGTCCAATGAATCTGTAGTCTAGTTCAGAAAACAAACACAGAGTTCAATATTTTGAACAGTGATGATTTCCTGTCAAACTATAAGTAGCTCTGGGTTCCTGAAAAGTTTTTGTTTGTTTATTCAGTCATTATAATGAGAAACCTTAAACAGTCGGTGTAGTAGCAATCATGGAGGTCACTATAGGAAACACACCCTGATCCTGTCACGTGAGCAGGGCTGGCTCTAGCAATTTCGCTACCCCAAGCACGGCGGCACGCCGCAGGGGGCGCTTTGCCGCTTGCCAGTCCCGCGGCTCCGGTGGACCTCCCACAGGCTTCCCTGCGGGGGGTCCAGTGGTCCCGCGGCTCTGGGGGCCTCCCGCAGGCATGCCTACGGATGCTCCACTGGAGCCATGGGACCAGCGGACCCTCTGCAGGCATGCCTGCAGGAGGTCCACCGGAGCCGCCTGCCGCCCTCTCGGCAACCGGCAGAGCGCCCCTCGCGGCGTGCCGCCCCAAGCACATGCTTGGCGCGCTGTGGCCTGGAGCCGGCCCTGCACGTGAGCATTACAGATCTTAAACATTCCAGTGAAAAAGCACGGGGTTAGAATAAGAATGGGGGAGTGATTCCCAGAAGGATGGATTTAAGACTCAGGGAAGCCCAAACTCCCCCAAATCCAATCAGCATTTTCCTTCTACCAGATGCAATCTCATCTGCCTTTCATTTCCCTCTCAACAAGAGGAATTCTCTATTCATTGTATAGGACTGTCAGTTTGTCACCTCTTTACCAGCCTAAACTGTGTGTGGGGAAAAGAAGAGAGTGTTTTTTGTTTTCAGCAGAATCCACACAATAATAATGTGTGTGTAATTATACTGAGAAAAGTGGATGTTCTCCTGAGCAAATGTCTTCACAGCAAGGCTGAAGAGTTTGTTTTTCTGTGACTGGTCTTCATCAATTTTATGCAAGTCCACATTCAGTGTATAACAGAGTAAAACCAGTATAGTGAGGGTTTAGGTATAGCTCAGATCGCTGCAGTTAAAGAAATTACTCTCTCTAGTCTTGTCCAGCAGAGGCTTCTGTAATGTAAAGCAGAACTGTCAAGCGTGAAGATGAGAAAGCTGGAGCCATGGAGGATGACTGTTCTTCAGTCAGCATGGTGTTGTCACTATGTCTCAGTGAATATTACACTGAAGATGGCAAATGTCCACCCGTGTACTTGGCACTGTGACTTTAGAACATACAGTAAGTAACAAATACGTTCTGCACACTATGCCTTCAGATTATTTCAGGCCCAGCCCAGGAGGCCTATCGTTGCTACCTTAGAACAGAACCAAAGGTATTTTATAAAGGAAAAAAAAAGTCACGGTTATAGGCCTCCTTTTGTAATGACCAAAAGATAACAGTGAATGATGGGCAGTGTGCCAACATAAAAACAATTCTGTTTCACCAGCAAACATCACCATAAAACTACGTGAGTTGAGCTCTTTCCAGTTTGAAAAACTGTACCCTTTTGCTGGAAAAATAACTATCTGACCTCTTCCAGACAGAACAAGAATGGGTGCCCAGATCCAGCTGTTTTCAAAAACCTAGTATCACAGACAGGGCAGTAGGAAGTACCTTGCATGCAAGATAAGAATGCTATGGCTAGATTTTCTTCCTACCAAAAAAATGCCCCCATTTGTAACCATTTGTCCTATTGAACTCTGAATAACTGACATAGCAGAGCATGTTAAATTAATGATCTATTGCTGGCTCTTACCCTCCTGTTAATATATGGGCTCTGAGAAAAAAAGGTTTATATTGGAATACCATGAATACAAGGTGAAAGTTAACTGCAGTGTCACTTCACCTTTTATGTCCTTTCACTATAATATGGAGGTTCAATATGCCATGTTGTCTCCTCTATTCAATACTTTTCTTCTTTTGGATAAATTAGTTCACTGCCTTAATTTTTTCTAATGACTGGCCCATTGAAAGTGTAACACTGACATATGGTGGTTGTCATCGAACCTGGGGCCTCTGGAACTTAGTGCATGAGCCTCTACTGCATGAGCTAAAAACCATATGGCTGTTAGCTAAAGCTGTAAAGCAAACTCATTAATCTCTCCCTAAGTGGTCTCGGTGCCACTAGGTGGGACAGAACACCACACCCAGGAGGTGTGTGGGTTACATACTTCCCCTAGCTGAGGAAGTACATCCCGAGCTTCAGAGACTTTTCAGTTGAACTCCCGGACGAGCCCCAACTTGTAACATCTGAGTCCCAGCTTGTAACACTGACAGACCCCGGTTGTCAGTGGGCAGGATTGAATCTGGGACCTCTTAGTGCATGAGCCTCTACTACATGAGCTAAAAGCCAACTGTCCCTTAGAGATTAATGAGTCTGCAGTGCAACCTTAGCTAAGTGGTCTTGGTGCCACTAGAGAGGACAGAACACCACACTCAGGAGGTGTGTGGGTTACAAAAGCCAAGGCCGGCTCCAGGCACCCACGCAGGAAGCAGGTGCTTGAGGTGGCCAATGGAAAGGGGCAGCATGTCCAGGTCTTTGGTGACAATTCGGCGGCAGGTACCTCAGTCCCTCTTGGAGGGAAGGACCCACCGCTGAAGAATGAAGTGGCACAGTAGAGCTGCCACCGAAGTGCCACTGATCATGGCTTTATCTTTTTTTTTATTTTGCGTCTTGGGGTGGCAAAAAAGCCGGAGCCAGCCCTGACAAAAGCAAACAAGTAAAATAATATCAGGTGAACAACTTGTAGCTGTAACCACACCATATCTTCAAACAAAGTAAATGCTAAATTGTTAGAGAGCTCTGGTGTCCACACTGCAGGACACAGACTTGAGTCAAGCCAGCCATACTTCAGACTCCCTAGCACCCTTCCAAAACATAGCTATTGTAGGCCTTTGACTGTGACACACTGTGGGAAAGCTTGACTCTCTACCCAGCACATTACAGGATGTTTGAACAGCCACTAACACATCCTACCATGCTGTGTGCTCCCAGCTACCAGAGTCAGTAACATGGAGGCAGCGCCTTTTGAAGATTTTCTCTTGCTTTTGCTTCCACTTCTATGTCAAGAACCAGTCACAGCTTTGTGACACGAGTGGACATTTTGGCAGCATCTTCTGACCCACCAAAGGCTCCTGGCAGAACTTCTGATGGAGCAGCAGAAGGCAGAGGAGTAGTCCCCAGGCATGGCAGACTCAAACTGACTGATGATGCTTATAACACACAGCTGCTGATGCCCCCTATGGGGCAGGGCCACAAACATTGGACTCAGTGGACTCACATCATCATACAGACCTGAGATGACTAGCAGTGGGTCCAGAACTTTCACATGAATAAAGCTACATTTCTGAAGCTTTGTGAGTAGCTTGCTCCAACATAAAGATACCTGCAAGAGGGTACTTTTGCCAGTTCAGGTTGCTATAACAGTCAGGAGGCTGGCTGCCCCAGACTGCTACAGGTCCATTGCCAACCAGTTTGGTGTTGGAAAGTTGCCTCAAATCTCCAACACCAATTTACTCACAGTCAATTGGGCACAAAAGATATTCCTGAAGTAATTATTGGCTTTCAGAAAATAGGGTTTCCTAACTCATGTACCCATAATTTGCCCTTCTCAAGGAGCACATGAGTACTTAAACTGCAAAGGGTACCTCTCCATTGTTCTGCAGGCCCTTGTGGACCACAGAGGGCAATTCATGAATTTCAACATGGGTTGGACTGGGAAAGTTTATAATATCAGGGATTTTCGCTGGTTGGGAGTCTATAGCTATTGGCGGTCTGGAACCCTATTCCCACTTTTAAATTACATTGTTATAAAACGAGTTACTGTCCCCTGTTATTCTGGGGTCCCCCCGTCCCTTCTTTGGCCTTTACTTATGAAACTGTACCTTGATTTATGAGGCCCTGGCAACAGATAGTTTAATTACACTCTCAGCAGTGGCAGAATGGTTGCTGAATGTGCTTTTGGCAGAGTAAAATCCCATTGGAGATGTTGACAGACCCATTTAGATGCCAGTGTCATCAGTGCCATCAGTGTCAAAGGTCCACCTTACTGTGGCTTGCTCTGTTCTTCACATTCACAATTTATAAACATGTATTAGAAAAGTGCAACATTCACGCACTGCCATTACCACACCAAAACATCAGTAACAGAACCATACAGAGAGAAAAAAATATAAAATGTTCATGAATAAATGCAAACAGTGAAACCAGGTACAAGACAGAACCCCCTACCATTGAATGTGCTCTGCCCCTCCTCCTGTATTGTCTTTTTCTTTGTTTCCCCATTTGTTGTGCACTTGGTGCTCAAGCTGGGGTGGAGGCATCCCCAGGAAAGTGGATCAATATGGAGGGCTTCACGGGGTAAAGTTGCTCTGCCCAGCCACTCCTGTGGTTTGATTGCATGGGCAACCCAGCCATGGAGTTTTCCAAGCTGTTTCTGGACTACATCACATCCTACCACACAGGTGACCCGGGAGCCCACACTCCTGTGGCCATTAGTGATACCAGCTTCTCAGTTCTTTCTGCTGAGCTCTGAGTTCCTCCCTTAACTGTTATTCCTATTCCAGGAGCTGTGAACTGAGTACCTGTTCCTGTGCTGAAACCACATCCTCAAGGTGTGTAGCCAGCCTGAGTCTTTCCTCTTGCCTCTCATCATGCCTCTCCCCAGGGGTGAAAATAACATTCCACACTTACTGGTATGGGGGCCAGCTCCGGCCCCCAGAAGGGGTGGGACCTTGGGTGGAACGGGCAGGGCTGGGGGGATCAGCATCCCCAAGCCAGCCTTTCTGCTCTGCCTGGTCCGTGCCGCCTGAGGCTCCAGCAGGGATTTAAAGGGCCCAGGGCTCTGGCCGCTGCCGCGGCAGCACTTTAAGCAGGGTCCTTTGCCACAGCAGCACTTTAACATCAGCTGAGTACAGACCAGTGTCGGTGGCCACTTCTTACTGGAACACCTTACTAGCCCGTACTGGCCTACTTTCACCTCTGCTCTCTTCTAGCCGCAAGTCCCTTTCTCTTGGTACTGACCTAGCTTGTTGGCCCTGTCCAGAACTTCAACCATAAGTTCATCATGGAAATGCTTGCTCTTGAAACAGTCCGTGAAGGTACATTGGGCCAGGGCTTCTGCTGCGGTGGGGGCGAGCTGTGGAAGTATCGCAGCCAGTGGAGGCCAAGGGGCCTGGAACAGGACAAGACACAGAGGGCTATTATCTCATCTAGCTCAGTGCAGGAGCACAGAAAAAATCCTTGTGGAATGTCAAGGACAAAATGTTACTTTTCTAAACTGAACTTCAGTATACTGTGACAGAGGGATGCTTCAGATCACAGAAGCTACAGCCTAGTTAATTGCACTGAAAGAAGAGCAGAGATCAGGGTAAGTGGGATTTTTTTCCATGGCTGTGCTACAGAAGATTCTATCATTTCAGGCTATTTTCACATTTTTGAGGACATAATGGTTCTCTGGTGCCTGATTGGCAAAGGGAGATGTTATTCCAAGTTGCTGGTGGGAAGCCTGCAGCATATGCAACCAAAGTAGTCAAATGTATAGTGACTGAACAGCACATCTGTTAGTGGAGTGGGCTGACGAGCTATGAAAGTGCCACTGGGAAATACACCCTTCCCTGCAGAGTGACTACTTATCCGGGATTTGCAGCTATTGGCAGCAAGGATTAGGTCAGAATTCATGAGGGAATCAACAGGATGCTCTGTTAGCTTCCACATGGCTTAGCCTATTATGGCTGCATGGAAACAGAATTCCGCAGCCATCCTCCTTAACCACATTTCTGCACAAAATTTCAAATGTGAATCATATTTGGGACAAATGATTTTTGTCCCCCCTATACTGAAATGGACTAGATTTGTAAATGGAACACATTTGCACCTCCTATCTGCCCCTAAGGTGACCAGATGTCTCGATTTTGTAGGGACAGTCTTGATATTCAGGGCTTTGTCTTATATAGGCACTTATGACCCACCAACCCTGTCCCCATTTTTCACACTTGCTGTCTGGTCACCCTATCTGCCCCCTATAGTTCACTGTTTCCAGGTGGGTTGATAGAGCATTGAGTGGTTACAGAGTGGCATACTGACAGGCATGGCAATGTAAGGTTGTTATTTTTAAGAAACAGAAATGGCCCTAGCAAAAATTTGCATTGTTCCAATAAAAATTCACTTTCAAGGCATCTTTACTGTTTGCATTTTCTGGCTGCCATTTTGAACACCACATGGTGGGGGTGGGGAGGTTGACAAGGCGCTGGCATACAATCCGCCATTAGTAGATATACGCTGCTAGCCAGGGCTTCTGATAATGTTTGCATTGGTTCATAGAACAGAAATCCCTCCCATTACTGTTTTCATATTCATTAAAATGAATTCAGAAACTTACCAGACTTGGGGTGACTTCTGTCCATTCCATTACTGCTGCAGGCTCTGCAGTGGATAATTCTTCATGGGGGGCATCAAACAGCTCCTCTGACTATGGCCCCAAGATGCGCTGCTGCTGCTTCTGCTCCAAAGCCTCCTTTAGGACCAATTTCAGCAACAGCATCACTTCACTGTCCTCACTTGCTGCTGGTTCCCATCAGTCCCCATGCTGGATTCTGGGGTCAGTAAAGCACCATCCCAGCTGATCAGATCGTCATCCACCACTGTTGGCTCTGTGCTCAGCGCACTGCCCAGCACCCAGTCAAACTCCCTATAAAATGGGCATGATGTCAGAGAGTTGCCCAAGGTGCAGTTCTGGTTCTTGGCTTTCCCGTACTCAGCCTTGAGCCATTTAATCCGCTCCCAGCACTGGTCACAGTCTAATAAATTTGCAGTACTGCCAGCTTCTTTGCTATTTGCTGTTATGCATAGTCACTCCTGATACTCTTACTCAAGTCTACTGTTTACTGGCCTTGCACCAGAGATTTACCAAAATCAGGCTGTGCTCCCATGACCAGGAAGCAGGGCGCTTTGCATACAGCTGCTTCTGTTCAGTCTCTGTTGCAAACACAGAAGGCTCTTGGTGTGTTTGCAGCTTGGTGGTCAGAGAACAGTGTGTGGTAGAGCTCTGACCTTGTCCCCGTGGGTCCCACACTTCTAGTTGGTTTATGCTAGCCTCAGTGGCTCACTGTGACCTCCACATAGCCCTTCTCTCTCTAGGGCCAGGGTTACAGTCTACTGAGCCCTTTACATCATAGGCCAGCAGGGAGGTTGGTGAGAGAACTCCCACAGTCTCTGTTGTCCCTAGGGCTTATTTCAGAACAGTTTAGCCTCCTGTCCTGACAGGGGCCTAACTTCCCTTTCCAGAAGGTGTTTCTGTAGTGGCAGGTGGCAGGGGGGAGGAACCTGCCCTCTACTCCGGGTTCCAGCCCAGGGACCCTAATGGTAGCAGCTGTTGGCAGATGACCTTTCACTGCCAGAGTTGCTACATTTCCCTGGGCCTCCTGCTTCTCCCTTCTTCACTCTTACCTTAGGGCTCCCTCACCAATGACTTGAGGGTGTCTTCATTAACCAGCCCTTCAGATGCACTTCCTCTCCTCTGGCTCCCCTCTGCCTGACTGGAGTGAGCCCTTTGATAGTATCAAAAGGGCCTTAATTAGTGTCAGGTGTTCACATTACCTTAATGGCCTCACCTGACTCTTTGCAGGTTAATTGGAGTCAGGTATTCTCATTAGTCTGGAGCAGCCCCTGCTCTGGTCAGTCAGGAAACAGAAAACTGCTAATCCAGTGGCCAGTATATCTGCCTTATACTACTTTGTTGTACCAAACTGGCCTGAGTCTATCACAAGTGGTATGGTAATGCTGACTCACTGAGCTGCTGCAATATAGGAGGCGAGAGGGTTGCTTCTATTTTCACTGTAATCGATTGGAGATAGATAAAGGAAGTTGACCCATGGAATTGTGGGACACTTGGCTGACTACCAGGACCAGAGCTGTGGGAGGGCATCTACACTGCAAAGCAAGAGGGCTCAAGCCCTGGGTCCCAGCTTGACTTGGACCCTGCATCCCCAGAGACTGAGAGATTTGTGTGTTGATGGAAGTGGGGTTTGGGTTCAAGCCAAAGTCTGACCCTGGGCTTACATTGCAGTGTAGATATAATTGTAGTGCAGGGGTCGGCAGCCTTTCAGAAGTGGTGTGCTGAGTCTTCATTTATTGACTCTAATTTAAGGTTTCGCATGCCAGTAATACATTTTAACCTTTTTAGAAGGTCTCTTTCTAGAAGTCTATAATATATAACTAAACTATTGTTGTATGTAAAGCAAATAAGGTTTCAAAATGTTTAAGAAGCTTCATTTAAAATTAAATTAAAATGCAGAGCCCCCCCAGACCGGGGGCCAGGACCCGGGCAGTGTGAGTGCCACTAAAAATCAGCTTGTGTGCTGCTTTCAGCATGTGTGCCAGAGGTTGCCTACCCCTGTTGTAGTGGAATATTTCTCTTCATTATTATCTGCCTTCACTTATTTCTAAATGCAATTTATCTTCCTGCTGGTCATTTTGGTTACTACTTACAAGTTCACATGTGCAGTTTTGCAAACCATTATTCACATGAACAGTTTTTACTAACAGGAGTGATCCCATTGAATTCGGTGAAATTTTACATGAGTAAGAATTATGTGTAAGGGTTTCCAGGATGTTGCCCAAGTTAGGTTCATGGACATTGAAACTTTCCCTGTGAGGAGTTCTTCATGATCCTCAAGCCATCTTTGATTTCAACAGTGATGGTATCCTCATTCTTCTCTACCACTCATTTGTTTGAATAAGCTAATAGTTCATTTGGCAGTTCTGATGCACAATTACTTTATTATCTAGTTCCAAGATCTTCCTTTCTTTTACATGTTGTTGCTTGTCAGAATACAGCTTCCCTTTCATTTCATCCTTATTGTCATTTTAAGTCTTAAAATACTCTGATACTTGTGGTAGTTTTGTTCTTTTTCTTCCAGAGTGTCTCTCTGATGGGATTACTCAAGCAGACATGTAACATGTTGATCAATAGGTCCTATGAAATGTGATTTTTAGGTCTAATTCTGATCTCAGTTCTGGAATAAAATTGGAGTAACTTGGAATGAAACCAACATAAAGCCTGTGTGAAATCAGAATCAGGGCACTGGTTTTCAGTCTTAATGCTCCATTTTTGCAATTCCAATTGTTTTAAGTAATGTCCAGTTTTGTCCTGGTACTTCTCTTAACACACAACAACCTCAATTGGGAAATTTGAGCATAAACTACTAGTTCAATCTCTGTGCTTTGGGCTCTCTGCTAAGACTGCCTGCAAGGGTGTTATCTTTTGTGAAGTAAACTCAGAGTGCTCAGAGGTCACCTACTCATTTCACATTGATTGTCGATGCAAATAGCTTTCAGAAAGAAATGTCTTCTAGCTGCCAAGGTCAGATTTAAACTAATCATCTAGAGGTGAAACACTCTGTATTCCATCTTTCATTTCCTGAATTATCTAGTGCCTTGTTTTTTTGTTTTTTTATTTTTTGTGGTGCTAAATATATAAATAAAGGATGGTGGCTGTCTAAAGATTTCAACACAGGACTCAGGAGCCAGGAACATATGAGCTACCGCTGACACTGACTTTTTGGAATCTGAGCAAGTCATTTAATCTTGCTCAACACAGTTTCCCCCTTGGCAAAATCGTGAATACCACTAACTGATATATACTGACCTCACAGGAGGTGTTGGAGGATTGGATTCGTTAGTTAAGTAGTGTATAAAGATGAAACATGCTTTGTAAGTGCTAAGTTTTCTTAATCTTTAAAGATTATTGTACTGCATTTATACAACTGGAACACAAGTGAGTTTGAAAAAGGAATTCATTCCTCTTACTCCCAGCTTTATACACTTAATATGGAAGAGTCCAATAGTAGCCACTTCCATTGATTAGCTAGTCCAGCAAACTGGTTGTGTGAACATTCCTAAGCACTTTTAAATATACTCTCTAATGCTTATCTTTGTCTGTCCTGAGAGCATAAAGGAAAGGAGCTAAATAACTGGAGTAACAAAAAAAAAATGGTGTTAATTGTAAGCTCTAAATTTCTCTGCACTTAAGACAATAAATACTTGTAATGGCCTAGTAATATAGGAAGGAAATGACAAACCAGAGAGAACTTTGATTTGGGTGGTGCATGAACAAAACAAGAGTTATTAAAATCGGGGAAAGGTTGTGAATGGATTAATATGTAATTGTTAATGGCTAGAAGAAGAGAGTTTGCAGCAGCATAAAAGACTGTTAGGACTGTGGGGCTACTGGTGTGTAGTAACTTGCAGAACCCAGTTAACTTTTTCAATTGCTTTTCGAAAACAGCCCAGGGGCAGAGATAACCCTGTAAGAAAACAATTTCTACTATAAACTCAATGCACCACAATGAGAGAAAATAGCCACCTTCTGAATGGCTGTGTACTTTAATATGTATAAATGTGATGTTTTTATTACTTTGAGCCAGATTTTCAAAGGTATTGAATGGTAGCTTCAATGGCACGTAGGTACCTAATCTGCATACATGCTTCTGAAAATACAACAATGTGCCTATCTGCATCTTCTAGTGCCTAAATACCTTTGAAAATCAGGCCCTTAGTTCTCCGAGTGAAATTCATCCTTGTGCAGATGGCTAGCACAAGGATTTTATGCCACTTCAGTCCCATTTGAACCCATCATGATCTGCCTGGGTGTGGATTATCAAATGCAATTAAGGAACAGCTCTCCCTGTGGTGGATGGATTTGTATGAGCACTGTAATATGAATGACACTATGGGATTGCACAAATGCACACTTATTTTGTGTGCATGTCTGACAAGAGAATTGCATTTAAATAGGTGCATGTGGGATGGGTTACATCCAGGTGTGCACATACAAAGCAGGCACATCTTGGCACACAGACAAATGCAGCTCACCTGGAGACTGAAAAGCGGGCCCTTTATATTCACCTATGTGAGTCCTGCATAATTCTCTGGAAGTCAGTGGAATTACAGTAGTGCAAAACCAGTTGAAGTGAGAGCAGAATTAGGCCTATAGCTGTGACTGGAGATGGAACTCTTCTGTCATGTCCACAGATAGGAGTGGGGCTAGTGCCCACACAGGACTTGCGCCAGGTTAACTAAAATCAGTTTTGAAAGGAATTTTAGTTAAAGCCATGCAAATTTTATATGAGGAGTAAGCTTGAGGGCCAGATCTTCAGCTGTCTCTTGGAGTGGCTCTAAATTGCACCCAACTGCTACCCTAAATGGATAGCTGCCCCTCCTCCTCAGGGCTAAACTGTCACCTTATTGCCCCAGGAGTGCTGTTGTGTCCTGCTTTGTATCACAACTTTAGAGGGCCACATCTCTGGCTCTGCCTCAGGACTGTTCTAAACTACACCCAGCTGCAGTGATCCCCTGGAGGATCCCTTCCCTAGCCACCCCCTTAAGATGCCTCCTGTGCTAAAGCCAAGAGGATGAGGGGGTGACTGATTTCTCCTATATCTGGGAAATGCCATGGAGTTGTCAAACTGACTTTAAGACTACTTTTCAAAGCAGTATAAAGCAATCTTAATGGAGTTCAGGATGTGGGCAGCAATTTCGTATAGGAAGACCTAGTCAAGTTTGTAACTTGACTCAATAGAAAATGTAGTTTCATTAATTAAAAAAAAACAAATAGTTCTTGTGCTTATTTCTTTGACAAGGTTCCGCACTGAGATGATCTGTCAGATCTCATTATGGTTTACTCAAGAAAGATGTTTCCTTTTTATCTCTGCCAGCCACTGAAACAGTCACAAATTTAATTTTTCTCCAGAGACCAAAAGAGATGAAGAAAAATCCTAGTCAGTTGAGTTGTTGCTTGAAAGATTTACAAGCGTGTTAGCTTGGCTTGATGGTCAGCACTGTTTTCACGCTCCCTTGATTTCATAGCTTCCTACCCTCCAGCTTCACAGGGAAACACTCCCGAGTAACATGAGAGGTCTGCACATTTTTCTCTTTTTCTCTCGTAGCTTCCTTTTAAAAATTGGCTTCCTGGGGGCTCCATGAGCTGTACTGACAGATCTCTGTCTGACACTGTGATTCAACCAAAGAACAAGTGAAAAATAAAGATTTAATAAGTCAGCAAAGTCTCATTGTTGTCTAGTGCAACATTTTTCAAAAGCACCCAAGTGATTTAGGCTCTAACATCTAAAGTGTTTGTTTTTGAACATTTTACCCAAGTTTCAGGATTTGGGGTACAATGACAATGAGTTTAAAGTAACTTTCCCCTATGATTATATTGTGTGTATATATTTTTAAATAGATTCAATATAGCTAATTACCAGTGGAGTATTTTTCACGACAACTTAAAACAAGACAGCGGCACTTTTTGCTGGATGAGGCATTTCTGGCTGAGATGTTCAGAAATGTCAAAATAACGTGTGTTTCCCAGAATAGCCAGTGCAGACCTTAAGGTTATTGTGGCTGGCATATTCAAAGACTTTATTTTTAAAACAGTGCCACAAGTTATTACATACTGTCCTAGGGCTGTGAACTGGAGTATGCTTTAAAAAAAGACCAGTTTTAATGATAAAATACTTACTGCATAAGCGTGTCAGTAGCTTAACTTTGCTACTGCAAATGCATTCTTTTTGTACACTTTTTAAAGCAAGCTGTGAATATGATTCTTCTCTAAACTATACTTTATGTGTTAGTTTGTGGAAAAAAATAACTACTCTCCCTTCCTTTTATGGAATTGGAATTCTCAATAGCTTTTCACTCAGTGAGGTTTGGGAGGATGTCTTTGATTTCAGTAGCAAAGTCGAAATAGGAAAACTCTTCAGAACAATTCTGACACAAAATTAATGATGTTCTAAGAGAACTGTAAGTGCTATAATGAGTATTTTGCACAGCTGACTCAATCATGGGGAGTTTCCATTTGACAGATATGACAAATTTGATCCTATTGGGCTCTCTTGGTTTGAGTTCTGTCAGCAATGGCGGTTGTAAATATATGGACTGCTCCTCCTCTCCTGTAATAAGCATCTGATACACAGGAGTCCTGGAAATAACCTAGATATTATTTCCAGGCCCAGTCACATGATCTGGGTCAATACCCTGTCCCAGGACTGTCTTCAGTGGTCACCATTATACTTATTAACATATCAGTGCTGCAGCAGTGTAAAAAACAGTGAATCTAGTCAGCAGATTTGATTCACTGAGGGGAAAATCAGAACTATAGTGAATCCAACTTCAAGATGGGAGAGTCTGCTAACTGATTAAGTCCATCCTTTGGCAGGCCAAAGCTTCCACTAGAAATACCTTCCCTTTTAAGACTAATGGGAGGCAGTTTGAGAGAACAACTGTTGTTTATTCAGTTCCTCACTTGAAACCAACCAGAAGTCCTAGCGTAAGGAGTAGGAAGTAGCAACTAAGTAGTGGCAGTTTTCAAAGAACTGATAATTCTAACAGGGATCAGCCATGGTAGTTTCAGGAGATGATGATCTGAGATTAGGTCATGGAGCGCAGAGAAAAAAATTATTATAATACTTTGCCTTTATATGTGGCTTCACAAATATGGTTGTCACTCTCTCCCTTTTACAGGGAAACTAGCTCAGCGAAAGGTCAAGCGACTCACTCAAGGATGCACAGTGGATCAGTTGGAGAAGTGAGTGGTAAATGGACTTCCCCAGAATCTTTGTGTTGGTTTCCATGGTAATCACTACAGAAACTGATATAATGATTTATAGAGTGCTTCTGAGAACTGAGAAGGATCAATGACAAGTAAAATCTGCTTCAGTGGGAGATCCGAGACAGAGAAAGGGAGCGGGTTTAGGACCCTCTGACAATGAGCTGTGACCTACATGTAAAGAACTGCTTATTTCAAATTTCGCTGGAATATACAAGACTTTAATAGGTATGTTAAGAGACTGAAGATAGTAACGTACTTGTAATAAAAAAGCAAACATTATCTTACTTCAGAAAACACAGTGAAAAGAGAGAATTCTAATAATATTGCATTGTAGCTCCTTTGCTAAGAGCCTGACCCAAAGCCCATTGAAGTCAGTGGAAAGACCTCCGTTGACACCAGCAGAATTTGGATAAGGTTCCTAGAAAGATGACACAAAATTCCAACACTCCAAGGGAAAGAGAAATGAATATCAATATTGTTTTCCAAGTCCTTAGAAATTTAAATGGTGAAAGCATATAAAGATGTTGAAAATAATATTGAAAGCAATTTGACAAATTAGAGGTGAACCTTACCTGAAACCTGAATAACTCCTGATCTATACATTTTTTCCTGAGCTTTGGAAGAGTTTGGAGCTAGCTTCAAACTGTGCACATCAGGGCTATCTCTATATCTAATACAGGGACCCATAATAGCCCTAGTTAACACATATACACTTAATATAGATAGCATCTTGTTTCTACCTAAAAGTGAAGAATAGGGTATATCTTAATTATAGATTGATAGTGGAGGATTGGAATCAAAATATGGTCCCTACATGTGATAAATCTAAACTCTAAATATACAGTTTACACTCCGCATAAGAGTATTGCTGGAATAATGTAAACTGAATGTTTGGGCATTACAGATTTGTGGGCATTACAAGCGAAAAATAAATAAATATAAATGAGTCTTCTGGGCCTTTGTCCATGGTAGGATGTGTCATCTGGGCAACCTATAGGAAGACACCATGAACCTAATTCTGCTCTCAGTCACACCTGTCCCCAACTTGAGGGACCTTTGGCTGTTGAAGCCAGGTGCAATTTAATGCAGCCTTTGGTTGCTCTAGGTTGTATCAGAGAGCCAGACTAGCCCTTCGCCAGTCCTAAAATCAGGGGACCAAAACCAGGTAGCATAAAGCTAGCTGTGCCCCTGCAGCTGTGGCAGCAGCAGCATTGACACAACTGATGATCTGACCCTTTCCGGCCCAGGATCCTACTCTTTTGATACCAAAGTCTTGTAAGTAATGTTGGAGTTTGGTAAAGATAACACAGTATAACACAAACATGAATTCCTGTCCCTATCTAAATTCTGCTTAGCTACATTTATTTCAAGTACAGCAGTCTGTCTGGGTTGTGTTGAACAAACATAATATTGCCCCCTTTTAGCTCAAGCAGTTGCCAATATTTGGAGCCTTGCTAGGTTGTTTTCTTTGGGAGGAGAAATTGATTTTATGAGTGGAGCTGACTGGAGGATGATAATTCTCTCTCATGATAACTTCTGAGGTTTCAATATTTGTTTTCATGCTACATTGGAGTGAAACAAAACCCTTCAGCCATTTGCACAGGACTGGCACTGTATGAGCATTCTATCACCTGGTGGTTAGGCTATTGTTCGGGAATGAGAAGAGGCCCAGGTTCAAGTGTCTGATTCAGAGCTGAAATTTTTATTCCTCCTCACTCCAAATGTGGCAGAGGAGGGACTTAAATCTGGGTTTTCCATACACCAGGCTAGAATCCTCACCTCCAGCGCATCTTGCTCCCTAAAAAGAGAGACTCTTCCCTTCCTTCCCCTAGACCCAAAAACCTGCCTGCTGATATGTATCTATGAAACAGCATATTTCACTGAAGTGAATTTTGGGCAAAAAACGTTCCAACAGACTCCATTGGAAGTCCAATATTTCTTTAGTGCAATCCTGTTTGTTTACAAAGCCTGTACACAAATTCCTGTTTCCCTGAACACAGTAGGAATAAATAGGGGGCAGTTTCCTTGCTCACAATTCCTACCTTGCCTTTCCAGCCTACACTCTACCCAAAAGGAGTTCTCTCACTGGACTTCCTCCCAGGGCCACTCTACCAGTGCTTCTCTGGGTTTCTCCTGGCTTTACTAGCTGCTTTCTACTTCCCACTCACAGCTGCAATCTAAGCAGTGCCCCAGCCTCTGAATTTTCAGTAATTTTCCAGGATAACTTCCTCATCTAGGAGTCCCAGTCATGGACCAGGATCCCACTGTGAAAGGTATATTACAAAAACAGAACCAAGAGGCAGTACCTGATGATGCCTATTGGGGAAAAAACATCTTTATCAATATCAAAGAAAAATTTCAGCCTATTTGTTACAAAGTAACTGACCCTACATTAAAATAAGCACAAGAAATGTAACAAAAGAGAATGAAACTGCCAAATTTTAAACTGGTACCTAATAATTTTTGGTATGACGGAGATGAATTCTTTAAAATTAAAAGATGGAATGTTAATTCCCAGGGGAAATATAGAACAATTTATTACTAATACCAGACACCCATGAGAGTATTTCTTTAAAATATGTAAAGATTTACACCCCACTAATATCATAATTCATACTTGGAAAACAAGGACTGTAGTTCACCACAAACCAGAATTGTATCCTAGAAAATACTTAGGAGGAATGTATATAGGTACATTTCTTAATAAAGATAAATGGATAGTGAGTATCTTGGGAAAACTGGGTCCTGAATGGTGTTAGAAAGATGTCAGACTGACTTGGCTGGGAAGGTTGGACCAGATCTTCAGCTGGCATAAATCAGGTCAGCACAACAGTGCAGCCTTACACTAACGGAGATTCTAGCCCAATGATTTTTTTTTTTACTGCCACAAGTGAATATACAGCTATGTCACGATGACTTTTGAGCCATTTTTGGTAGGACTGGCTGAAAATTTGTCCATTGAAACGATTTATGACAGAAAATGAGGAGGGGGGGGTCACTTTTTTTTTTTGTTAAAAGCTATTCCTGCTTTCTGCAGAAAAACTCATTTTTTTCCCACCAAGTCTTTGACCAAAAACCTGAAGTGCATCACTCTCACCCTAGCTGGTCAGGGTGATCTATGCAACATGGAATCCCTGGCTGTGGTGCATTATGCAAGACATAGTCCAGATGAGGATCCCAGCCCAGAGAGTAGAATGTCTAACGGGACTACATCAGTGCAAACTAAGTGCCTTTTAGTTGGCAGGGTCTACATGTGGTCTACAGGGTCAGTTAGAGCACTCTGCAATTCACACCCCCATAGAGCTGTTACCCGCACACTTGAGGGCACCTCACCTTTACCCTTCTGGGGGCTCCAGGCGTAACCCACTCTTTCCCAGTTCCTAAAGTTCCAGGCAAAAGGCACCTAACCTTACCCAATTCCTAGACCTCAGGGCCACCCATACCCAGTTTCTTGGGCTCAGACCATAATCTTACGTAGGTGTGTGGGGCCTTTTACCAGTGAAAGAGCCTTTCACAGTAATATCCTTAACCTCTATTTATTAACAGTTACCAAAACAGAATACGCATGCTAAACATAACATGCTCATCTCTCCCAATAAGGCAGACAAGATTAGATTGGCTGGGGACTCCAGATTCTGCACAGTATGATTGGCAGGGTGTTAAGGTCTGGCAGCTCTGATCTTGGTCTGTGTCCTGGAGTTAGGTTCCAAAAATCTGTCTTTGGACCCAGTTTATATAGAACTTGAGGTCTGCTTAGCAGTACCTTAACTAGTCATTTTAAACCAAAATGCTACAAAACAGTATTTTCCCCCAATCCTAGCCCATTACGAAACAATTATTTAACCAATCATACCCCACCATCTTAGCTGATTTAAATCTTGCAAAATTAGTTAAGCAATCGACAAAAAGAATTAAAGATTCGTACAGAGACCATACAGATGAACAATAGAGAAGTAGGGACCACAGGTCAAAACAATAGAAGTAGAGATTTCACAATCACAACTGTTGATAAGTGGCTTCTTGTCAAACAGAATGTTATCAAACAAAGTTTTCTTTAAAAATATTAAGATCTGTTTCTTTATCTGGTGATGGCAGGTTCTATTAGGACAGGGGTGCCTTCTTAACAGTCCAATATTACATTGTTTTGATGCAATTTAGATGGAATGTGAGGATGTGTCGCTGTGCTTCTTAGTTCATGGCTGCTGCTGCTTACTGCAGAAAAAGGCCTCAGACCTTACAGACCAGTCTACAGCATCAGGTTGACAAGTTCTAAATTAGACATAGGCAAGGGAAGCACCTCATGGTGGAGGGGGATAGCTGCTGTGAGGGGGTGCGCTTCAGGGTGGAGGGGGGAGCTGCCGCGGTGGGGGCTCAGGGCTGAGGCGCGGAGGGGGGATGCAAGGTAGAAGTTTCACCTAGGGTGCGAAACATCTTTGCACCCTCCCTGGGGCTAATGTCAGGGTGTATCCCTCTCCCCCCTGCGCCTGCACCCCACTTAACCCATCTTCCATAGTGCAGGGGGAACACAAGACGGATGGAGGGAGCTTCTAGGTAATAGCTGCGGGGTCTCAGGTCTCAGCAAGCTGATTTAATTAACAAGGCAGTGTACTTAAGCCTGGGGTCAGCTACTTAAAGGGAAAATGTACATTTTTTATCTCACACACAGGGCGTGTGTCTCTGTCCGCCCTCTCTCCTTTCCGGCTACTTGTAGAGTGTTGTGAGAGTTAACCCTTGAGGGCTCAGTTAATTGCTAGTTCATTTAGCAGTATAGCATTCCTTGGGAAATATCCCACCCTCTGACTCCTCCACCTCAACCAAGCTTCACAATCATCATCGCTGTGTACCAGTATTAAATTGTTTGTTTAAAACTTATACTCTGTGTGTGTGTGTATATATATATATATAAAGAGAGAGAGAGAGAGAAATATAGTCTTTTGTCTGGTGAAAAAAATGTCCCTGGAACCTAACCTCTTCATTAACATTAATTCTTATGGGGAAATTGGATTCGCTTAACATCGTTTTGCTTAAAGTCGCATTTTCCAGGAACATAACTACAACATTAAGGGAGGAGTTCCTGTACACTTTCACGTAGATTAGTTGTAAGCACAATACAGTGGGACACCTGCCTACCATTTATCTCATCTGACAGTGTTCTTCAGGCAACATGGCAGAAGTGAGTCAAGATAAACAGAAAAAAAATTGTGTTACATTATATGTTTGTTAAAAATGCCAATAAATAGTTTTAAAGAAGAAAATATGCAGTTTGGCAAGATAGTCATTGGGTCAATTAAATTGGCCTACGTACTGTTGACTTGTGGATTTACTCTATACACCTCTACCCCGCTATAATGCAACCCGATATAACATGGGTTTGCATATAGCGTGGTAGCAGTGAGGCTCCAGCGGTGTTTTAAAGGGTTTGGGGCTCTGACTGCTGCAGGGAGCCCAGGGCCCTTTAAATCACCACTGGAGCCCTCCCTACAGCAGCAGGGCTCGCTGGCGATTTAAAGGGCCCAGGCTCCCCGCAGCGGCTGGAGCCCAGAACTCTTTAAATCACTACCGGAGCCCTGCCGCTGCTACCCCAGGGCTGCAGCAGCAGGGCTCTGCCGGCAATTTAAAGGGCCTGGGGCTCCCCTCGGCCAACGCCCCGGGCTCCTTAAATCATCACTATAGCCCTGCCACCGCTACCCTGATATAACAGGGTTTCACCTATAACGTGGTAGGGATTTTTGGCTCCCCACGACCACATTATATTAGGGTAGATGTATATTTATCAAGTGTGTGTGTTTTTGAATATGGAGAGATGTTTGATCTCATGGGTCAAATTACTACTGAGGGCCTGACCTTGTAGTCATGTTGTGTGTGGCACCTATATGTACTTTCATAGGGGTTCTCTGTGTGAACTGGCTTCAGAATTTACCCCTAATTTGCAGCCCTTTAGAGTCAAGTTATCAAATGAGGACTTTGGGGCTCAGTTGAATAGCTAAGAAGATCTTCTGTGCTCAGATGATTTTCATCTTCAATAACATTACTTTTCTTTAGACATTTATAGATTTATCAAATTATCAGTCTAGAAATTGTGCTAAGTCAATAAGTAATAGAGTGTTGAGGCTGGAGAAACTTATTACACTAAGCCTATTTCTAAAGTATTAGAAAATATACCTTATAGTGATAGACTCAAGAAGCTCATCTTGTTTATCTTAACAAAAAGATGGTTTAGGGGTAACTTGATTACAGTCTATAAATACCTACATACTGAAGAAATATTTAATAGTGGGCTCTTCAGTGTAGGGAGGTACAAGTTGAAGCTAGATAAAGTCAAACTAGAAATGAGGGATTATTTTTTAACACTGAGAGTATTTAACCATTGAATCAATTTGCTAACGGTTGTGGTAGATTGTACATCACTGAAAATTTTTAAAACGAGATTGG
The DNA here is from genome assembly GCF_025201925.1 of Gopherus flavomarginatus. Lineage (NCBI taxonomy): Eukaryota > Metazoa > Chordata > Testudines > Testudinidae > Gopherus > Gopherus flavomarginatus. The sequence goes on along the minus strand of NC_066617.1, from coordinate 105,193,468 downwards.
ATATTTTCCTAAAAGAGGAGTTTTAGGAACTCTGGAGAAGTTCCATGGCTTGTGTTGTACAGGAGATCAGACTAGATGATCACAATGGTCCCTTCTGGCCTTGGAATCTATGAGTTGAGTACGTTTGTATAGGAAATTGTGCTTAGAAATTACACGTTTTGTGGTCAAAAGAAATTGACAGCTTGTGTGTGGGTGTGTGGTTTGAATGGGCTTGTAAGATAATGATTTTTCTAATGTTTGAGTTGGTGGTTAAAGTGGCATAAGCATCTACAGTATGGTGACATGTCAGAGAAATTACAATAGTTGAAAAAATGATCTGCATATTTGGGGTTTAATGTGTGATAATTTTGTGTTTGTATGATGGGAAAAGCTTGGCTATTGAATACCACTTGGGGAGGTAATATTGAATTGACATTTGTAGTAATTAAGTTATTTGTCTAAAAGTTTGAAGTTTTAACTTTTCAAGTAGTTTGAACTATCAAAGGCAGGCACATAATTGCATTGGCATATATGTTTGATTGAAAATTGATGAGGATCAGTGGTTTGAGCATTGGTCTGCTAAAGCCAGGGTTGTGAGTTCAGTTTCTGAGGGGGCCATTTAAGGAACAGGGTTTTAAAAAAAAATGCCTAGGGATTTTCCCTGCTTTGAGCAGGGGGTTGGACTAGATGATCTCCTGAGGTCCCTTCCAACCCTGATATTCTATGATTTCAAGCTCTAGAGTTTCATATTCTTTTAATTCTATTTTGGCTAATAAAACTTACCATTTTACAATAGCTCTCTAGTTTGTACTTTAGCTAAAGATCACAGCTCTAAAGAGTCGTGAGAAACGTAATGGATTAATTAAAATTACTTAATCAACATGTGTTTTATAATGGATCTTTCTCACATTGCATAGTGAGGACTTTTCTGACAATGGATTTTGAGGTTTCTATATTATTCATCGTAAATAATTTTCCAGTTTTCTATAAACTTCATGAAAATAAAAAATGTGGAGTGTTTGAAATGATGAGAAATAAATTAATATAGAGTTTTGTGAAAATTTTCTCCAAAATGTTGTACCTAGCCATGAATTACAGATCTAAATATGTTCTGTTATTCAAATGTGTTCCAGAGCTATTGGTATTTGAAAAAGTTAATGTGAATTTGGGTTGGGGGTCTAGGTCTTCATCTAAAGCCCATTGAAGTCAGTGGACAAATTTCCATTGATTTTAATGGTCATCAGATCAGGCCGCTCCTGTCATCATGCTCAATATGGTATGTGGTGGATTCTCCATCTTCTTGATGACTTCAAACCAATATTGGTTGCCTTTCTGCAAGACATGCTTTAGTCAAACAAGTTAGTGGGCTCAGTACAGGAGGAACGGGGTGAAATTCTACGGGCTGTTTTATGCAGGAGATCATATTAGATCAGTGATTCTCAAACTTTTGTACTGGGGACCCCTTTCACATAGCAAGCCTCTGAATGTGACCCCCCCTTATAAATTAAAAACACTTAAATATATTTAACACCATTATAAATGCTAGAGGCAAAGCCGGGTTTGGGGTGGAGGCTGACAGCTCGCGCCCCCCCCCATGTAATAACCTCGCGACACCCTGAGGGGTCCCAATCCCTTGTTTGAGAACCCCTGTAATAGATTATTTAATGGTCCCATCTTGCCTTAAAATCAATTAATATGTTTTCACAGAAGATGCTGAACTTAATTTCTGAGATTTTTCTGATGTTATGCCTTCAAAATGTTACCGTCTCCAGAACTGTAAAACTGTGGTATTGGTGATTAAATCATAGAGAAATACAGTTCTGATTTTTATTTCTGGACCTGGAACTAATTCAAGTTGTAATTTATTACAACTGGCATCACTCATAACCACAGAAAAAATATCCATGATGATCCGTTTGGTACCGATGATGACAGAAGGAAATTTATATTGTGACCTGTGCATTTTTGGGAGAAGACTGTTTTAGATCACAGTGATGTGCAACTGGGCAAACTAATGGTGTCTTAAACATAGACACAGTGTAATAAAATAAAAACTAAGTTGCATTTTGCAATAAGAAGACGTCAAGGAATGCCTTCAAAGATCCATTCCTGGAGTTTCTGGTTTTATCAGAGAATTTGGTCTCTCTGGTTCAGTGCCTAGTAAAAATAGTTCAGCTTTAATAAAGCACAGATGTTGACATATTCACTCACCTTCATCATTGCATGGATGCATTTCATACTGAATTTCACCTAAGGAATTTTAGACTTTAAAGATAATAATCAAAAACACCTTTGGCTTCCCATTGGGATTATTGCTGTTTTTTCAGATCAAAGATGCCCCATCAACATAATGACTTAAGAAGGAAAGTTATGATTTTTTTTACTTACTAATGAAAAGATTAATGTGGCTTAACTATAGTAATTTTAGCACCTCTTTTCCTTGCCCTTGTTTAGCATTTGTGCCCTTGAAACATACTTTTGCAATTCTTTCCTAAAGTCCTTCTTTGTCTCATGCTATCAGCAAGAGTAGTCATCTATAACAAAGTTAGGATTCTGTTTCAATATAATTAAATATATTTCCTTGCTGAATACATTCCAAGCATTCCTTGAAATTGCTTCCTTTTTTTTTTCGGTATGGAAAGCCAGATATGATTAAATTTCAAACAGTGACATTAGTGCGCAGTCCACTACATTATTTCCAATGATGCATCAGATTTGGAAATTTCCTCAGCTGGCTCCAAGGGCTAAGGGGCAAGTTTTCAAAATAGCATGCAGGAGGTACACCCACAAAATCTGTATAATGACTAACAGATTTTGAACTTCACTTTGAAGATTTACCCCCCCCTTTTTTTTACTGAGCATGCTCCATAGACCATAATAGATTAACACTGATTAAAAATAACCCCTTTAGAAAATCTATTGCTCTTAGAAGGGAGAAGTATGGTATGGTTACTGTAATGGACAAGTCAGTGTGAGATGGTTGAAAAGATGAAGGGGTTTATCATTCACCTCTTGAATCATGGGGGATTTAGGTACTTAACTCTCTTTACTATTAATCCCTTGCAATCCCCACACACTGAGTTAGAGGGAATCCTCATAAGGCTGTGGAATAATAGAATAAATACAATGTTAATTACTCTGTGTGTGTGGCCATAGAAGTCAGGCTGAAGTGGTAAATTAGACATTGAGAGAAGAAATAAAAAGTGAGTGGGTGGGGAGAAAGGTCATGAAAAGTATGTGCTGCTATTGTTATCTCTGGACAACAGATATTGGGTGAAACTTGTGGCATTGTTTTTGGACATGACATATCAAATATGTCTCATGAATTTACAGTCTTCTCTCTCCACTGGATATTTATGTAAAGCCATTCCTGGATAGAGCTAAAATGTCTGATGCCACTAGTAGTACCTAATATGGAGTTTGAGGTGGCGAGCCAGCTGTTATCTTTCTGTTCCTTGCAGGAGTTTGATTAGCATCACTAAGAGTGTGTAGCTAACTTTTGATAAGGTCATCACCATGGTCTCTGCGCATGCTGCCTCTGTTGCTCGTTTTTTTGGGTCAATATTAGGGGATTCCACTGAATGTTATTTGACCCTTTAAAGATGTTTGATGCAGAACTGGGTTTTAAGACCTATGAAATCCAGAGTCCCTGAGGCCCCCAGTTGATGAGACAGTCTCCAAGTTGTGGGATCTGTTGCCGTCTGACCATGTTGATCGGGGAGGGTGAGGAGAGGATAAATTGAGAAGCTCTGTGAGAGAAGAGATGAAGATGGGCCTCCCTCCAGGAATAGGCTTGCTGGGGGCCTCCAAAGTTTTAAAGTCAACCATGTTTTTTGGCAGTTGCTATTGTTCATAGCTAAACACCTGTTAGCCCATGGTCAGCAGTTGGAGAGAGGGCTGAAGTTGCCTGCCCTATCAAAGTATAATTGAGAAGACTCTCTGTGGCTGGAGCCATGGAGAGGCTTTAACAGTTATAGTGTCATTATCAGACTGGAAGCAATAATTTGCATGTTCGTGTATATGATTCCTGACCTGGCTGGAAGTAGCCTCCACAAATAGCCCAGCATAGAAGATTCCTACTCTGATTAGGAATAGATTGCACAAGATGGCTATATGTGGACTCAGCCAAAATGAGTGCACATTAATCCTGCTGCTGCAAAATATGCATGTGCCCATTTAAGTCAGTTATGCCAGAATTTGGCCTATATATTCCCAGACACAAACTATATTAATATGGAGTTATGGTTGAGAGCACAGATCAGTAATTTAGGGTAAAATACCTTACAGGAATGTTGTAATTATCCAAAAGCAGAGCATTACAGGCCCAGGAAATTCAGAATTAAAGTTAAACTTGAAAGAAAGCCAAACAGGTTAAAATATATGAATGCTGTGGCAAACCCAGGACAAATGGCTACAAAGGGAGGGGTAGTAATTAGTCCCGGGGGGTTAAAAGGCCTTTCCCTATCCACTGAGGAGAGATAGCCATGGGGAAATAAGGTTCAGCTGGAAAAGGAGTTACCAGGGAACTAATTAGGTTCAGCTGGCCCCAACTGGTGGAGACCTTTTTAAACCCTCCCTGGCATGGAAGCAGGGGGGAGAGTGAGAGAAGTTGCCAGCAAGCTAGGTGCAGCAAGGCTCTGAACCCTTCTAGCAAGGAAGAGTGCACTCTGTCCCAGAAGGGGAGAAACCCAGCACAAGGGACTGACTGAGGGAGGGCTCAGCCAGACCCTGTGCGACTGGAAGGATTTTGCTTTGCCCAAGCTTGTGTCTCCAAGGCTGAAAAGACTGAGCTTACTGAGGAGAAGCCAGTACTTTGCCACAATGCACAGTTAAGGGCACTGACTGGAGTGATGCCATCAGTAACCATATGATTATGATTAGTCCCTAAATCCCAGATTAGATTAAACTGATTTTTAAAAATACACTAGATTTTCCCCTGCCCCTCCACCCACTATATCATTGGATTTCTTCCAAGAACAATGGGAGAGAGATGGTCTTTTCAAAATGGCCACCACCTGGAGACTACAGTGGCTTCAGTCCTATTAACAACAATGAAAGAAGGCAGCCTTGTATAAAGAGGACAGTTTTTCATGGAATTAATGGTGGTAGATCACTATTTGTCAGCAGGTGCTGAAGTAGAAACTTTCAGTTCTGAAGAATAAGGTGCGGAGGGAGAAGGAGAAAAGGCAGGAATCCTAAATAGATTATTGAAATGTAGCCTATGCCCAGGATTCCAGTGAATTGTAACACTATGAGACATTTGAAGGGTCTCTTTTGTTTTCATGTTAACATTCGGGACAAAAATGATCTGGTAGAGGATGCAAAATTTCTTAAAGGACCCATTTTTACTTATTTTTAACTCAAACTGATTAACAGATTTACTTATATATTCTCAGAAAATTCATTCTGTTCTCAATAAGTGCTTATAATTTTGGGAAGGATATGCTGAATTCTTCATATATAACAAAGTGGCTAAATTACTGCTTTAAATACAAACCTCAAGTTTCTTAACCTTAACTACGGGACCATGAAAAGCACTTTCATAATATTGTACTCATAGATAAAAGAGGTATAAGTCCTCATTCTCCTGATCAGTCAGTATATTGACTCCCTTCTTGCATTTTTGCTAACACTTTTATTGTAGACTTCATGAAAAATTAAAATGAAATACAGAAGTTGGGTCCTGATACTTCTTCTATTGAAATCATGTTATAGTTCAACCTCTCCTCTCAATGCAACCTGTAGCTGGGCTTGGGGCATTCACTGTTGTAGGAGATACTTGATGGAGAAACCACATCCAGAAAGCTGTGACAGAGCAATCAAGTGCCATTCTCTATTGGTTTTGATGTTGCAAAATCAGACTCTTGGTGCAGTATTTTGCTTACTTTATTTTGTTCTAATTATTTTCTTTACACCAGTAAAGCTCTACCAAGTTTCAGTGATGTAGCAGCTGTGAGAGAATGTATCCATGTCCACACCCCGCATACTATTGTAATAATCTTTGTACAACTTATGCCTTGTGAAGTATTGTCCTGATAAAATGTGAAACAACATTTTATGTATATGTGAAGTTGTAAGATTCCACTATATGGTGCTATTAACACATGTTCCAAACTGAGACTGGCAAACAGATCTGTCTGTTCTTCATTTGCATTTAAGCAGTAAACAGAAGGCAAAGGAAACAAAGGATGCTCACAAAAGTGAGAGGAAAGCAGCAGGGAACATCCTTCCATATAGATGCTTTTTCTCCCGAATCCAGCTGGAAATGTTTTTCAAGAGAGGAATTGACACTATAAAAAGGAGTGATAAACACTCCAAGCTCTCCTCCCGCCCTGCCCATCCCATGCACAGCACTAGAAGTGATAAAAAAAACATTTGTCAAACTCTGAGAGAAGGGATCCTGACCTACAGGGTTTGGTCAGTACGACTGCTGAAAGCATGTGGAGAGAAGCTTTGCTTGAATCTGATATAATTTGTTAAATTAGGCACCAATAACATTTTAACTTTTTCTTGTAACCATTTCTGACGTTTATGCCTCATGACTTGTACTCACGTAAAATCTATCTTTTTGTAGTTAACGCACTTGTTTTATTGTTTTATCTAACCATATGTTTGGGAAATGCAGTTTAAGGTGGCAAGTTGTGTGCATATTATTTCTATTGAAGAAACAAAGGACTTCATATAAACTTGTATTGTCCAGAGAGGGCTGGGCAGTACAGGACATACCTTTCTGGGGGAAAATCTAAGACTTGGAGTATGTTGGGGTCACCCTGAAATATAACCCAGGCTGGTAAGAGCCAAGGTATAGCTGGCAGGCTGCAGCACACATGCAGATGTACGTGGAAGTGACTTACATGCTGGAGGCTGCTTGTGAGCAGTCCAGGCTAGAGGCCACAACAGCAAAGCATTGTAAAGGGCACACTAGGTTATAGGCAGGGGTGACACAGCTACTCATTAGTGTGGATTTTACCCTGGTATGTCACGGCATCTGAGTCACCTCAGGATGGGATACAACGATAAAATGTTGGGAGTCCGAAAGTATAACTGGGTTCAAAAAAGTATTAAATAAGCTCATGGACGATAGGATACAGAGATAAAATTTCTTAACATCATTAATGACTTCTTGGAAAAGCTAGTCCTAGAACACACAAGGGAAGAGGCAATAATTTATTTACTCATAAGTGGCATGCAGGATCTGGTCCAAGAAGTGAATATAGCTGAACTGCTAAGTTATAGCGACCATAATGTAATTAAATTTAACATCTTTGTAGGGGTAAAAAACAAAGAAACCCACCACAGTAGCATTTAACTTCAAAAAGGGGAACTACACAAAAATGAGGAGGCTGGTTAAATGGAAAATAAAAGGAACAGTCACAAGAGTGAAGTGCCTGCAAGCTGCATGGAGACTTTTTTCAAACGCCATAACAGAGGCTCAAACTATGTGCATACCCCAAATTAAAAAACTCAAGAGGACCAAAAAAATGCCACTATGCCTAAACAACAGAGTAAGACAGGCAGTTACACAAAAAGCCATTTTATAAAAATGTCAAATAAAATCCTTCTGAGGAAAATAGAAAGGAGCATAATCTCTGGCAAATCAAGTGTAAAAGCATAATTAGGCAGGCCAACAAAGAATCTGAAGAGCAACTAGCAAAAAAGACACAAACTAAACAGCAATTTTTTTTAAAGTACATCAGAAGCAGGAAGCCTGCCAAACAATCAATGGGGCCACTGATCAGTCAGATTGCTAAAGGAGCATTCAGGGAAGACAAGGCCATTGCAGAGACGCTAAATGAATTCTTTGCATAAGTCTTCACTGCAGAGAATGTGAGAGAGAGCCCCTCCCTGAGCCATTCTTTTTAGATGACAAATCTGAGGAACTGTCCCAGATTGAGATGTAAATAGAGAAGGTTTTAGAAAAAATTGATAAATTAAACAGTAATAACTCACCAGGACCACTTATCTCGTGACTGGCAATTATAGGCTGGTAAACCTAACTTCAGTACCGAGCAAATTGGTTGAAACTATAGTAAAGAACAGAATTATGACACACAGATGAACATGATATATTGGGGAAGAGTCAACATGGCTTTTGTGAAGGGAAATCATGCCTCACAGATCTACTAGAATTCTTTTTTTTTGAGGGGGGGTGGTCAATAAATATGTGGATCAGGGTAATCCAGTGGCTATAGTGAACGTGGACTTTCTGAAAGACTTTGACAAAGCCTTTCACTAAAGGCCTTTAAGTAAAGTAAGCAGTCATGGGATAAGCAGGAAGGTCCTCTCATAGCTCAATAACTGGTTAAAAGATAGGAAACAAAGGGTAGAAAGAAATGGTCAGTTTCTTCTGTATGAGGACCAGTGCTGTTCAACATATTCATAAATGATCTGGAAAAAGGGATAAACAGTGAGGTAAATTTGCAGTTGATACAAAATTACTCAAGATAGTTAAGTCCAAAGCAGACTGCAAAAAGTTACAAAGGGATCTTACAAAACTGAGTGACTGGGCAACAAAATGGCAGATGAAATTCAGTGTTGATCAATGCAAAGTAATACAAATTAAAAAACATAATCCCAACTATATATACAAAATGATGGGGTATATATTAGATTATTAGGGTTGGAAGGGACCTCAGGAGATCATCTAGTCCAACCCCCTGCTCAAAGCAGGACCAATCCCCATATGGCCCCCTCAAGGATTGAACTCGCAATTTAGCAGGCCAATGCTCAAACCACTGAGCTATCTGTCCTCCCCCAGCTGTTACCACTCAAAAAAGAGATCTTGGGAGTCATTGTGGATAGTTCTCTGAAAACATCTGCTCAAAGTGCAGCAGCAGTCAAAAAAGCCAACAGAATGTTAGGAACCACTAGTAAAGGATAGGTAATAAGACAGAAAATATCATAATGCCAGTAAATAAAGCCATGGTATACCCACACCTTGAATACTGTGTGCAGTTCTGGTCATACCATTGAAAAAAAGATATATTAGAATTGCAAAAGGTACAGAGAAGGGCAACAAAAATGATTAGGGGTATGGAACAGCTTCCTTACAAGGAGCAATTAAAAAGTCTGGGGCTGTTCAGCTTACAAAGGAGATGTCTAAGGGGGTGAGGGGAATGACAGAAGTCTATAAAATCATGACTGGTGTAGAGAAAGTGAACAGGGAAGTGTTATTTACCCCTTAACGTAACACAAGAACCAAGGTCCACTCAATGAAATTAATAGGCAGCAGGTTTAAAGCAAACATAAGGCAGTATTTCACACAACACACAGCCAGCCTGTGGAACTCATTGCCAGGGGATATTGTGAGGCCAAAAGTATAACTGGGTTCAAAAAGAATTAGATAAGTTCAAGGAGGACAGGTCCATCAGTGGCTATTATCCAAGATGCTCAAAGACACAACCCCATGCAGTGGGTGTTCCTAAATGTCTAACTGGCAGAAGCTGGGACTGGATGATAGGTGATGGATCACTTGATAAATTGGCCTGTTCTGTTCATTCCCTATGAAGCATCTGGCACTGGCCATTGCTGGAAGACAGTATACTAAGTTAGATGGCCCATTGGTCTGCCCCAGTATGAAAGAGGAGAACTTGGTATATTTTCTTTAAATTGCATACAGCTTTATTACAATTTTACTAACGTTGGTTATGGAGGCTGGATGAAAATTAGCCAATCTAAAATTCAAGCACACTAGCAGCATATTAAGAAGCCTAAAATGGATTAGATTCTGTATTGAATTTTTAAATGAGTTCTCGTTGACTTACTTCTTTCATCAATATTTTGACAAATAAGCAATAAAACCACTTCCAATAGTTCTTTTTCATAAAGAAATAGGAAATTTCTAATGAACTGCCAAAAGCTCATTCAAAATTCTAAAAGCCAGACTCTGATCCTAATGAAGTCATTGGAAGTTTTGCTATGTACTTCAATGGGCTCAGGATACAGTAAATGAATTTTGATGGTGTCTATGAACTCCTTGCTGTACATGACAGTTAGAGATTCACGACTGATGCTTTGTGAAATTCCCCAGGACTCAAAGAGAAACCAAAGTAGGATATGATCAAGCTTGTAAAGCACAGAATGAAATGTCTTTCTTCCATGAAAAATTAGAATAGATCTGTCTAAGAGTCTGTCTTTTTTTCTGTGCAACAAAAATCCTTAGCCTTGATTCTATAGGCAGTCCTACACAAAGAAGCTTAACTGTATAGTCCTTTATTCTGATCATGTTCCAGGTGTACAGACGATCCAACCAATCTGTCACTTTTGACTAAAACCTTGAGTGTTAAATAAATGCCACACAACTGCTGGCCGAATGGCAAATCAGAACATTAAGACGATTAAGAGAGAGCAGAGTGTCAGTCCAACTACAATAAAGCTAATATCATTCAGTCTACTGTAATTTAAAACAGCTGTCGGCTGGCCCTGGCCTGTAATATAACAGGCCAAATTCTTGGACACTGAGTTATTCTTAGAAGTATGTATGAAAGCATTGGCAAGCCCTATTGCAAGTTGCCTGCTGCCAGCACCCTGTCAGTAGCATGGGCCAACAGATCTAAGAGCTATTGTTCTAGCTTATGAAAAATAACTTCAAGTTTTTAATTTCAAATTACCCAAAGGCCGGCAGGATATTGGAGCCCCAGTATGCTTTAATCCCAGCCTTACCTTAGTGAATACTAATTTTAACAATGTTACTCAACAAAGACAAAAGTTGACGTCCTGCTCGTTCATCACAATGTATATAGTGCAATTTAACATGGCCACATCAAATCACAGGTGGCAAGAAAAGGGGGAGAGAAAAACTGCACACATCAAAAAGAGTGATAATGATGAAAAGGCAATATAGGCAAGTATGCTACCTTTTTACTGGCTTGACATAAAAGCTAGAATACACATTTTTAAAATGTTGGTCCAGTAAAATATATCCTCTCACCTATTTTATCCATCTACTCTTTCAAAGACTAGTACAGCTACTGACATTTCCTGTGTAATATCAGTGGGGAAAGTGAAAACATAAGTGGAATTTTCAATAAAAATGTTGTTTGATAGGAAGCTGAGCTATTTCAGCATTGACCGTGCTTTTGACTTCAAAAAGCTGCACCATTGCCCAAGTGGGTTTCTATATTAGTACATGGAATGTATTGAATCTACTTTCTTTCTCCTTGCTTGTGGAAATATGTGCTTCAGAGCTTTGTCTTTTCTCTCTTTTCAGAGACATAACTGGATGCCCCTACTTCTAGAGATACTTGCTAGCTCCTACCCTATGGCAAGGGAGGGCAGATATAGCTCTGTGCATAATGCCATAGTTAATTTGGGGGGATAGAAGCAGCAGTATATTTCATTATAAAACTCAGACAGAACATGTTAGTGATCTATTACTGTATTCATAAGCATTATAATTATTGTTGACCCTTTCGAAGTGAGCAGCTAGTGAACGTTTGGAGTCCTGGGGATGTTCCAGTTGGGAGTTGTGACAGTCTGTATTCTTATGTTCACCCTTTTTACAAACTATAATGGATTTTGTACCAAGTTTGCCTTGTGAGATATCATCTGAAAACTCATAATGTGCTGATCATTATTGTCCTGGTAAAATGTGGAACCATTGTATGTAAAATTATGAAGTTCTACCCAGGGTTGTGAGTTCAATCCCTGAGGGGGCCAGTTAGGGATCTGAGGCAAAAATCAGTATTTGGTCCTGCTAGTGAAGGCAGGGGGCTGGACTCGATGACCTTTCAAGGTCCCTTCCAGTTCTAGGAGACTGGTATAGCTCCATTTATATATATATATATATATATATAGTATGACATTGCTGAAACATGCTCCAAGTTTAGAAACGCAGGCACACAAACCAGTTCCTCAGAGACAAAAGGAAAACTCATGCGTGAACCAAGTAACAACAAAATCAAATGGATATCCCCTAGTTAAATGGCCATTCTGTGGCAGGAAGAAGGGTGTGAGCGAGAAATTTACACCTTGGCAATAGAACAGCTTGAGGTACCTGTGCAAACAGACTTCCTGTTGCCAGAACCCCAGCTGAAGATGATTCTCAAAGAAGAAAGTTGCTATAAGAAAGGGGAGCAAACTCCCCAGTTTTTTTCTCTTCCGTTTCTCTCTGCCCACAACATCCAGAATGCCTGAAGGATAGCCTATGATTGAGTCATGGGTATTTTTTGTAAAAGTCATGGACAGGTCATGGGCAATACACAAAAATTCATGCCCGTGACCTGTCCATGACCTGTACTATATACCCCTGACTAAATCTTAGCTGAGGGGGGATGCTGCTCTGGCAGGCCAGCGGCTTGTTGCTCTGAGGTGGGGCACTGCTCCGGCAGGGGAAGGCCAGTGGGCCACTGCTTTGGGGGGGCTCAGGGGCCAATGGCACCAGCTGCCAGGGGCCACCGAGCAACTGCTGCTCTGGTTGCCCCTGGGGTCACCCACCCGCTGCTGCTCCCACCACCCCCAGGACCATTGCTCAGGCAGTCCCCAGGGCCAGCTGTCTGAGGCCACTAAAGCAGCAGTTGGTGTGGCTGGCTCTGGGGCTACTCCAGCAGTGACGGTGCAGCTGTCTGTGGAGCTGCTTCAGCAGCAGCTAGTGTGGCTATTTCCTGGGTTGCCTGAGCAGCTGGCCCTTGGGTGATCCTGCTGCTTGGGGGACCCTGGGGTCAGCCACACCGCCCTCTGCAGAAGTCACGGAGATCGCAGAAAGTCATGGAATCCGTGGTGACCTCCATGATGGACACAGAACTCTGCTCGTTACTCGTAATCCATTTAAAAATCTATCTTTCTTGTTTTATTGTTTTACTAAATCAGTGTGTTTGGACTGAGGTGTTTGGGAACTTCAATTTGAGATAACAAGGCTTGTGCATTTCATTTTCTATTAATGAAATGATGGACTTTATATGAGCTTGTGTTATCCAGGAGGGTGCAGGGTGGTACAAGACACATTTCTGGGTGGACATCTAGGACTGGGATTTTGCTGGTGTTGCTCTGCAGTGTAGTTCCTGGGTGACTGGCTATAGCAATCTTACAGTATAGCTAGAAAGGCAATGTATGGTGTGACAGGGTCAGGCCAGATGGTTACAGGAGAGTGTCCTATTGGTATCCAGGTTACAGGAGAGTGTCAGGGAAAAATGCAACCAAAAACGCAATAAAAGGTTCAAGAGGAACCGGAACAGGGGCTGCAATCTGGCGCACTCTAAATAAATGTGTGCCAGGGTCTCTTTCATGCCACAAAAAGGGCAGGTGTTGGGGACAGGGTAAACCATGCCAAGTACACGCCCGTGCTCATGGTCCCATGAAGGAGCCGCCAACTGACATCCCCGGCGGGCTTCGGGACCAGGGCAGAGTATAAGCTGGCCCACCGGGGCCTCTCACCCTCGAGAGGTAGCAGAGGTCCCGCCATTTGGTATCAGGGTGGGATGCAAGGGTGAGGTAGTGGAGAGTGTGGAGCACGAGTGTGTACAGGTGTTTCCGTGGCACGGCCTGGAACAGAACCGGCTGCAGATTGTGCAGCCAGCTCACAGTGAAAGGGTGAGGGGGCCGACTGGGTCCACGGGGCAGGGGCCTGATGAAAATGTCCACAGGGCCTGGGGCTTACAGGAGAGTGTCAGAAGGCAGGTGTGTTAGTCCCAGGTTAAGTAGATCCCTTTTCCCTGGGTAAGGTAACACAGGCAGTTTCAGAACAAGCAGGAACTTGCTAGGACCAGTTAAGGCAGACAGACTAATTAGGACACCTGGAGCCAATTAAGAAGAAACTGCTAGAATCAGTTAGGACAGGCTGGCTAATCAGGGCATCTGAGTTTAAAAAGGACCTCCCTTCAGTTTGTGATGTGCATGTGAGGAGCTGGGAGCAAGAAGCACTAGGAGCTGAGAGTCAGATGGTGGATTGCTGGATGACTGAGGAGTAGAAGCATTATCAGACACCAGGAGAAAGGTCCTGGGGTGAGGATAAAGAAGGTATTGGGAGGAGGCCATGGGGAAGTAGCCCAGGGAGTTGTAGCTGTCCTGCATCTGTTCCAAGAGACACTCTAGACAACTACAGTACACAGGGCCCTGGGCTGGAACCTGGAGTAGAGGGTGGACCTGGGTTCCTCCCCCCCCCCCAAACCTCCCAATTTGTGATCAGGCACTTGAGGTGTTGACCTGAACTGTGGGTTCCACTAGAGGGGAAGGTCTCTGGGCTGTTCCCCAACCCACATTGTGAATCTCTGAGATGAGCAAATCTGCCAATAAGCGCAGGACCCACCAAGGTATAGGAGCCCTGACCCAAAAACCTCTCCCTGGGGTCAGCCCTAGGGCTGTCAGCTGCTCCTTCATCCTGTCTCTCTCTCTCGCTCTGCCTTTCCTGTCTGTTCTCAGTTTTTGTGTTGTGCCTTCCTCCCATAGGAACGTACCTACCTAGCTGGTGCGCAGCAGAAGTTTCTGGGCAGGTTCACACACCTCTTGTGTTTTAGGTGGGGCGTATGCTTACAATTATGTTAACTGAAGGGTGAGTTCTCACCTATCAACCTCAATCTCATAACAAGGTTCCACTCAGCTCATAACATTATTATTAATTTGTACTACCACAGAACGTAGTAGCCCTAGTTATGAACGAGGAGCCCTTATTTTTATATTATGGTAGCATCTAGAGGCTTCAACTGAGATCAGGGCCCATTGTGCTAGATGCTATACAGACACATAGTGAGAGACAGTCCCTGCCCCAAAGAGCTTACAAACTAAGAGGATAAGACAGAGAAAGGGTGGGAGAAAGGGATATTATTAACCTCATTTTACAGATGGGAACTGAGCCGCAAAGAGATCAAGGCCAGATTCTTAAAGGTATTCAGGCCCAAGTGATTTGCTCCCAGGGAGTATGGCAGAACTGAGAAGTGATCACAAAATGAGTCCCAGACTGGTGTTTAAACCACAAGACTAGCCTTCCTCATATTCCTCAACAACATCAAGGTATTAGACAGCTGAATCCACCTCTTGTGCAACAGAAGGGATTTTAGAAAAGATTATTCAGGTTAAATTTGAAAATGCTTTTGCATCTTTTGCATTTGGTTGTATAGCTAAAATTTTCAAATGCATCTAAATCTCTTAGGCTTTGAAGTCCCATTGATTTTTAATGAAGGTAGGCTCCTAAGTGAATTAGGTGCTTTTGAAAGTTGTATATCTGGGAGATTCTTTCAGATTGGCTTGTAATAAACTAGTATTTGGGGAAACTTGCTTTCAGTTCACAGGGCTATTTTGTGTTGTTGCAATCTGTTTTGAGCTGCATTTTACTGTGAGGGCTTGAGTAGAACAAATCAAAATTCAATTGAAACTGCTCAGTGGTATCTGGTTTTATGTTTTGCTGCAAAGGTTTTGCACAGCACTAGTTGTATAATTACCTGCAAAAGTCTCCAGAAAGCTTTCATAAAAAAATGCTACCACCAGCTTTAAAGATAGAGGTATTCCTAAGGGAATTAAGGAGTTGTGAATAAATCACTTGGGCTAGTATACTACTGGGTAGTAAGGTTCTAGCAGAGCTGCTCAATTTCCTGCTAATTGTATTAGGATATACCTATAGCAAAACAAGATCTTTCTTTTAAGATGTAAACAACTGTTACATGTACTAATCCAGATGTCTCATGATTGACAAGGCCTCTTTGGCATTTCTTCTTGCAGATGAACAAACTAAGAATAACTGCTGCACTCCCTGAGACTACTTGATTGCATCTTCAAAAGCTAAATTATTTCAAACATAAGAATAAATAACAATTTGCACTTACAGCACTAAGGATCTCTAATGGCTTTACAAGCATGAATTAAGTCAAACAGCACAAGGTATCTTAGTAATAGTTTTCCCATCTGTATAATAGGAACACTAAGGCATAGAGAAGTTAAGTGATCCTATAGAAAGCCTGTAGCAGAGCCAAGAAAAGAACATAGAACCCACTTCACACTCTGTGCAATAGCTGAAAGATCAGTAATACCAAACTCTTACATAGCATTTTTATAGACCTTCATGTAGGAGGTCAGAATTATTATCCTCATTTTACAGATGGGGAAAGTGAGGCACGGGGGGGGAAGTGATTCATTTTAGTGGCAGAACCAAAAATAGAAAGCAGTCTGGGCCTCAATCCACTCGACCACTTTTTATCCTGCCTTTTTCTTGCCTCCATTGTTCATTAGTGAATCACTGCAGTGGTGGTTAACTCCAACTCACAGCAGACTGTAAAATGTGAAATTTGTGAGATCTTTCAAGACTCACTGTCTAGTGATTGCTTAACCTTCCTTTATAATTACATTCTTTCCAGGGATTTATTTTAAGACACATGAACTTTGTGTATAGCACTATGATTCTGAATGGCTAGTTTCACATTCTCCTAACAGTACATTCACTCCCTGATTAGCAGAAGAGTTTATAGTGGGAACACAGAGCTGGGAGGGACCTCCTGAGTCATCAGTTTAGTCTCCTGCTATAACAGAAAACCTGTCTCATAATCCCATTCATAAATGTATCAAACTCCATCTTAAAACCAGCTTGGTCATTTGCCTTCATGTCTGCTATTTGGAGACTGTTTCAGAGCCTCGCTTCTCTAAGGGTTAGAAACCTTCTTCTAATTCCCAGCCTAAACTTACTCATGGCCAATTTATATCCATTTGTTCTTGTGCCAACATTGTCCTTTATCTTAAGAAGCTCTTCCGCCTTCCTGTTTGCTCCCTGGTTATAATGGTTGTTTTAAAAAAAAAAAAAATCCTTTGTCCATCCTTCCCATTTTGGAAAAGCATTGCTTATTTAAGCTATCAACTTCCCCTTATGCTTTACCAAACTCACCACTGGTTCTTTAGGTTAACTTCAGATGACTGTGCCAGTGCGGCAGAGGTGAAAGTGGGCCGGTACAGGCTGGTATGGCATACCGGTAAGAAGTGGCTGCCAGTACTGGCCTGTACACAGCTGATGTTAAAGCGCTGCTGCTCCTTTTGCCCCCCGTTCCAGGCTGCCAACAGGGGGTGGGGTGGCAAAGGGGGCAGCTGCCCTGGGGCCTGGTGATTTAAAACATCCTGGGGCTCCTGGCAGCTGCTACCATGGCAGCAGCTGGAGCCCTGGGCCCTTTAAATTGCCACCAGAGCCATGGGCAGTGTGGAAGGGCAGGCTGGAGGAGGCTGACACTCCCACCCCCAGCCCTGACCCTTCTGGCTGAGGGCCCCATCCCTTCCTCCCGAGGCCCCGCCTCTTCTGGGGCCCTGGAGCCTGCCCCCTCTACCAGTAAGTCTTTTATCTTTCTTTCACCTCTGCATTGCGGGACCAGGCCCATATGCACACTGATTGTAGCTAGAGCTATGATAGTGGTTTGATCCAAAGCCCATTGAAGCTGGTAAAAGACTCCCATTGGCTTCAGAAGACTTTGGTTCAGGCCCCTATTCTGATCTCAAAATAGGACTACAGTACACCTCAAAATGGAGTCTCACCCCCCAGCAATATTGTAATACCCTGATATCAGTTCAGATTTGATTTAAAATATAAAACAGTGCTGATTATGAAACCAAATATGAGTTGTCATTGACTCATACTGCTGATATTCCTAAGGAACTTTATAGTGTGAAAATGCCAGAGAGCACATGACGGTCAAGCTCATCCTACTGAGAATATGGAAATACTTCAAGGAAGACTTCTGGCTTTCCTTGGTAAGAAAGGGTGCTGCTGACCTATTCTACAAAATCCCCCAAAGCAGCTGCATAGGCAGAAAACAAATGTACGCACATAGAACACTTCTCAATACCTAATATTAATAGAATTTTTTAAAGAAATGTGGAAACAATGAGTATTCCCCAGAAGGGACTGCAACCACAACACGGTTGCACTGAGCTAGTGTAAACAGCATTAAAACAAGATTAGAAGATGCCATTACAAATGGTTCTGTTCTTGCTGACAATGTTAGCTAATTTGCTAGGAAACGGAGAAGCAAAATGAACAGTTGATTGTCAAGAAGACACTCAAGATAGCAAAGGAGTTTTTTCAGATCTTTACTTGCTTATAGGTCCATACAGAACTACACCATGACATGCCAGTTTGGAATCGGCCATATAAGTGTAAACGTGTAGCTGTCTGGAAATATTGGCAATTGCAAATACTTCACTTAAATTAAGTAACAGTAAGAAGCTGCTGAAATCTGGTAAATGGATACAGAAAAAAAAAATTAAAGGCACTGTCACTGGGCCAGATCACTCTCTGTTAGGGAGGCACTCTGTGAGGAGCGCTCAGGGGAGGGCAAAATGTGTTAGGATCCATTAAGAGGGAACAGCCCAATTACTGAATGTGATGGGAGAGACAAAGCGAGTTGCTTGCTGAGGGAACCCATAAAGAGGACCCCCTTAACTAAAGGTTTTATTGATTTATGTACTGAATATTTCCAGCCTAATGTGATGAAATTGTGGTTTATCTGATGAAATTACTTGTAGTTTACTAATCAGTATTGCTGACCGGAAAATAGAATTTCTGTTCCTGTGGACATTTTTGAGGTTTGAAACAAAATTCATCCCAATTCAGGATGAAAACTAAAAACCTCAATTTGTCATGGGACAGAAATTCAAAAAAACTTTGTTTGGAAAGACCTGAAACAGAATTTTTCAGCTTGCTGGCTGGCTGCCCAGAAGGTTTTATCAATAGCATCTTCTCCCTGCAGACCAAGTGAAATTTACAAGAGCCTTTGAGAGGGACGCTGAAGTCTAAACACACCCCAGTAGCTGGCCTTGGGAGGAGGGGAAGAGGTGAGGGGCCCTTGCCCTTTCTACCTCCTCTCAGCCCAGGGGCTGCTGCCACTTGGAAGGCTCTTGTCAGTTACACTTTCTCCCTGCAGGAGTTTCCAGGTGGGCAGCTCAGATGCTGTCTTTTTGGTTTTCCTGACAGAAAATTGAAATTTTGCGGAAAGAGCATTTTCTGTTAGCAATTTTCCATTGGAATGGTTTTCTGACCAGTTCTACTTTTCAGCCTGTAGGTTTCTTTTATGTGCTCTAGAGAACACCTGGTAGGGTATATTCCTTGGTAAATGAAGGAGATAAAGCTGGAACTGACGTTGTGTGCAGGTCTGTCTGTTCATTTGTCTGGAATCGTTGCTGTTTTCTTTAATAATTGTTTTAAGATGTACAGTGTGATTCTATCTATCATGACACACAGAATAGATTTGGGTTCTGAACACTATCTTCTCTGTGAGTCTTATTTTATTTTGGAGATCTGGAGAGAGGTACAAGTAAAGTATGTGCTGATCAGTAACCCTGAAAACTTCAACAGCACTTACAACACAAATGATGACAAATAAAATTAATTTAAAAATGTTTGTTTTAATAAACTAAGGTGCTACTAGTAAAACATTTTAATCCTTCTCTCCTCTCCCCTCCCCCGTCACCACTCCCCATGATTTTAACCTGCCAAAGTCTCTTTAACCAATTTGGATACGTAATTTGTTTAATGATAGAGATATTTCTGCAACATTTGCAGCATGTCATAAACTATTTTATGCAGAGAGAAAAATGGAACATCTGTGCCCTTCATATTTATTTTCTCAACATAACTTAACAGAGAATAAGAGAAGACAGGAGATTAGTTTGTAATTTCTCTGCAGCTGTTTATGTAAATGTGCAGTATGCCAAAATGAAACTAAAAGAAACAATCAAACAGCTTCTAAGATTTAAACAAAACAGAGAAAAATATTATGGAAATGAGAAGCCTGCCTTTGTTTTTTGTTTTTTAAAAAAATATTGTAGTAATATCACATCCCAGTATAACAGACTGCCATGCTTTCTGATATAAAGCAGAGAGCAATTCAATGGAAGATCTCCAAGAGTAGGTTTAGTGACCTCTGACGTGTGGATTTCTTTTTAATGTCTCCACATAAAAGGGTATAGTCAGCAAACTTCCCCCACGCACACCTGTGACAATGCTATTATAGGGTTGCAACTAAGCATTGGTCCCCTTGAAGATTGCTCATCCTTTCTGAAGTCTATTGAAAGGACTCACTAAATTATTCAGCAATGAGATCATCAGGTCAGATCCCATGTTGAGCTCCTTGGCAGTTAGCACTCCCTGTCCATGGGAAAATCCCACTTTTCTACCAGGGCCGGCTCCAGGCACCAGCATTCCAAGCAGGTGCTTGGGGCAGCAATCTGAAAGGGGCGGCAGTCCGTGTGTTTTTGTGCCCCCAAGCAGCGTGTGCCAAACTGCATCTGTGGACGGCAGGGGCAGTCCGTGTGCTGTTAGTGCGGCACGTGCGTTTCCGTGGTGGGGCAATTCGGCAGCAGCTTCTATGTTCAGCTGTCCACAATGGCGCAGCTTCTGTCTTCCGTCTGAAGACAGAAGCTGCTGCCAAATTGCCACCACCGCAGAAACACGCGTGCTGCCCTAACGGCACATGGACTGCCCCCGCCGTCCGCGGCGGCAATTTGGTGCGCTGCTTGGGGCAGCAAAAACAGTACAGCCGGCCCTCTTTTCTGCTTATAGACCTGTCCCCTTCCCAAAGAATCTTTCCCTCTCTCATCCTTCTCCATGTTGCCCTGCTAAATGCCCGGATTAACCAATGTAAGAGATTTATGAACCAGATTGACATTAAACATGTACTCAAATCTTATTGAAGTCCAGGGGGTTTAATCTTGGAGCTCCCATTGTACAGAACAGCAACAGTAGCGAGAAGGTAGGTCCTGCCCTCCTAGCTGTCCTTTCCTCACACAAAGTCCTGTTTGGCTGAGGTGCTGGTAGGAAAGCCAGACCGTACCCTCTGCTGCCAGCTCTTCTTTGACTTGAGAATGGGGTTGCTATAGAGGAAAGGACTGTACAGGTGGGAGGATAGGGTGCACATGGCTGTTGCAGGTTGAGAGTCTGAGCTCAGGGCTGGAGGACAGGCTTGGGTCTAGGAAGGAGCCCAAGCATGTGGTCTTTGAACCTGCACTGCATGTAAAGATGGGCCCAAAGGGAAGGCAGTTTCTTAATCTGGGACTAAGTTGCTGAGGCCAGAGGGGCAGTTGAGACAGTTTGACTGATGGAGGTCGAGCTGCTTTTAGATAATTTGGATTTGTTATGCCTGCACGGAAGTACTGGGCTTTGTTATAACACTGCAGTCCTAGATCTGTGCACTGAAGTGATTCCTGCCTCCTCCAAGGCTGTAAGGGTCTGGATCAACCTACTAAGGAGCAGAGACCCTGCCACATAAGTTTGCTTAAAGTTAAGCATGTGCTCAAGTGCTTTGCTGAGTTGAGGCAGAAGTCCTTGTTTCTTGATCCACAGCTTGGCTTAAAGTTGGCCTGCAAAGGAAAAAGAAGAGAATTTGGGCTTGTGCTTTTCTCTTTCATGAATAGAGATTATTTTATTGTATTTAAAAAAAATGTGGGGAGGGAATATGAAGGGAGGTCTGTTTTGTTTATTACATTGGACATGCAGGCCCTGCCTAGCTTGCAAAACTCTTTGGCCATGTCTGCATTATATTGTTGCAGCCCTTAGTTAAGCTCCACAGTGTCAGCAAAGGGTGATTGCTAGTGTAAATTGGCTGCCAATGTATTAACCATAATTTCTTCTAGGCCTCCAAGCTGCAGGGTTAGATGATGTGGTGGTTAAAATGCTGGTGCAGCTACAAGGGGTGGGGGGAATTGTACATATAAAGACAGACTAATGTAAATGTAGCCTATGGTGACTGGAGAACTAAGAAAACAGCCATGAGAGTCAAGCAAAAAACCTGAGCACCTGAGAAAGGGATTTTTATTACAATTCCATTTTTTAAGGTAAAAAGTTGTTAAAACATATGAGTGACTGTAGATAAAATAAGTCCTTGTTAATGATTCAACATGGCACCTTTTAAGGTGCTGGCAATAAACAGGTTCTTCTACTTAGCCCAACTCCCTTCAAGAGTTCCTTCTGCAAATCAAGGAACTTGACAACTCTAAAATATTACATTTCTAAATGTAAAGACGTGCAGAAGAAAATCCTGAAAACCTCTCCCCTGCACCTTTCAAGCCTTCTCTAAACTTCATGAAGAATCCAATGGGAGAGTGGCATGGATGGGACAATGGTCTTTGAAGACTGCCTGAGGTGGATCATGGCGCCTCCACTTCCAGCAGCTCCCATTGGCCCGGAGCAGCAATCCGCAGCCAGTGGGAGCTGCGATTGGCCAGACCTGCGGATGAGGCAGGTAAACACATTGGTCCAGCCCACCAGGGGCTTTCCCAACAGAAGCGGTGACCCCTGTTGGAGAAACTCTGGTTTAGAGAAACTTGGATACCCCCAAAAAGGTGAAACTTGGCCTGAAGGCCAAGCCGCAAAGAGGAAGCACTGCAGAGTGGGGAGTGTGAGAGGTTGCTGAGTGAGAGATTGGGACAAGGAGGCTGAGAATCCTCAAGAGAAGGTGGCATCAAACCAGGAGTGAGCTAATCCCCAGATGAGTCACAAGGAGGCACCACAGTGATGAGTGGAGTGAAGCCTGGTGACAGCCCACTAGATCACACTCCCCTACAGAACCTGGAATGGAACCTAAGATTCCTGATTCTCAAGATTCACCTGCTTTCAGCAGATGGTGCACATACCTCCTGCCTTTGTAGTGGCTGATCCACAGAGGGTGACAACCTACTGTTGCTCTGTGTCTCTGTTATAAACAGATGGTTAAGGGTTAATGCCTCCTTTACCTGTAAAGGGTTAAAAAGTTCACCTAGCCTAGCTAACACCTGACCAGAGGAACCAATGGGGGAACAAGATGTTTCAAAAGGAAGGAGGGAAGTTTTTCCTTTGTTTAGAGTTTTCAGTTTCAGCCAGAGTGAAAAGATCAAGGAACCAGCCTCTTATCAGAATAATAAGTTTTAGAAAGGAATAAATAGGTTTATGTTTATTTCTTTCTAACCTGTGTTATGCAAATTGAGGTAGAATCAAATTGGGTATTTGAGTGTGTGTGGTTTTTTTGTTTTTTTTTTGGTGTAATTAAATTTGTGCCCAGGGGAACATCTTCTGTGTTTTAAATCTGTTGTTAGTGAGAGTAGCTGGTATGCTAATCTTTCCCAGAGATTTTTTTTATCTTTCTTTTCTTTAATTAAAAGCCTTTTTTCTTAATACCTGATTATTTTTTTCCTTAGATCCAAAGGGATTGGATCTGGACTCACTAGGGATTGGGGGGGGGGAAGAGGGGAGATGGTTAATTTCTCCTTGTTTTAAGATCCAAGAGGTTTGGATCAGTGTTCACCAGGGAATTGGTGAAGTCCCTCAAGGCTACCCAGGGAGCGGAAAGTTTTAGGGGGACAGGGAGTGCTCCAGACACTGAAATTCTGGATGGTGATGGCGATACCAAATCTAAGCTAGTAATTAATCTTAGAAGTGTCCATGCAGGTTCCCACATCTGTACCCTAAAGTTCAGAGTGGGGAAGGAACCTTGACAGTCTCCATTAGCCAAAGTGGCCATGCTCTGTGCAGAGATCTAAAGGTTCCAACTCTGTTGAAGACCAATCTCTGGGATCAGTATGATTCCACATGATAGAATTTCTGTTTTTTTTTTCAGTTAGCTTCTAAAATAGCAAAGAAATCACCTATATAGTTGTAAGGTCAAGCACTCAAAAGTTAGGAAATGCCAGAATCAGTTGCCTTTGTAGCCTTAATTCATCCCCCCCCCCTATCTATATTTGGGTACAATCTCAAACTTGATG
This sequence comes from Gopherus flavomarginatus, assembly GCF_025201925.1. Lineage (NCBI taxonomy): Eukaryota > Metazoa > Chordata > Testudines > Testudinidae > Gopherus > Gopherus flavomarginatus. Next base: position 105,169,855 of record NC_066617.1, on the reverse strand, counting down.
ATCACATACTATTTCTTCCACAGAACTCCTGATTCCCAATCCAGTGCTCTATCCCCCTCACCCAAATTGCCTCCTAAAAGATAGGTGCTACATAAAGAATTACACTCTGCTGTTGGTAAATGACACATGCCTGACTCTAAATGAAACATAAAAGCATACTTGTCTGCCAGTCTGTTTTTTTTATACCATCAGGCTTGCCACAGTACACAATCAATGCTACAGGGAAACATGGGGTCATTTTTGGTAGGAGATTCCCTATTAGGGCTGTGTAGGAAAGACTCCTCCTGGAGCTTCTACTGGGTGGACGCTGTCAAGAACAGTCACAAACAAGAGTTGTCTATTTTGTCCAGGACAGATATTTATGCCTGTCTGCTTAAGGTTTGTTAAGAGATCTGAGTAAAAGCTGCAATTATTTGTCCAACTTAAATACAGAATGTAGAGTATAACGGTGAACTGAGAATCAGATTATATCCATGTAATGTGTCCCAGCTTGCTCTCTGAATGCGCCTGGTCCCAATAAAAGCTGTGTACCACTCTCCAACATAATAATGGCCTCTGCCTGCCAAGTTTGCTTGGTAATCACCATGACAGAGTAGAGGGTGAAACTAGTGCAAACCCACAGGAAAGCCAAGTAGTATGCCATTTTCCCTGCCTTTCTGAGAGGTTAACTCCAGATTACTGAGACGGGGTGACGCCCCTTGTCCTGACATGACTGGGCTCTTGGAATTCACTGACACAGTCTGCTGTTTAGCTTGTTAAATATGGACAGTTAGGAGGAGCTCAGATTTAAACTGTGGTCACCTATGCAAACCAAAAGGCTGACTTATGAGTGAGTCTGTCCTTAAAAGTGTCAAGCTCTGATCCAGTATATTGGAACTGTCAGCACTTTTTAAAAAAATGAACATTTAATAAGCATGCTGGTATAACAGACTTGTTAAAAGGGCTTATGAGCCCTTCCACTGGAGCTCTGAGGTGTATCAAGCTTTAATTACTGTCTGTCTCCTTGCGGCTTAAAGACTGGTTGCAAATAAGCCTTTGTTCATCATCATAATCATGTATGTTAAATGGACCAAAGATAAATGTCAACAATTCAGCCAGCTGCACTGAACAGAAGATACAGTATTCATCAACTTGTCATTAGGGAATGTTGATGGTAAATGTGCTGGCTATTTTGGTGAATATACTTTCATTATATCCCATTAGGTGACTGCGTGTCCGGCTAGGCATCACGCAAGTGCTGGATATTTGAACTCATCTCAGAAGCTCTTAAATCAGTGAGTGCCGTATTGTATTTACACTGACACCTCCTACCAGGCTTCTCCAAGCCCTTCATCGTGCTCTTGATCAGACAAGCTCCTGTGTCCACGTCATGGACGTGGCCATTTGTTTAGCATGTCCTAACACTTCATCCTTTGGGTGAGTTTACATGGTACAAAGCATGTTACTTCTGGGCCATCAAACAGTTGAATCAAGTGTTTGTCTGAATGCTGACGTTTATTTATTGCTGCCAGGGAAAGTGCTCAGAATCATCTGAATGCTAAATGAACAGCAAAGCCAGAACCCCTTTTGCATGAACATAAAAACAAAGTCGGATCCTCCAGTATAGTCACTTGCATGGCATCACCCACTTAAAGGAATGTGATCAGGATGCCCCTCTGTCACAGTGTTTCTCAGGACTGTTTCCAGCCCCCCACCCCATTAGTGTAGAAGCCCAGTGTAAATTAGACCTTTGGATATGGAGTGCCCCCATTCTGAGTAGAAGAGGGACTCTGCTGCCTCTACAAAATCGTCTCCCCTTCTCTTGGGGCATAGACTGGGGATCTATGTATGGGGAAAGAGGCATGGATTAGGGTGGGCTGGAGGAAGAGGCATCTCAGTATATGAGTTGGGGTGGAATACATTTTGTCTTCCTTTGGTACATCAGTTACTCGATAGAGGTCAAACTCTGCTCCACCTCACCCTCCTGCCTTTCTGTTGGTGCAATGCTGGGGAATATCTGCAACCAGACTTCACAGAAATCCCATTCTTGTGAGCCCTTTCCTATGGGCTTTACTGCAGAAAAGGGCAATCTGCCCCAAGGACGGTAATTTTGAACTGGATCCTGCAATGAATAAGAATCTAGTGAAGTTAGTGGAGAGTGAAGGTGATGTGGTCCTGTTTCTTTTTACACTGTGGGTAGGGATGATCCATATGTGTCATCATCTGGTATTTGGGGAGACCACTAATGTGTGAGCTGCAATAGTTAAGACAGAAGATGAAAGCACACCTATAGGTATAGATATAAGTGGGACACTGATATACCTGGGCAATGCTTTGGAGGTGGTAACAGATGGCCAATAACTGAACAAACAAAAGAGAGGTTGGAAATAAGGGGGAGTTCAGAGGAAAGAATGATGCCATAGCTGGGAAGAAGCCTGGCAAATGTAAGGTCTTAGTGAATAGAGTTTTAAGTGACTTCTCACTTTACTGGACTTATTTGCTGATTGGGAGCCAGAGAGTGGAATGCAATAAAGGGGACTGTGTGCATTTTTTTTTCTTTTTTCAGCTTCTTGACAACCAGGGTGGGGGATCAGGAGCACAGTTTGTGACTAGTTAGTGAATCTATCTATAGTGTTAACCACCAGTCTTGGGAGAATCTGCTCTTCTTTTTGCAGCCTGCCCTATCCTTGGCACTTTCAGTGTGGGCTACCGTACGCACCTTGGGTCACACTTCAGGTCGCACCTTATTTTCCAATATTTCATTTCAAAATTTTTGACAGACCAGATATATGCAGTTGAAATTGCTCTGGGAAAAAATACATAGTTATGTCATGAGACTTTGCAATCTGAAAATCCGAACATATTTAAACATCTCTAAAACTCATTGTCCCACATCATCAGCTGATGGAAATTGATGAATCCCTGTTGACTTCAATGGAGCTGTCCTAATTTATATCAACTGAGGATCTGTCCCAGTGTTTTCATAAATAATCTCTACAATGCAAGGTAGCTCGTAGCTTTTCAGGACATTGTTTAAGTCCCTTGCTTGATGGATAGATCTTGGCTGTGAGGTTAGCTGCAAGAGGTATAGTTTGGGATAGTAATGACATTTAGTTGCTCCAGTATGGAAAGACAAGACAAATATGAATATAGCCCTTGTGAGACTATCCATTGGAAACTTATCTTAAAATAAGGTTGCAATCAGGAACTTGGTGTCATGTTGTCTGGAGTGGCTCATGACCATGGGAGCCAACCTCAAGGCAGAGTGTCACAAAGCAGGGCAGAAACCCCAAACTGGTTGTGTGTTCTATAATTGGGTTTCACCAATCCAGTAAAAAATGAACTCCTAAAGCACTGCAACAGTCTGACAATGGAGACACAAACAGTCCCCTTGGGCATTCTAGTCTGTCTTACCACCCAGGTGAGTTGGATATGTGATAGGTCACTTTACACCAAAAAATCACAATAATATTCAGGTTACTCCAAGTCCCAACAGACCAGTCACTTATCCCAGCTCAGTTGTATTCAGACCTGAACCCAAAGACTCTGCCTGTAGCCAATTTTGTAATAAACTAACTAAAGGTTTATTAACTAACAAAAGAAATGAGAATTATTTACAAGATTAAAGCTGGTAGGCATGCATACTCAAATAAGGTAGAATAAATAAATTTTAAAAATAAATTAAATAAAAAAGGTAATAGAAGCTTCTATAATAAGCATGCTTTTATGTCCTTTGGGACTAACCCAAGCCAAACACCTTGGGGGGGTCTCTTGCTTATGTCTACAAATCTTTTCCCCTCAGAATTCAGACAGCAAAAAGATCCAGTGTCTCATTGACAGGGATTTTTATCCCTCCTTGCTCCAGAATCCCGGCTGATGGAATGAGCACTCCTGCACATAATCTCTTTGTGAGCATGTGGGGGGAGCAATTGACAGTCTTTATTTCACAATGACTAGTTTGGATTCAACAGTCCTTCCTGGTGTGCAGGAGATAACACCTCCTGGGGTCCATTAATATTTCACATTTGGTAATGCTTCTCCCCAGATTGTACAATCTTTCTAAACATTTTTATAGTTACAGAACAAACATGTAATCATTACCTTATAACAGTGGTTTTCAACCTTTTTTCATTTGAGGATCCCCTAAAAATTTCAAATGGAGGCGCAGCCCCTTTTGGAAATCTTAGACATAGTCTGTGGACTCCCAGGACTCTGTGGATCACAGGTTGAAAACCACCGCCTTATAACACAGGATACAGGTATTATAAGTAGGATTAATAGATGCAGCATCCTATAAACATTCCATAAGGTTTAAATACTAAACACATTGCTATAATGCCAATATCTATTTTGATAATGCTAATACACAGATAAGCAAGATTGGTATCCAGTTAGGCACTTAAGTGTTCAGTGAAGCCTAGGTACCTTAGTATGAGCTGGCACCTGGTCTGCTAGCATCACACTGGGGTAAAAAACGCACCTGGTATGCCAGGAATGTTTTCTGCTAACTTCTTCACATGTCCTTGTAAAGGGAGAAGATATCTTCCCAATTCATACTGTCCTGAGGGAAAAACATCTCTGACCATCTTCTGACCATTTCTAGATGCCTTCTTTAATGGAAAAACATACAAGGAATGGACAATTCTATAATGACCCTGCCATTGTATTGCAGGACCCTTTAAAGGAGAAGAGGATATGAGACTATTCACACCCCAACCACATCTGCGTTTCTGCCATACTCAGGATTCTATGGTTGGGAAAAAGCTGTACCTTGTCTATTTTGGGGGCTAGTTTCTGATATCAGTTACATACGGTGGTATAAATGTGGAATAATTGCACAGTTCAATTGGCTTGCTCCAGATTTGTCTGACAGTGATGAATAGGATCCATTGTGTAAGGCCTACCTGCCAAGTTAATCTATAGGTGAACAAAACTAATGAGTGCACTCTAGAAACCTGTTGTGCAAACTGATAGGAGGATAAAATAAAGTATTTGAAAAATGGCTGTGTCATGATCTCATCAAAAATTCTGGAATAAATTTAGCCCTTGTATGAGCAGGTGTGACTCCCACTGAAGTCAAGAAACTAAATGTAAGGCTGGCCTGGTGTTTGTGTGTTAGCACTCCACCATGCTGTGCAAGATCTCAGGTTGTGTTCCTGGAGCTGGCCTTGCTCTGCTTGAGCCAGCAGTGACTGGGAATGCTGCAGTGAGAAGAGAGCACCTGGAGTCACTCTGCAGTGATGTCTCTGGCAAAGTGCAGCAGTGATGAACTTCGTAGGGGGTTCCCTCCAGCCCTCCTGATCCAAGGAAACTAGTTGTAATTTGGAGCTTTTAAGGAGGAGGTAAAGGGAAAGTCCACCATTAAGAAATAGACAGGAAGAGAACAATCCTGTTTAAATCCCCAAGGAAAACCCAAGAGCTAGTACATTGCAGATTAAAGCTGCCACAGTTAAAACATCTTATTTAATCATAGCAGGAAATAGCACTAAAATCACTATCTTTAAGTATAAAAAAAAAAAAAAAAAAAAGCTCAGTTATCTGTCAAAGTTTTACAATCAACCTTGAGTTTGAACCAAGAAGGTCCCTTAACGTGTATCAGTTAGTCAGGGGAAACTGGGTGCATTTTAAAGATTCCATTGTTGTTTCATTCCAGAGTTTGTTTGTCTTCCTTTGCAGCACATTGAAATTGATGGATAGTTTGGATAGTTCTGAACTTTTAAGTTAATTTTTGAGTTTTGTTTCATTTTGGAGGAAAAGTTTATAAATGGGAGAGAGAAATATTTCTAAGATTTTGTACCATAAAGGATGGCAGCAAGCCATTAATTATGTGCAGAGGAAAAATTATCCCTGGGATGATTTTTTTTTTTTCAGGATGAACTATTTAAAACTGAATAGCTGCTGTAGAAAAGGCACAACTCACATACCCACCTCTGCTTTTACAGCCTTTTTGCAAAGATATCAAAAATATTAACACAGCTTTGATACAATGCATTTGATTGTTGGAATTATTGCACCCAAATTCAATAAACTCTGAATTCTTATTGTTACTTAGAGAACACATTAAGTGTACATTGCACTTCGTACAAGATGCAATAGCCCTGAAGAGCTTACGATCTAAAATCTTGATGTTAATGGGAGGTTTTCAACTGACTTCATAATAGAGCATTGTGTGATATATAGGACAACAGTTCAAGGACAAAAGTCCTGGAATAGAGGCAGTGAGGTGAGAAGATTAACATAGGGAGGATTTAGCAAAAAAAAAAAAAAATTGAAGTCTGGTAGTAGGGGAGGAAGGGTACTTGGTACATGAGAAATTGGCCATCAAAAAATAATGTAGTATGAAAGCTTGTGAAAAGCTGTAAGTGAGAGAAGGAGATAAAGGTAGAGGTTAGGGGAGAGGAATGGAGCAAACATATGGTGATACAGGAAGAAATTAAAGCAGGGATGCTGGGAAGTTCAGAGCTGTGTAGTTTTGAAGGAGAGGATAATTTGAGTGGCACAACCCGCCAGTCGTGTAATATCTGGAGGAGATGAGTTGATGATGCGTTACCACATCATATAAGAGCTAAGCATTCTTCGATTATCCTCTATGAGTACCAGTATTGGAGGATGTGTCAAAGAGACCCATCCAGCCAACTTTATGATTTGGAGAATGGCTTTCCAAATTCTTTAGTGTTAGAAAATTACCCTCTAGAAATGCTAGAAGAAAATGAGAAAATAAAAGGAATCTTGGAGAGTTATTTTTTATATATTGGAAACAAGATGAACATAGCCAATCAGATTCATCAGCCTCTGTGATAATCTGAATTCCAGATTGATTTTCTTGAACACTGAGGAAATAAATGACTAATCTCTACTGTCCCAGTCCTTCTTCCAGGGAAGTCAATGGAAAATCTTATTGACTTCCATGGGAGCTCGATTAGACTTTACAGAAAGTTTGTTTTACTATTCCAAGTAATTTGTTAAGGCCAAATTCAGAGTGACATCACAGAGTACTTGAGATGGAGTAGTCCCATTGAACTCATTGGGACTATTCATTTAACTCAGTGTTTGCTAAGCAGAGTATAGGTTGCACAATCAGGCCCTAAGTGGGAATCTAACAGTATAATATATACACCTTCTTTCACGCCCGGCCAGCTTCGATATGTAACGGTGTAATATACACCTTCTTTCACGCCCGGCCAGCTTCGATATGTAACGGTGTAATATACACCTTCTTTCACGCCCGGCCAGCTTCGATATGTAACGGTGTAATATACACCTTCTTTCACGCCCGGCCAGCTTCGATATGTAACGGTGTAATATACACCTTCTTTCACGCCCGGCCAGCTTCGATATGTAACGGTGTAATATACACCTTCTTTCACACCTGTCCAGTTTCGATATGTAATGGTATAACATACACCTTCTTTCACGCCTGGCCAGCTTCGATATGTAAGTTACATGAATTTAGATTTCCTCTAGACTCTCTTATAGTTACTTATTTAGATTCACATCAACTTACTGATTGTAATTTAAAACTCCCTTACATGTCCTCAGAACACTAGCTTTGCATGTATTTGCTCCATCTTGGATGTTTTGTTTATGTTTATTTGGAAAGTTCATGCAGTACTTTGTGTGGTTTTCTCTCAAAACAAATGCTTTAGGCTTTCATTCAGCACATCACTCGTGTGTACTTAGCTTTAAGTACAGGAGTAATCCCTGAATTGGGGGTCTATATACTTTTAAAAAAAACTTAAAGAAATAAATGCCAGCAGCCACCCTTGAGCAACCCTACAATAACACACCAATGAGCGTTCACAATGGGAAACATGACAATTTGATAAGGAAACAGATTCACTTTCTGGCTTCCAAGGAGTTTTTATAAATATCAGTGAGGAAAAGTACAAGATTTGTGTAATTTGTTAAAATGTGTTGGCAGAGTCCTTTGCAGGATTGTAACATGGGGGCAGGGTAACATTTGACAGCAGACACACTGTGAATGGTTTATTTTCTGAAGAAAGCCAGGCTCTCTTTGGCTGGAAATCTGTCAGATGAAGGAAAGTCATAGTGGTGACGAGGTTGTGGTAAATAAGGAGCCAATTTCATTGTCACACTGCCCTCTACAAACCTTTTGGCCCCTTGGCAGGACAACTGTTGTTCTGCTACTTTGTTCCACAGTGGCTGACAAGCAACAGCAGGCCCCTGGAAGTGAAGAGTGTTTCTTGTTTTTCAGTCATTGGTTGGCCAGTCCGTTGCCACTGCGTGAGCGAGACCAGATGCCTCTGTAGTGTTTAGCGCTGAAAGGCGGGAACTTATTACTGGAGATTTATGCAAATTATTCTGGGCAGCTGATAAGGCAACAGATGCTGGTGGGAGAGGGGAAGGACCAGAACAATGTGTGTAAAAATATATCTCCTGTAAAGTACATTTATTCTGTCTGACCCCGGAGTTGGTATGTGGAGAGCAGGCTATATCAAAATAGGTGGCAAATCTCTGATGAATAATAACCCAGAGAACCAGGGCCGGACAACAGGAAATACAATATTTCTCCTCTCTATACGAGGCCAGATTCTTAGCTGGTGTAGATCAGCATAGGTCCACTGAAGGAGCTATGCAGATTCAGACCAGCTGAAAATTGGCCCACAGATCTAAATTACCAATAAAACAAAGTAGGTCTGTGGATAAACGAAATGCTAGCAGGAAAAAAATGGGTATCTAGAAGTTTGCATTGTTTGTTCTTTATACAGCTTTATTCTTGTCCATAACAGAATGTTACGGGCAGGCATACCCATTGGGGTTCAAGGTTTTATGAGACTCTGAAAAAACATTTTTGGGTTGGAAAATACCCACAATGCTAGTTTGAGTTAATGAACACACACTAACTATAGAATGCTCAAACTCCAGTTATAATTTCTGATGCATTTTTGCTCACCAGAAAAACCTCTACATTAATTACACTGCAGTTATAATGTGCATGTAAAACAGCTTCCCCTCTGCCTCAGGAACAGTCCTTTTCACAGGTAGGATACCAGGGCTACCACATATCTTCTCCCACAGTGGAATCTTCAAAGCCCCATCACCATTCTCAATGCTAGAGGGAATGCAGGGGCAAAATATTTCTATACAGCTGGTCTACATAGGGTGATGAAGGTCATAAGAACCTATCTGAGCACCTTCCAGTAATACATTAAGTGACATGGCTAACATCTGTCATGTGTGATTCATCCTCTCTCAGCTTCTCCCCAAGGAGAGAATTGTATGTGCAGTGAAATGGGTGTGCAGGAATCAGAGGATTTAGAGGCTCAGAATCTCATTTACACTAGAACCACTTGACATTCCTCTGGCAGTGTTAAAGGACCTTAAAGTGTGAGTAAATTATATTTACATCCCCTTTAAGGCTTGTTTACACTCTCAGAGAGTGGTGTAAAGTTGCCTTAACACAAACGAGAATCAGGTCCTGTGACTTTCATGAGCACTGTGAAAGAGATATGAGAAGGGGGAAAAAAATTTGACTGTAAAAAAACAAAAACAAAAACAACCAAACACCAAAAAACCTAAAGAATTTCTCAGGCAAAATCTTTCAGAGAGCTAAGTATGGACACTATAGTGCATGTTAAATAGCATTGTTGTTTGAATTTTACAGTTGAAAAGCAACTAAATGATGGGAACTTGGGGAAAGTTGCAATGAAGGTTCTAATGACACCCTGAACTGTGCCCCTTTATTCCTGCATGTAGACTGAAGATGTGTCTTTACTCTATGGACACTTTTCTATCTATATTTCCAGTATGGGACATAGAACAACACTTGACCCATATCCTCATCCGCTCTCTACACACTGACTCATGAACCACCACTTCATATGGGATGAGGACTTGTCCCCCACTCTCTTAGTGCTCCCTCCTAGTATAAACCAGTTGCATCTTACACTTCAGCAGCAGCGCAAATAGGGTGGTACGGTATGGTATGGTACACCATACCAGCAAGATATTTATAGCTGGTATGGCATACCAGAAAGACACAGGAGGAGCAACGCCGGCAGCTCTTCCAGCACAGTTGTACTGTCCCCAGCTCTTCCATGCAGGGTCTCCTCCGTTTGTATAGCAGCCCTGCCAGAGGATGGGGCTGGGGGCAGGGCAGGGCAGGGGGTGGTAGAGCTGCAGCAGAAGAGCTGACAGTGTGGGGCTGCCCAGTGGCCCCATGTTCTGCTCCATTCCCCGCTGCAGTTCCTGGAAGAGCCCTGTGGTTCAGGGCTATCCTGGGAATTGCAGCGGGGAAAGCAGCAGAACCCCCAGCCTCGCTCCCTGCCCTTCCAGGGAGTTGTCTCCTCTGGCTCCATTTATACAGCAGCAGCCCCACTAGAGGACAGGGCTGGGGAGGGTACAGCCACCAGAGGAGCTACCGGTGTTCATGCAGTTCCTGGGAGAGCCCAGGTAAGAGGGGTGGATCACGGGGAGGGGATGGGGAGAGTGTGAAGGCCCTGGGCTGGGGGGCAGGGCTGCTGCCCCCAAGTACCAGTAAGAAATGGATTTCACTTGCACCACTGCACTTCACTAATTGCCCAGAAACTATACGTTCCCGTATCAACTATCATTCTGCTATGTTCCAGAAAACTTTCTCTGCCTCACTCACCCTCCATATATGGGCCTATTCATCCTCTAAATAAGGATCAGAGGACCCACGCTCTAGAGATTCACCATCACCTCATCCTCTCGACACTTAATGGCCACAGGCCTCAGGGTGCACCACACACCTAAGTGAGGGCTTTATCTCTGTCCTGCTCCTCATGGAGGAAAGAAAGGAGCTGGAATGCCTGGAGGCCCCACTTAGCAGCAGCACTGTGTTTCTCTCAGAAGATCCTGCTGGCCATCTCCCTACATTTCCCCCCCCCCATGTCAGTCATGGAGTTAGATGATGTAACCTGCATCTCAAGAAGGAAATCCAGATCCCAAAGATACAAAGATCTGCCCTGACATCCTTCCAATTTGTGGACAGAGACTGCCTTGTATCTCATGTGAGCTGACAAGATGGGGCATGGGTTATCTCCTCATACAGTTAATGCCCAGTGCTGGAATTAATATACTCCATAGGACAGATCTATGTTTAATATGGCATCTGGTGCAAATTTCCAACCAGCAAGTGGAGATTGGGTAGGGACCCAGGGAGGAAGAGAACTTGGTGACTGAAGAACACTTAGCTGGAAATTTCCTAAGTTTTTAAGATCTATGGTTTTCATTATTATTATAACAACATTCTGTTAATATTGCTTTAAAGGGAAACATTCTCAACCTTAGCTGTCTCTTGAGAATGCTTTTGTCAGAATCTATGTTCAGTTTGCAGCCAAGACAAACAGATACTCTGTAGGCTGTGTGAGAACAATACTTGGGGTTGCTTTGATGGGACTGCAGAAGGTGTTTACTATGACTGCTCATATTGCAGAAAAACCAGAACTGGTTAGAAGTTCTTGTGTTGTTGAACGTGTTAATATTTGATATGTGGCTCCTTGAATACTTTTCAGTGCTGGAACCTAAGATTAGCAGTTACATAACTTCAGTTGATGGCACATGAGTAGCTTCTTTAAATTGTATTCCTCCTTCTGCTTTAAAAACCACTCTTCTATTTTATGCAGTTTTCTCTGAATTTTACAAGAGTCATCTGATCAAGGGAGGGTGGTCCCTGGATGATCTGGTGGTCCCTTCCAGCCTGAAATTCTATAAGATCACCCATGTCTGAGTATCAGCCTATTTATCCTTTCTCAGGGAGCACTTACATTACACAGTGGAGAATTCAATAACAACACTCAGTTGGAGTCTGATGTTATTTATGGAGAAAGAGGCCAGTGTTCCCTGCTTGAATCAGTGGAGGGTGGCAGCCACATGTGGTAAGGTTGGGCTGGAGTGCTGCGCTGTGACCAGCTAGAGAAGCGTGCCTGGCAGCCTGCGCTGTTGTTGTCGTTATTGTAGTTCTGGTGTCGTGTTCCTTATTTCAGGTTTGTTACTCATAATGTTTTCTAAATAAAGCTCTGCAGCCTTTTCCTTCTGATAAATGATGTGGAAACCAGCTAAAGTCAACATGAATGGAGGAGGAAGTTGCAGCATGTCACTGTTGATATTTACTAGTATCCAATGCATCTTGTTATGCAAGAGAGAAGAGGATTTTTTGAAAAGGGATCATTTTGAATCCCCAATCATTCCTCCTGTCTTGCCTCCCTTTCCTCTCTGCTCCTATATCTCATGCCAAGTTCTGGGTTCAGACATTCTGGAAGCACCCTTATGGCTTATGACTACAGCAAAACTCCAGCATTGCTACACATGCCTCTTATATTAGGCTGGGGAGCCATTCGACTCTCTTGATCCATCTCAGCTGTGTGCTTTGTGGCTCAGTGGTGCACAACGGTGGTTCTTCGCTTCCCCCATCTCTAATATTTTCTCATTTCTGGAAGTGTAACAAATATTTGATTCCATTTGCTTATCATGGGCCTTGAAATTAAATGCCAGCCTTCTACTGGAAGTTATCACTGGAGCCTGGTTGATCTACCATGTGGTTAAAATAATCTTACAGAAATAAGCACATCTTTCCTTTTGATAATTTATACAAAGATTGAATTTTGTAACTAAGGAAAGTAAAATCACACTGTATATTAACCATGGAAGTGGGAAAACGTTTAGAGAGGAAACTGATAATACAGCTTATTGTTGAAAAGAACTGATGAAATATATACATTTCTAACAATGACTCATGTTGGGTATCGACCACTGTTAATTAGTGTATTTCCTTTGGCAATATTGTTTACATTGAGACTGATCCTGCTCTCACTGCAGTCAGATGTTTGCCATTGACTTTGAAATGCAGCTCTTCTCTGAAAAGTGTCCCGTTAAAAATGGCAATGTGGAGGTCCATGTTTGTGCTGTGCTGAGTCCAGATTAAATTTGCTAAATGGAGAAATACAAGGATTTTCCCCCAATAGCTAGCCCTGTGTGATCAGTCAGAGACCTGAAAGTCATGGTGGTTGCTTTCCTGCTTGAGCCTCAGTACTGACAACAAGGATTCTGCTGCTCAAATTCAGCTTGGGGTTACACTGTGCAACCACGTTGTCTTCAGTTATACCTAGGCAGTCCCATTAACACCAGCTGACCTTATCTATTGGAATTTAGTTAACAAGTCTACTGATATGAGATGGAATAATATCCAGTTTACTCTTAGGACTCTATTTGTTCTTCCATGCTCACAGAGGTAAAAAGTAATAAACACTAATTTTTGTCACTGATGTAAACAATGCTGAACACACCCAGGAAGCAGATCTTTTATACAGCCACTTTTCCAAGTAAAATTGTACTTTAAGGAGAGAGGGTTGTTCCTCTGAGTTATCATGTATGGGAGTGAGAGGAGCCCATATTTGGTCTTCAGTTTTCTAGCTTGTGTGTGTGTGTGTGTGTGTGTGTGTGTGCGCGCGTGCACGAGCGCTCTAGACTCCTGTGCAATTTAGTCACAGTCTAAGCCAGATTTTTCCATTGTTTTAAACTTAAATCATGCTGCATGGTGAATAATGCAGTAAGCTTTCCAGTCTCCTCTCCCTCCCTCTGGGATGTTTATAATTTACTAACTGAAATGATAAAGGTTTCTAGAGCCAATTTTCAGTTTCCCCTCACTGTTGGGAGACCTGATGGAACACATTCTTGCCACTACTATATAAATTGGCTTCTCAAGAAAAAAAGATTAGGCAGACGATTATTCATAAAAACTTGAACTAATCAGAACATCTGGGAAGGCCACTCAACTGTACTGAAAAGTTTTTTCCATAAGGGAAGTGTTAAGATGTTTGAGTTGTTGTATCTTTTTACAGGTCCTCTTCACCACAAACAGTCCATGGGGCTCAGCACTATTTTATCTAATCAATATATCTATCAGTGTAGCATAGTATGTAGGAGCTGGTCATGGATGGAAACTTGGTTGCTTGCCTACCCATGGTCCTAGAATTTGGCAGGCCTGTGGAAACCTGAAGTATCTATGAGATGCTCTTCTTTCCTCAGCTCTCTTGCCTGTGGGCCTTTTAAGGTACAATCATGTTACCCCCTCCTGTTCAATGTAGATATGAGAACACTAGAGGAGAGGGTGCCGTTATTGTCTGCAGTACCATCAGTGTTCTGAGGAAGCTTAACTGTACTGCTGCTTCTCATTGCACCTGGATTCTCTAGTCTCCTTGATGTTCTAGTGCCTGAGTTAAGGACTGGATGAAAGCTGGCTGGATTAAATTCAATCCAAACAAGATGGAGGTGATTTTGCTAGGTGAGCAGGGCTGCCCAGAGGATTCAGGGAACCTGGGAAAAGCAATTTTGGGGCCCCTGCCATAAGAAAAAGTTGCAATAATATAGAATACTATATTCTCATGGGGGCTCCGGGGCAAATTGCCCCACTTGCCCCCCCCCAGGATGGCCCTGTGGGTGACAGAGAGCATCTTGAGCAATTTATGGCTGCTCCCTCTTAATAGAATATAAACACTCACTTCCTTAATAGTTCATGATCTCAAGGTCTTTTTGGACCCCTTGTTGTTTCTGGATTCCCAGGTAATAGCATCGGTCCTATTAGGTTGCAATTTCCAAGTCAACCATTCTTCTATGACAGATTCATATATTCTAAGGCCAGAAGGGACCATTGTGATCATCTAGGCTGTCCTCTCCTATAACACAAGCCATAGAACTTCTTCAAAATAGTTCCTAGACCAGATCTTTTAGAAAAACATCCAATCTTGATTTAAAAATTGTCAGTTATGGAGAGTCCACCATGACTCTTGGTAAATTGTTTCAACGGTTAATTACATTTTTGACAGTAAGAGTATGTCTTATTTCCAGTCTGACTACATCTAGCTTTAACTTTCAGCCATTGGCTCATTTTACAGCTTTTTCTTCTAGATTGAAGGGCCCGTTATTAACTATTTGTTCCCCATGTAGCTACGTATAGACTAATCAACTAACCCCTTCTTGTTCATCTAAATAGACTGAGCTCTTTGAATCCATCACTATAAGGCATGTTTTTTAATCCTTTAACCATACCAGCGGCTCTTCTCTGAACCCTTTGCAATTTATCAACATCCTTCTTGAGCTGCAGGCACCGGAACTGGACACAGTATTTCAACAGCAGTTGCACCAGTGCCAAATACAGAGGGGAAAAAAAATCCTCTCTACTCCTACTGAGATTCCATTGTTCATGCATCCCAGGATTGCATTAGATCTTTTGGCCACAGAATCACATTGAGAGCTCATGTTCAGCTGATTATCCACCGTGACGCCCAAATGTTTTTCAGAGTCATTGCTTCCCAGAATAGAGTCCCCCATCCTGTAAGTATGGCCTACGTTCTTTGTTCCTAGATGTACGCGTTTACATTTAGCTGTATTAAAATGCTATACTGTTTCTTTGCACCCAGATTACCAAGGGATCCAGATTGCTCTGAATCGTGTGTTATTCAACACTCCCCTAATTTTTGTTGAAGCTGCAAACTTTGTCAGTGATTTTGTTTGTTCATTCCAGAACTGATATCTGTGGGACCACACTGAAAAGACTCTCTTGACAATGTTCCCCATTTACACTTACATTTTGACACCTATAAATTAGCCAGTTTTTAATTGATTTAATATGTGCCATGTTAATTTATATCATTCTAGTTTTTTTAAGCAAAATGTCATGCAGTACCAAGTCAAGTGCCTCATAGAAGTCTAACACTAATATTACATCAACACTCTTATCTTTATCAACCAAAGTTACTATCTTATCAAAAAAGATAGCAAGGTAGTTTGATGGGATCTATTTTCCATATACCCATGTCAATTAGCATTAATTACATTGCCCTCCTTTAATTCTGTGGTAATTGAGTCCTGTATCAGCCACTCCATTATCTTGCCCAGGTCCTCCCCTGTCATGGTCATCCCCAACCCCAGGCTGCACTAGCGTAAAGCACTCTATTGAGGGGGTAACAATGTGGGATTCACCACTGTGGCACCTCCTGCTGGTCTCTCAGGGAATTAGCTTCCAGCCTCTGGAGCGCCCTCTGTCCCACTACCACTGGGCCCTCATGTCCCTCCTGGACCCCAGTGCCCCTTTCCACTGGGGTGCTGCCCCCTGGTAATAATCCCACAGTCTCTGGGTCTCCCCCTTCCAGGGGAACCCCTATCCCCACCTTGCCTTAGTATATGGCTACTGCCCAGTCTCCATAGAGCCCCCGTTCACTGGGGAAGACTGCAGTATAAATGCCACTCATCACATCAAGGGGATTTGGACCTGTGGCCTCTGCCTACCCCTTTTGGGCTGCCCCCTGCAACCCCAGTACCTATTTGGCCTTCCACTAGGCCACAGCCTGGGGGTTTCCAGACCGGAGCCGCCCTGGGCCTTCTCCCAGCCCAGCTCCAACTCTGGTATCTTGGTACACTCCCAGCAGCCAGGTCCCTCCCTGTCAACAGGCTGGAGAGAGAGTCTGTCTGTACTCCTAGCCCACTGCCCTCTTATAAGGGCCAACTGAGCCCTGATTGGGGCGTGGCCTCAGCTGAGCTTACTCCCCCACTCAGCCTGGGAACTGCTTGCTCCCAGCCACTGCTCTCTCCAGGACAGTTTTAAGCCCTTTAAGGCTGGAGCTGGTGGCCACCCCACTACAGAGGGCTTGCTCTTGAAAACCTTTCAGAAACTTTAGTGTGTGCAAAATGTGATGTCTTGCCTTTTAGTAGGGGTAGATTAATTTGAGTGTGCAATATTTGTACTTTGTGTTCACCCCTGGCTCCCAGTCTGCTTCAGGTTGTGGTTGGAACTGTTGAACTTGGTTAGCATTTATAAAGCTTTAAGTGGCTTTATAAATGCCTTTCTGCCCTTTCATAGCAATCATAATTGGTTGGAATGCTGTCTGTCTCCAAGGTCAAACTTCAGAGAGCAGGTGGTAGGGTATTTTCATTGGGGGTTCCTGGCTCTGGAACGTGTTTACTCTTGGTAGCCTATCAGAGCCCATGTCTGGCCACGTTTAGGATGCAGCACAAGACGTCCTTTCTGTTTTGGCTTTTTTTTAATTTCCGAGTATTCAGGTGGGTGTGCTTTCAGAGAGTGTGCATTTCAGAACAATACAGTTTAGAATCAGATAATTACTAGTTTAAGGATAACTGTGCATTTTTTAATTATGTAAAGGAGACCGGCCCCCATGGTGATGTGCACATAAGTATGTGATATATAAGATAAATAGCCAAACTGAAAAATAAGGATAGTTTTGATGGCAATGCAGCATTGCAACTAGACAGCAGGGAAGGAGTTCTAGACAGATTACAAATCTGACAGAAACACATCCTATCCACCACCTGAATCCCGTGGGCCAGAGATTAATCAAGGCAGGATCCCAAGTTCTCAATAGGTCTTACCGGCTCCTCTATATGCACAAAGGGCAGAACAAACTAGGTATGGAATCTGTCATGATGACAATCTCAGGCCACTGCTATCTCCTCCAGCATGGTTTGGTTCAACACAAATCTGCTTTTGTGCATCTACATTACAATCCTCCCTAAGCCAATGCTGGGCTGAGCAGAATCCATGGAGCAAGAGATGTACAAAAGAATGATTTTCCTTTATTCCAAATGTAGTCTCTTCCACATGCCCATGTAACAAAATGTCTGAAATTCTTTACATTCACAAGTCAGCCCCTTCTAAGACCCAGGCATTTATACTCTTGTCAGTATCTGAACAATGTTTTTCTTCCATCAACGGTTTAGTGCTATCAGCCACAGATGCTGATGAGGAATACATTAATCTAAGACTAAGGAAGTCCCACCTGTCAGACTCACACTGTTTAGATCAATGCTTTTACTTTATAAAGTAAAAACAGAAGGATATTTATTTTCCTGCCTGACATCCATGAGTTAGTTAAGCAACTAGAGTGTGTTCAAGCACAGCTTTCATGAGCCAGCCTTAATTGCATAGCAGTGTGCCATCAAAATAAAGATTAGACACTATTATCTAGGAATCAATTTTGCATTTTTCTCCTCTGACTCTAACTGTTTAAAATGTAGGGCACTACCTCATCCTGGCCATATATACATTTCTCATTTGTCAAAATGCCCTTAGTCAACTATGCAGCTTTTCATGGTGGTTGAAAATCATAGCATTTAATTGTGTCAACCAAGGCTAGAAATGTTATTAATTCACCACAGGGTTGCACTGTCCAATTTTTTTAATCCTAACCAACTATACATTTGAAGAACTGATTAGCTATAAAAAGTGTTTCACCTGTGAACCAACAAAGACAATGCAAGAGGGACAGGCAGAAAATATCCTCAAAGGGCCAATTTTCTTTTCTTCTTTATCCTCTTTATTGGCTGCATTTAAATATTCCAAACAGAATGCAGCATAATAAATTGTGCACAGTGTATAACGGGGACCTGATCCAAAGCCCATGATATTAAAATAGAGGCTTTCCATTGACTTCCTTGAGCTTTGGATCAAGCTCTGGGATTACAGTATTGCAATTGTCTATCAGTCACCATTTCCACCCCTAAGTAGAACTAACAAAAAAGAAAAAAAATAAGAAACCAGTATGAAATGCAGAACTTCAACAACCAATTTCAGTATGTACATAACTCCACTTGCTTCTATTGTCTTCCACCAGAGATGAATTCGGCCTAATGAGTGTTAGGTGGCATATGCATTTTCTCATAATTTGTTTGTGATCATTCCCCACGCAGAGGACGCCCCAATCACTAAATGTTAGCACTCCAAGGGGTGGAGAGAGGCTTTCTCCCTTGGGCAGTAGTCTTGGCAAACTGAGAAAATGGCTACCAGCCCTATGCTCCTGGGAATGAGCTCCCAATATGTCTGAGAGATCGCTGGCATTTGACAGCCCTTCTGCAAGTAATGTTTATAAGTGGAGTAGCTGTGCCATTTGGTTATAATGAATTACGAAATGACAGTCTGGACCTATATATTGAATGCTTCCGCCAACGTGTGCAGGCAGAAATTGTGGAAAAACAACATCGCTTGCCTCATAACTTAAGTCATGCAGAACGCAATGCCATCCACAGCCTCAGAAACCACCCTGACATTATCATCAAAGAGGCTGATAAAGGAGGTGCTGTTGTCATCATGAACAGGTCTGACTACCAAAAGGAGGCCGCCAGACAACTCTCCAATACCAAATTCTACAGGCCACTTCCCTCAGATCCCATTGAGGAATACACTAAGAAACTGCAACATCTACTCAGGACGCTCCCTACACTAACACCGGAACAAATCAACATACCCTTACAACCCCGACCAGGGTTATTCTATCTACTACCCAAGATCCACAAACCCGGAAATCCTGGATGCCCCATCGTCTCGGGCATTGGCACTCTCACTGAAGGACTGTCTGGATTTGTGGACTCTCTGCTCAGACCCTATGCCACCAGCACTCCCAGCTATCTCCGTGACACCACTGATTTCCTGAGGAAACTACAATGCATTGGTGACCTTCCAGAAAACACCATCCTAGCCACCATGGATGTGGAGGCTCTCTACACAAGCATCCCACACACAGATGGAATACAAGCCGTCAGGAACTGTATCCCTAATGATGACACAGCACAACTGGTTGCTGAGCTCTGTGCCTTTATCCTCACACACAACTATTTCAAATTTGATGACAATATATATCTCCAGATCAGTGGCACCGCTATGGGCACCTGTATGGCCCCACAATATGCCAACATTTTTATGGCTGACCTGGAACAACGCTTCCTCAGCTCTCGTCCACTCACGCCCCTTCTCTACCTAGGCTACATTGATGACATCTTCATCATCTGGACCCATGGGAAGGAGACTCTGGAAAAATTCCACCATGATTTCAACAGCTTCCACCCTACCATCAACCTCAGCCTGGACCAATCTACACGGGAGGTCCACTTCCTAGACACCACAGTGCAAATAAGTGACGGTCACATTACCACCACCCTATACCGAAAACCTACTGACCGCTATGCCTACCTTCATGCCTCCAGCTTCCATCCCAGGCACACCACACGATCCATTGTCTACAGCCAAGCACTGAGGTACAACCGCATCTGCTCTAACCCCTCAGACAGAGACCAACACCTACAAAATCTCCACCAAGCATTCTCAAAACTACAATACTCGCACGAGGAAATAAGGAAACAGATCAACAGAGCCAGACGTGTACCCAGAAGCCTCCTACTGCAAGACAAACCCAAGAAAGAAACCAACAGGACTCCACTGGCCATCATATACAGTCCCCAGCTAAAATCCCTCCAACGCATCATCAGGGATCTACAACCCATCCTAGACAATGATCCCACACTTTCACAGGCCTTGGGTGGCAGGCTAGTCCTCGCCCACAGACAACCTTCCAACCTGAAACATATTCTCACCAGTAACTGCGCACCGCACCATAGTAACTCCAGCTCAGCAACCAATCCATGCAACAAACCTTGATGCCAACTCTGCCCACATATCTACATCAGCGACACCATCACAGGACCTAACCAGATCAGCCACACCATCACCGGTTCATTTACCTGCACATCCACCAGTGTAATATACACCATCATATGCCAGCAATGGCCCTCTGCTATGTACATTGGCCAAACTGGACAGTCTCTACGGAAAAGGATAAATGGACGCAAATCAGATATTAGGAATGGCAATATACAAAAACCTGTAGGAGAACACTTCAACCTCCCTGGCCACACAATAGCAGATCTTAAGGTGGCCATCCTGCAGCAAAAAAACTACAGGACCAGACTTCAAAGAGAAACTGCTGAGCTTCAGTTCATCTGCAAATTTGACACCATCAGCTCAGGATTAAACAAAGACTGTGAATGGCTTGCCAGCTACAAAACCAGTTTCTCCTCCTTTGGTTTTCACACCTCAACTGCTAGAACATGGCCTCATCCTCCCTGATTGAACTAACCTTGTTATCTCTAGCTTGCTTCTTGCTTGCATATATATACCTGCCCCTGGAAATTTCCACTACATGCATCTGACGAAGTGGGTATTCACCCACGAAAGCTCATGCTCCAAAACGTCTGTTAGTCTATAAGGTGCCACAGGATTCTTTGCTGCTTTTACAGATCCAGACTAACACGGCTACCCCTCTGATACTTGATTATAATGGGTGCTGTTAGTATAGTAGAAGCTTTGGACTAGGGATCTCCCAGCTTGAAAGCTCAAGATTTGGGCAAAAGAGGGGAACAAAGTGTTCTAAACCAGTTAGTGATCACAGGGGGAAAGTGTTTCACAGAGTTTAAGGCCCAAGGGGATTACTAGATCGTCTAGTCTAACCTCCTGTATATCACAAGCTGTACCACTGAGCTCAATAACTTGAGTTAGAGTAAAGCATTTCAGTTTTCAGGAGACTGAACTGTTGTGTGCCGCAGGCAGAGAACAAGAGAGACCCAGAGTGCCACCAATGCACAAGGCCCCTGCAATGGCAGGGAATTGATTAGGTGAGAGATGCTTAGCTGATTCCCAGCAGGTGACCCATGCCCTATGTAACTGAGGAAGGTGACCCCTCCCACACACATCCCAAAGGTGTTCCAAGGTGATTGCATGCTAAGAGGGACAGTGATGGGGGAGTTGTTCCTTGGCCCAGCAGCTGGGCAGTGGGGACTGATGTGCCATTTCAGCAGAGGGGATCGCCTACATTCAATATGAAACAGGTCTCTTTAAAATCAGTGGACCTATGTGTATAGTGTAAATAAATAAATTACATTAGAGAATGCCTGATTCCCTAGCAATAGAAACTGACTTGCTACAGAGCCCTGGCATCCCCTTCTGCTTGGTGAGGGGCAGCAGTATCTATATATAAAAAGATCCCAGGATTGTCACTGCCACTCTGAAGCCTAGAATGCCTGCACAGTCAATGTGAAACGATGGAAACAGCTACAGGCACTCTGAGAGCTCTCTCTGAGAATATTATGTTCTTTTTTAAGTGTTCGGTCATTTTGACTTCACAAATTACAGCCACGCAACAGTAAAGCATATACCTATGCTGTGCCAAGAGTTCGAGAGAGAGAAACCATTATGATATCAGAGGTAATGCAACCAGTTGCCATTTTTACTCTATCCCTACTCTGCATGCATCAATTTCAGTGGCTATATGAGAGACACTGTACAGATAGTGGGTTACTTGGCCCAACTGCCACAGTTCTTTAAAACCACCCACAAACCCAACACATCATGTGACAGCATGGGCTTTCAGCTACTAGTGTATGTTATAAACACCTGGGGTGAAATCCCGGCTTAATTGCTGTCAATGGGAGTTTTGCCATAGACTACAATAGGGCTAGAATTTCATCCCTCTTTGTTTTGGTAGAAGGTTTATTGGGCTCTAGTTTTATCCTGGAACCAGAAACCCTAGATAGAATTTAAAATAACCCTAAAATTGTGATTGATCATGTCCACTGACTAAGCTTTTATTCTCTCCTAACCCTGTAATGCATTCAGGATTAACATATGTATCCCATTTAGAATTGCCTTCAAGGCATGAAACAACTTAACAATAGTCAATACTGTGTTTCTACTGCAAGCAATCTATTGGCATGGAGGTTTTCTTGGTAATATCTCCTCTCTTCAGCCATTCCCTCTGTGTCCCAAGTACTTCTGGATCTACCTCCCACATTTTCATCAACATGCCTTTCCAGCAGCAACTTAAATAATAAATGGCATGTGAGTGTAGTTAGAGATGAGGCGCTGCTAACTCCTGCTCCTGTTTGCTTCTATCTATGATGTGGACCCTGGATTTCTTGGGAGATTTTTTTTGGTAGCCTGGGTTGGCAAGAACCCTTAAAAAATTTGAATTTTGAGACATCTGTGTGTGAAACAAAACTGGTGTTTGATGGTTTTATTTGAGATGCAGGCTAGTGATATAGTGTAAGCAGGGCCAGCTTTACTGTTTTTGCCGCCCCAAGCAGCGAGGGGGCAGTCTGTGTGCTGTTAGGACGGCATGTGCGTTTCCGCTGCGGTGGCAATTCGGCAGCAGCTTCTGTCTTCAGCCAGAAGACTGAAGCTGCACCGCTGCAAACAGCTGAACATAGAAGCTGCCTCCGAACTGCCCCCGCTGCGGAAAAGCGCGAGCCACCCTAAAGGCACACAGACTGCTCCTGCCCTCTGCTGCAGCAATTCGCGTGCTGCTTGGGGGCAAAAACACATGGACTGCCGCCCCTTGCAGATTGCTGCCCCAACCACCTGCTTGGGATGCTGGCACCTGGAGCCGGCCCTGACTGTAAGTCCATTTCAACAGCCAGAGATCCCAGTCCTGCAAAAACATCTTCATGGACCAACCTTTATATCTACATGGAGTTCCAGTGATGGTTGTGTGGTTGCTTATGGGTGCCGGGATTTACCCTCTTGGATCAGATTCCGGAGGAGGGTTTTATTTCCTGGGTGATCTAGGCCACACTTTTTCACTGGTTAAGTGTCTCTCATTTTTTAAAAAAAGATGCTGCAAGTTGCTGTTGTTACTAATTTGTGTTATGGTACCTCCTAGAGATCACAGCAGAGTTTGGGTCTCCGTGTTGCTAGGCAGTGAACGGATACAGAGCAGTATTGCCAATTCTTGTGATTCATTTTTTTTATCATGAGTCTTGTGATACTAGATTCCTTCATAGAGACCCAGCTCCTGGAGTTCTGTGCTGATGTAAGAATCTCAGCTTTCGTTGAAAAATAAGTTTCTAGCCCTCACAATTGTGGAGAAAAGCTGGAAAACGTAATCCAAGTGTCCCCTAAAAGGCTCAAAAACCAGAAGGCAAATGAAAATGACCCAACATTTATTATAATTTTTTTAAATTACATTATTTTAAAGTCCATCTCATATTTTTTTGTGGCCCGACTCATGATTTTTGCAAACTTGAGATTGGCAATACTGACTGAGTAAGAGACAGTCCCTGCCCTAGAGACTTTACAATCTAATTAGCTAAGACAGACAAAGGGAACGGGCAGTGTGTGAGAGGAGAAACGATATAGCGTACAAGCTCTTAGGGGTGTGTCTCCTAGGCAGCAATGCTAGTGCAAATCCCATAATTTCCTTTGTAAAAGGATTACATTTTCCCAGCAGTTTCATTTGGAATTTCTTCTCCAGTTCCTGCCCTGTGTTGACTAGTGCTGTTGTCTAGCCCAGCAGAATAGGAATCTTGCTTAGGTTGTTTCCTGTGAAAGTAAAAGACAGAGTTTCGGATTCAGTTATAACACTTAATGTAGATAACTAACTAAGTATTCACTAATATCTAGCACTGAGCTGTTTCATCTCTGGGTGCATTAAAAAAAAGGGAATATTCTATTTTGTCAGAGTCTCCCCTCCCTCTTCCCCTGGCATGTTGTGAAACTAATAAAAATAAACTGTTCATTGACTGGGTGGAGAAATTACATTCAGCTTGCATAATATGTGAAGCCTGGCAGGATTTAGTGAACCTACTCAGGTCTTTGCTAAATGGAGCAGAGTGCCTTTCACTCTAGTAGAGAATATCTTAGGAAAAAGGGTTGCATCTTATTAAAGAAATGGGCTGGTATGATTTGCAGTCTACCAAAACCTTGTCCTTTTTGTGGATAACAGAGATGCTGGAAAGAGAAATCCCTGTGGTTGGAACCACATTACATAGCACTCACCAAAACTGGCGCTAGTACAAGTCTTTTATAATGTGGTACGTCTGTCTAGGCTAGGAGCTTTGCTGGGGTTGGTGACTGTCCATCTGTTGTCCAGCTCCCTCCCTATACGGAGTCTAATCTATCTAATTGCAGATTGGCTCCCACCTCTTGACATGGTAGCCTTATAGGCTCCCAAATATGCATCTCTCTCAGCCTATGCGCCACTGATAACCATATAGAATCTCATAAAAAGACCTCAAGCTGTTTGACAGATCTGGGGTCTCTGTTAGGGTCTCGCTTGCAGCTTAGTCCATTCGGTGCTGCTATAATTGACTGAGATGCTGCAAGACTGAGATGCTGTCGTTTGTACTATGGTTCTTAATAAACTTGAGTGTTATGTCTAAACAACTGCCTTGTTTTCTCAACTGCCAGATTATCCAGTTTCCCCTGGGCTGCTATCAAAGAGTACAGCAGTGCCTGCTTTCCTGTTTTTTTATTTGTATGTGTGGTGATCTTCTAAACACTGACAGTAATTTCCCTTCCTAAGTCTAAACACTGGCCAGTAACTATTTTTATAGCCTGAAACCAGACTTCTCTCTCATCAGGCCCTTTAATATTTCCCATAAAATGACACATCTCGTTGTCCCTGATATAAAAGCCCTTGTAAGGTCCTCAACCTGTGTGTGATGGACAGTATGTGTGCTTTGGTGACCCTTAGAGGGCACTTTGCGACTATTATGCACCCTGCCATACTGTACCCCAGAGCGGGAGGCCCCACTGAGCTGGAGAGGGGTATGCGCTCTGGGGACGGGGAGAGGAAATCCCAGTATGGGTTTTCAGAGTCCCAGCTGGGAGAACTTCTCTGACTTGAGGTGAGCAGATGCAGTTGAGCCTAGTTAGCTTCCAAGCTTTAAATAGCAGTTGGGCTCTGCTAGTGGTGGGGATTGAGAGACGTGATAGGTTGCTGTAGAAAGGCCAGGACATGGAAGCTTCTCGAGGCAGAAGAGCAGCTCTGTCTATACTGTCTGGTGTGCGTGGATAGTTTGCATTTGTAACACAAGGTGTGTATAGCAGATGCAGAGTCCTTTGTGCTTGTGTTGTCACAATGAGGCTGAAACCCAAGACGGGATTTTTCTCTGCTTACACTTGGACTCCTGTGAAGTACCTGTCTTGCCGCACCAGGCCTGCCCCAGCACACAGTGATTCTAGCCTTATAGATGGCATGACAGAGCCCAGTAGTGTCACATAGTGGAGCTGGCAATAGGAGAATTTGGGCCTTCCCTTCTGCACCAGGGTCCAACCCAGGGCTCTGTGTTTGGCAGGTCAGATATGCCACCTGGGGCAGATGCACCCAAAGTCTGCTCCTTGGGTCACTTTCTGCCACAGCTGCTGCTCCTTCAAAGCACAGCAGAGTCTGCTTATGGACTCACAAGTGATCCAGAGGCTCTTCTCCATCAGTTGCGGACTACCATTCCTCATCTCCATGGGAACCTTGGGCGGCTAGGCAGCGAGGTCTGGTTCAGTAGATGCAGAGTGCCAATGGCTCTCTGCACGAGGTAACAGCATAGGACTGCTCCCTCACTTTGTCCACCCTGA
This sequence comes from Gopherus flavomarginatus, assembly GCF_025201925.1. Taxonomy (NCBI): domain Eukaryota; kingdom Metazoa; phylum Chordata; order Testudines; family Testudinidae; genus Gopherus; species Gopherus flavomarginatus. Next base: position 105,143,706 of record NC_066617.1, on the reverse strand, counting down.
CTGACACCCCCTTTTGAGCCCTGCCTCCATTGTGAGCATGCCCAGCAGGTGCCCAGAGTTGCTCGTTAACCCTGGGTTCCCAAGTGTGGAGCTTATGCAGTCCATCAAAGGCTCTGAGCACATCTCCCAGTTTTGCAGACTCAAGTGGTTGAGGTGCTTTTGTTAAGTATCCCTAAAGTTGGTGGCCTGTCAGAAGCCAATTAAACTTGTCCACACTTTTTGAGATTCGTCCATCACTACTCTCAGTAGTCACTCACACTCTACAGTTTTACTTAACAGGTTCATCTAATGAAAAGACATTAGGAAGAGTGAAGACTGCTCAGGGAAATGATGGCAAAGAGGGTAAAATAGCTGGCAAGGATTGTTCAGCGGCAAATCAAGGAGAAATTACTACTGAGTACAATAAAAACTATTGTATGTGGATAAGATGGGAAGAAGCTTGCAATGAGATCTTAAAGATATAGCGCTAGTAATTCAAAGTAAGTCTTTTTTCCTTTATTTGATAACATAGCTTGTAAAGTGTTTCAAGACAGATGAAAGGAAAATTTCCAGGATTAGACATAGCCAATAATTTATGGAACACTTTTAAGGGCTATTCTTTCAGCAAATCTATGCCTATGTCCTCTAAAATAGGCTTAAAATACTCATGTCACTATGGCAGTGGCAGCTTGCATAGCTGATTAATATGGGCTATATGAATTCTCCTTGAACAGGATGTATTTTGCATCGAGAAGCACTCAAAGAGATAAGGAAAGCAATAAAGGTAAAGAATATAGTAGCTATTAACTTTGATTTATATGGAAGAAAATATAAAGTTGCTGCTAATAAAGTTTCCAGACGATGCAACCGGTGCAGTGGTAAATAATAATAAGAGGTCACTGATATGGAGTTATTTTGATTGATCAAGTATCAGAGGGTAGCCGTGTTAGTCTGGATCTGTAAAAGCAGCAAAGAATCCTGTGGCACCTTATAGACTAACAGACGTTTTGGAGCATGAGCTTTCGTGGGTGAATACCCACTTCCTCAGATGCATACAGTATGCATCTGAGGAAGTGGGTATTCACCCACGAAAGCTCATGCTCCAAAACATCTGTTAGTCTATAAGGTGCCACAGGATTCTTTGCTGCTTTTTTTGATTGATCAGTAAGCAGGGCACAGTCAAACAACATGTATCTTAATACAAGCAAATGACAGATTTTATGGCTAGGAATAAAGAGCATAGGCCAAACATAAAGGATGAAGGACAATATCTTAGAGAACAGCAACCCTGAAAAGGATTTAGAGGTCATGATAGATAACCAACTGCTCATGAGTTCCCAGCGTGAAACTGTGGCTAAAAGGGCCAACATAATCCTTGGATGTATTAATACCGAAATGTTGAGCAGCAGTGGAGAGGTGCTACTCTAACCACTGATAACTGCTGGAATCCTGTGTCCAGTTCTGGTGTCCACCCTTCCCAAAGGATGCTGAAGAACTGCATAAACTTTGAAGAAGAGTTATGTGAGTGATTTTTGGTCTGAAAAGCACACCTTACAGAGAGAGATGTATGGAGCTCAGTCTACTTAGCTTATCAATGAGAAGGTTGAGAGGCCACTTGTTCAGTTTAGAAATAAACACATGGGGTGAATTCATTTGGTACTAAGGGTTTTTAGTCTAGCAGCCAAGGCGTAACAAGATCCCAATGCTGAAGTCAGAAAAAAATCAAATTGGAAATAAGGCCTAAATTTTTAACTGTGGGGGTAATTAACCATTGGAACAGATTACCAAGGATGTGGTAAATTTCCCATTGTTTGGAGACTAAGTCAAGATGGGATGTCTTTCTAAAAGATATGCTGTAGCTCAACCACAAGTTTTGGGGGTTGATGCAGTGGGAGAAATTGCTGAGTAAAATTTTCTGGGTGAAATTCTGTGGCCTGTGTTGTACGGGAGGCCAGATTAGGTGATCAGAATGGTCTCTTCTGGCCTTAAAATATGAATCAACATTGTAGCAAGGATGCAGAAGAATTACCAGGAATCCAGAAAAGGAATAACTAAATGACCACAACACTCCCGAAAAAGGTTTTCAACAAAGAATGCAATCATTGTTAAGAAACAGTATAGATATGGAGGAAGAGGTTTGGGGTTTTTTCACTTGGAATCCTGCCCAATGGTTGACTTCAAGCCCAGAGATAAAGTTGGCCTTCATACTAGATGGCTGTGAGATCATTCACAAACTACATTTACTGGAAAATTACTGGAGTTCCAAGGTGGGCTTATCCTAAAATGTTACTGATTTGCAAAATGCATTCATCAGCCTCTACTGCCGTTTGTCGTGGTGCAGTAAGGCATGAATTTACACAGAACATATGTAACCAAACAATATGTATTAAAAATCAGGATTATGTCCAAACAGATGTCACAATGACTGATTAGTTCAAAATAAACACAAATGTGAGATAAGAAATAGCTGGATTCTTGCTCCTTCTTGTGGTTGCATACTCAATGAATGATGGGAAATGACATCTTAAGCATGAGCTAAGATGAGTCATGCACTGTCACAACTAGTAGAAGTTGAAATACAAAGGAGCAGAGCAACAGAATTTCAGAATTCTCAGATGAATAGTAATATATAGACTATGGTTCTGATCTATCAAACTGCTCTGGGCAGATAGACCCCCACACCTGTGTGGAGGCCCAGGCATTTCAGTGAGTGGGAGTGTTGGCCTCTGCCCTCATTAGGCAGTTTGTAGGATTGGGGCATTGTAAAATAGAGTATCAGCAAAAATCTATAGGCACTGAAAAGCGAACGGGAATGACACTAGTATCATTTTCATTTTGCCATGTTGCTTGGAGGCTTGTCAGTCAATAAAATTAGATGAGAAGCAACTGTTGTTCTTTCATTAGATGCTGAATATTAGTCAGTCTGGGAAAAATCAGGAATGAAGACATTTTAAGGAGCATCGTGCAATAGCTGGAGTACTGTAATGCAAACATTGGTGCCTATTTAGATATTACTGGCACACAAAATGCTACTATACATCCAAGCAAAGTCCACCATTAGACATAGTGGGATTGCATTAGGTATAAATCAGTGACTTATGACCCTGAGTGTTGAAAACTGCCAATCAGACCCATGTGTAAATAACTTTACAATGAGCATACAAGTCAGTGTGTAGGTGTGGATATAAAAATATAAATGAGTAGGCATTTATTGGCACGTGATTTTGTGCAGCATATAATCATTTGCTCAGAAGTGATAGAAACGGCTGTTTCTCTATTTTTTGCAAAGTACTTTATTGGAAAAAAAATACATTTCAAGGTACTCAGTGATGACAAATGCATAGGAAGGTGGGTCATAGGCATTTAGATGCTTACACACATGCTTGATTTTACTCGGGAGAGTTTGCAAGGGCAGATGTGGTAAAAGTACAGAATATCCAGCAAAAATTAAGGTTGGATGGTGGCAAAAGAACATGGCTGGTTTGTGCTGATTTTGATTCTTTCCATGCTAGTTGTCTAGTCCCATTCAGCACTAGTATGCTTTGTAGGGGAGGTTCAGGGAAGGATCATAGATCATTATACCATAAGTAGTCTAGGAAACGTGATTTCTAGAATCTGAGAATAGAAAGATGTCTCGGGACAAAATCCTTCTCCTGCTAGTGGGAACTGCAGTGAGGAAGAGGATCCGAGCAGAATGACGCTGACCATGCTTTATCTCCTCTTCACCCCCTAGTGCAAAGCAGAATAGTCGCTTTTAGGTGAGTCGTGTCATCTTTCTTCTTTTCCTCACCTGTCAAATAGGAGGCCATAATACTTATCTATCACACAGCCATATTGGGAGGTTTAATCCCTTATGGTCTGTAGATGGCTTTTGTTTGGAAAGGAAACCTATGAAACATTATTGCTGCACTAATGCGTCTGTTGCTAATCATGTGGGCAATGATGAAACGTGTGGCTGGCTGTTTGAAAGCTATCTAAACAGTGATTGTGGTGGGATAGCACAGGCCTAGGAATCAGGACTTCTGGATCCTTTTCTTGGGTATGTCACTGATTTGCTGTGTAACCTGAGGCAAGTGTCTTAGGCCCAGATTTTCAGTTTGAGTGAACAGTTAGGCACCCAAATCCATATGGCCTGATATTTAGAAGTGCTGAGCACCCACAACCCCACTGACTCCCACTGAGGATTAGGCCACTTTAATTTAGGTGCCTAAGAATGGGTTTAGGTACCGAGCTGTAGGCACCCACACTGGAAAATATTGGCCTTATTTCTGTGCCTCATCTCGCTTGTTTTAAATGGAGTTGATAAAACTTCCCTGCCTTGGATTGCCCCTTTGCTCACAGCTCTCTGTAAGGGCTGGTGTGCAGCAGTGGAAGGAATTGTTCAGAGATACAACGTTCCTTCTCTGCTCCCATCTTGCTCCCGTGCTACTCGCTCTGACCAGTAGCCGATCGCCCCCTTGCACTGGTTCAGCTTTGCTGGCTGGAGCACCATGAAGTGGAGCCAAAGGTTTAACCCAGCCCCAGCCCCTCTCTGCCCAGTCCCAGTGTGATGCGGGGAAAGTATCTTGAATACAGTTGTCTCTCTGTGTCTGCAGTAGACATATGAGGAAGCTTCTATGGGCTGTAGGGTGAGTCTTACTTTTCCTTATGGTCCTGCACAGCTGCATGGGTGGTACATGATCTGTGCCATTAATGATTGCAAAGTGCTTTGAGATCCTTGGAGAAGAGTAAAGTTATATAGATGCAGGGTGTTAATATAACGATTTATATATACTTACCTCCTGTTTCTCTATAGTTTCTCTAAAATGTTTCACATACATCCCTTTGGTGTATCCAGGATATTACTAGGAAACAGTTCAATCTAATCTAATCTCTCTTGTAAGCATACATATGTGATTCCACATGTTTCCACTTCCTTTTAAAGTGTAGCTATCAAAACATGACCACACAAGCGCACCTTCCTGAGGGTGTGTTTTACAAGTTAGGGCTGATCAGTGTATTTATCAAGAATATGATGAGGCCTGAGGGAGGGGGAGGAGAGTTTTGAGTGTGATTTACTTTTCACATTAAAAAAAAAAAATGTCAGTCTGCTGTGGTATCAAATGGTATTTTTCTCCCCACACTACATTGTATATTTGAAAAGGGGAAGAGGCTTTTAAAAAAAAGATGTAAGTGATGGGCCAGATTCTGGCCTAAAGCAGAAGAGTGTCACTGAAATCAATGGTGCTATGCCAATTAACACCAGCTGAGAATTTGTCCTTCCATGTCCTCTTGTGAAAATGATGGTTAGCCTTTTATTTTAGTCTGGCCAACCAGAACGTTTTCACTTCATTGAGCTAGTTTGTGCCGCAACATTTGTTTTCTGCAGTTGCTCCAACACATCTTTTGTTGCATAAATGAGCTTGAAACGATACATGGCATTCAAGCAGGCTCCCCTCCCTCCCACCCTTGCCACTTTCCAAAGCCAGATATCATGCACCTGCTGGAAAAGGTTCAAACAAGCAGAAAAAACTGGACAGGAGAACCTTGTTTTGCACAGATCCTATCTAGGGCACATGGGGAGTAGTTGGTTAGTAATTCAGCCTGGAAGTGTTTCAGCATTTTGTGGGCTGTTATCTAAGAGGAGATAAGACTTTTAGTGAACAGGGAATTAAAAATGAAATGCCTCTAGAGCAAATTTGTCATGCGTTCACAACCAGCAGAGGTAATGGTTTTTGGTCAGAGGATGCCTTGATATTTCTGTGATTGAAAGCCAATTTTCCTTTCAAGGCACCGTAACTTTAGTAATTTAATCAAGCAAAATTATCTCCCTCTCTCCCTCTCTGCTAGTCCACAGTTAGATCATGGTGCAAAATTAAACACAGCCTTTCATCCTACCTCCTCTTGCCTCTGTATTTGACCTAGAGTTTGAAGAGCCATTAATTTGTCTGAGATACTAGTTTAGCAGGGGTAGAAGAATTAAAAAGGACAAAGAGAAACCTGACTAATTGGCATTTCCAAGAGATTTTTGTAATCAGCCAATGGGGATTTTATAAGGTATGAAGTATTTGCTTTCACATACATTTCTCCCACATTCTTTCTCTCATGTTTGCTCAGCAAACCTGTTGGAATAAAGATCACATCTGCCTCTCTGCAAGCTCTGTACTTGGAAGGCAATTGAATTGGAGTTTTCTTATGAGAGCATGTATGCATTTAATTGGACATATGCGTCTGAACACACTATCCCAGCTACTCCACCGAATTTGATTTGGAATGAATCCCACGAAAGGCTGTTTTCCAGCTTTCATAAAGAAAGGGTCTTTTCCAAAGGGAAAAGTATTCAAGCACTACATTTAATAAAGTTTAGTTTGAAAGTTAATACTTTGCAACAAAACTCTTTGAAAACTACATAGTTCTGAAAATAATTCCCCTTCTCCTCCCAATGATTTAATAGCTAGTATCTTGTACAGGCATTGTGATTTGTAACTAATTAATCTTTATTTTGTAAACATAGAATAGTTACTTGACAGTTTAATGGGGTTTTGGTAAAATAATTGCATTGTTGTAAGAGTTACTTGTGCTGTCATGTCCTGCCATGCAGAGCAATAATGGAGGACTTTAGGGAGATATTTTCGTCTCACTGTGGGGGAACCTAAAGACTGTGATGATCTTTATTTCATGTCTGAGTTTAGGATACCCACTGAAATACAGCGTTGCAAGCACATGTTCATCTCTGGAAATCTAATGTATTACTAGCTTGGAGAAAACAGCAAAAAGTTATTGAAGGGATGATGTGGTGATCTGTCCATGGGGCTGAGATGACAAGAGTTAGTTTAGTTTGTGAGTGAACTTGATAAATATTTCTCCTGTTTTTTTTTTAAATCATTTCCCATTTACTTGAACATTTTCTTATTTTATGCCAAGTCTCAGTTACTTATTATGGGGTGAAATCCTGATGTTTTTATTCAGTTTTTACTCAACTTTTATTTAGTCTTTACTCAGGAAAAGCTGCTAAAAGCTGAGTTTTGCTCGAGTAAGGACATCAGGCTTTGGGCCACTGTTATTTGAATTATGTACACTGGGAACCAAAAGAACAGATCACCAGTTTCCAACCTAAAATGACAAACCTCTCTGAGATAAGATAATTGGGGATACAGGAGCAGAAGGAGTTCTTGTTTTATTTGCCCGAATCTATTGGCATGAGTGGCACGTGCTCCACCAGCTGGGGGAGGCTAGCCCCCAATGCCACCCCTTCTGCCCCCTCCTGCCAGAGCCCAGAGCCACCCCGTGCCAGTCCCTGCCCCAAGCTAGTGCCCCTGAGTGCTGGGAGGGTGGGTGGTGTGGCCCCAGCCCCAGAGCGCCAGGAGGGTGGGTGCTGGAGCCACCACACAGAGGAAGCTGCAGAGGAGGCCTGGTGGTTGAGCGCAGGCAGGGCCATGTCTGGCTGTTTGGGGAGGCACAGCCTCCCCCAGCCTATGATACCTGCCGCCCATGTCTTTTGGCAGGAATGCCACATTTCAGATTTAAAAATGTTATTAAAGCTAATGTTAAAAGTATGTAATACACAGGTTAAAGAAATAGTGTCTGTACATCTGGGTATAGTGGTTAGATTAACCAAAAGTACAAAGGTTGGTTTAAACATCATAAAATACATATAGTACGTAATCTGCAAGAACTCAAATTTAGGTGAATAAATGTCATGATACAATTTTAGACTTTAGCATCCAAATATTTGGGTACATCACTCATGAGAAGTTATACAGAGAGTTAGTTGTTGAAAGCAAATATAGCAATGAGTGAAGATTGTCCCTCAGTATTTGAGAAATTAGAATAATTCATCCCTTAGAAAATACAATCCATCAGGCAAGTATTTCAGTTACTTTTCTGACTTTACTTCTTATCAGCACTCCAGTTCATCTCTCCTGGTATTGCTGATGTCTGGTGGTGTGTTCTAGATAGATGTCCCTTGACCACCTGATGGTGTCCAACACCATGAGTTGCTGCATCAGCCAAGCATAGCGTTGACAGATTCCGCATTCTCTCAATATTCGCTTGTTACTGGGGTCCCATGTGCCCAGGGCTCCAAAGAGCCACGCATGAGTTTGAACCTCGTAGGTTCTAGCTCTCGAGGTGTCACCCAGAGGGGCGTATTTCTCCAGTTTTTGAGATTGGCACTTTAGCCCCTCTGACCAAACAATGTCACTTTGTGCTGAGTGATGCCTCATCTAGATGCCAAGCAAGAGACACCTCTTCCATCCAGCTAGTCTTTGTGCACTTTCTAGCTTCTAGACATTGCATCTCCTCACTGTGTTCCTTCTCCTTTGTAGTTCAGGGTTGTTTAGATGTGGGATATTGGATCCATATCAGTGGCGCCCCACCTCTGGTATGTAGGGTGTTCAGAGCTGAGGTTTTGCTTCTTGCTCATTATGAGGTAGATTCAGGAACTCTTACTCATGTAGAATAATATCTTCCTCTGAAAGTAGTCCCCCTGAAATCAATGAAACTATTTATGGAGTAAACTACTGCTCAACAGGAGTAAAGTTACCAGAATCTGGCCTCATAAAGCAAAGATCCATTTACAAAATTCTGATCCAAATCTAGGTTTCAATTTCAAACCCCTCCAAGTTCAGGGGTGTTGAGACCCCAGATTCTCATTTGGGCTCATGCTGTTCAAAAGACTGTGGCATATTAGGTGAGAAAATAGTGACAGATTGGGTTCAACATATCCAGAGGCTTGTCACAGCATTTAATCAGGAGATTTTTGTATTCCTAAGAGAAACAAATTCTCACTTCTTCCTGTTTCCAGGTCATCTAAATGACTCAGAGCAAACACTGCCAGTTGGAATCTGTTGATTAACCAGCTGGCTTTTGATATTTTCAAGAGAAAATGAGAAGCATTTTGTCTTGCCATCTGCTGTAGGGAAAACAACATTTTAATTAGAGATGGGCCCAGGCTGATCCAAAAGTTTCTCAAAATTTGGGAGGGTTCAGATCAAGAGTTTTGGTTCAACACACTGCAGAGACAGGGAACAACTGCAAAGTTCAGAGTTAGATCTGGATCCAAACTTTTCCAGTTTTGGTTTGGGCCTGGTTCTAAATTTATGGTCAGATTGTGTCTGTGTCTGGTTCTTATATGTGTATGAGAGGAAGTGATGATACAAGGAACTTTCTTTTACCTTTGTGCCTCCTGTGGGGCACATCAAAAGTTTCTTTTGAAATTTTTTTTGACAGAAAATTAGGTTTTTGACAATACTAAAATTTCTTCAAAGTGTCTGCTTTCTCTAAAACTTGATTTTTCATCAGTAAACCAGATACCTGAAAATGTTTGGCCAAAAATTGGACACTTGGTTTTCAGCAGTTTTCAGATTTTTGATGAAAAATCAAAATTTTATGCTGTAAATTTTGATGAAAGTACATACTTTTTTCATTTTCATTGACATTTTCCAAAGGAGAAAATCCCACTGTTTCCAGCCAGTTCTATCCCTGTAACAAGGTGTACCTGGCACTTATGGCTCCCTAAAGAAGGCCTGGGGCCTTCCTCCAGGAAAGGACCAGCAAAGGTGGGACCTCCAGGCCTGCCTAGAGGGGTCTTATGGAAGCTGCCAACCAAAACCAAGCAGGCTCAGATAAGTCGGCACAGGACATTAGCAGCTCACTTCCTGGCTGGGATTAGAGGAGCTGGGAAGGGTGCTCTGCTTTGGCCAAAGGTGCCTGAGGAATAATGAGAGTTTGTTTCTGGCTGCATTTGTTTAAGCTGGATTTGCAAGGAGAGATAGGATCTAAGACAGGGGTGACCAACCTGTGGCTCCGGAGCCACACGTGACTCTTCAGAGGTTAATATGTGGCTCCTTGCATAGGCGCTGACTCCGGCAGTAGAGCTACAGATGCTAATTTTCCAGTGTGCTGGGGGCGGTGCTCACTGTTCAACCCCCTGGTCTGCTCCAGGCCCTGCTCCCACTTCACTGCTTCCCCCAAGGCCCCTGCCCCTTTCCCCAAGCCTGCCATGCCCTTGCTCCTCCCCAGAGCCTCCTGCGCATGCGAAACAGCTGATTGCAGCAGGCAGGAGGCGCTGACTGGCAGGGCTGCCAGTGGGCAGGAGGCGCTGAGGGCTGGAGGGCAGGAGCTGATGGGGAGCTGCTGACGTATTACTGTGGCTCTTTGGCAATGTACATTGGTAGATTCTGGCTCAGGTTAATCACCCCGATCTAAGACCTTTATCCCTGAAGTAGGGGTGTGGCTAAAAGGGGCCAGATAGGAAGAGGCCAAGGGAAGAAGCGGCAATTAACTTAGTTTGGGCAGGATGTAGCTGTTGTTTATAGGATCCCTAGGTTGGAACCTGGAGTAGTGGGTGGGCCTGGGTTCCCCTCCTGGCCACAGTGGCATAAACCCCAAGAAGGAGACAAGGCTTATTTGAGAGCCTAAATAAATGGCCCAGACTTGGGCTGAAGACCCTAGTGAGGGCAATGGGATTATTCATTTATTAGACTACTTACTAACCCAGAAGGGATTCATTTTGGATTTTGCCAGAGGACCAAGTCATGGAAGACCCACCAAGGTCAGCTGACACCCTGCAGTGAGCTCCAGTGTTGAGAAAAGGACTGTAGTATCACACCCAGCTGCTTGGAGGCGCTCAAGAGGTGAGTGCCCCCTATTACACTCCTATACATGGGCCAGGAACAACTGCGGTCCCTGTACTAGGAGGTGTTAGATTGCTCCCTTCTAGCACCCTTGGAAACATAAACCACATCCAAGGAAACAAAGAGGAGATGAGACCTGGGCCCTGGCTGGTCCTCCTAAGGTGTGTGCATGTACCTTACTCAGGGCTGTGCCTAATAGGCACAACAGAGTCCTTAGTACTAATCTTGTGTCCAGTGGCGGATTCTCTGGTGCATCAAAGGCTGCATCAGTTCACAATACACTGAACACTTAAGAAGCAGCAGCTCTGCTCTTCCTGTCTGACTGTTAGAGAAACGCAATCATGGCTCTAAATGTAAATACTAATAGCAGGCCAGTAGGTCTCTGTTCTTAATATTATTGTGTTAACATCAAAAGAGTTTTGAAGTTGGGTCAGATTCTAAACTGGAGTAAATTTGCACAGCACCACTGACTTCAGTGGCACCACACTGATTTATATCAGTGGAGGATCTGGCTCACTGTCTGTGCTTCTTGAGGCAACATGTAGGAAGTTAGGGATGGTCAGCAATTTGTTAATACAAAGTGTGACTTATGGTGTAGTTATAGGAGATAAATGCTCACCTAGCAACTTACATGCTGCGAAGCACAGCCAGGTGCCTGTAACACCCCTGGGAGCTGATTACTTCATGTAACCACGCCTCCTGGACTTGTGCAGTGCCATGGTGAAGGAATGCACTGAAGGAAGATGCAATCAGCCACTTGGGCAGTTGAACAGCAATTTCAATGGTCCTGACTCGCCTAGAATGTTGCAGGCTGAAGGTTTGCACCACCTAAATAGATGATTCCACAGAGCCATCTGCTTCCTCTTTTCACATGATATGGGCTTTGTTTGTACATAGGGGCCAGATCTTCAGCTGGCGTAACTCAGCATCGCTCGATGGGGTTCAACAGAGTGATGCCAGCTTATACCTGCTGAAGGACTGGCCCTGAAACTAGAGAACTTCCAGAATTAGAGACTTAAGTCTGTCTAGAGGTTGTTCTCTAGACATGCAGTTATTTCGTTTTTTTCCCTCTCTTGCAACATGCAACTTAATCATCCCTCGCCCTTTTTCCATCCTAGTCAAAGCTGCAGAGAAGTAATAATAGTGGATATGTCACATCACAACCATTTTTTTCCTTTATACCCACAGTGGGGTTATGACTTTTATGGCAGGATGAAGCAGAAGGCAATAGTGATAAGGGATGAAGAAAGATCTTAAACAAATAGAAGCTCATTTGATAATGAATGAAGAAAATACAAAAATATTGGCCAGGTAAACTTAGTTTTGAATGTTTTATTTTTCAAATTTGCTCTAACCTTTCTGTTCAGAACTCTCACATCCGAGGAGAACTCTTCTGTATTTCAAAGCTTCTGGCTAACACTCTGGGCTGGAATATGTCTCTCAGGATGGTGGTATTGAACCCAGGCCTACAGGCAGCATCCTTAGCTGCTGCACCATAACAGTGCACTAAACCGTTGCCCCTGACTGACAGCCTTAGTGCTAAAGGCCTACAGACCTACAGCAACCACACCTCAAGCCCCTGATTGGATGGACAGGCAGCGCTCTCTTTGTGTACCTGGACTGTATATAAAGGGCGCATCAGGAAGCTGTCTGAGCTGTCAGTGGTTGCTGCCTAGACCACCTTGCCTTGCTGTCTTGCCTGATCCTGCCTTGCTGCCTCACCTGGCCTTGCCTCCCTAACCCACTGACCCAGCCCCTTGGACAGGAGCTTTCGGCTACTAATGCTGTGAGAATTCCAACTATTGCCCTGGACTGCCTCTGAACTACTTGACCTCCTGGCTACCAGACCACCCATGTACACTTGATTACTGCTCAGGATTGCCTCCATCTCACCTCGGCACCGGGCATTACAGTGTCATGCTATTATAATTATAGTCATTTATCATAAAGAAAGTTTCCTTTTCCTTGCTTCTGAGCAGGGCAATCCTGCACCACTCAAGTCAATAATCATTTTAGTAATCACTCCTATCAGAGCAGAGTCTGGAAGAGATGGCACAAAACATCCCATGTTATTTTTCTCACAATCCTCTCCTTCTCAAATGGATATTACAGAGGCCCTCCATATATTTTGAGGCCACAGAATAAAACTTTTTAGCTAGTCCTGGAGGACAGAAGTAGTCAATCAACTATTGTTACCTTGTGCTCCCCATGATTGTTTGTCTGGATCTACCTGTTATCACTCATGTAAATAGAGTTGGGTGGAGAAAGGTAATTTTGTTCTGCGGAGGATTTCAATATTTAAAAAATATTTTTTAATTCCCATTCAAAATGAAAACCCAAAATTTTGAAATTCTGAGCAAAAGGGAATGGAGGCCTGGCTCCGGGACTGTCTGCAAAGTGGAGTTGCAGTGGAGTAGTGGACCCTGGAAGCTCCGGGCTCCCCAACCCTGAGGCAGTTTGCCAGGTGGGTTGTCCTGGAGCCACAAACCCTCAAACCCCAGTGTGACAGGTTTGGTCACAGAGACTCCCTTGGGACTATCACCTGACATGCTGGAATTACCTCTGAGGCCGTTTTCCCTGCCAACTTGGGACTCCAGAACCATGCCTTGTTGAGCCAGACACACTAGCTTGCTGCAACACAGACTCAGGTCTGGTCCATGCCACCAAAGCTGCAGATTTTAACCAAAAACTGCTCAGCAGGTCACCTATCTCCAGTAGCCAAACACCTAGTTCCCAGTGGGATCCAAACCCCAAATAAATCCATTTTACTCTGTATAAAGTTTATATAGGGTAAACTCTTAAATTGTTCGCCCTCTATAACACTAATAGAGAGAGATGCACAGCTGTTTGCTCCCCCAGGTATTAATCACTTACTCTGGATTAATTAATAAACAAAAGTGATTTTATTAAGTATAAAAAGTAGAATTTAAGTGGTTTCAAGTAATAACAGACGGAACAAAGTAAGTCACCAAGCAAAATAAAACAAAAACACGCAAGTCTAAGCCTAATACATTAAGAAATTGTTTACAGGTAAAATCTCACCCTCGGAGATGTTCCAATAAGCTTCTTTCACAGACTAGACTCCTTCCTAGTCTGCGCCCAATCCTTTTCCCTGGTACAATCCTTGTTAGTACCAGCTCAGGTGGTAACTAGGGAATTTCTCCTGACTGGCAGCCTCCTTTGTTCTGTTTCACATCTTTTATAGCTTTGGTCCAAGGTGGGAACTTTTTGTCTCTCTGGGTCCCAATCCCCCCTTCTAAATGGAAAAGAACCAGATTTAAGATGGCTTTTAGCATCATGTGATATGGTCACATGTCCTGTGAGATCCCCAGCCTCCATTCTTCCTGAACTGGCTTACAGGAACACAGGAAGGCTTGCAAGTAAACAGAGCCATTTACAACCAATTGTCCTAGTCATTGGGAGCCATCAAGATTCTAAACCACCATCAATGGCTCACACTTTCCATAATTACAATAGGACCCCAGAGTTATACTTTATATTTCTAGCTTCAGATACAAGAATGATACATACATACAAATAGGAGGAATATATTCAGTAGGTTATAACCTTTGTTATGATACCTTACAAGAAACCTTTTGCATAAAGCATATTCCAGTTACATCATATTTACACTCATAAGCATATTTCCATAAAACATACGGAGTGCAACGTCACACCTGGATTCCCCATAGCCTCCTAGGTGGGCTGTCAAGGAGCTGCATTGTTGAGTCCATTGCAGGAGCAAGACCTCAGAACAAGCACTGGGGTTTTTTATAAAACTTGGAGAGGATTTTTTCAGTTTTGGGGGGTTTGTCTCTGCTTTTGTTATTTCTTAAGCTCTAGTCCACAACAAATGGGATGGTGGAAGAGAGTCTTCCTTGGATAGTCCAGTCTGGATTTCAAGATTGGTTGCTCCTCAGATGTCAGTGTGCATAGCATGGCATGTGCTATGTTGCTATCCAGCCATTGCTGCCAGATTAATGAATGCTTTTTTCTCCCTTAAATGACCTATCTCTTATGGGTTTTGGGTAGAGCTGACCAAACTTAGTGGTTTTACTTTGTAGGGGTTTCATGTGAATTTTTTTTCTGGTTCCAGCCCATGTAAGGTCACGTCTCTTGGGTTTCCAGTTTAAATGATCTCCAAAACTCAAAGTGGAACTCAGCCACAGCTCCGGGATTTCATCTGTTTTGTGGTGGAAGCCATGCAAAACATAAATCATTCCAGATTTGCTGAAATCGTCATGAGCTGAACCTAGTCTAAGTACTTAATGAAAACCAAAGCCAGATAAGGTTTGCTTGGGTGCTTGGTTTCATTAAGAAAATTTTGCACATACAATAATTTTGAATTAGATGTCTTACATTTTCCTTCTTGGTGGTTACTTGTTTTCTTTACTATCTCCTGAGAAAAGGGGACCTACTCTTAATTCCAAGATATAGCTGTCCCAGAATGGTGAGATTTTATGGCATCCGCATGGCTAATTAATTGACTAGTGAATGGTGATTACAGCTGGCTGGAAATTTCTGACAGAACAGGTTTTTTCTGGAAAATGCCAATGTGTTGAAAGTAAAATGTTTACTGGAAACATAATACTTTTGACAAATCTTCTTACTGATCACCAGGGATTCTAGAAAACCATTTGCCATGGAAAAATGCAGAATTTGCATTTTTACAGAGAATTTTTAGTTTTTACATTTTGTGAAAAAACAAAATCATATGCAGTAGAACCCCATTTATCCAAGCCACCATTATCCGGCTCTCGGTATTAACCAAACCACCATCTGCCCAGGGCTGACCGCTTGAGCCCCACTGCTGTCTTCCCTGGGAAGCTGGTGGTTCAGTTAATATGGAAGGCCGGATAATGGAGGCTTGGATAAACGGGGCTCTACTGTTTGTCAATAAAACATTGTATTCAACTGATAACTATATATAGTGTGGCTAGGGAAACTAATGTTCAGCATCTCATTTTAATTGCAGAAAAACACAGATTTTTATGGTTTTTTAATCAGACTTTTGGTTTTTTGTCATGGTAAACTAGGATCCCTGTTGATCACTGAGAAGATTCCAACAGAACTGTGTCTGCCAGATGGCTTTCCAGCCAGCTCACCCACCCACTCCTTAGCGACCCAACTGAAGGTCTGCCTTGGAATTGGGACCCCACAACTTCTAGGGAGCATGGGTCCATGTGGACTCAGGAGCCACTTGTCCTGAAAATCAGGCAGCCCAAAGAGCCAGCTAGCCTGAAAATCGGAAAGTCCTGGGGTGCTATGGCCCTGGAGCAGTCCACATAGCAGGGCTGTCCTAGAGCCACGAATCCTGGAAGCCCTGGCAGCTGGAACTGATATGATGAGTGTTCCCTACTCTGCTCCCTGTCCACCACTAACTATCTGCTGTGAAAATGACAAGAATTTCAATTTCAGTCAGCAGCTGTTGAGGACTCCAGGAAGAATAACTTATTTCAGAAACACTATGTTTGGGTGTTTACTAACAAAATTGTACGGACTTTCCATTTTATGGAAAAATCCAGACTTTTTAATTTATTTATTTATTTTTGTGATATGGAAGAAAACAAATCTTGCAATGTAGAAATTTCTCATGAAACAAAAATGTGAGTTTCAACTAGCTCTAATAGCAACATCTAAGCTCCCATGAATCTCAGCAGATTTGTTAATGTGCTTCTGGACCAGATGGGATCTTCAGTTACACAGTGTGAAAGAAGAGTCTATTCTCTAACCACCCAGTAAATAACTGGAGCAAAATCCCTCTTTATTGTATCTTCTCAACAGTATATTTTCACATTCTAGTTGTCCTGGTGTCTTTGATTAAAATACATTTTATTAGTCTGGGCAGAAAATCAAAATCAGTATAGTTTACTGTCGATCTATTTTTTAAAATAAAATACTCTGGAGCCCAGAAGTCTCCCTGTTTTAACTGGAAGATACACCACAGCTTTCTGCAGTATGTCACAGGGACCCTAATCTAGATTTAAAGAATAGAGATAATGCTTCTAAAAATGTTATTTTTTTACACTGGACATATTCCAGTGTTCTCATTAAACAATTACATCCTCAAAATGTTTAACACTGAAAGACACTGGCAGCTAACAAATTTTCCAATAAAGCTGTAACTCATCTTCAATTAGAAAGAAAAAATAAACATGACAAATGGAAACCTAGATTCATAGGATTTAAAGCCCAAACGAACCATTACAATAATCTAGTCTGACCTGCATAATACAGGCCAAAGAACCTCACTGCATCAAGCCTAATAATAACTTCTGTTTGAGTGATAGCAATCTTTTAAAAAAGATATCCAATCTTGATTTAAAAATGACTGGGGTAGAGAATCTATCACATACACAGCTAAATTATTCCAACGGTTAAATACTCTCCATATCAAAAATTCGTGCCTTATTTCTAGTCTGAATTTGTCTAGCTTCAGTTTTCAGCTACTGGATCTTGTTATACCATTTTCTGCTGGATTAAAGAGCTGTCTACTATCAGAAATCTCTTCCCCACTTAGGTACTTGTAGACTGATGAATTGACCTCTTAGCATTCTCTTGGATAAATTAAATAGATTAAGCTTCTTTAGTCTCACTATAAGGCATGTTTTCCAGAACTTGTATCAATCTGATAGTTCTGTTCTGAATCCTTTCCAACATTTTAATATCCTTTTTGAAGTGTGGACGCCAGAACTGGGCACAGTATTCCAGCAACAGGCTCACTAAGCTGTAAACAGACAATACCAACTCCCTACACCTTGATATTCCCCCACTTATACATTCAAGGATCAAGTTTGCCCTCTTAGCTACAGAATAGCACTGGGAACTCACATTCAATAGGTTATCTACCATGACCCTTAAATCCTTTTCGGAGTCACTCCATGCTGGAATACAACCCCCCATCTTATAAGTATGATCTCTATTCTTTCTTCCTAGATGTATGAACTTGAATTTGGCTCCTAAAAGGCACATAGTTCAAATGAGCCCAGCTTACCAAGCAATCCAGTCTGGTTTATATAACTGACCTGTCCCCATCATTATTTACCACTCCACCAATTTGTGTCATATGCAAACTTTACAAGCAATGATTTTATATTTTCCTCCACATTGACAAAGATAATGAATAGCATTGGGCCAAGAACATATCCTCTGGGACTGCACTAGAAACACTCCCACTGGATGATCCCCTTAAAATTATTTTGGAGATCTATCAATTAGCCAGTTTTTAATCCATTTCATATGGGCAACATTGATTTTTGTATATTGCCAATTTTTTTATTAGATTGTCATATGGGACCGAGGGTATGTCTACTTTACGAAATTAGGTTGATTTTATAGAAGTCGATTTTTGGAAATCGATTTTATACTGTCGATTGCATATGTCCACACTAAGCACATTAAGTCGGTGGCTAGTATCGATTTACGGAGCAGGTGCACTGTGGATAGGTATCTCACAGTTCCCGCAGTCTCCACCACCACTGGAATTCTGGGTTAAGCTCCCAATGCCTGATGGGGCAAGAACATTGTTGCGGGTGGTTTTGGGTACATGTTGTCAGTCACCCCTCCCTCTATGAAAGCAATGGCAGACAATCATTTCGTGCCAGACACCAGGGCGATTAGAAGAGCACAGCAAGGCACATCAGAAAGGCTTTGAAAACCAGTTTCATGACTGGCCAGGCTTCAATGTGACAGTTGTGTGTGTTTCTCCTTGATGCAAACTTGCCTCCTTTGTTGATTTTAATTCCCTGTAAGCCAACCATCCTCCCTGCTTCGAAATAAAATAACTATTGTTTTGAAACCAACCGTTCTTTCTTTATTAATTAAAAAAAATGAGATAACAGACAAGGTAGCTTGGGTGGGGTGGGGGAGGAGGGAAGGACAAGGCCACATTGATTTTTAGTGTGGCTACAATAAGCAAACTGTTTTGAATGACAGCCTTCTGTTGCTTGGGCCATCCTCTGCAGTGCAGTGGCTGGGTGCCTGGAGCCTCCTCCCCCGGGCATTCTTGGGCATCTGGGTGAGGAGGCTATGGAACATGTGGAGGAGGGTAGGCAGTTATACAGTGGATGCAGCGGGGTCTGTGCTCTTGTTGGCTTTCCTGCAGCTCCAACAGACGCTTCATGTCAGTTTACTCCCCCAACAGATGCTTCAACATGTCCCTTTGCTCCCCCATTAGCCTCAGCATTGCATCCTGCTGCTGCTCTTCGTGCTCACTTAATTCTTTCTTGGCCTCTGCCACTGAATGCCTCCAGACAGTAAGCTGTGCCCTATCAGTTAGGGAGGACTACATGAACTCGGAAAACATATAATTGCGAGTGCGTTTTTTTTCACCTTATAATCTGCGATAACCTCAAGGACGGAGATGTTAGGGGGAGAGTAGAAACATTCTACGCTCTACGATTCTGGGGGGAATGCATGGTCACCTGTGCTGCTGAGTTCGCCACGCTGACCAAACAGGAAATGAAATTCAAAAGTTCCCGGGGCTTTTCCTATGTACCTGGCTAGTGCATTGGAGTCAAAGTGCTGTCCAGAGCGGTCACAATGGAGCACTCTGGGATAGCTCCTGGAGGTCAATACCATCGATTTGTGTCCGCACTACCCCAAATTCGACCCAGCAAAGTCGATTTTAGCACTACTCCCCTTGCTGAGTAGGAGTACAGAAGTTGATTTTAAGAGCCCTTTAGGTCAACGGAACAGGGTTGGTTGTGTGGACGCAGTCATTTTTAAATCGACCTAACATGGCTAAATTCGACCTAGCCCCATAGTGTAGACCAGGCCTAATTCAAATGCCTTGCATCTGATATCAGCCTTTTTAAGGTTTAGCCCAGGACTGATGTCAGGCTAATTGGCTTATAGTTTCCCAGGTCTTCCTATTTACCCTTTTAAAATATTGGTGTGACATTAGCTTTTTTCCCAGTCTTCTGGAACTTTTTCAGTAGCCCAAGATTTTTAAAAATAAACATTAATTCAGAGAGCTCCTTAGCCAGTTAATTGAAAACTGTTGGGTACCAGTAACTAGTCCTGAAGATTTAAACTTGTTTAATAGCTACTGTTTCACATCCTTCCTAATTAGTGATGGAATAGAAAGTATTTCAGTATCAGTTTAAGATACGAATACTTCACTCTGCTTTCCGAATACAGAACAGAAATATTTGCTGAACACTTCCTCCTTTTCTGTATCACAATTGATAATTTTGCCATCCTTGATAAGTACTGGACCTATATCATATAACATCTGAAAAGCAGAACCTGCAGCAGAAGGATTGACTGAGTTAAACCTGATAAAGGCTGATTGTGCATTCCTTTCCTGTTAGTCAGCCAGCTGCTTTTTTTAATAGATCAGGACTTTTTGGACTAGTTGCTCATTCTTTTGCTAAGATATATTCTTTCGTTTGTACCTTCAGGCATGCTGTGGAAGTAAGGTTCCTATTAGCTAAATACAGCCCACTCGCCCCCTGCCCCATGTTCCCTGTTGTGTGCCAGTCCACAGGCTAAAGAACAGATCAAAATATGCGAGAGATGATTGTTTCACACAACAGAAAGCAACTTTGACTTCTTTCTATCACCATTTCCATAATAACTACTTGGCTCAGAAATGGGGGAAAACTGCTTTCAATTATCAGGTGCTGGTTTTGTAAGCCTTTCCTTGGGTGGTGGCTGGAAGTACAACATGAACTGTACCCAGTTCACTGAAAGTTAAATAGTCTAGATGTATGCTGTGGGCCAGATCTTCATCTGGTGTAAATCTGCCTAGCTCCACTGACTTCAATGAATTTATGCTGATTTACAACAAATCAAGATCTGGTCTACAAGTTTTCCTTATTTTCTATTAGGCTCTTACAAAAACCTGCAGGCTACAAAGCCAGCTCCCAGGGCAACCTATTCTGTGCTTTCAGCAGCTAAGCAGAGCAGTGCAGTATTGAACTCCAGGGCAATGGGCCAGTCCTCCCAGGACTTACTGTGCTTGTGAGCTCGGACCTGAGGCCCTCATCCTCCACTGCGCTGCACCAATATTGTGTCTGTATAACTGCACTGCAGTGGAGGGAGTGAAGCTGGTGTCATGCAGTGGCAAATCAGGCCCTATAATAGGGAAATAAAACTGCAGTCCCTTGTGTGGTACTGCACAATACAAACCAAAAGGCTTCTGAATCAAGCAAAATCCACACTCCTAGTACAAAGACTCATAGACTAGGGCTGGAAACATAATAGGGGTGTCCTGCCTGCTTTATATGGAAAACAAGGATTAAACCACCAAGCTTGACCTTAGATCGTGCCCACCCAAGAGAGAACTACTAGTACAAATCAAACTTGGGGCATCCACCAAGACAGCTTCCATAGAAATCTCTGTGTTGGTCAGCTAGAGTCTGTCACTGTCACAAACTCAGATCCCACTGAAGTTAATGGAAAATCGAGTGACCAGATGTCCCGATTTTATAGGGACAGTCCCGATATTTGGAGCTTTGTCTTATATAGGCAACAATTACCGCCCCCTACCCCCGTCCTGATTTTTCACACTTGCTGTTTGGTCACCCTAATGGAAAATCTCCCACTGACATCAACAAAACCTGGATTTGGCCCTTACAGAATAAGGTTGGCACTTGCCAACTGGTTTCTTTACCATTTTTATCTATCTACATTCACTGTCATCCATAGTGAGTAGCTTTGCTTGAGGGACTGAACCTGCACAGAGATGGACTATATTTGATATCCTGATTTCTTGCCAAACTGGAAACTATTTTGGCAAACATGATACATTAAACTTATTTTTGATGTTGCCACCTTTCTAGCAGAGTGTTAGATTTACATGTGTGAGCAATGTTGGGTTTTCATGACAGTTGAAACTTTTGGGGAAGTCAGGCGGATGGGGGATGTCACCTCATCTAACACAATATTTTTGTCATGTTTTGTAACATGGCTTGTGTATCTGCTTACTTGCAATTACATGCCCTTTTCTGTAACATTTCCATTTAATGCATGTATACTTATGCTCATACATTTCTATGCTCCGTGGAGTGTTAGTGGGTTGCATAGAAGATAATGAAATGACACCAGGTTTAGTAATTTTTGCACAGATAACCACCAAATGGGTTTGAGTGTCCAGTTCCTCTTAAAATTAATGTGAATTAGGTGTTCAAATCTCTTAGGCAGATTTGAAAATCTTAGCCTTAATGGCTGCTTCAAGTCTTTTAACTAACTCATCTCTCTTACTGAGAATTCAGTATTCTTCTGTTAACAGGAGTTCTCTGATTTTGGAAGTATTTGTCTTTTGGATTATCTGATCATGAATCATTTTGTTGGCTAGATGGCTGAAACTGTGCACAGAGACTGATTCACAAAATGCAGTGCTCTGTCTGTTGTTGTGCCGGGGTGGTTGTACTTTAGGGACAGGAAGTAGCAGATGCCCAGAAAGCACCTTTGTTCTTATTATGTTAAGATGATATAAAAGAGAAATAAAATGACGTAACTGCTTCAAACACTCCAGACTCTAGCTCTGGAAGCCTAGGATGTCTTCCAAATAAATCACTGGCCCTTGGAAAGTGGGAATTCAGCCCCTGCTCTAAAAGTTCCTTTGTTTCTGACTGCCTCGCCACTACTGAATCTTCCCACTCTGGGTTCACCTTTCAAAGTCTGCTTTTCTGGTAGCTGGTTCTTTAAGTGTGTAGGGGATACAAACAGTTGCCATGCTAGGGCAGCCATATTGTTTGTTGCTGTTGTTTGCTGTATATTCCTCCCTTACAGCTGGTCAGTATTGTTAACTCCTACTTTGTGATCCCTTTCTTTCCCTCCTGAAAAGAGGGTCATGTCTTCACACCTCTTAACTGGTTCTCTGGCGTGTTATTCTCTCAGAGGAGAAGAAAATCATCCAAAGCCTGTAGGATCAGGTATAGCATTTGGAAGGGCAGGCAGGGTTCAAAATTACTCCCCTCCCTTTGGTTCTCAGTCCTTGCAGAGGAAAACATTTTTGCTTTTATCCTGAAGCAAAATTATTATTGTTAGTAGCTGCAAGTAATTTATTAAATATGGCTTCAACAGGTGTCCTACAGCAGTATTGACAAACCCAGGCACTCAGATCATGAGCCAAACCCCCCAAATTATGAGATGCTAAAAATATAATAAATCTTGAGTTCTTTTTTCTTTGTCTTCTGGGTTTTGAGCCTTTAGGGTGCATTCAGGTCATATTTTCAAGCTTTTTCTCTGCAACCATGAAGGCTAGAAGCTTACTAGTTTTTTTAAATGAAAGCTGAAATTGTCACAAAATCATTTGATTCCGGAAACTTGGGCTTGAATCTAAACAGCAAAGATTATGAGGGTTGGCATCACTACTAGAGCTTTGCAAAATGAAGCAAAACGTGGAAGAGCTGAGGTGGGAATAATTTTTCACTATACAACTCTAGTCACAATGCATGTTTTTTCTGGTGACTTCATACATCCCCAATTTGATTTTCTCCTGCTTCCTTCCTTTACCTGCTCACTTAAGCTGCCTGTAGTGTTCCCAAATGTGCTCTGCATTTACTTAACTCTGCTCTAATCAATTAATGTTAGATACCACACATCTGTTTATGCTGAGCAGTCTGTACCACTTCATACCAATTGATTGAATTTGCATTCCGTTTTTTGATGTTATAATTTCCTCCCTCAAGCAGATATTTCCCTCAGAGACACACATTTGGGGTTTTTTTCCACATTCCTGGTAAGAGAGGTGCTAATAAAATTGCCAAGTTTTCTTTGCTAAGCTCAATTGACTGTTTAGAGGCAGCGGATGAAGTGGGGAGCCCCTGCAAATGAAGGTATATTTATAGTGAAGTGTTAATGAGAGAAAGTCTGTTAATGTAAGGCCTGCTCCTACTCATTAAAGCTGTCATTGTCTGATGTCAGTGGCAGCAGGATTAGGTTCCTGATTTGGACTGACTAATTATTTCCAACTGCAGAGGTGAGGCAGCTGAATCCTTGTTATGAAAGGGCAAAGCACTAAGATGTCCCCACAGATGGACTAGACAGTAGGTCTCCAGCTAATTATTCCCTTAGAAATTGCTCTGTAGGGCACGGGCCCACCTTAGCTATGTTAGTTTGTTCAATTTGATTTGTAATAAAGTGCTAATTCAGTGCTCGGAGCACAAGACATAATAGATATGACCATGTGTGACAGATGTAATATTATTATAAAATCTTGACCACATCTTGTATCCCAAAATATAAAGTCTGCTGATACCATTCTTTGATTCAGAACGTAGCTAAGGTATCAGTGATCTGGAAGACTTGCATTGACAAAGCTGCTACTGGTCCAAAGAAGCCTATATACTCCATCAGAGTTGTGTGTGAGTTATTGGTTGGAATGGACAATATATGTATGGGATGATGACTAGAAATGGACCTAGCGTTGCTAACTTTCTAATTGCAGAAAACCAAACACCCTTGGCCCTGCCCCTTCTCCATGGCTCCACCCCCGATCACTCCATCTCCCCTCTGTCAGTCGCTTGCTTTCCCCCACCCTTGCTCACTTGCTCATTTTCACTGGGGTGGGGCAAGGGGTTGGGGTGCGGGAAGGGTTAAGGGCTCCGGCAGGGTGTGCAGGCTCCAGGTTGGGGCCAGAAATGAGGGATTCATGGTGTGAGAAGGGGCTGGGGGTTGGGGATGAGGGGTTTGTGGTGCAGGAGGAGGTTTGTGGTGTGGACTCCAGGAGGGAGTTTGGGCGTGGGAGGGGCTCAGAGCTGGGGCTGGGTGTTGGGGCACAGGATGGGGTTTGGGGTGCGGGCTCCAGGCAGCACTTACCTCAGGTGGCTCCTGGAAAGCAGTCGTCATGTCCTTCCTGCTCCTAGGCAGAGGGGCGGCCACAGGAACTCTGCGTGCTGCCCCCGCCTGCAGGGACCACCCCCACAGCTCCCATTGGCTGGGAACCACAGCCAATGAGAGCTGTGGGGGTGGCCTCTGCGGGGGGGGGCAGCGCGCAGAGCCCCTGTGACTGCCCCTCTGCCTAGAAGCAGGAGGGACCTATTGACCACTTCCCAGGAGCCGTGCAGAACCGGGTATAGAGCCTGCGAGCCCCACTGTGCCACCATCTGGACTTTTAATGGCCTGGTCAGAAGTGCTGACTGGAGCCATCAGGGTCCATTTTTGACTGGGTGTTGACACTGAACAGTATGGACCCAAACTGAGCAATTCAAATGCAAACCTCAGGCATCCAGAATTTGAATGCAGAGTTTTATCCTGGTCAATTACAAACACAGGAGCCAACTTCAAAATTCAGTTCTGTGCTGAAAGCATCTTATAGCAGGGTTAGTGGAAACCTTCAGCACATAAATCAAGGCTTAACTCAAGTTCCAGGTTAGCTGTACTGTTCAACTTAAATGCTTTTAAATGCTTTATAAATTTTAAATGATGTCTGCATCCTTGTTTAGGGAACTGTGAAAGTGCTGAGCTGAATACGTTCACCTTAATCAATAAATACTGGAAACCACTGGGAATGTGCAAGTGTCAACCAGTGTTATTAAGCTAAGAACATCTTTGGCATTGCTGAGCTAGGGACGATCAGGCCCAATTTATTTCTTGTAGTCAGTCATTTGATTAATAGTTTTGTCTTAGTCTGAAAATACCAGCACACTTATCAACTGGCTAAGAAAAACAACTCTTCAAAATTGTTGGCTCATGTTTTGATGTGAAGCAGAGATGGGCTGATTGAGGTAGTGGAAATTTGCCTTAGCAACACCTGGTGACTTGCAGGTTTCTAAGATGCACTTGACTGGATACTGTACACCCAATGCTAATCTGATGTTAAGTAGTGTGATCTATTTTTCCAGACACTAGCACAAGTTAGAGCAACTTCAGGTCTGCTCTAACTTGTGCCAATGGATGACAGCTCTCAAGGAGTGACTTGCTGCTTATAAATGAGCACACAAGGCCCTGCCCTCTCCCACCCCTCATATTCCTGTCCCCAGCGGGGAGGAGGAGCATCTGGCATACATGAGGATTCTTCTGTTCTAGGGTTATCCAGGTGCTATTTTTTAAGGCAGATTTACATCTCTTTTGTGTTTCTGGAGCTTACTCATCCAGGGACGTGAAGCATGAGTAGTGGGAAGCAGTTTTGTTGTGATGGAACTGCTAAGTAGGGAACTACATTTGCAGTCAGTCCCCTCTCCACTGCATACCACCTTCCCCATGTCAGGAAAGGAGGAAAGGTCATAAACCAGGAAGTGGCCAGGCTCTGTTGGGAAGCAGTGGCCACATGGAAAGCCAGGAGCTGCAGAGAAGCAGGATGAAGAGAGGAACCCCCAGGACCTGTATGCAGAGCTTTGTGTGGAACAGGCTGTGAGTGCTGGATGGGGTGCAGGTTTGTGGGGGATTAGCAGCAGCTGGACAGAGAACCAATGCAAAGTGGCCCCAATGAGAGAGAGTAACTGAGCCTGGCCTGGAAAGCTGCAAGTGCCTATTGCTTGAATAGAGACTGGACTGGAAAGGGCTCCCCGAACAGCGGGCCTGAAGAGCCCTTACTCTTGATTCGCCTGCCCCAGGGAGCCAAACAGTTCCTCCTATTGCTTAGTGTGAACTGTAACTGTTCAAACCTCTGTACCTAGGATGTCCGCAAACTTTCTCTATCCTGCCGGCCCTAGTAAAATACACTTTCACTGAGCCATGGTAAGTGTGTTATTGGACAGATCAGGGCTAGTACTACTGCAGAAGAATGTACAGTGCTTGTCTCTGAGGCATGGCACATCTGTGTTACCAGATGTGCCTGTTACTTTGGGGTATGCTCATTTATTAGGGTTACTCTTCTGGGGTGTGTGTGTGGGGGGGTGGGTTCTGTAATTCTATCAGGGTTCTGGTTGTGTCACTTGTGTGTTCATACGGATCTCTACTTCGCCCTTCTGCAAGTCCCCTCCTCGTGGAGCGATCCTGCAGGACCTAGATTCCCCAGGGCTGGGTTCTCCAGCCCCAGAATCAGATGAACACATAAACACACACTAACAGAGCAAGACTGAGTGGACTGGGTCACCCAGCACTCTCAAGCTGACCCCCTTATAAGTTCCTGTACTCAATGTGCTGGGTCAAGTAGCACTTTCAAGCTGCCACCCTTATATGCTACAGGTTCAGCACATCCCTATCCCCACTTTCACGTTACAATTGTGCCGGTAGTAACCCACTTGCTGAGCAAACCCCACAGGATTTTTGGGCACTACGTAGATCTTTAGCTTACTAAAAGAAGTGTTGCTGCAGAGTGAATGGGGAAGCTAAAAACACAGAAGAGTAAAGTTCGGAGAGAGAGAGAGAAGCAACCAGCTTAACCATGGAAGTTATGTACTGAATAATAGTGATAACTACACAAGGAGGGCTAAACCAACAGAACAGTTACATTATTAAATGTTAATACCTGAGGTAGAAAAGAAAAGAGAGAGGGAGGGATCTCACCCACTCTAAGATGCTTGAACTGATCCGGGTTTCCAGGTGATGGTGGTAGTTCAGGGTCCTGAGTGCTGGAGACAGGCAGAGCCCCCAGCACAATCAGTCAGGAGATGGAGTCCCAGTGGAACTGATGTAGGGTTTGGGTCCATGCATCAGAACACTTACGTGAACATAGGTAGGGGTTTTTGTAGAAAAACAACAATGGTTCAAGGGAGAATACTAGATTTGTTTATGGGTAAACTGATGACTCAAGGGTTTTCTTTAGGTTAGACAGTGGGAGCTGATGACTCTTGGATATGGGTGGTGTTTTCTTCCAGAGAGCTTACAGTGCAATTAGGATGCTTCGGTATTTTGGATATCAATCAAGGATTCATTACTAGAATTGGTCTGATAATTGCTGAGCTGGGTGTGTGCAGGCACAGGTTCATTAACATCTGGAGCAGAGATCCTCCATGATGCAGTGCTTCCCTGCTTTTCTGGTCCCAGAGTTCAGTGTGGTTCTCTATTCTTCATTGTGTATCCTAATGGAGATGTTTCTCTGTCTCATCTTTCGTGGAGATGAGGCTAGGGGAGTTGTCTCTGTTCTCCATTCTGTATGCTAATGGAGATGTCTTAATCTTGTCACACTTGTCAGGAGGGGTCTAGGTGTGTCCCCCAATGCCCTTCACTGCTCTCTGCAAACTTTTTCTCTGATCGGTTTTGGTTCAAGCAGAGACTGGTGTGTGTGTGTTGAGGGGGAGTGTCTTTCATCAGTCAGACAGGCTAGATACTGTGTTTCCCAAAAACACAGAGCTGACTGGTATCATCTGGCATGCTACTGGCTCCATACAGGTTAGGTGTACTCCATCACTGAGGAGCCCCAAGAGCACCGTGACTTAATTTACTTTATATTTTTATTGTTTTAGTTAGAGGTCACTGTTTGCTAAAATGACAACATTTTATTTGGAAACAATGTGGGTTTTTTCCCTCCTTGGGGTGAGAGAACTGTGTTAATTTAGTTAAAGCCACCTACAATTTATTGGTGACAGACAGACAGGGTACAGCTGGTAGCAGGAATTCATTTTTGGGTGCACCTACAAACTTTTCCATAAGTCTACTTCAGTTAACAATCCTTAACCCATCCTCAAGCTTCTCCATGCCATTTTGAATGAGCCCTAGGTAAAATGAAGATAGATGCTGGGACTGATTCACCACTGTGCTACTTCCGTTTCATGCTGAGGCAACTCCATTGAAAGTTACACCTGCGTAACAGTGGAGTTCAGTGGTCATACTAATGAGTATGACCCTTAGTGAGTCACAAATGTATAATAGGCTCATCATTACAGCTAGAGCTTTGCATCTGTTGATTATTATCAAGCATAGCTACAATCTTCATTTTAGCAAATTAAAGAAAAGAGTCAATTTTTCATTATAACTTTCCAAGCAGATAATCTTGAAAATTAGGAAGCAAAATATTTTGAGGGAACGTTTAAGGGTGTGTTGGATGGGTTTTTTCTGCCTGTGATGAGTAGATTCCTCCACAATAAAAGTGACAAAAGAGTTGGGGGTAAACTCCATGGTCACGTATATTGGTGCAAAGAGAAGGTGACTTGATTTCAGTGGAGTCACTCCCTATTGACATCAGCTTCCGTGAGTGGGGAACTTCATCTGCAATCTCTTTGTTCACATAAATGGCTAGGTTTTTTTCCTTTCAGTTTTCGCACTGATGAGCAATCGTCTGCTCCTTGTAACTGGGAAGACATTAGAAACCATGAGTGCCTTTGTTGTGGTAAACCTCTTCCTCTTCATTTCTCCTCTGTACTTGCCTTGTAAATGCAGAATAAATGCTGGATGGCATCTGAATATAACAAACACAGTTTTTCTTCATCTGAGTATTTGCACGGTCTACTATCTGTGTACATTTAACCCGGCCTGGCACCAAAAAACATTATATCAATTCCCAGAATGTCCTTGGATGTAATTAGATGTCTAAACATACATTTCACA
The DNA here is from genome assembly GCF_025201925.1 of Gopherus flavomarginatus. Taxonomy (NCBI): domain Eukaryota; kingdom Metazoa; phylum Chordata; order Testudines; family Testudinidae; genus Gopherus; species Gopherus flavomarginatus. The sequence continues at coordinate 105,114,730 of NC_066617.1, read as the reverse complement.
AACACAGCAGGCAGCTTGCTGTGAGCTTGTCATTCTTCCCCTCCCCCTTTAGAAATGCTAGCATTTCTTCTGATTAACATTATTGCATAGCTAATACAATAGGCAGACCTCTTTTGTACAGCAAGGTTTGTGGTGTTTTTTACTGGAAGTTACTGCAGATTATTTTACACAGCTCTTACCTACCCATATTTTATGCAACTTGCACTCTGCTAGACCTACACAAAATGTTAACATCAAATGGGCTTTTGGCCACAAACCAGGAGCAGATATATGGTCCTTAAAGCAAAGGCATGGTACTTGTGTAACCCACATACTTTATTTCTCCAGAGTAGGGGGGGGAGAAGTAGGCTTGGGAAGTATGAAGAAGACATGGATCTTAGTTTGATATTCTGTGTCACTTCACATGTGCAGAGAGCAGGGCAACTCAGCTAGAAGGATCCAGAAACTTCCAAAAAAGGGAGTGGCAGTTACTTGACACAACTGTTCCATAGCTATTCTGACTGGATGACTCGAATGCTGGACACCAGCTGAGCCCATAATTAGCTAGTCATTCAGATAAGGGTAGACCTCCCACCGCCAATCTTCTCAGGAATGCTGCCATTATGGCCCTACATTTTGTGAACATCTGAAGAACTGCAGATAGGCCAAACAAAAGCACTGTGAATTGGTAGTGTAACTAGTTCGTTACAAATCTGAGGAAACTTCTGTGCCCTTGATACATCGACAAAGTAGGCGTCTCAAGTTGAGGGTGGCATACCAGTCTCCGGGATCCAAGGAGGGAAAAATGGATGCCAGGGTGACCATGTGAGATTTTTATCTTTTTGAGATAGTTGGTGGAGGTCTAGAATAGCAAGAGAGCTCTCTTGGCCTTCTGAATTAGGAAATAGTGGGAGCAGAAATCCCTCCCCCTTAACCTCTGTGTCATCTCCTCTACAGTTCTACACAAGTAGGTTCAATCCTCCCTTCAGGTGGGAAGTTTTTTGTGGGAGGGGTCCCTGAAGAGAGATGGGGCGGGAGGGTGAGAAGGATGGGTAGAAATGAACAAGAGGGTATATCCCACCTTTATAGTGCTCAAAACCCAATGGTTTGTGGTGACACACGACCAAGCACTGAGGAAGTGGGAAAACCAGTTTGCAAATAAAGGAGAAACAGGATCTGTGATCATGGGTACTGGTATGGTGTCCTTGAGTGTCCCATCAAAATGCCTGTTTAGAACCTCCTGAATATTTGGGTGGGATGGATATTGATGTCAAGGTAGAAGGTGGCCTGCGCCGATTTCTCTTCCTCTGCAGGTCCTGATGGGCAAACGGAACAGAGTACTGAAGAGGCTGTTGAAGCCTGTAGTGCTTCCTTGAAGGAGCTGGGGTGCACAACCCCTGGGACGTAAGGGTCACTCTTGAGCCTTTTAGTCTATGAAGCTTTGCGTCCATCTGTTCTGAAAAGCGCAACGCTTCTTCGAAAGGCAGGTCCTGAACAGTCTATCGGACCTCCTGCAGGAGCCCAGAGGACTGCAACCATGAACTTCTGTACTTGGCAACTGCCAAAGCCATGGACCTGGCAGCCGAGTCAGACGCATCCAGAGCAGCCTGTAAAGTGGCCCTCACCACTGATTTTTTCCCTTGTCCAGAAATGAGAACTCCTGTCCAGTATTTTGTGGTAGCAAGTCTTTTTGAACTTTTGCAAGGTGTCTCACAAGTTGAAATCATATCTGCCCAGTAGCACCTGATAGTTTCCAATTCTGAGTTGCAACCCCCCAGTAGAATAAACTTTCCTACCAACAGGTCCAACTTCTTTCAGTCATTTGATTTTGGGGTTGTGCTTTGATGCCCCTAACTTTCTCTCTCATTGGCAGCAGACCCTACAAGGGACCCAGGGTGTGGGGGACTCATAACCTTGGGCAGGCATGTAATATTTTCATTGAGCTCTTTTTGAAGTGGTGGAAAAGGACACAGGGTTCTGCCACAGAGTCTTAACTGGGTCCATTATGGCCTCATTGCAAAGCAGGGCTACTTTGGTAGAGCTTGTAGCAGCCAAAATATCAACCAGATTGTGGGAGGACTCTTTGACTACCTCCATTTGTATGTCCAGGTTCAAGGCCACCCTCTTTAACAACTCTTGGTGAGCCTTATAGTCATCAGGGGGAGGCGACATGCCCCCTCCTGAGACCCCCTCATCAGAGGAGGAAGAAGAGGAGGCCAGCACAAGCAGTGGATACTCTTCCATTTCTGCATCAGGAGGATCCATTGAGCTGGCTCTTGGAGTCCAGCACTGGAGCTGGGACTGGATACTGTCTGGTGGGATGGTGCCATATGTCCTTCCAAGGCCACTAAATAGGAATGCCTGGAATATAGTCTGGAAACTGGGGGAAGCCCCCCCTGGGTTCCAAAATGACCACTGGACAGGTGCAGGTCCCCAGTAATTTCCTAGCCAACCACTCGATGGTTCTCCTGTGTCCAGATCCACAGAAGGGTGAAAACGTCTGGAGGAGTGGTGAGAGTGACTTCGAGGCTGGGAAGAGCACAACCTGATCACCAATTTAGAAGACGTTGTCTTCCTCCGATGACCACAGGGATGCCGCACCCAGTGGAGCCGGTGAATGGTGCTGGAGGGAGAGGTCTGCACCGAGGCAAGCATTGCAGGTTTCCCCTTTGACAGTACTGAAGGGCGAGCCATCCTGGGTATTTGGGGTCAGCATGGTACTAAGCATTGTAAAGATACGGCCAATTCACCCTTTTCCACTGGCACCAGTGAAGTCCGTTCCTGTACTGCCAGTGATACTTGTATCAACAGCAAGAGAAGACCCTGGCAGCTGCAAATACCTCTGGTGTGGCTGGTACCGAGATAGGATCAGTACAGCGCGGTGCTGACCATATGGAAGCCTCTTCTAGTTCCAGACTCAACGGTACCTACATAGGTGCCGGAATCAGTAGTGCCAGCTTCTGCAATACCATGGCAGAGGAGTGCTTTGTTTTAGACTGCACTCTACTCTGATCCTCATGTCTGGCAGCCTTTGGTGCTGGGGATCATCCCCTTTTGGCAGCTTGTTTCTTATGCCTTTTTCTAGGCACAGGGAATGGTGATTGGTGCTGGGACTCTGATGCAGTAGGAGGAGCACTAGGTGCCAAGTCTAACTGGCCGGGCTCAGATGGAGGTCTCAGTGCTGCCTCCATGAGCAGGAACTTAGCCTGGCTTCACGATCCTTCATTGTGCAAGGCATAAAGTCCTTACAGATCTGGCAATGGTCACCAACATGAGCTTCTCCCAGGTACCTCAAGCAGCTGGAGTGCGGGTTACTCAGGGGCATAGCCTTGTTGCAGGAGAAGCAGGACTTGAAGTCCAGTGACCACGGCATCCCTCAGCACTGGGAATTAGATGAAAAAGCAGTAAACATAGATACTACCTATTTACAATATACAGAGAAAGTTCACTGAGAGAACTTGTGTGTTGTCAGATGCTACTGGTGTGGTGCTCTGCTCTGTTCAATGTTGATATCCCTTGGCTGCATGCATGTGTTCCCTCTGTGTGCTGTCCCAGCTCTTCGAAGATAGCTGACACAGCAGACCCGAAGAGAACCCTCAATGACCACAGAGTCTAGTAAGGTACGAAGGCACGTCGGCCAGGTTTATTGCCATACTGGGCACAATAATAGTTCCCTGTAGATTTTTAGTCTATTTCAGGGCATACTACTACCATGTGCCCCCGGTCAATGGACTCAGCTCAGTCAGTGGCGGGACTTTCCACTGCCCCCTCGGCTGGACAAAGACACCGCCCCAGGGATGCATTCTTATACACAGGTACAAACAAGTTACACATCACTCCTGATGTATTGAGGTGCAGCCCTTCTACATAGCAAGGTACAACCCCTCTACGTAGTAAGGTGCCGCCTCTCACCTTGTACATGTTGGTTCCAACAAAACAACTCTATCCATCATATTACCCTTCTGGCCCTGTTATTGGGATGGGTTCCTTGTTATCTGGGTGGAATGTGCAAGTATGTGAATGTTCTGATATCTAGTGTTCAGTACCTTTTAGGTACGTATCTTCTTGCAGCATCAACCCTTTCCTTGCCAGCTTCTATGAGCAGGGCCTGCCTCTGGCTCACAGCTTAACTTTGCTTTATGTTAGCAAAGTCTTGACCATTACTTTAGCTCAAGTCTTAGGCTTCATACCAGGCCTCTGATACCAAGGTTTATATCTCAGGGCCTACTCTTACTACATTGTGAACGCAAGAAGAGCAATTCCAGCAACTGTCACAGGTGGTTCGAAGGAACTGAGGAGATGCGGGGTCAGCCGGGCGCTTTATGTCGGCACTAGCAGTGCACAGCAACAGAGGGCACTCAAGCCACCCTGATGGGTGCACCACTGAGGGAATAATTTCCAGTGACTGTGTGCGGGGCATATGCACAGTTAGAGTGGAATGCACATGTGCAATCACTCAAAGAAGTACCTACATTTAGCTATCAGCTAACTACACTAAATGGGGATTCTGTCTCAATTAATGAATAGGGCAGCATATAGTGAGGTGGAGGGTTGTGAATTCTTGCCTGACTTAGCTGGGCTTTTGAGGAGAAGATGGTACACTACAGAATGAGAGCATTATGGAGATCCAGAGAATGGATATTTTATCTGTTGATACTAATTCCTGTACTGTTTTGGATATAGGCTACAGACTTCTGTTTCACCAGCAACTGTGGGGACCAGTCAGCTATTAATCCAAGGGCTGGAAAACTGCTGGCTGTGGAACCTTCTAGAGCAGGGGTTCGCAAACTGGGGGTTGGGACCCCTCAGAGGGTTGCGAGATTATTACATGGGGGTCATGAGCTGTCAGCCTCCACCCCAAACCCCACGTTGCCTCCAGCATTTATAATGGTGTTTAAATATATTGTAAAGTGTTTTTAATTTATAAGGGGAATTTGTCCAAGGAACACCAATAGATTTACTGTCTAAGTGCTTTGTTTTAAGTTATTTATAATATTCCAAGTACTATTCACAGTGTTTTGTGTGCATTAAATGTTTGTTTTATGGAGAGAGTTTGTGGTGTCCACTGTTTGAAATTAACTGGGAATCACTAACATCCATTTATCATGGGTTTACATACAATAGTCTGGAGGTTTAACTCTGTGTAATGCTTTTTCAGAAGTCCTGAAAAGACAAAACTTTGATCTGCGTGGCAGCAAAGAGTTACACAGAGTTACGGGAAGAAGGGGAGTGTACAGTTATATAGACTATTGCCTGAGCAGTCCCTCCCTGTTCTCTTTATGCTTGTACTGAACAACACGACAGAATGGCATCCATTAGGATCAACTCACTTAGACTATGCAACTAGTTCCAGAGTATGGACTCAATCATGTGTAGGGCTGAGTAACTCCTGGAAGTGACTCCCAATGAGGTCACTAGGAATTGAAGGAGCTCAGCACCTCGCTCGAAGGTCATAACATCTTGCAGAATAAACCCCTATGTTGGCTGTGCAGTGGACAAGGGGTTAGCCTCAGAACTCGGCCTGACAGAGAGCAAGCAATTCACTATGGGTGGAATTCATCCTCATGATGAGGGAAGATCAAGGTTCAAGCACCATTTACATTTAAATGATGCATAGGCCTTGTGCTGGCCCTTGGCATGAGAGTGAATTTTACCCTAGTCGACAAATTCCTAACGGCTTATTTAAATTAGAAAGTTAGGCTTATTCCAGGGAACGGTCAGGGTATGTCTTCACTTAAGTGTTAGCTCACGTTACTTACATTCAAGTTACTCCTCCTGAGTTAGCCTAGCTCGACTGAGAGGGGCCACGCTGTGAAATTACACTTGAGATGCTGTGTCCACACTGGTACTTTACTCACTTGTGTGTGGTGATGAGGCTTCTGGGGGCATGGCCCATGGTTTGTAACACTGAAGTAAGCTGAGCCCTCTATGAATTCTTTCTGAGTGAAGTGGAGGAGAGCTTCTTTGCCCTTACTGGGCGCACAGGAAAGGAAAGTGGGAGGGTGAAATTGTGAAAAGGCATTGGAGGACTAGTGGCACTAGTCTGTGTCCACACTGCTGAGTGGTTGTGTTAACAGTTGCCATTTTGTTGTGCTCATTCGAGCTGTAGCCTATGCCCATGCTCAGGCCAGCCAGTTTGAATTAAAAGCACAACCACACTTGAGTTATGAGGTTTTGTGTGTGGATGTGACTTGAATTAGGGGCCGCAGGGAAGTTCATAATTCATGTTAACTTTGCAGTGCAGATAAACATTCAGTGACACTCTGACTATGGCAGTAAAACAAGAGTCCTGTGTAGCAAGATATAGTCCACATAACAGGGTTTTACTGTTGTACTGAAAGCCACTGGAATTCCATAAAATAAACAGAGCTGCCCAATTTAAAGCAGATGCATGTAACGACAATCAGGTTTCGTCTCTATTTTAATCTTCTGAAACCTCTGCACTCAGAGCTCAAAGGAACTGGAAAGTGAATGAGGAGAATGCTGGATGGTTATCAGCCTCGGAAGGACTTGGGAGTGTATTGTAGAGATGGATGAAATGGCTTGGTTAAAATAATTAGATTGGATATAACAAGTGTTGGATTCTGACTATAAAAGAATTTCCAAAATTTCTGAATGTGACTTTCTAGCCGATGCAGCCTGGACAATGTCCATGCTATATATATTGCCAGAGAATGGCTCATTCACTAAATGAAACAGCAAGCTATGAAGTTTTGCTGCCTGTCACTAAACTGCATACCTGAAAAAGAATTGCAGGTGGAGTACATCAGCTAGTACCCTAAAGTATAGCTCATAAATGGAGAATCACACAACACATTTTTTATTTTGTCTTTATTATAGCAATACAAAAGAATCAATTAAAGACATGTGGGCCTGCTTCTCTATTGCCCTGCTAATTGAGTTGTCATTTACACTAATACAAAGTGGGTGTAAACACTACTATTTTACCACTCTGCACTGGTATAAATTACTCATATGGGGTTTGATCCTGTGCCAATGAAAGCAATGTCAAACCTCCCATTGATTTCAGTGGTGCAGGATCAGGGCCTTAGTACAGGGTAACATTCATGATTCTGCATGGTTGCAGGGCTCCATGCTAAGGCATCTTACTGTATCAGGACCTGAGACTGTAAACTCCTTGGGGCAAGAACCAAGGCTTTAATCCCTTGTGATGGGGTGTACTCCCCACACTGGCCCTGAGAGCTGAATAAGGTCAGGTGGACCCAATCACCCAATAAAGCAGCAAATGAGGGAGAATTAGGCTGTGTAGAGAGCCTTGGTTATAAATAAGCTCACCTGTGGGGGTACAGGATGGGGATTCTATAAAGCTAGGAGGCTGGTGATAGTGGGGGTGGGTGGTAGCAGGGAGAAAGCTTGTGGTGTCTCCCCCTGGAGTAATGGAGAAGGAAGGGGAGATAGGAACCCATGAGACCTAGAGGCCTGAGAAAGAGTGGGGTCTGACTAGCAGGACTGGAGAAATAGGGTAGAATGTGATCTAGGGGCTAGAGTAGTAAAGTAGGTATAGCCACAGAACTTAACTGCTTGCTACAGGGCCCTGGGCTGGAACCCAAAATAGGGGGTGGGCTTGGATTCTCCTTTCAGCCACTGCAGATCAGTACTGCTGGGGGGGCAGTGAACTAGAGAATTGACTGGGTCACTACAGGAGTGACAGGGTCAGGGTGATGGGTGTGAGGACTGCCTGGGGCTGCGGGAGCAGAATGATTTTGAAGGACTCTACCCTGAAAGGGGAAACTACCTAGTGACCTGGCTGGAGGGCTGAATCATGAAGAAGCTGCAGAGTGGGAGTGACTGAGTGAAACTGTAGAAAACGGGTGTTGGCCTGGCAGAGCTAATCCCCAGAATGGCCAGGAGGAGGCGCTGTTGAGCGTTGAGTAACGTAATCCTGTCGCACCTCTCTATGTAGCTCTATGGCACTGTGCAAAAGCGTTTAAAAAAAAAGTGTCTCTCTCGCATGCTTGGTTCAGGCAAAAGTTCTTTTGCTTATTTGAATGTTGTTTACACATTGTTATAAATGTATTTTATTTCTCTGTGCCCATGTTTGCAGTAGAGGGGCAGGATTCCATTGTGTGCTGACTGCCCTCCATTCTCATCAACTTCAGTCAGAACAGAGACCCTCAGCACATCACAGGCGCCTCAAAAGATTTCCCGTTAAAATCAGACCTAGCAAAACAAGGCGAGGCAAAGAGTTGAGGCAGTGAAGAGGTATGGGGAGGATATGAGGTACAAGAGAAAAGGGGAATACGTGATATGCTTCCATTACTGTACTCCACTTGGGGGAATTTCACCCCCGTGAATTAAAGGTTATCTGTACCAGTGTGAATTTCACTCAAGGACTGAGTTTTTGAGTCTTACTTAGACCCGCAAAATACGGTATAAGGGTTGCACGGGACTTGTGCTGGCTCACTGCACAGGGCTTAATTTCATCGTTTGTTGATTCCCTTTCTGAGTTTGCTAAATTGGGCTGGAGCTCATATTAAAAAGTCTCTTTCATGAGACTCCTGGAACTTTCTGCTTGGAAACACCAGACTAGCAGCCATTTTTTGCAGTATTTAGATATTTCTGCTCTATGACGGGGTGAATAAACACCACACTGAGGAGAGAGGGGGGCAGGAACAACTCTGGGCCTAGGAAGCCCTGCCTCAGCTGGTCTGCTGGGCCTGCTCCAGTTGGAGGAGGGGCTTAAAAGAGAGTCTCTCTCCACCCACCACAGCAGGGTAGTGGGTGGAGAGAGACAAGAGACAGACCTACACTCACTGCAAGGGAGGGGTTATGCCAGGAGAGTATCTCCAGAAGTAGGACTGCTGCACAAAGCTGAGACTCCCCAGCCTGCAGAGGCCTGTGGGCCAGGTTGCAAGAGACATCAAATCATGACGTACCCTGAGGAAGGACAGAGAGGTAGGAAGAGACCTGGGGGAGGGCATTAGCTGGATAGCACCTTCCTTATAATGCCTAAGAGGAACCTGGTAGAGTGGGGGAGCCCAAGTTCCTGTACGCCGTGCTGCCATGGACTGTAACCACTAGGTGGGGGGACCAGCCCTGCTCAGGTGCCCCAGATGCTAGTCCACCCAAAAAGACCAGAAGTGCAAGATGCTCAAAAATGAAATATACTTTCAGGGAAAAGTGTTTTTCCAGACTGATTGGAAGCACAGAAATAGCTTTTCATGTCTGGATTCAGTTTGAAATAAAAACTTGGATCATTTGTTGTTTTTCTACAGATTAGTTCACCAGCTATAATATTGCTTCAAACAATGCCCAGTAAGCTGCTTGAATTCACTCATCAGTAGTATTTTCACAAATTAATATTAGATCTGATCAATAAAAAAAAATCAAACACTTTTTTCATTAAAACTTTCCAAAAAACATAGTGACAAATTGTTACTATTTTTGACCAGCTTTACTGAATAGATACTAATTTTCATACTGTTTAACAAAAAAAAATTAGACTTTATGTATTGATACTCTGAGAAAATGCTCAGAAAACTGACTATATTCCAAGAGGAATTTGAATACAGAAGCTAGTCAGTTGACTATATCACTAGGAATGAATATTTTTGTATGGTTACATCTTCTTCTATATAGGGTGACATGTAAACTGAAGACAGATGAAGCTCAGAAAAGGCTGGAGACTGGGCTTTGAAATGTTGAAATAAAAATAAAACTCTGACTAAATGTTTCCCAACATTTTTTAAAAATTTTATTCTTTTTGTTGTTTCCTGGACCCAAATGGTAAAATTGCCCCAAATGGAATGAAAAGTTATTTTGAGAAGTAAGCAAGTAGGGAAACAAAAACTATGAGCAAAACAACACAGATGAGACAAAGGGCAGCTAAAATTGAATGAAAGGAAATTTGCTAAAATGTCAGCTAGAGTGCATTGGACAAGGAATCAAAATAAGATGGCTGACTAAAAATAAGGAGAAAATGGAACTTATTTAAGGGTTCAACTGCTATGATGGAGGAATGTAGTTGGATAAATATAACAATGATATATAGCACTTTGCATTATTAACATACATCACAAGGATGGATTAATTGGTATTTGTATCATTTTACAGTAGGGGAAATTGTGACGGAGAGGTTAAATGATATTCCCAAGATCATAGAGTAAGTCTCCTGGAGGCTGGATTGGAACTCAGGACTTCTTGGCTCTTTGTTCTCTCTTCACAGCTTTACACCATTCCTCTTACAGGGCCAAATCATCCCTCTGTAACAGAATGGTATGCACCTTCAAGGCCCATGAAGCCCAGGACTGGCCATCCACTATGCTGTCTGTAGGACTTAAAAAGAGAGGGAGCCCAGTAGCTTGGGGGGGCTGGTTGGGGAGCAGAGCAGCTGAGCTAGGTCATGGCAGGAGAGCTGAGTTACATGAAAGGAGTTCTCCTGTGGTGAGCCCTTGAGATGAGGGGCCAAGCTCCAGGGAGGTCTGCCTGGGGCCAATGTTCCACAAAGGAACAGGGAACTGAAGGGAAGCATAGGAGGGTCATAAGACCATTGTCGTTTACGTGGTAACCAGACTCCAAGTGGAGAAATGCCCAAGGGGTCAGTGCGCTAAGAGTGAAAGAACTGTGAGTTGATCCCAGGAGGAGCCAAAGGCCTCTAGCGTTAACTTGGGACTGTTGTTGAAGGTGATGTATTGTGATAGGAGGTAATAGGAGCCTATATAAGAAAAAGACCCAAAAATCGGGACTGTCCCTATAAAATGGGGACATCTGGTCACCCTACCCAGAAGAGTCTGAACTCTTAAGTGACCAGGCTGGAGGACTAGGCCAACAGAGACCCAGACAGTGGTGACCAAGGGGGAATGCCCAACTACCCTGCACCCGTCCACCAGGGGGCTTTGGCTAGTGAGTTGCTTCTGTGCACCTGGGGTTTGGTCTGGGATGCCCTCTAATACCTTCCTATGGGAAAACCACAGAAGGGCCACAAAACCATGGGATTATCCTGTGGTGGGTTCAGGTTATGTGGCCTATGGAGGTGGCAAGGAGTGTGGCACTCCCAAACCATTCATGTCCCAAGGTCTGTGAGGAGATTCAGACCACAGATTGGGTGCACAGGCTGTCAATGTCAGCATTACCTTGAGCTGAACACTCCTCATTTTTATTCAGGGAAGGATGCTGCAGAGTTGAATGACCCTGCTTCTCCACCCCTCCCCCCATCCCCATAGCCACGTCCTTGTCTCTAACTCATAGAGTCAGAGGAGATGTGTGAGAGAAGAAATAGTTACTTGGGTCCTCTTTCCTCTACAAAGGATGGGTAGTCGGATATTGTGGTGAAGGGTGCAATATACAAACCTGAATAGACTGAAGTGGAACGGAATAGAATAGTGAGCATCAGTACGTAACACACCACTTGTCATATTCATCTTCTCTCTCCTTATCCTCTCCTCTCACTCCTTTGTCTCCTTTCTTCTCATTTTTAGTGATTAATCTTTTAGTATGCACTTAAATAATCAAATATTGATAAAGAACTCAAATGTTATGATGCCTCATCAACTGCTACACCAAAGTGAAGACATTTATTTTATTATCTCTGCTGATGGGCCAAATTCTGATCTCAATTACAGTCAATACAAACACCTGTCAGGGATGGTCGAGATAATACTTAGTCCTGCCATGAGTGCAGGGGACTGGACTAGATGACCTTTTGAAGTCCCTTCCAGTCCTATGATTTACATCACTGGACTGTAAGTGAGATCACAATCTGGCCAGATATTTCTTATCCTTTCCAAAGACTAAGAATGAATTTCTTATTTGCTCACAACTGGCACTTGTTGAATTCACTTGTACTCAGTGTGTCTTCCCCACTCTCCTAAAAAAACACAAACAAAAAAGGGTACGTGCAGTTTCAACATACTTGATTCGCTTTCTATTGCATCACTCTCAAAACATATCACCAGAAATGATGAAGCCACTTAAACTTTCAAACAAAATATCCAAAACAGTTTATGTTAACAAATTGTACAGAGTTAAACAATCTTTGCAAATATTGTTTCCTGTGGAGCAAGTTCAATAACATAGGAATTTAATGACAAAAGGATGATATACCAACAGCTATTTACAGAAGAAGAGGGAGGTGTTATTATGAAAAGGCTATTTTCTCCCACAGTCGTCCAAACAGGAACTAAATAGCTGGACTTGCAAAACCTTTAAAGCATCGTATGAAAACCCAACTCAGAGAAAAATACAGCCCAAGCATTCTCATAATGTCTGTGTGCATTTGACAAGCAGAATGGAAACTTTGGTACAATTTTTTCTAGTCTATAAATCTGTAAATTATACTCCAGTTGCACCACATTAAATAGGAAACCTTTGTTTTCAAAGTTGAATTTAAAAAAATGTGAATGAAAAAGAGAAAATGGAAGTTCATCGCGTAGAAAAAGAAATGTCTCTGACAAAAATCAACACTCTGACAAACATCCTTATTGGTGCATCTATTAATGGACCATACATAAATACCCTTTAGAGAAATCCACAGGGTGGAGTGATCAGGCTGGCTTTCTGAGCCTTATTCTTCACTGCCTTGCACCTGTGTAGTCATGCACCCTTGTGCAGAGTGTGTGTAAACTGAACAGAGCTGCCCAGAGGTGTGGGCAAAAGGGGAGAATTTGCCCCAGGCCTCTCACTGGAGCGGGCACCCAAACCTGTGGAATTTGGGCATTTTGACCTGATGCACAGGGTCATAAGGCTAAGCAGGTCTGGGCTTGTCACTGGGTGCTGAGGGGCTCTGACACCCTGTGTGTCAGGTTACAACTCCACTTACTCAAATTTTGCCCTGCCACCCTCCACCCCTTGTGATGAAGGAGGGGCAGCTGGGCCAAACCTGAGAGGCATTGCGAACCTGCATGCCAGATCACAATGCCATTCACTCAAATTTTGATCCAGCGATTCCTGTACAAACACAGAACAAAAAGATGGTCCTTGCTCCTATGGTACATTTCTTATTTCCCAAGAAGGAGATAAAGGAGTCATTGTAGCTTCAGAATATAGTATGATACTATAACACGGTGACAGACACCTTAGCAATACCTAAGATAGATGGCCTTTACTGTGTTATCATTCATAGTCAATGATTTCAAACACTTTTAAAGTTGTGCTTATGATATAAGCCTTGTCCCTGTTGAGTGGATGGTAGGCCGATGATGGGAAGCAGAGTTAAAGTTGTTTTTTGAATGTCCTAATTTAGCTATGTATATTTAATGGCCTCACAAATCACGTAACCTATTTAGATAGATAGCTGTCTTCTCTGAATTGTTTATTTCCATACCTTTGAATGCTTAGGATGTTTTTTAGTGTAACATTCCTTGGTACTTACGTTAAGACTTTTTGAGCAACTCTATTAATTTTGTAAAAAGCGACAAAGAGTCCTGTGGCACCTTATAGACTAACAGACGTATTGGAGCATGAGCTTTCATGGGTGAATACCCACTTTGTCAGATGCATGCACGAAGTGGGTATTCACCCACGAAAGCTTATGGTCCAATATGTGTGTTAGTCTATAAGGTACCATAGGACTCTTTGTCGCTTTTTACAGATCCAGACTAACACGGCTACTCCTCTGAAATCTATTAATTTTAAGTCTAATTTACCTCTGTAAGGATCCCAAGTCTGGCTTTTCCAAACCATCCCAGTGATGTTTTTGGATGGCTTTCCTCCACGCCCCCCTTCAGATATGTGCCTTCAATCTTTGTTTAAATTTGTTGCCGTGCTCTCCCTCCAATCTAATTGAAGCATTGGAAAGGCTAAACCATTATTGTAAAAGATGGAAAGCAAATTTATATGCAGACAACTTTTCAGCTAGAAATAAAACGTAACCCAACAATCCACTACATTTATTTTGCTGGAGGTTGAAATGCCTTTCTGTCCCCAGTAATTAAGTCCATTCCAAAGTGCGTGAACCCTTTGAAATGTAAGCTATTATAGCCTGATACTACCGGTCAGATGGAGAGTAGAGTCTTCACTGTAAAGGTATTTGGCCATCTAAAACAGAGGGCTGATCATTGTTACATCACATCACCTCACTCCAAATGTTTGAGTAGTTACCAACTGTTTTGCTGGACAGGGGAAGACCCAGACCAAAGTTTATTTCCAGGGATGTGTTAATGGTCTTTCTCTTTTTTTAAACTAACCCCCACCCTAACCTAACATTCTCATCTTGGGTCAGCACAGATGCATGCTTAATAGGACTGTAACAAAGTGCTTTGATTTTTTTTTAGTAACAGACTTATGAATACATCTTTGTGCAAAGAACCAGAAGAAAAATATGCTAAATATTCTATCATGATATGGTTTGTGCTGGGACTGGCATTATGGAAGGAAGGGAGGGCCTTGGTATATTGCACATTCCAGGTTTGTTGTCAACTGAGCTTAAAAAGATAAAGTATAATTTGTTGCTTGCTATCAGTCATGAGAAATGAAGCCTGATAATTTTGAAGTAATGTTTAGATTGCCATTCCTGGGCTATTACACTGGTTGATAATGTTGGGAGAAGGGATTTATTTTGCTCTTTCTTGCAGTAATAAGTCTCAAGTTAATAACGGTGCAGGTTTCAAAGTCTGTTTTGCTTGTAGCTGGATGAGGTAGCAGGTAGAAGCTAAGCTCTGATTTGTAATGAACTGGCATTATATCACTTCCAAAAAGTGCCTGCAATGAAGAGTTATTAACAGTGTGGCTGGATGACCATGGAGAAATAACATGCTATTATGAATGACCCAGGTTAGATACCTGACTAATAGGTGAACTAGTTTGTTTAGGGCATCATTTTACTTAACACTAAAGCCGCTTTACATTGCACTACTCGGGCAGTGGAAAGGGGCGCTGGTATAAATGAGAATTGAGCCCTTAGAAATATTCAGTTCTCTGTACTCTAACTTTCAAGGACAATATGGATCAGCCCAGAATATTTCCCCAGATGTGAATGGGAACTTGCAGCTGCAACATTCTGTCCAGGCTTAGGCTCAGAATATTCTTGTAACAAGTGAGAGTCTATATCAAAAGTATAAGGCTAATTCTGAGAGTGCCAGCTTTTAACCCTTGAATACCTGTGTAAGAGTGTGTTATGCCTGTCACTGTGCCTGGCATGGATCACAGCTGAGAGAGCCAATCTTAGGTCAGACTGATAAGAACTGGGCAGACAATCCCACACTGGTAGTTTATTCTATAATCAGATTTAACAAAACCAGCCACAAATGTGTGCTCCTGGATCGCTGTATTGGCTTAATGTGGAGCCACAGTTAGTCCCCTGAGACCCAGCAGCCCATATTACCATCCAGGAAAACTGGACTTCTGTGATGAAAGGTTATTAAAACCAAAAATCACCACACATTAGGCTTTTTTAGCCCCAGGGGCTAGTCACTTCCCCAGGTCAATGGATGCTCAGGATCTTACACCCCAAAACAATGCTGGAGCCAATCCTTTAGTAAACTAACTAAAGCTTTCTTAACTAAGAAAAAGAAATGGGAGTTAAGTGATTCAATCAGGTAAAATACATTACAGTTGGATTAGCGTATGTAGTCCAAAGTGTTAGGAGGGATGTTACATCTGCTAATTTTCTGTGTCTCCCTGGGTTTCCCAAATGGCTTTGGGGACCTCAGTCCTTTTGTTCAAAACATCCCCTGTCAGAATTCACCAGTCCAGAGATGAGGGTAGGAAAGAGGTAGCCAGGGGCCTTTGTTTTCCCTTTTTATATCTTGACCCTTTTTGCTGGAAAAATCCTGTCTGAGTCCTGGGTCAGGCAGTTTCATGGCGTATGTGCTTGGCCATCAGTCCTTCATATGAATTACAATTTGAGCTTGCCCCCTATGTACAGGCTGAGGTGTCTTTGGTTAGGATGTGCAGATGCCCTTGTTTACAGCTCCTTTGTTGTTTCCAAAGAACTAACCTGTGCGCGGTTTCTCAGACCCACCACATGTTTGAGTTACAAACATAGCAAAATGTCGTAACTCCACATACAATGGTGATATATACATTACAACAAGCTAATACTATTCAGCAGATTATAACTTTTCCAGTGATGCCTCACAAGGCATACTTTGTACAAGATCTATCACTATTTTGTAACTGTGGTGAGCATATTAATTAATGTCCCCTTCCCCTTTGGACAGCATTACACGCTCTCAGCCACTCTGTGACTCATCCACAGAAGCTAGCTCAATGCTGCTGTTCCCAGCGTATGGATTTAGGGCAAAATTTTGGAAATCTCTAAGAGATTCCATTTGCAAAAGCCCTTTGGGTGCTTTTGGTGGTATACTGAAACTAAACTGTCACTTTAGATACTCAGAAGTTTTTCCTGGTTCTGCTTGCAGGCTAGAGGGTTCTGTAAAGAAGGCTGTGATCTGGGCCTGCTAGCAGCAACCTGTCAGCAGCCAGCCAGCCATCATACACTAAAGTGAGGTGAGTTTTGCCTCGGTTCTAGGGAGCAGCCTGCTTTGTGTGTCAGTTTTTGGGTTCTTCTGGGTTATCGTTCTGAATTTTAAGCAATAAAGTAATGTTACATGCAACCTTCCAGCAAGACTGTTTGTTTTTAATCTAACTTCCTTGTGTGTATGCCATAAAACACAAGTTTATTTTGAAAGTGGTACCATTAGTGCTTTAGTTGAAATGGTAGAGGTATGTGCTGCAGTGCTAAAGGCCCCCAGGATGTGAAGAGAATGAGCCATCTCTGGATGGTTTTCTTTCTAGCCCATTAAAGCACCCATCACCAGTTGTAAGGTGATAATGGTGTATGGAGAGAAGCTATTGTTCCCCTGGAATCTTCATCTAGGCTCGTATCACTGGAAAGAGTCAGTTTTCAAGGCAACATTACTATACAGTGTATTGAAATGGGTATCCTCCACTGAGTCCAAATCTCTGTGGGGGAAAAATGTCAAGGTTCCTTCCTTTCCTAAGAGCTGCTTTCACCTAGGTGGACTGTCATCTGTTGAGAAGCCACTACATGGAAGGTATTTCACCTTAGCTCTTTAATTGGTTCCAGAAATTAGGTGTTTAGGAGAAGGAATAACCTCTCCCCAAGGAGGGAATTGAATTCTCATGTGAGTAATTTGTCTCCATATAGTGACATAATTTATCCCATACAGGGAAGTCTGCTTAATCAGAGAAGCAGAATTGTGTTAGCAAGGAACACACAGAGCAGCCAAAGGAAGTCGCCAAAGGCTGGTAACCAGCTTCAGGCATTCCCCATTGCTGGCTGACACTGCACAGCAAGAGCTCTGATGCTGGACAAGTGGGAAGAACATATGAAAGTCCTGGTAGTCAGCTTTCAAAAGAGACAGATGCCAAAAGAGCCCACCTAGACAGACCTAACACTCATTACAAACTTAAAAGGCCTTCCCTGCAAGAATTCTTAATGAGGGGTAAGAAATTTCCTGTATCATCTTACCAGAAGTGGTTAGAAAGTAAGACATTTGGGGAAGTAAAATCTTCTGCTCCACTTGAGCATTCCCTGGTGTCACTCAGTGGTCCTGTGTAATCCTCCTTGTTGGCAATGGTGCTGTCCATCTGTGTTTATCCCCATTCTGAGGGTCCCACAGGCTTTTAAATTTGTGGAACTGCTCCAGAGTCAATGATGATGATTTTGTTTTTAATACTATTTATAACTTACTCATCCCTAACAGTTGCATAACAATCTCTCATGCTGGGATTTTTTAATGATTTCTGGGCGATGTACAAAGGACTTAGAATTTATTTCATCTTGTATCTACAAACCAAGAACCATCTGGCAGCAGAGAAAATGAAGACCCTGCAGTGTGGGTTACTTTTTGATAATCTCTTAGGCAGATTGAATGGCAACAGGTGCCTGTGAAATCTGTGCAGTCAGAGGGAAATTAAAGGATCCCAAGAAAAGTCACTACATTTGGCAAGAGAAATGGGCAACAAACCAAAGGAACATAATTCTGAATGGACAAGAACAAAGCTTTGGATGATTCTTCATGTGTAGTAAACAAAAATAAGGGAGTTGGTACATATTGTTCTGCTGCAGAAAGTGCCTTGATTGTGTGGAAGGCAGCAGAAGAGACAATGAAAGGATTGTGTATTTCCGAGGTAGAGTTTTCATGTTTGTATGTAAATTATCTCCACTGCTCCAAAGTCTGTTCAGAGTGGGTAAACAGTCCAAGAACAATCTGTGTTTTCCTTCAGGGTTTATCTCCTACTGTGATACTGTCACACAGCCACTGATGGCTTTCCCATATGTGCTATCTGTGAGCTAAATTATTCTCTCCTATGTGGCCAAGAGTTATCCTGAGGTAACTAATGCAGCCCTGTGTTCTTACTGGACTTACCCAGTCTGATGTCCTCAGTATGGACTACCTGTCACATGGAGACCTCAGAGAAGATGAGAATTCAGGTACCATGGGAAGAGTGTGGGGAACATTCTGGAATAGATTAAACCCTGTCTTTCATACCCCAGAGAGAAGGGATTTCCCAGAGAAAAGTGAGGGCATTCTGTTAGTGCAGAGTGACCACACAACCTCTCTACTACTGGGAAAACCTGCAAATGGCTAGTGCAGTCTGAAAACTAGGTTGTTGGGCCAGAGGGAAGATGTGCATAAGGCAGTCAGGGGATGTGATTTTGATCATTTTTTCCTAGCAGTTCCCATTCTAAATGATCCTTGGTAGAAAGCCTAAGGAAGAGGATCAGTCACTGGTACCATAACATGTCTCAGGTCTGCCACTAATAAAAGTGAATCTGTCCCTCTAATTGCTAAAAGTGCCAGTCCTGAAAGTCCTTCACACATGACATTTTTCTGATTTCCATTAATCTCGCTGAAAGCCTCCTGCACAGAATCAAACCATAACTAGGATTTAGGGCTAAATTTGTCTTAAATACAGCAGAGCTCTTTCAAAAATTGTCTTGATCCCTTTTCAAAATCTAATCACTGGAGTCCACAGAAGCTAAAGTCATACAGCTGAAACCAAGCACATCACCTTTCTTTCTCAGGAACTCTTAGGGATGACTGTGCATACCAAGAAAGCACCATGTGCAACTGAACTGCACTAAAGCTAATCTTTGTTACTTACTTTGTTTGTGTCCTTGAGAGTCATCTGTCACACACTCAGGCACCACAAGCTATTCCAGGGTACTTTACTCATTAGATGGATGTTGGCTGTTTTCCATTTGTTTATAGGACTCTGCTAGTACCATATTTTTGGATGATGTTTCAAACATCAATAGACACTATGATGGGTCAGGCAGGGTATTGACTGTGCTGCTGGGAAAAGGGAATGGCAAAATGGGGATTGTAATGCCAGGGCCAGAGCAATATCAATCCAGGCTTTCATCTGGTTTTCCAATTTTCACCAATATCAGTAAGATTTTGCCCATTAATGCCTAGAATGTTCTGTGCAATGTCTGTATTGAAATGTTTCTACGTAGAAATGAAAGTTTATATAGACTGAAGTTCTTCTTTGGTCCCTAACTACCCTGTATTTCAATTGCAAGAAAATGCCTTCCCCTTCATTTCTAGCCTTAAAAACCTAGTAGCCATTTAAGCTCATGTCTTTCTATTTTTTTGCAATACTAGAACCACTTCCACACTCATCCATTCTAGTTGCAAAAGCAAGGACAAATGCACCCAATGTGATCTACATTTGTCTGGGTAATTCTGCAGACGCAGAGCATTCCTTTAGTGACCGATGTGTAGGTGTATTTAGAAATAAAGATAATTGAGTTATTTCGTTAACAAGTGGTTGTTACTCTGAGGTAGCCCAGTCAAAAATAGAACCACATGAAGGGAAGATCTAGAAATAGAAGCGTGTATCCTTCCTTCGGAGATCCTGGTTACAGTAAATTTTGACGTACATGGTATGTAGTCTGACAAGGTGGGAATTTTCTGAATAACTTTATTTATCCTAAGAGTGCCTTCATTT
This sequence comes from Gopherus flavomarginatus, assembly GCF_025201925.1. Lineage (NCBI taxonomy): Eukaryota > Metazoa > Chordata > Testudines > Testudinidae > Gopherus > Gopherus flavomarginatus. The sequence goes on along the minus strand of NC_066617.1, from coordinate 105,094,870 downwards.
TCCCTATATTCTGTAAGACTACCTGGGGGGAAAGGACTGCTTGCTCTCAGGGCAGGTTAAGAGAGAGAAAGAAAAATGCCACCGAGCTGTCTGAGCCTGAATGGGTCATTGAAATAGGATTGGCTGAGGCCAACCCCATATCAATGGAGAATCTGAGAAGACAGTGGCAAATCCGATCATGAGGACACTGACACCTAGCAACCAGTGACCCAGAGGGAGATGGATTTCCCCTCCTCTCAGCAGGGAAGCTGAGAAACATCCCCCAGGTTGTGAACAAAGGACTGGGAAGGTGAGAAGGTGAAGTTTAAGAGCTGACTGCTAGAAGGAGCTGGGAATCTTACCTAGGATCTGACAAAGGAGATCAGATGAAGAGACAGACAAAGCTTGAACAATGGGGTTCACTACAGCTTGGTTGGGCTCTGGGCTAACCAAATTGGTTTGTGCTTTAACATTCAATTCTCTGTGCTAACCTAAGAACGTCCTACACTGTGTTCAAGTTGACTAATAAACCCTACTGTTTTGACAATGCCGTGTGAGCATGTCATAAACAGATGGTTAAAGGTTAATGTCTCTTTTACCTGTAAAGGGTTAACAAACAGTGAACCTGGAACACCTGACCAGAGGACCAATCAGGAGATAAAATACTTTCAAATCTTGGTGGAGGGAAGTCTTTGTGTTGTGTTGTTTGTTTGTCTGTTGTTCTCTCTGGGTTCTGAGAGTGACCAGACGCACATACAGGCTCTCTAATCTTCTGTTCACATTTAGTAAGTACAAAATTAGAAAGGCGGTTTTAGTCTTTTGATTGTTTTCTCTATTTGCAAATGTGTATTTTGCTGGAAAGATTTTATCTCTGTTTCTTGTACTTATATGCTTAGGCTGGGAGGGAAGATCCCCCTGGTCTAAGTGAAGCTAACAGACCCTGTAACATTTCCCAACTTGATTTTACAGAGACAATTTTTACTTTTTTTTCTTTCTTTAATTAAAAGCTTTTTCTTTTAAGAACTTGCTTGATTTTTTGGTTATCTTGTGTGAGACCCAAGGGGAGGGGGTCTGTACTCACCAGGGGAATTGGTGGGAGAAAGGAGAGAAGGTGGGGAGGAAAAACCTGATTTCTTTCTGTGCTAGTCACTGTCTCTCTCTCCGGGAGAGAGGACGGGGAGGAAAGGTGAATTTCCTCTTTGTTTTCGATTCACAGAGCTTGAATCTGTATTGGTGTATTGAATCCCATCTTGGTGAGGGGAAAAGAGGAGGTGGGAAGGTGACATTCCTCTCTGTTTTAGGATTCAAGGAGGTGAATCACAGGATCTCCCAGTGTAACCCAGGGAGGGGAGTATCTGGGAGGAAGAAAGGAGGGGGGAATGGTTTATTTCCCTTTGTTGTGAGATCCAGGGGGTCTGGGTCTTGGGGTCCCCTGGGAAGGTTTTGGGGGGACCAGAGTGTACCAGGCTCTGCAAGTCCTGGTTGGTAGCAACCTGTCAGATCTAAGCTGGTAAATAAGCTTAGAGGAATTCATGCTGGTACCCCATCTTTTGGACGCTAAGGTTCAGAGTGGGGGTCATACCATCACAGAGCATCACTGCAAATGCTTGGTGAGGTGCGTTAATTCCTGACGAGTTTACAAGTCTCTAGCAGGAGTCTCAGTTGGACTCACTGAACACGATGTGAAGCAGGAGTGCTGGAGCCTTAGAGGTTCAGTCTAAGGAGGTGCTAAGGTCGCATGACTTACCCTGGTGAAAGAGTGAGACCCCTGGGGGTTCTGGCACACTGAAGAGATTCCTCCTAGAAACTGTTCCAAAGCTGGGGTTATAGCACCCATCCTTTGGATCCATGATACATAGCAATTTATAATGCCATCAGAGGATATTGGTGCAATGCATATATTGTGGAACAAAATTCTTGATCTTAACCTCAATATCCAGTCCCAATTTAGATGGTTGATAATTCTGACAATCTTGCTCTGACTCCCCAGGCTCTTGCTTTCATTGAAAGGTTGAGTTCACTCTTTATTTAAATTCCTTCTCACTGTTTGGTTTCTGGTAGATTTTGCCAACGTGTGATGCTGTAAGTGGCAGTAGAAACAGTAGAGTGGGGTATTTCAAACTGCGTCTTTGTTTCAGGGAATGGTGGAGAAATTAGTACTTTAATGTGATTGGCATTTCTTCATCTGACTTTATCCCGGTTTTATTTCTGGAATGTTATGTTTTTCCTAATCAACAATTGCTCAGACTTGTATGGTAGCACCAGTGATGACTGTGAGAATGTGTAGCTACTACATCACATGCCTAAAATACCACTACAAGCTTTTTCTGAAAGACCATTAGCAAGTGATGGATCCTCTTGCAGAAAAGAAAACTGAGCCTGGTGCTCATTTACACTAAGGCTCCTTCACACTTGGTGGCAGTGAAAAGGGGCCTAGGGTAAATGGAAATCAGGTCCACATGTGATTGTTTGGTTGAATCAGGGCCATCATGCATGCACAAAAAATCTTCAGTGACATTTATTTAAAAATATTCTAAGCGTGGATGTTTGCAATTTGAGTTAAGTAAGCTAGGGGTAAAATTTACAACAGCACTTAAGAGACTTAGGAGCTTAAGTCTCATTTTCAATTGCTAGTTAGGCCCTTAAAGTGGGATCTTACAATGCTGAGCATCATGGTACCTAACTTTTTAAGGCATCTAGAAAAATCACGAACGCTGTGATCCACAAAGTGGAGTTACATGCCAGGAATAGGGAGAGAAAGAAGCCTAAGAATGGGATCCACAAAAGCCAGCGTGCTAAGGAGTCACCTAAGCCAACCAATGGGACATGCTGATGAGAGAGGTATGTGCTAATCTCCACCTCTCTCAGAGATAGGCAACTAGTCCAGGCTGCAGAGAGGTACCGATCTCTGTTAGCGATCCATAAATGGGAACCTGCTTCCTGGAGTTAGGTGGCTTAGGTGCCTAAACTGCTTTTTTTGAGGGAATGAGTTAGGCGCCTGCCTTGTTCCACACAAAAGCAGCAGAGGAGGAGGCGGTGGTACAGCCCACCTTAAAACTTTTAGCCCAGTGGTTAGAGAACTAACCTGAGATGTCAGAGGTGCTGGTTCAATTTCCCTCCCCCTTTTTTTAATCCTGCTAGAAGAGGAGAAAGGATTTGAGCAGCAGTCTCCCACCCCTCAGGATAGTGCTCTAACCACTGAGCTATGGGATATTCTGATGTAAGGCGCTCTCCATCTCTCCTGGTGAAGCTGTTTCCTGTCTATTAAAAAAAAATAATAAAGCATGGTTGTAGCAGCGGGACTGGCCCTGGGGTCACCCAACTCGTAGGTGAGTGCCCTAATCACTGGACTACAGTCATTCTCGTTCTTCCTGGTCCACTGACTGTTCTGCTGTGGATAAATACTTGAATAATCACTGAGCAGAAAGGGGAATTGAAGCTGGATCTCCCACATTGAAGCTGGATCTCCCACATCCCTGGTGAAAGCTCTAATCACTGGCCTAAAAGTTTATGGTGGGCACCGCCTCTATCTCTATTGGCTGGATTTTGAATGGGACCTGATCTAGTTGGTAGCCTCTGAGCAAGCATAGAAAATTGGGCCCTGCATGTGACTTTGGTGGCCGAATGACTGTCTTTCCCGTTTTGTGAATCACTTTTGGGCTTAGATAGGAGATATGCATCTGTACGCCCAGAGTAAGGCAGCAATGTTGTCAAGGTTTTTTCCCCCACTTTGAACTTCAGAGTACAAAAAGTGGGGACCTGCATTAGCACTTCTAAGCTTAATTACTAGCTTAGCTCTGGTACACTGCCACCAGCCAGAATTTAGTGTCTGGCACACTTTCTGTTCCCCCCAAACCTTCCCTGGGGAACACAGATCCAAACCCCTTGGATCTTAAAACAAGGAGAAATTAACCATCTCCCCCACCTTTCCCCCCAGACTTTCCCCTCCCTGGGCTGCCTTGAGAGGCTTCACACCGATCCAAACTCCTTGGATCTTAAACAAGGAGGAATTAACCATCCCCCCTCCTTTCCCCCCACCAATCCCCGGTGAGTTTAGACCCAAGCCCTTGGATCTTAAAACAAGGAAAATCAATCAGGTTCTTAAAAAGAAAGCTTTTAATTAAAGAAAGAAAAGGTAAAAATTATCTCTGTAAAATCAGGATGGAAAATGCTTTACAGAGTACTTAGATTCATATAGACCAGAGGGACCCCCACCAGCCTTCGATTCAAAGTTACAGCAAACAGAGGTAAAAATCCTTCCAGCTTAAAAGAAACATTCACAAGTTGAGAAAACAAGCATAAGACTAATCCGCCTTGCCTGGCTATTACTTACAATTTTGACACGTGAAAGATGGATTCAGAAAGATTTGGAGAGCCTGGATGTACGTCTGGTCCCTCTTAGTCCCAAGAGTGAACAACACCCAAAACAAAGAGCACAAACAAAGACTTCCCTCCACCAAGATTTGAAAGTATCTTGTCCCCCTATTGATCCTCTGGTCAGGTGTTACCCAGGTTTACTGAGCTTCTTAACCCTTTACAGGTAAAAGAGACATTAACCCTTAACTATCTGTTTATGACAAATGTGCATGACCAGAGGCAGAAAGATGGGCAGCTAGGGAACTTTTACTTTGGAAAAACGTAAACGCTGAGTGAGATTGGGTGCCTTCAGGGTTTGACAGGAGTTTTGTGGATCACAGGGTATGGCTACACTTGAAATTTCAAAGCGCTGCCGTGGCAGCGCTTTGAAGTGTGAGTGTAGTCGGAGCGCCAGCACTGATTACACTGAGGCTTTACAGCGCTGTATCTTGCAGTGCTCAGGGGGGTGTTTTTTCACACCCCTGAGCGCGAAAGTTGCAGCGCTGTAAAGTGCCAGTGTAGCCATGGCCACAGTGTTTTGTTAATCACATAAATCACGGGGTTAATCATCTAAATACGATTGTGGATCTCACTCCTAGGGCCGAGACCCAAAGCTATTTAGGCACTTAACTCTCACTGATTTCAGAGACAATTTGGCTGCTAAGGTCCAGATGCCTAACTCTCACCGAAAGTCAAGGAGACTTGGACTTCTACTTGCTTTTTGGTTTGGTTTAGTTTTGGTTTTTTGGGGGAAAATTTTATCCTAGATATCTCCCAGATAACTTGTTTAAATATATTAGTTTGAGTCCTTAGAGCATTACATGTCTGTCTTGTCCAACATGCTGATTTGTTAAAGCTCCTTATCTAACAGTAGCTAGGACTTTTTGACTTACAGAAGCCCAAATGTGGCAGATAAGTCTTTAAAAGTTGTCACAGAGACTCCAAATGAGGTGAGAACGTTCAGGGGATTCATTTTTTAAAACTACAAAGAGTTCAAGAAATTTTTCTGAAACATCTGTTTTAATATTTGAAATATCACAGGTCGATTTACGCAAACACGAAGAGTGATATAGTGAGCAGTTTTTTGTGTGTTGCAGAAGTCAGAAATCTGTTAAGAAAATGGGGAGGAAGTGTGGTCAAGTGACTAGACCAGGAAACCGGGACTCAGGAAGCCTGGATTCAGTTCATAGCTTTGCCACTGCCTCATTATGTGACCACGGACAAGTCACTCTGCACTTGCCTCAGTTTCCCCATATATAATTGTCAGTCTTCTTGTTATGATTGCTGTGCAATTGTACGTTATTAAAAATAGTATCTTAAGAACCACATTTTTAAAGAATTCCAACTCCACCTCTAAAATTGCATTCACAATTTTTCATGCTCTGTTTTTCACATCTAAACTTTTTCATGTGCAGAAACTCAAATCTATTTGCATTGAAATGTAGTTAGATGTCTGATTTACTTTACATTTATGCACACATGCAGTTTATACCCACAAGGTTTTGCAGTTGGACACCATGTGTGAAATTGCCCAGTTTTAGAAGCTGCTTTGAAAATTTGATCTTTATAATCTTTGGAAGACATAAGCTTTGAGACCTTTATTTTGCTCTCATTTACACTCAAGATTTACATGGGTGAAACTGGGCTTGATTCTAATGCCACACACTGATGCAATATTTGTTTAGTTTCAGTGAAGTTGCTCCTGACTCGCACTAATGTAAATGCTATCAGAATCAGGCCTGGAGACCAGATTTTGGCTGAGTTCCTGTTTGATTCTGAACAATTTACTACTGAGGGTTTACTTGATTAGTCACATTCTAAATTCCCATTTCTATTGTTGAACCTCTTTGAATCAGAGCTTTCTCCTTCTGCTCAGCTGGGCCTGGAACTCCTAATCCTGTGTGTGTGACATCATAGTCTGTTGCTATGGGGACAACTGAAAGCCACAAATTCAGTATCATTACTTCACTGCATGGTTAAAAAGCAGGAGAGAATGAGCTTGGGCAAAGCACAAACATTGGTATGATTAACACATCTTTGATACGTACAAAAGCAACTGGGGGAAGGATGAAAACCACAAGGTAGAAACCCAACAACACTAGTCAGCATTTAAAGGTTCTAATCTCAAAGCCCTTGTTTTAAGCAGAGAGAGATTTGGCTTGTGGTGCCTAAATTCTAAACTATGGATTTTCTGTGTCAAACCAGGGTGTTGTTTAAATGACCTGCACTAGGGAGGGCACTGCCAATGCCTTATATTCCTAGATATTAGGCCAGTGGTGTTTTTTTTTTAAATTGCATTTCCTTTCAGAATTCTGAAAAGTGGAAAGAAGCAACAGATGCAGCTTTGCCCATTTGTCTGTCAGTGCATACTTCTGTCTTAATTTTCTAATGGAGAAAACAGCCCCATAGACCTAGAATGTATTTCTCAGATTGCACCCTAGCTAAACTTTCTTTTACTGATGTTTATCTTTTTGCTGAAATTAAGTTATGCAGTAATAGACTGTCAGTTACTAGCTCATCGTAATACTGACTTTTTTAAGTGCCTTGAGATCTGAAGATGAAAAGTGCTACTATGTAAGAGCTATGGATTGTTATCTCTTCTAAAACTTTGTTTATTGTGCAAAGTTTCAGATTTCTCCCCAGCCACTAAAGAAAAGTGATTGGGCCAAATCTTGCACTGTTGCACAAGGCAAAATAATGCATTGTAACTGCATTAACTGAGCACAAAATTTAACCCATCATATTCATAGATTCATAGACTCTAGGACTGGAAGGGACCTCGAGAGGTCATCGAGTCCAGTCCCCTGCCCTATTTTAATTGTGTTGCACCCTGAATTAATTTGTAAAAGCAAACCTCTTTTACATATAGATTATTTAACTATATATACTTATGGCAGGAATCACCAGATGGTGATATTACACATGATCTTACAAGGTCTTTTGCTTACAGTACAAGTGGTGTACAATTTTTGAACACGTTGTATTATTGTTAGATATGTGATGTAGGTTCTTTATGTGGGGAGTTGTGGCAAAGAGCAAGAGAGTTTCCTTAAGCTCTCTAACTAGAATTACTTCCCAATTACTTCTTGGGAACCAGGCACTGATGTTTGGGCTGGGATTCCTGAAAAAAAAGGGTTGTCTGCATGCCCTTTGTATATGTCCAAGGGCTAGTGTATATGGTGCAAAATAAGTTGCTCTGAGAATATACCCAGACTTGGCAACACTAATTTCTCTTCTAAAGGGAAGCCAACCTACACGCCTTCAAAAACTGCTGCTGCTCAGTACAGAAGTAACCACACCATATGATTTAAATACAACACCATCATAACAGTATGGCCGAATTTCAAAGTTAGGGGCCTGCTTCTCCTTTCCAGCTCAGCTGTGCTCCTTATGCTTGGCCCTTCCATACAGCTGTCTAACCACTGGAATAAGTTAGAGCATTCCTAGGAGCAGTCCCCAAGCTGAGAATAGGTAAAGTACAGTGTTTTCTGGCTATGCACCCCTCTCCCTCGCCTTTCCCCCATCCCCACCTGGCCACTCCCTTATGCTGAGTTTATTCCCTGGGTGGGGCCACATCCATCAGGTTTACAACATAAAAGGGCCATAATAGAGTGGAGACTCTGACCTCCGGTGGCTAAAGTTAGGCACCTCACCCATATTTAGGCAATTCATTTGATGGCTTGATTTTCAGAGGTACTGAGCACCTGCTGCTCGCATTGATTTAAGTTTGGGATCTGCAGATGCTCAACATCTCAGAAAGTGGTGCCCACTTTTATTATGGCACCTAAATATGGGCCTACAGGCCAAAATTTGAAAACATTGGCCATGTTTCCCCCCAAACTATGTATCCTAGGGTATATGTCCTGCTATTGCATTTTAAAGGTATGGATCTATGCTTAAGACACAGCCTGGGCTGTGGCACTACGAGTAATAAAAAGAAGTCACTGGGCTTGGCTAGCTGCTCACTCCCAGACTTCTCTGAGTTAGCTTCCCTGGATATGCTGTAAACATCCGTGCCAAACAACTTCAGACCTGATGGCTCCTCGATCAGTACATCATCAAAGGCAGAAGGCTTGTTAGGGGCTGTGGACAGCAGGTTCACATTGCTCCCTAAGAAATGGCTGATGCTCCAGCTGACTCATCCCTTTCCTTTGTTCAAAACCCTTATGGCTGTCATATTTATTTATTCAGGATCTTAAACGTTAGCCATTCACAAGGGAAGGTGGCCTTTAGTTCAGATGCTATTTCTTAACATAAAAATTTGATTATATTTGATAATAAAATTATATTCTTCCTTGGAACTCCTATCCATGATTGAAAGGAGAAGAGTTAATTCAATCTTTTATAGAATTGCTGAAATGTTGATAGCACCAGTCTCTTCAGGACCTTATATCTGTATACTATATGAACACATTTCCCTGTAATTTCCTCCGTTTCACAGATTCTAAGGCCAGAAGAAACTATTGTAATAATCTATTGTGACCTCCGGCATGACACAGACCATAGATTTTCACCCAGTAATTTCTGCAGTGGAGGGATTTATCTTCCCTGCTACACAAGTGAACACTCAAACTGCATCCTAATGTTAATACATGATGCTGTAGCAGACGGTAAAGGAATATTTTTTTGCCCTTTCTTTGTCTCCACTGATAAGTCTTCCATCATATCATCTTTTACTTCAGTGGACTGACAACCATCAATAAACCCAATATCCTCCACCCAATTCACAAATGCCACGGAGGTTATATTTTGTTGGCTAAGTACAAAAGGTTGTATTATCCCAAATTCCTCAAATGTCTGTTGAATTACCACTGCACTCATGTTCTGCAGACAATTAACAAAAGAGAAATCCCCCTCCTCCCAAAAAAGCCAATTCAAACACTGCACCTGGCTGTAATCTTTTCTACTTGAACTAATTGCTATTTGCAGTGGTGTGTGGGAAGAGGGGAAAGGCCCTTCTGACTAATAATGGCATTTCAAATGATAAAGTGATTTCATAATGCTGCCTGTTTGATTCTGAGACTGCCTACATCTTACAACGATTTTCATTTGCAGGAATCATGGTTCTCAAATACTTGGGGGAAAAAAAGAAATGTAGTTCTGAGGTACAGAAATTAATTTTTAAAGCTCCTTCAAAGCCAAAGCAGAGTCAGATTTTATTGAACTAGTTGAATATGTCATATGCTCTCCTAGAGAATCCTTGAGGGAATTTCTAGCTTACATGAGCACCAAGTAAAAGTGAAAACTTTTATTTAAAAAAATGAAAACAAGTAAAAACTCATTCTTCTGGTTCTATAATGCATAAAGCAGTAATATATTTTCACTAATCTTTCAGGAGCTGATTCACAGATTAAGACCAGAAGAGACCATTATGACCAACTAGTCTGACCTCCTGCATAATACAAGCCATAGACTTTTACCCAGTGACTCCAGCAGCGGAGAGAATAGTTCTTTCTCATGCTGAGTACTATCAGGCCCAATAACTTTTGGGTGAATTAGAGTTTATCTTTTAGAAAGATGAGCAGTCTTAATTCAAAGACTCTAAGTGATGATGAATTAACCACTGTAGTCAGCCATTAACTACAACTTTCTGTGATTGTGCTAGACCAGAAATTCTCAACCTTCCTTGACCCCAAACTGCACCCATTTTTAATCTCCCATCACCTCCTGTCCAAGAAGGCTTTATGCTCCACCCCATCCCCAAAGTAAAATAAAAATGCCGTAATTATCATTAATTTTCTAGTCAGAAATGACTATACTACTGTAGAGAGACAAAGTGGGTGAGGTAATATCCTTTCTTGGACCTACTTCTGTTGGTGAAAGAGACAAGCTTTTGAGCTTACACGGAGCTTTTCTTCTGGGCTGGGAAGGGTAATGAATGTCACAACTAAATATAAGTTGGAACAGATAGAAGAGCTTTTCTGTTTCACCTAGGGTGACCAGATGTTCCGATCTTATATGGACAGCCCCGATATTTGAGGCTTTTTCTTATATAGAAGCCTATTACCCGCCACCCCCTGTCCTGATTCTTCATATTTGCTGTCTGGTCACTCTTAATTTCACCAGTAAAAGTTGCTCCAAGAAAAGATACTACCTTGTGTCTCTCATATCCTGAGACCAACATGGCTCCAACAACACTGCAAAGATACTACTGTAGGCAATTCAGTACATTTCATAATTTCACTTTAATATGTGTAGTAATTATGAGTCAAGTAGCCCTTACTCAGGCAAGATTTTTTCTCAAGTCTACAAGAAAAGTCCTGTCCAACAAGAACTAAAAGAGAATAAGCATGATAATTACTTCCATTTTGTAGAAAGGTCTACATTGCCCTGGGGGCTGAGGAAGGCTGGCAGAAGCTGGCTGAGACTCCCTTCTCATTTGCCTGCTCCCAGGCATCTTACGATCTGCAGAAGAAGGGAAAGTGCAAGTGGAACAGGCAGATGTTTGTGCCAATCCTGCGTGGATAGGCTGTGATACTTGTGCATAACGCCACTGACTTCAGTGGGGCTGCACCTGAGCCTAGCAGTTTGTCTGCATGCCGTCCATTGCAGCACTGGGGCTTCACCCATTTTAGCAGCTGTGTCCAGCACAGTGCTGTCCCATCCAATGTGGCACCAGGATGAATGCAGACTAAAATGAGGCGTGTATTTTGTGGTCCAGGTTACATGAGCTAACAGGCCTTTCTCAGAGCAAATGTGTATGATCAAAAACACCTACAGGGCCAAATTCCATCCTGGGTTGTGTGCGTGTATGTAGCAGTGTCCTCTGTAGTTCCTCCCTCAGAGGGTGGGAGAACTGGACCATGACCAATTATCTACACTGGGTGGTTTCAGCACAGGCCCCACTTCCTGACTACTGAGGCCCCCTTTGTGGGCCTTAAGTCTCTCAAGATGGGGGATCAAAATGAAAGTCACAAAACCCAATGCATTCGAGGGGGTGGGGCAGGTAGTGAATCTACAGTGCTTCCAGCACCAGCATAGTGGGCTTTGGGGAAATTGCTGTGGCTGGCCTCTGAGTCACGCTTAGTCTATCCATCTTACTCTGGAGGCCACTGTAATCTCCTAAGGATTGGGGTGAAGGTCTCCTGGCTGGGAGTTCCCTCGGCAGCTTCAGGAATAACTCCAGCAGTTTGCTGCCTAGGGCAATCCCGCTTCTCCAACTCCACTTGCTGGCTGCTGTTTTCTCCTTTTTAAAGTCCTTCTCCCTGTCGTACATGACTGACAGGGCTGGAGGGGTGGGACCAGCCCTACTGGCAGGGCCTTTCTGCCGCCTTTTTCTAGCCCAGAGTAAATTGCCTTTCTCATCCCTAGTGTGGTCTGAAGCAATAATGGCTGTCTGCTTATCGATGGCATTTCTAGCATGCCCATATCTGTGGTGTCTCTGTAGGTGAGGTGGGGGAAAGAGGCAAAGCTGGAGGCTTAGAGAAAGAGGTTCAGCATTCCAGCTATGCACTGGATTCCCTCATGGTCAGATTGGATAGCCCTCTATATGTCAAAACAATCTGACTTTAAAAGACTGAAATATCCCTTGTTGAGCTGTTTCTGTCATGGGTGACATATAAAGTAGAGAAATTATCTTGATGCATTCCATCTGGTTATGTACCCTGTTGATTTGAGAGGGAGATTGCTTTGATTTAATTGCCAGAAGATACCCAGAATTGTACTAATTAAACAACTCTACCCCTGCATTGCATGTAAAATTCATAAGATAGTAATTACATGCAGAAGTGACTGCATTGAATCTGCCATTCCTAGGATCCACCTGTAACAATTATCTTTGCCAGAATTTTTGTAATAGATAGGTTGCTTAAGACATTACCTAGGGCCTCTGATCTATAAAAATGACTTCTTGTCATCATTAACTTAATATCAAACAGAGGGTTGTTTGTGTAAAGATTATAGAAATATCTTCCTGGATTAGGGTATGTACCTATATAATGTAGCTCACAAAATACCCCATTTGTTCCATCCCGGTCATGCAAGACACTGAACAAAATTATATCCTGAGGAAATTGCTCCGCACATGCAAAAAGGAAAGCTCATTTAGACAGCACTTGTCACACAGCTCAGTTTAGTATAATTCATTTAAATGCAAAGGAATATATGTAGCAGAATACTGAAGAAGGATTTGGCAAACGCACTGTGTGCAAAGAGATGGGATTTAGCACGTTTCAGGGGCTTTTAAAAAAAATTGTATTTGATGTTTTTTTTATACGTACACACACACACACACACACACACACACACACACACACACAGCTCATTGAAGTCAAAGGATCTGTGGTAGCTGTCCACTGTGCCCACAATGTATGGATATTCATGGCACCTTCCTACTAATTCCATTGTCTATGTTGGAGTAGTCAAATGCGGACTGCCAGATGCTTTTGAATGGACCCCAAAATCTTTTTAGTTATTTATTGTCATTATTGGGTTTTTTAATTCTTACTTATCTGGAGTCTGGACCTTGACTATACCTTGATCAAGAAATTTGGACCTTGACAAAAAATAATTGACTCTCCCTGGCAGCAGCCCCTTTCTACCCAGTCTCCCACAACTCTAGAACACTTCTCCACCAACCTAACCTCATTCCAACTGCAATCCCTTCTTTCATAGTTAGTATTTTGAGAGCAGCTGGAGTGAGAGAAATCCCAGTGATAAATCTGACACTTAACCAGTAAGAAGTGGCTGCCGGTATGGTCCCGTACACAGCTGATGTTAAAGTGCTCCCAGTGCAGCGAGGTGGCAAAGTTTGCAGATGATACTAAACTGCTCAAGATAGTTAAGAGCAAAGTGGACTTCAAAAAGATCTCACAAAACTAAGTGATTGGACAAAAAAATGGCATATGAAATTTAATGTGGATAAATGTAAAGTAATGCACATTGGAAAAAATAACCCCAACTATACATACAATATGATGGGGGCTAATTTAGCTACAGCGAGTCAGGAAAAAGATCTTGGAGTCATCGTGGATAGTTCTCTGAAGAGGGCAACTGAAATGATTAGGGGTTTGGAGAGGGTCTCATATGTGGAAAGATTAAAGAGGCTAAGACTCTTCAGCTTGGAAAAGAGAAGACTAAGGGGGGATATGATAGAGGTATATAAAATCATGAGTGATGTGGAGAAAGTGGATAAGGAAAAGTTATTTACTTATTCCCATAATACCAGAACTAGGGGTCACCAAATGAAATTAATAGGCAGCAGGTTTAAAACAAATAAAAGGAAGTTCTTCTTCACACAGCGCACAGTCAACTTGTGGAACTCTTTACCTGAGGAGGTTGTGAAGGCTGGGACTATAACAGTGTTTAAAAGAGAACTGGATAAATTCATGGTGGTTAAATCCATAAATGGCTATTAGCCAGGATGGGTAAGAAATGGTGTCTGTAGCCTCTGTTTGTCAGAAGGTGGAGATGGATGGCAGGAGAGAGATCACTTGATCATTGCCTGTTAGGTTCACTCCCTCTGGGGCACCTGGCATTGTCCACTGTCGGTAGACAGGATATTGGGCTAGATGGACCTTTGCTCTGACCCGGTACGGCCGTTCTTATGTTCTTATGCCCCTTTTGCCCCTCCCGCCCAGTGCTGCCGATGGTGAGGGTGCAAAAGGGGCAGCTGCCCCGGGCTGGCGATTTTAAAGGGTCCAAGGCTCCCAGCTGCCACTGCTACTGCAGCAGTGGCTGGAGCCCCAGGCCCTTTAATCGCCACCAGAGCCATGGGCGGCATGGGCCGGGCAACATTGAAGGGATGGCTTAGGGAGGTTGACTCCCCAGCATCTTCCACCCGAGGCCCCTGTACCAGTAAGACTTTCAAGTTACTTTCACCCCTGCACTTAACCCACCTTTGGCTGCATCTTATAAAGATTAGCACAAACATTGGCCGATGTGACAGTGTCTCACAGTTGTACAAGGTGGGTTTGGAGCAGTTCCATGGCATTATAGAATGCCTAGCTGAATGGTGATAGAAGCTTTAGAGTAACATTTTTCAGGAGCATCTAAGGTTAAGATCCTCAATGGTAGTTAGACACCTAAATACCTTTGAGGATGTGTGCCTAAGTGTGTTAGGCACATAAGTGTAATTTAAAGATGCAGATATGTGACTAACATTTAAAATCCCACTAGGTACCTACCTGCATCTTTAGGTGCCTAAAAACCTTTGAAAATCCAGTCCTAAAGCACTTTTGAACATGGGATTTAGGCTCCTATGTCAACTAGATGCTTTAGCAAACTTTCCCCTTAGTCTGATAAGATGTTTCATTTGCTCAGAAAGAATGGGAGATGGCACGTTAAGTAAACGTTTCATTTTTAACTTTTTAAACGGTTTTGTTTTTAAAATATTTTCCTTTCTCAAAAAATAAACAGGATTTTGGATTTTTGGTTTTTTGTTTTGGTGAGGGTTGCTAAATAGTATGTAGGACTTCAGCAAAGAATCACCAAACTACTCCATTTACCATATACATACTGTCTGCTGATCTTGGCTGTGTCAGATTGAAATAAACAACACAACAAAACAGTGTGTGGCAAGAACTTTGCAGACAGATGCCCAGAGCTCCCTGGTCTGTATAACTTTCATAGATCTGCTGCTACTGCCTTCCCTTCCAGCTTGGCAGCATTTCAGAACCATATATTCCTGTCTGGTCAGATCTCTTTGAGATACCATCTTGGAATTCTTTGCATAGATCTCATTTACTTGTACGTTTCATAAAAAGACAAAAAAGATGTTGCTTCTTGAAGGAAAAAGGTTTTCCTTGAGGGATTGTACCACCATTGTTCCCACCCCCCAACATTATATCCATTATAATGTGTGCTGTTTAATGATCCTGAAACTATAGTTTCTGTTTTGAAATATTCTAGGAAAAAAATACTATAAATCTTTGCTCGAGAACAATGAGATCATGAGGGACACGCACATGAACATGTCAAATAAGACCAAAAAAGAGAGGGCTGTTTTTTGAACATTTTTCTTTCAACAAGGCTAAAAATAACAAAAAATAAAATTTGACACATATATTGAAAGCTTTGTTTAAAGTGCGAGCTGGTAGTGGAAAAAAATCCCCACCCATTGGCAGACATCTGATGTATAAATCAGGAGAAATCAGCAGAGAATTTAATCAAAACATGGGTTTCATGTACTTTCCACTAGCTCTCTATTACCGAGGCTAGAATTATCGCTGAGTTCAGGAGTGAGGATGCATGAAAAACTAGTTACCTCTGTCCTCTTGGGGCTTTTTGGATGGCTGCTGTACAGGCCTCAGAACAATATATGTTTGTATGAAAGAAAATGTAATAGGTGTTTAAAAGAGACACAGGGCAAAATACTATTACTTTACAACTAAAGAAAAAGAGCTTATTACTCCACCAGAAAGTCCTTTGTAATTAATGTAAATAGTTAATTTTTTTTTGTTGTTGCTTGCAATGTCATATAATGTATCCTACATTGTTACATAATGTTGTTCCTGGATGATGGCGATTCACACAGATTCATGCCACACTTTAAAGTGCAATTCCATCCATATAGACTGCACTGAAATCACCTGAGAGAGAATGCCGAAACTTCATCCCTCTTCTACACTTTTTTGCCTAGACGCTGCTGCACACATGGGATGACAGACTTTCCACTCTGTGGAGATCTCTGTAATGCCTTGCTACAGAGGCATGCTGAATTTTTAGACTTGGGTCTAAATCCTCAGCTGTAGCAGCGCATAGTTCACTGCAGCTGAGGGGGCTGGGGAGGGGAGCCACCTTTCTGCCTTCCCTGATCCTTGCATGGGGCTATACTGGATCCCAGTGCAAATTAAAACAGCTCTAAGGGCTGCTCTAACTTCTTCCAACTTGTAGAATTTCCTCGTTGGTGCCATCTTGCTGGAGAGGATTGCAAGAGTGTGTTATGCTCCTGTCCTTAGCCCACCCCTGATATGCCCCCTGAGACACACAACTGGCTGTGTCTCAGCAACCCTCAGCTACCCCTCTGACTTCAGAGCCAGTCACTAATTGATGGGAATTAGGAAGAAACTTCCCCTATGGGCATGTTCTTTTGTAATTGTCCATTATGGATTTTTCTGACTGGAATGTCTCTTCTAGCTGAAACCTCGGCCCGTCTCACATATGGACAGCTCAGTTTGAGGTGAAGTTGCCCTTTAGAGAATGAGGACTCTCTCCTGAAAGGAGAAGTCTGTCCTGTGAGGAAAAAACTGGCGCTATTAATGTCCTTTTGATGACTTTGTTTAGCTTGAACTTAAAGTTGCATCTTTTTGTGGTATATATCCCCAGCTTTCCCCATCTGTCAGTAG
This sequence comes from Gopherus flavomarginatus, assembly GCF_025201925.1. Lineage (NCBI taxonomy): Eukaryota > Metazoa > Chordata > Testudines > Testudinidae > Gopherus > Gopherus flavomarginatus. The sequence goes on along the minus strand of NC_066617.1, from coordinate 105,078,251 downwards.
GGCTGTGACACTACTTCAGTTTTAAGTGAGAATGAAGGTGGGCTTATGTGGGGAGTTCAATGCCAGCATTAAAGGTTATGGATATGGGAGCTATTTTCTCCTTAGTACTAGGCTGCTGTGTATTTCTTTTCTCTGTCTCTCCTGATCTCCATCTGAGGAATGAATTATATGACAGAAACAACAGCCTGACCGAAAATACCTCAGATTGCCAAACTAAATCATTTCTTCATGAAAACACCACAGAGCACATATGACAGTGTGTCTGGTCACCTTGGATTTCACAGTCACTTATCATCTTGTGTAAATTAACTAAGCTTTGAGTCTGTTGGCATAATTATTGTTTAACTTCAGTCAGATAGGTACTCTCAACAAGGCTATTTAATAATCAAGTACTTCTCCGTGTCTCAAAGTATCTCAAGAAGCTAGGAAATGCCCTGGATCAGACACACTAGCTTTTATCTAATGGTGCATACCCCATCAAGCCCTATTGGTTCATTACAAACATATCCTTGTCACCAAAGAGATAAGATGAATTCTGAGGGCTTAGGATTTACCAGAAGGCTTTATATACCACTGCTAGGAGAATGTCTCTTAGACATGTAGCAGCAACACAAGTTGAGGCGCTAAACTTACACCTTAAATAGAAGCAGCACCAGAAACAAAGAAAAAAATCACATTCCTTAAATAAGATATTCCCTTTTACCTGGAGCAGTTGTAAGGTTTGAGTCTATGTTTATCTATTGGACCATCTAACAGCTAGTGTTACTGTGTACTGTCTCTTCTTACTAAGAGTCACATATTCTTTCTCTCTCACTCTTAAAAATAAATGTAACATACTTCAATGGCTGTCTGGCTTCTTTTCAGGCCAGACTATGTCAGAATAGTCCTGATAAGAGTAGAGAATAATATATTCATGAATATTTTGGAGAATAATTCTGATCAATTTGCTTTGCTAATATTCAGAACCCCTTTAATATGCTTTTCCATAAATATTTGGCTACGGTAGTTACCGTAGTCTCAAGAGATTAATTATTTTATAGCATCCCAAAGAGTGCTAGGTGCCTCAGAGTGCCAGTACATTGCACATGCTCCCTGCTCTGAAGAACTTACATCTAATTTTATACATGGCACAATGGGTAAAGTTTCCAAAAGCACCTCAATAACTTAGAAACCTCATTTACAAAAACTTCGAAATGACTTAGGCACTTTTGAAAATGGGATGTAGGCTCCTAAGTCCCTTTGGAGCTTTTGAAAATTTCAACCAATAACTTCACAACAAGGAACACACACATTCAGTTGTGAATGGGACAAGAGACAATAGCATGTCAAGTGCTTCTCAACAGACAACACATCTGGCTTATATTTTCCTAGCACTCTTATTCAAAAAGAACTCCAGATATCTTTTAATATGAAGTCCACATACAGAGCCAAATATAATGCTCTTTCTTGTGCAAAAGAAGGCAGAAAAAATTTCAAATTTCCTAAAATTCCTTAAGCCTGCTTATGTATTGATAACACTGTTCACCGGCAATCAGTGTGAAACTGGGAGTGGATGAAAGGGGATAGATTGATGATTGCCTGTTCTATTAATACCCTGCAAAGCACCTGGCATTGGCCTCTGTCAGAACAAGGATACTGGGCTAGATAGACCATTGGTCTGACCCAGTATAGCCATTCTTATGTTCTTATGTGATATAGATGAAAATGGTTCTGACTAATAGTATTAATAAATGGAAAAAAGGAGCACATTGATAAACCTGAAGTAACATGTGCATTAGATTTGACTATGGTCTATAAGTGGGTCAATTTTTTTCTAATCGCAAAAATCAAATGTATTGGCTAGAGCAGCCGTCGGCAACCTTTCAGAAATGGTGTGCTGAGTCTTCATTTATTCACTCTAATTTAGGTTTCATAGACTCATAGACTTTAGGGTCAGAAGGGACCAATGTGATCATGTGCCAATAATACATTTTAACGTTTTTAAAAGGTCTCTTTCTATAAGTCTATCATATATAACTAAACTATTGTTGTATGTAAAGTAAATAAGGTTTTTAAAACATTTAAGAAGCTTCATTTAAAATTAAATTAAAATGCAGAGCCCCCTGGACTGGTGGCCAGGACCCGGGCAGTGTTAGTGCCACTGAAAATCAGCTCACATTCTGCCTTCAGCACGTGTGCCATAGGTTGCCTACCCCTGGACTAGAGAGAACCCCAAAAGTTTAATCTTGCCAAAAATGGCTTAAAGGATCTGTATAAAATTATTATAACTCATAAATTTAATTAACAGATTTACTTGAAAATTCTCTTAAAATTAATTCTGTACTTAATACATACTGTAAGTTTTAGCAGGAGAGGGGCTTCTTATATACCAACATATTTAATTCCTACCTTGAGTGTAAATCTAACATCAACCTTAACTATGGAGCCACTGTGGTGCCTCTGTAATACGCATTTCCTTTTTTATCATTCACTTGCAAAGAAAAGTCTCCCTATTTCAGTCCATCAGCATCAGTCTCTGTGGGGCTAATCCAAACCCCATGGAATCCAGTGGAAAGACATGCAGTGAATTCCGTGGCATTGAAATCAGATCCACAGTAATTGCCTGTCTCAAAATGAAACACATGCCAGAAAAAAAAGCTAGTGGCCATAATTACCATTGTCATTACCAGTGTTCAGATTATTTAATACTTGTTAGTTAATTCAAGTTCTCCAGGAAGACAGAGGCACTTGCTAATATTATTAACCATTTATATTGTGCCATAAATAGGCACAGCAGTTGAAATAATACACAATAGGAAATATGACTGCATCACAACTGCTTGCTCCATTTATAAACAATTTTTGCTATCTTTGCAAATTGCATAATGCCAGCATTCCAAGTGGTGTAAGGAGAAAGGCATATGAGAGAGGAAGAAGGGTTTAAAATTCATTTAAATTGAAAAACAGCAGTAGTCATTTCTGTAAATGATTCTTTTCAGTGCCGTCAGCCACATCCTTTCAAACTTCCTCGGCTTGGCCACATCACTGGAATGAAGTGTCATGGCTGGTTAACTCACTTTGACATCATCCTGATGATGTGTCAAGCACAGGAAATTTGAAAGGATGGTGCTCACTAAGACTTTACCCTAACTTGCTGTCTTGTGACAGTTTGCCCTCTGCACCCTTTTTTAAGCTTTAAGGTTTTGGGGTTTGTTAACTCTTAAAACTCTACAAGGAGAAACACTTGCCAAAAAAGAAAACTAGTGGGTCATGTATCTTTCTTTTAAAGCTGATTTTTCAAAGCCTATTAAAATGAACAAGACTGATGTCATAACATTTTTTCCCAGATCTGGACCTTAGCGTCCAAAATATGGGTGTTAGCATGAAAACCTCCAAGCTTAGTTACCAGCTTGGACCTGATAACGCTGCCACCAACCAGGGATTATACAGTGCCTAGCTCACTGTGGTCTCCCCAAAACCTTCCCTGGGGGACCCCCAGACTCAGATTCCTTAAGTCTCACAACAAAGGGAAATAACCTCCTCCCCTTGTTTCCTTGTTACTTCCTCCCAGGCTCCCCTCCCTGGACGACCCTAGGAGATTCCCTGCTTCCAGTCCTGGAAACACAAGTACCGAGAGAGCTAATCTCCCTCCCCCCCTCACCCAGAGGGTATGCAAAGTCAGGCTTAGTAAATCTAACACAAAGAGATTTTCCCTCTGACTTCTTTCTCCCACCAATTCCCTGGTGAGCTGCAGACTCAATTCCCTGGAGTCGCCACTAAAGAAAAACTCCAACAGGTCTTAAAAAGAAAGCTTTATATAAAAAGAAAGAAAAAGGACATTAAAAATAGTCTCTGTAATGAGATGACAATATACAGGGTCAATTGCTTAAAGGGAAAAAATGAATAAACAGCCTTATCCAAAAAGAATACAATTCAAAACACTCCAACAACTACACACATGTAAATACAAAAAAACAATATAAACCTATTGTCTTACTATCTTTGTACTTACAACTTGGAAACAGAAGATTAGAAAGCCTGGAGGTAGGAAAATCACTCTCAGAGCTGAGAGGGCACAGACACAAGACAAAGAACAAAGAACTCACACCCAAAACTTCCCTCCACCCAGATTTGAAAAAGTCTTGTTTCCTGATTGGTCCTCTGGTCAGGTGTTTCAGGTTCCCTGTGTTAACCCTTTACAGGTAAAAGAACATTAACCCTTAGCTATCTGTTTATGACAACTGGGACATCTATATTTAAATCAGCAGTTCCAGATAACTAGCACCCAGGAGTTTTGATAGAGTTGCCCAAGGAACTCATTGGACCTTTACTATTGATTTTAAATAAGTCTTGGAGCATGGGGAAAGTTCCAGAAGACTGGAAGAAAGCTAATGCTATGCCAATTATTAAAAAGGTCAAAGAGGATAACACAGATAATTATAGGCCTATCAGCCTGACATCAATTCCGGCGGTGGGTATAATGGCCACTGGAGGCTAAGCCTCCCCAAGCACCCAGGTTGTGGCCCTGCCCACTCTCTGCCTCAAAAGCCCTGCTCCTACATCCCGCTTTTCCTATGCTGATCCTCTTCCCACCCTCCTTCTGCTTCTCTCCAGAAGCCAGTGGAGGCTAGGGTAGGAGGGTGGGCCAGCCAGTGGCCTAGGACTCAGGCCAGCTGGGGCAGGCATGTCTGGGCTTGGACCGGTTGGCGGGCTGGGGCTTAGGCAGCTGGGATGAGCGGATCTGGGCTCAGGCTGGCTGGTGGGCCAAGGCCTGAGGTGGCAGGGTTTGGCAGGCTGGTGGCCTCGGGGTCAGGCTGCCTTAGAGCAGGTGGGCGGGTACTTGGGCTGGCAAGCGCACTGGGATCTCAGGTTGGCTGGCAATCCTGGGCTTGGGTGGCTGGGGTGAGTGGGCTGGTGCTCAGAGTGGCTCAGCTGGGGTTTCTCCGGCCACAGCGGTGGATTCGGGGCTCCAGCAGGCAATGGGGAGCCTCGGGCAGAAGGAGTGGGGCCAGGGCTAACCTCTCCAAAGTGGGGGTTCACGTGCTGCTCATGATTCCGTGCAAGATGATAGAATAACTGATATGGGACTCCTTTAGTAAAGAATTAAAGGAGGGTAATATAATTAATGCAAATCAACATGGGTTTATGGAAAATAGATCCTGTCAAACTAATTCGATATCTTCTTTGATGAGATTACAAGTTTGGCTGTTAAAGGCAACAGTGTTGAGATAATATACTTACACTTCTGTAAGGCGTTTGACTTGGTACCGCATGACATTTTGATTACAAAAATCATATGGTATAAAATCAACATAGCACACATTAAACTGATTTAAAAGCTGGCTGACAGGTCTCAAAATGTTACTGTAAACAGAATTATCATCAAGTGGGTGTGTTTCCGATGGGGTTCCGCAGGAACAGGTTCTTGGCCCTGTGCTATTTAACATTTTTATCAATGACCTGGAAGAAAAATAAAATCGTCACTGATAAAGTTTGCAGATGACACAAAAATTGGGGTGGGGGCGGGTAAATAATGAAGAGACAGGTCTCTGACTCAGAGCGATCTGGATTGCCAGGTAAACTGGGCACAAGCAAGCAATATGCATTTTAATATGACTAAATGTAAGTGTATATCTCGAGAAACAAAGAATGTAGGCTAGGTTTGTAGGATGGGAGACTCTATCCTGGGAAGCTGTGACTCTGAAAAAGATTTGGGGGTTGTGGTGGATAATCTGTTGAACATGAGCTCCCAATGTGATGCCATGCCAAAAGAGACAATGCAGTCCTGGTATGCACGAAGAGGGGGATCTTAACTAGGCTGGTGTGACCGGTGCTGGACTGTAGTGTCCAGTTCCACTGCCCACAATCTCAGAAGGATGTTGATAAACGCTAATGGGTTCAGAGAAGAGACACAAGAATGATTAAAAGATGAGACTCAAACCTCAATCTATTTAGTTTAACAAACAGAAGGTTAAGGGTAGACTTGATTAGTCTATAAGTCTCTACACGGGGAACAAATATTTAATAATAGGCTTTTCAGGTTATCAGAGAAAGGTATAATATAATCCAGTGGCAGGAAGTTGAAGGTAGACAAATTCAGACTGTAAATAAGCTGTTAATTTGACTACGAGGGTAATTAACCACTGTAACAATTTACCAAGGGCTGTGGCAGATTCTCTATCAATGACAATTTAAAAATTGGAATTTAAAAATTGGATGTTTTTATAACAGATGTGCTGTGGGAACTTCCCTATGGCCTGTGGTAAACAAGAGGTCACACTAGATGATCACAAAGTTCCTTTCTGACCTTGGAATCTATGAAAATGTTTGCTCAGTAACACTGAAAATCTCATTTGAAAAGAGGCTGGGCCAGATCCTCAGGCGGTATAGATCAGCATAGCTCCACTGAAGTCAATTGAGCTACACTATTTATACTAGCTGAAGATCTAGCCCTCTGATGGTTGATTTATTCAGACTCCCCTTCAGAGCCAGCCTCACTAGATTAGATGGATTTTCCCATTTACCCAAGTCAAAAAGGAGGTTCCCCATCTCTTTCTGTCATCTTGGCTCCCTTCCTTTCTTCCTCTCACTACAGAAAAGAACCGGTCTTCTAGCCAGCCAGTTTCCTCCTGCAGCCCATGCTTTGGGGCTGGACTCCTGAAAGCATGGTAAGAAATGGAAGTCTTCTGGCCAGGCTGCTGTTTCTGCAGTGGAACTCTTCCCATTCACATTGCTCCTCTCAATCCCTAAACATTGTGCACTAGGCAGCTGCCTATCCAGCCTACACTCACATGTATTCAAAGCTAGGAAACCCCTGGGAAACTCTGATACAAAATGTGATCCGAAAAGCAATCCTCATATATCACATTGGAGCCACCCTTAGAAAAATATGTCCCACACCTGAATCTTCTCAGGGTCAAGTAATACCTATCTGTGCTGTGGGCCATATAAACTCCATGTGATCCCATAACTTTCACGTGCTCTCCTCATGCTCTTAGCCCTTAAATAGCAGCGTTCAGAAATCAAAGAGCTGCAGTGAGGCATTCCCTTTGTCTCCTTGGCTAGCTTTGTAGTTCATGTCCTTGGTCCACCTCTTCATTTGCTGCTATTCCTGCCAGAGCACCTTTTTTTTTGCATTTTGCCCAGAGCTATAGCTGCTAAACATGTACAATCTTGTCAGCTTGTCCTCAGTGTCCGCCTCCCTACCTGGATCCATCTTCTGCCCTTGTTCTCCATCGCTACCTACCTAGCAGGTCCTACAAAATAGCATACAAATTTCTGTGGCCTAGGCCCGGGACTTGTGGTTCACATGGCCCTCACTCAAGTACTTGTCTCATCATCTTATATCACCACAGACATGAATAATGGGCCTGATTCTCTTCTCCAGCTGGTACTATTCTAGATTAACTCCACTTGAGTGACTCCTGATTTACATCAGTGGGAGAGGAGAATCGGATTCATTATTTTCAGATCTGATCCTGCAATTTATCTCCCCAGAGCAGTGCACAAACAACTGTAGACTCTGCATTATAAAGTTCAAAAATCCATAATGTTGGTGCAGATTGCCTCCTTTCCCCTAATTAGTGCTAATTATATTGTTAAATCATTCTGATGAGCAGGCAGTGTCTGACCCCTATCCTCAAAGTGCCCTCTGCCTGAACTCTGCAAACCTGGCATGGAGCTTTCTGCTAAAGTTTACAATACAAATGGTTAGTGGAAATAAAGTGGCATTAGGAATGTTTTTGCTAACTGTGCCAGTTCAAACCCACATAAGTCATGCATTGAATTGTTATGGTTTGCAAAGAGCTGTTTCTGTTTTGTTTTTTTAAAGAGTTAATTAAATGACATGTAAAGCTACTAACCTCATAGGCCAGCAACAGTGCCAAAATGGACATTATAAAAATGTTCACTTTGTTATTAATTCTGTGTTTATGGGGCGTCTCATGTCTCTAAAACCTCCCTAGACCATGATTAATCATAACCTATCAAGTACATTCATCACATTTTTTCCTGTCACACACTAAAGAATGTCTTCTTAATTAAAGGGGGCGAGTGGGAATTGGAAAGTTTCCTTTCCACTCCTATTGTTTTGTAGAAGAGGAAATGATAGAATTCAGACAGTAAATCCATTGCTTTCCCCTTCTTATTTGGAAAGGGGACTTCAGTCAGCTTAGAAGCAAAATCCATTTTACAAAGTTAGGGCCAACTCCTGCTCATGTTACTCACTTGTCTTGTTCTGTTAACTCAACAGGGCTACAAAAGCAGGATATGGCCCTCTAGCACTTACATTGCAAGATCCATGACTGTTATTAAAGGCATTTTAATTAAATCCAGCATTAAAACTGCATTTCTTTCAGGCCATCTATAACTGGTAGTTAGCAGCAAGGTTTTTTTCAAACCTCAAAAAAATTGTTTGGGTGATACTCTATATGTGGTTTATAGATTTAAAATCCCTAGGGTTTTCTTTTCTGGGAAAGGCAAAAAAAAAAACCTCTGGTTTAAAGTTTAAATGAGTTGAGTTCTCCATTCACTCCCTACAGGACAGCTGTCCACATCTCAAAAACTAAAATGTGCTAATTCATGACAGCTGGTTCTTTACTGTAGGATTGGATTTTAGAATAGTGCCATTCATATTTGAGGTGTCCCAGAGTACTTAGCAATAAGGAGTTAGTGCCAAATCCTATGGTCCATTGAAATCAATGGAAATTTTATGTGATTAAGGTCCCCACAATTTGGTTTTTAGCTAATGGTAATGCAATGACGTGTAGGCAAAAGCATAGCCATTCTGCACCCAGCAATAGCTTTCATGGTTACTGGAGCTTGTCTTTTACTGAAGGATGAAATATTGACTACAACCCCAGGGTTATCCTCTATTCATTTCAGATTGCCATGGGATCTTTAACTTGAATTTGGACAGCAATCAAATTGAGCAGAAGAGTTCTTTAACATCTCATTGGAACAGCCCTCCATCAGTGCTGCGCTCCTCTCCCTACCATCTGCTGTGTAGAGTTTTCATTGGGTCTGACCCGAGGTCCTTGTGTGGCCCTTGCACCGTAGTAGGCTTGGGGCAGAGCCAAAATGAAAATGGAAATCTTTCACTAACAAAAAAGGAGGATCTCGGTGTGTTAGGGATAAAGTCCTAGATAGCTCACTATCTGCTTCTCAGGGCTGTCTCAAGTAAATCTGGAGCTCTCTGATAACCATGCTATGGTGGGACTTTCAGCTGCAGGATTCAACATGCAACCTTCCTCCCTACCAAAAGAAGTCTACAGTTTAATTTTAATAGTACATCAATATACATTATTTTAAAAACTACCTAAAAAGGGCTGGAAAGGTTATAAGCCTTCATGTTTCAGGGCATAAAATAACCTCTGACTGGCAAAGATTAGGAAGAAACTTCTCCTATGGGCAAGTTATTCTGTAATTGGGGTTCTTTCTCTTTTACCTGAAGCATCAGGTACTGACCACTTTCAAAGACAGGGTACTGGACTAGAGGAATCAATGATTTGATCCAGTACAGTAATTCCTATGTTCATACAAGGGAATGCTCCACTCACACTTTATAGAAATAGATAGCAGGTATTTGGAATTGGATATATTTAGAATGAATGGACCAAATCCTTCCCTCGCTTACAGCCATGCAACCTCATTAACATCAGTGGGGTTACACAGGGGTAACTGTGGGTAGAATTTGGTTGTCTTTAACTGGATATTCAAACCAGGACCCCAATATTCCCTTTAAATTAGAATTGCTCTACAGGCTCATTTTTCAGAGCAATGGCACAAAATCATCAGTGTTAACTTTTGGAACACAGAAATCTCTGGACTATATTTTGTACTCAGTCATGGTAACGTTAAATTAACTTCACTGGCTTTAGTACAGTTATTTTGAAATTACCATGGGATAATTGCCATCCGAAACTAATGCAACAATCAGCTCAAATTTTGCTTTCAGATGGCACAATCCCAGGAGGCTAAATTAATCCCTGGTGTAGCTCTATGAAGTTATACTTGGGCTTAATTTTTTTCCTTTGTGTTCAAGGGGTCATTTCATTATAACTGACAGCAGAATCTGGCCCATCATAGGAGTTTTAATAATAAAAGAGTTTTACAATATAAGGGGGAGGCGGTTCTCCTGCAGGGCTTAGGAAAGTATTTTTCCCCCTGATGTATTCTGTTGTTTTGTTTTGTTCTCCTTCCTCTGAAGCATCAGTGATGGCCATGGCTAGACATGGAACATTGGACGGGGAGGGCCCGGGCTCTGAGGTGATATGGAGAATTCTCTTTCTCGGATACTTGGCTGGCGGGTCTTGCTTACATACTTGGGCTCAAACTACAAATTTTTTGGAGGCGGGTGTGTAATAACCTTAGTCCCAGATTTGGACCTTAGCGTCCAAAATATGGGGGTTAGCATGAAAACCTTCAAGCTTAGTTACCAGCTTGGACCTGGTACCTGCTGCCACCACCCAAAAAATTAGAGTGTTTTGGGGCACTCTGGTCCCTCTGAAAAACCTTCCCTGGGGACCCCAAGACCCAAATCCCTTGAGTCTCACAACAAAGGGAAATAATCCTTTTTCCCTTCCCCCCTCCAGGTGCTCCTGGATAGATACACAGACACAAGCTCTGTGAATTCAAACAGAGTGAATCTCCCTCTCTGTTCCCAATCCTGGAAACAAAAAGTACTTTCCTATTCCCCCAGAGGGAATGCAAAGTCAGGCTAGCAATCCAACACACAAATCTTCCCGATTCCTTCCTCCCACCAATTCCCTGGTGAGTACAGACTCAATTTCCCTGAAGTAAAGAAAAACTCCAACAGGTCTTAAAAGAAAGCTTTATATAAAAAGAAAGAAAAATAAGTACAAATGTTTTTTCTGTATAGATGATACAACACAGGGCAATTGCTTAAAAGAATATTGAATAAACAGCCTTATTTAAAAAGAATACAAATTAAAGCACTTCAGCACTTATATTTATGCAAATACCAAAGAAAAGAAAACCATAGAACTTACTATCTGATCTCTTTGTCCTTACACTTAGAAACAGAAGACTAGAAAGTAGAGCTACTTCTCCAAAGCTCAGAGAGGCAGGCAGACGGAAAACAAAGACAAAGACACTCAATTCCCTCCACCCAAAGTTGAAAAAATCCGGTTTCCTGATTGGTCCTCTGGTCAGGTGCTTCAGGTGAAAGAGACATTAACCCTTAGCTATCTGTTTATGACACGCCCCCCAAATTGCAGACAGTGGGGAAGCTCACTGGCGGCGATTTTTTTCTAGAACTTGAAAATAAACAGATTAATACAACACATACACCTTTACATATACCACTAAGTATATAACTAACAGACTTTTACATTTTAAGAACACTTTTTAACTACTGAATTCTGGGAAACTCTTACGGGAGAGTGCATCAGCAACTTTATTAGAAGCTTCTGTGATGTGTTGAATTTTAAAATCAAAATCTTGGAGAGCTAAACTTCAACGAAGAAGTTTCTTGTTGTTTCCCTTGGCAGTATGAAGCCACTTTAGTGCAGCATGGTCAGTTTGTAGTTGGAACCGCCGTTTCCAAACATATGGGCGTAGCTTTTTCAGGGCGTACACAATGGCATAGCATTTCTTTTCACTGACTGACCAGTGACTTTCCCTCTCAGACAGTTTCTTGCTGAGAAACACGACAGGATGGAAGTTGTGATCTGTTGCTTCCTGCATGAGCACTGCTCCTATACCACGCTCAGATGCATTTGTGGTTACTAGGAATGGCTTGTTAAAATTCGGGGCCCTGAGCACAGGGTCAGACATGAGCCTTGCCTTAAGTTGGGTAAAGGCCTTTTGACACTCATCAGTTCACTTAACTGCATTTGGCTGGGTCTTTTTGGTCAGGTCGGTCAGTGGGGCAGCGATTTGGCTGTAGTGTGGTACAAATCGCCTGTAGTATCCGGCCAAGCCTAAGAAGGATTGGACCTGTTTCTTTGACCTTGGGACAGGCCACTTTTGGATAGCATCCACCTTGGCCTGTAGGGGGTTTATGGTTTCTCGACCCACCTGGTGCCCCAGGTAAGTCACTCTGTTTTGGCCTATTTGACACTTTTTGGCCTTAACAGTTAGTCCGGCCTGCCTGATGCGCTTAAAGACCTTTTCCAGGTGTAGTAGGTGTTCAGGCCAGGAGTCTGAAAAAATGGCCACATTATCGAGGTAGGCAACTGCAAATTTTCCCAGTCCAGCTAGTAGACCATCTACCAGCCTCTGGAAGGTGGCGGGTGCATTTCGAAGGCCGAAAGGAAGGACATTGAATTTATACACCCCCGCATGGGTGACGAATGCTGACCTCTCCTTGGCAGGTTCACCTAGCAACAGTGCTTTTTTCCTTTTCTCTCTCTAGCTAATCTTCAATGTCAAGTAAACCTGAAAAACCACTTTATTTGCATTCATATAGTGCTGGTATGACTCTCAATGGGAGTGCTATTGTGTGACAAAAGACTGTTAATAGTCCTTAACGACTTCTGCTTAACATGCAAGCCACAAACTGCCAGAGAGAGCAGAAAAAAAAATTTCTCTCTGGTTCCCTTTTAAAACCAAACTGTTTCTCTCTGCTAAAAAGCCCTTAGCAGAGAAAAGAAAAATATAATATTTCTACTGGCTTCTGGATTCTGTCTATCTCCCACCAGCTGCACACCATATAATAACCTTAGTCCCAGATTTGGACCTTAGCGTCCAAAATATGGGGGTTAGCATGAAAACCTTCAAGCTTAGTTACCAGCTTGGACCTGGTACCTGCTGCCACCACCCAAAAAATTAGAGTGTTTTGGGGCACTCTGGTCCCTCTGAAAAACCTTCCCTGGGGACCCCAAGACCCAAATCCCTTGAGTCTCACAACAAAGGGAAATAATCCTTTTTCCCTTCCCCCCTCCAGGTGCTCCTGGATAGATACACAGACACAAGCTCTGTGAATTCAAACAGAGTGAATCTCCCTCTCTGTTCCCAATCCTGGAAACAAAAAGTACTTTCCTATTCCCCCAGAGGGAATGCAAAGTCAGGCTAGCAATCCAACACACAAATCTTCCCGATTCCTTCCTCCCACCAATTCCCTGGTGAGTACAGACTCAATTTCCCTGAAGTAAAGAAAAACTCCAACAGGTCTTAAAAGAAAGCTTTATATAAAAAGAAAGAAAAATAAGTACAAATGTTCTCTCTGTATAGATGATACAACACAGGGCAATTGCTTAAAAGAATATTGAATAAACAGCCTTATTTAAAAAGAATACAAATCAAAGCACTTCAGCACTTATATTTATGCAAATACCAAAGAAAAGAAAACCATAGAACTTACTATCTGATCTCTTTGTCCTTACACTTAGAAACAGAAGACTAGAAAGTAGAGCTACTTCTCCAAAGCTCAGAGAGGCAGGCAGACGGAAAACAAAGACAAAGACACTCAATTCCCTCCACCCAAAGTTGAAAAAATCCGGTTTCCTGATTGGTCCTCTGGTCAGGTGCTTCAGGTGAAAGAGACATTAACCCTTAGCTATCTGTTTATGACAGGGTGTTGCCTTCTCCAGCAGCCCTGGGCACAAGTTGCTTGCTAGGTTCATCTCGGTATATCTCACCAGACCAATTCCCTGCCATTACAGAGGCTGCAGGCGTTGGTGCCTATTCTCTGCTTTTAGCACACAGTGGGTTAATCTCCAGAAGGCTGTAATACTTTAGTCTAATTCAGATTATAGGGCTCAGTGAAGAAGTAACTGGGGGGTTGGGATGGATGTAGTGGTTCGTGATGTATGGGAGGTCAGACTAGATGATTTGGTCATCCCTTCTGGCCTTAAACTCTTTGATTCTGTGATCATTTCTGGAGGCCACAGAGGGATTCCAACCACCAGCAGCTAAATCGAAAACCAGAACTGAGATATGAAGAAGGTTAGTCTACAAAAATGACGGGCAGCTTGCCTCACCTTTAATTGTTTAAAACGAGAGCAAAGAGATGAGGAGTGAGATGATAAAATTGGTGGTAATCTCGGAATACAAAGTGGGCTAAGAAAATAGATTGAGAGTGTGGGGGCAAATATGAGAAGAATGGCAGGAGAAAAGAAGGATAAATAGGAAATATCAATAGATTTTATGGCCAGAAGGACCATTCTGATCATCTACTGCAGCCTCCTGCAGTACACAAGCCATAGAAAATGGAGGGGAAAGCAAAACCAAGCAAGCAAAACTCATGATGAGTGGAGTTTGAGAGGTGAGGGCCTGCATCCATTGTAACAAAAAGGGGAGGGAAAAATTGTTCACTCCTATTTTTTTCAATGGGCCAAATCCAGAAGTCCTGGCTCTGACAAACTCCCATTGACTTCAGTGGGCTTTGCCTCATTGAAACAGCATAAGGACTAGTGTGTATAATTCTGATGCCTTAAAAAAAAGAATTTGTTCATATATAGGAGTTGTATCCTCTTGGTTCCTTGCTCATTTGAATCATTGTCCCTTCCACAATTCTTCTTCAGAACAATCCTTAGATTTCTAGTCTCCTTGTAACCAGATATATTGTCTGATCAAAGGAAGGGTTCCATGTATTTCTGCAGATGTGCTAATCTGTTGTTCTTGTGCACGCATGCAGTCTTCCATGCTCCTAATCTCCCTGTAGCACCTCCAAGCAGTATGAGAAATGCAGTAGTTCAGGGACCAGTATGTGGAGGAAGAAGGAAAGCTGAGAGTTCACCTTACAAAAATGGAGCACCAAGACACACCACCCCAGTGTCCACAATACAGTTGATCTCGTATTTTAGAAATGGTTTGTTAAAAGAAGAAAAATGGCAGTTTGCTGCCAAGCAGCTTTCAACCCACTTTTCCATGGTATCCTTGAAGAAACAGGGAAACATCTTTTTGTGTTTCCAGTACCTTACACTTCTGTCTAACCTCACCAGATTTATCTATGGATTTTAAAGTCTAAAGGGACAACTGTGATTTTCTAATCTGACCTCCACAGAATATGAAAACATCTGATTCTGCATTTTGTAAACTTTTGTGCTAAACTTGTAAGTCTCTTATTACCATGGTGCGGGCCGAGGAACGTACTGGCTGCCACTTTCAGCAGCTCCCATTGGCCCAGAGCAGTGATCCATGGCCAGTGGGAGCCGAGATTGGCCGGATCTGCGGACAGGGCAGGTAAACACACCGGCTCAGCCCACCAGGGGCTTTCCCTGCACAAGCGGCAACCCCTGTTTAAGAAACCCTGGTCTTAAGAATGTGTGTAAGTATTTTGCTGAATCAGAGCCTAGGTATGTGCATCTTAAATCTATAGTCAGTGAGGACCAGATGGTCCTTTCAGTTTTACAGGTGTATAACTGGCGTAGCTCCACTAATGTAAATATAGCCACTCTGGACTTAATGTGGGTATAGTTTAAATGGGGATTTGGCTGTTAAGTCCAGATACTCAGCTATCATAAACTGGCATAGCTTCATTGACTTCAGTAGTGTTTTCAGTTTACACCACCAGAAGATATGGCCCTTAGTCTTTTGGATTGTAGCTTGAAGTTAATCTCCACAAATACTGCCAAAACTGCATTATCTTAGATGCATTTAACTCAGAGCCCACATTTAACCAGTTGTGAATTTCTAATCTACACCTTGTATAGTTCACTGTTCATGTTAATTGGCCAAATCTATCACTATAGTGGTTGAGGGGGTGAACTTAGTTCATTAGACCTCTGCCTTTATAAATCCATGCTCAATTAACTCCACTATCACTGTTTCCAGACATCAACTCCAACCAAGTGCTTTATGAAAAATGTTTACCATTAAAACAACATTAAGATGCTGCAGAGAGCTCCCACCCCCTGCCGTCTCTCCTACCATTGAAGTGAGGCAGAGGCATCATTAAAAGCAATTGTGAATTCAGAAATGTTTATGGTAGGCTGAGTCCTGACACATGGAATTTGTGAGCCTATTCTAAAGCATTAGTGTGAGGTTTTCCATTTTATTTCTATTCAATGCAAATATATTTCAGTTGCTTTGTACTAAAGATTAATTTGAAATATTACTCGGCTGAAGGGGAAAAGTCAATCCATGCTCATTACAAAAATGTTTCTGGCTGGGATAGATATTTATTTGTTTATTTCTCTTCTGTAAGATTTCTCCGGGCTGCTGTGTGTGTTGAATTGCTACTGGTAGGAAGAGTGGGAGAGTAGAGATGGGTGAAGGTGGCATAGGAAATAAAGGCCCAAGATCTCCACTGACCTGAGCAGAGGGGAGAAAAACCCAGGACATAATGGGTCACAGAATTATCATGGTAGTGCCTAGAGTTTGAAACTGAGATTAGGGACTTATTGTGCTCAAACTGTATTATGTGACCGCTTCCATCTTCATTGACACTGGGGATTGAATCAGGGGCTTACTCATGCTTTCAGCTCTTGGATCGGTATCTTGACCTAAATAGCCATTCCAGGACCTACCCCTGGGTTAGCCACTAAGATACATATGTAATCCCAGGTAGAATTGCACAGCCTGGGCTGCTGCGGCTTCAGTTATTTGAACTAGCAAGATAAAAGCTAACATGGCTGTCTACATGCGCTGCAGTCGCACCTCTGATTGCAGAGTAGACTGACCCAGAGAGGGTACCCAGAGTCCATATAATTGATTTATACTCCAGCTAGAAGGCTATCTGCAAAGACCTGGACATCTGCTACCAGTCGGCAGAGGGGCAATACTCCTATCAGGACAGGAGACTGGTTTCAGAAGACGAGGTGGCAATACAGCACTGCACTGTAACATGCTATTGGGGAACCCAGAGCTATGAGCCATTGATTTACCTCTTTGCCTCAGCAAGAGTGAGTTTTGCTGGAGATTAGACTGTGTGTCCGCTCCCTGCCACACCAGCGTGTCTTCCTCACCAGCAGGCTCCTCAAGGCTCTCCCAGCCCAGACCTTTTCTAGCAGTTAGCGATCAGAGAACTTCAGCCCCTGAGCTTCTCAGAGCTGTTTCTCTGCAAACACAGCCCCTACCACTGTGCATTCACAGAAGCTATTAAGTTTCCTGCTTTCTTAGTCAGTAATCACAGCTTATTAATTAGGCTAACTACACCCTTCACATCCAACACAGCACTAAACTGGTTTATAGTAAAAGTAAAATAAGTTTATTAACAAAAGGCCATGGATTAGGTGATACCGCATAAACAATAAAGGCAGAAATAGTTACAAACAAACAAATGTGAAAACACACACTTAGAAATCTAAAACGTAATCTAGCAAGATACAGTCTTTGTTCAAGATGGTTTCTCTACCCCTCAAGTATCAGAGGTGTAGCCGTGTTAGTCTGGATCTGTAAAAGCAGCAAAGAGTCCTGTGGCATGTCATGCATCCGACGAAGTGGGTATTCACCCACTAAACTTATGCTCCAATACGTCTGTTAGTCTATAAGTTGCCAGGGGACTCTTTGCTGTTTCTTCACCCTGTCTTCTTTCTAGCTTTTTACTGGCCCACCTGGCCAGAATCCATCACAGAGATCAAATCACTTGGTTTCTTTGTCTCCTTAAGGTGATAGATCCTTATGGAGTCTCTCTCTGTTCCTTATATTCCCAATGGGATGTATTTTTCTTACAAGTCAGGAAGGCCTCCCAGTTTCCTGTGTCTGTCTGTGTGTGGGAGCCATGTTAATCCTCTATCAAGTTCAGGCTCAGGTTCATCCCAGCTGGTTTAGCTCAATGCAAGACCTGCGCTAGTGTTTTTAGCGCCATAGGTGCACGGCCATTTCGCCGCCCCATGTGCTGGTCCGCGACTCCGGTGGAGCTGCTGCAGCCGTGCCTGCGGGAGGTCCACCAGAGCCGTGGGAGCAGCGGGCAGTCTGCAGGAATGCCTGCGGCAGCTCCACTGGAGCCGCGGGACCAGGGGATCCTCCGCAGGTACGACTGCAGCAGGTCCACCAGAGCCGCCTGCCGCCCCCAGCCGGCAAAATGCCGCCCCCCAATAATCCTGGCGCCCTAGGTGATTGCCTAGGCTGCCTAAATGGAAGCGCCCGTCCTGGTTCAATGGCTTTGGTTACTGCTAATATGTAAGTTGAGGTAAACCCATATTCCTTTGTTTTGGGCAGACCTGTTTATCACCTTTACCTAGTTTTGGGCTGTCTGATCTTAATCATGTTCTAGGAACATCATAGAGAGGGAATTAATAACTTCATATATAAGGCTGACACATGCATTTTACAATGATATTAATAATCAGCATGATATTAGCTTTCACCTGATGCCCCACAATGCATATTTTGTACAAATGTTATTGCAGTAGTGTGTAGGTTACGAAATACAGGCGTGCCTGAGGTCACATACATATATTACATTTAATCTGAATACTATCTTAATGTTTCTGTGAAAATTCCTGTGTATGAAAATGTTATGAGCAAACAGGCAAGGAACTGTAATCAAAACATTTCCAAAAGACAGTGTTGGCAGCCTCATCTGTCCTTTTGTTATGTGGGGAGAGTCTGTAGAGTTGTTTTATATAGTCGTTATTAGATTGCTTGCCATAGTTCTTGAAGTGAGTCCTTGGAATTCATTTAAGACCCCAACTTAGTTTCAAACCACAGTCCCAGAGGCAAAATTCCAGTCCATAGCACAGTTCACCAACAAAAAACCAAACACTGGCTGTAAATGCTGTTTTCACAGTTGTAGCTTGTTATTCCATAGTGTAACCCAGAAATTAGAGAAATGCATGAAAAAAATATATCTCTGGGTTGCCTGTTAAAAAAGAAACAGTGCAAACAGCTCTCAGCATCACACATTTTCTGTTGTTATGAACTATGAGCAGGAAAGGAAGCATGATTAGTTGGTCTTTTTTTGCTAATTGCTCCTATAAATAGAACAACAGACATCTTATTCAAATCTCCTCAGATGTAATTGATCACTGCATATCTTGGACATATGTTGTGCTAACTAAGAGAATGAAACAGCCAATAAAACTTGTTAGTCCACTGTGATATATTGTACAATCAGGTACACACACGTTAGGAAGGAAATAGGGTTGGATGTTTCTATGGAAATTAAAATGAACAGCTCTTGTTTCCTATGTGTAGCTGTAATAAATAAATGTGTAAAGTTAAAAAGATCTGTTGTTTTTCCAAGGACATTTTGTCCCAGCAGTGCCTGTGCTTTATTCCTGTCACTAGAGCTGTAAAAATCACTACATAGCAAAAAAATCTCTTGCTCGCTCGCTCTCTTGCTCTCACACACCCACTCGCCAGGAACCAGACTGAGAGCCCTGGAGACTTGCCCTCTATTTTTCTGCAGAAGTTCAGTACAGTTAACAGAAGCTTCCCCATGCTACCCTTGCCAATATGTCTCTACCCTAATCTGAAGGGACCACCTATAGGAGTAACAAGGGAAATCCGTTTCCATGGCTATTATTTCCTTAACTCTCTGCTGAGGTTGCCAGAAATGGGGAGTGATGGGAGCTAATTCTGATGTCTTTTTGTTGATGTGGGTACCTGTCCACTACCCGCTGGACTGAGACCCTCAACTTATTTCACATACAGGACCAAATATTCGTCAGGTGGTGGTGACTTTTGGCCCCTACCAACCAGGGCTGGATTTGAACTGCTGATTCACAAAGCAAAAGTGCTTTATTCTGTTTGCAATCCCCGGTGCCTTCCAGAACAGAGAGGAGAGCTGTATTAAATTTAGAACATTCTGCTTCCTGTTTCATCTGGGCTTTGCTAAGTCCTCACTCTCTTACTGTATCAAGCAGGAATTGGTTCTGTTTGAAAGTGACTGAAATTTAAACATAATTTTTTCCTTTCCCAGCTGCAGATTCACACTCCTATTCTTCATTTTGAGCTAAGATTTAATAATAATATTGCAATGAAATAATCTCTTTCCCCTTTGCTCTCGCTCTTTCTAGGGTTGATTCCTTTGCTGCATACTGTTTTGAGGTGTAATTAATAAACTATAAAGCCTCTCTGTATCTTACTCCTATCTAAACCATGTCAATTGAATAATAAAAGTAAAGAGTTCTACCTAACTGGAGGCCTCATTATCAGCCCTGATTGATAGGTACAGTAATGTTAAAATAAAAATCACCACCCTTTTCCTTCCTCTTGGCTACAGTTTCCAGCCTCTTTTTAGAGAAATATTTCACTGAAAAATACAACCTCGCCTAGACTTCTGCTGCTTAGTACTTGGTGTAACAATTGTGTACTGTGTGTCAGGATTGAACCAGGGCCTTCACTACAGCAAAGAGCCTCAACTTCAACCACTGATCCGAGCATCCCAGACCCAGGAGCAACTTGGATTCTACCGGAGATCTCCTGTAAAAAGTAACCAGGTACAGTTACCATCAGAGTGACATCAATTGTGTGATGAGTGTTCAGTCACCTGACCTGGGCTAGCGTCCACTGAGTGTGGAGTGTGGAGCGTCCAACTCCAGTGAGTCCTGTTGCAGTCCTCCTGCGCCTTTGTAATGGAGTGACCCAAATCTCTGGATCCAAACACTCTCTCGCTTTGGGAAAGGGTAAGATTGGGATCTAGATCTCAACTTGGCGGCTCTGGCTCAGCTCTGATATCCCACAGTAATGGCATCTGAGCGCTGTCGTATTTTAAGGTACAACAGCTCTGGAATGTAAATGACTTTACAGAGTCTTTTATGAGGCTCAGAAAAGAGCTTGTATTGCAGGGACCAGAACATTTAAGAGTACATGGATCCTCAGGGACTGTGCAAGCTCATTGGCTGAGCAAAAGTTACAGCTAAAGAATTTGTGCAATAAGGAGCTTTATATGCTGCACTTTGCAGCACACTCTGTTACCTTTGTAATCTCCTTCCATTTTAATACAGTGTTGTGCCTTTTAAAGCTTTGTGAGTGCCATTATATTTAAGAACATAAGAATGGCCATAGTGGGTCAAACCAATGGTCAATCTAGTCCAGTACTGTCCTAATGGTAATTTTTGTAGTGGGTCACCTTGGCTGGCCAGGAGGGAGAAGTGTAAGAATAGTTGGCTTGCTTCTGCTGCCATGATGTGGCAAGTCAATGTAAGTCCAAGGAGCAAACACCCAAGGTGTCCCTCAAGTTGGGATCACCTAGCATGGCATATGAGTGTCCTGTCACTGGTGTGGCTATACCACTGGCGTGACTTTGGTTGAAATGTACTGCATGTTTACTCTTCTAGGGAGTCCAGTGGCCTGATTCCCCACTGCCTTATGGCCTGTGCAAAGGGAATTCAAGTGGGTGTCACACATTAGAAAGACAGAGTTTTATTTCCATTTCTCACTTGCTTTCTACAATGTCATGGAAGAGTGGACTCACCACTGGAGTGCCTCCTCAAGGTCAGGTGTGGCATAAGAGGCTCTTTCCCTCTCTGGTGCCCCTTTGCCAACAGCCACTCCAGTCCTGCAATAATCTCTCTTCCCATAACTGAGCCCTTTGGTCAGGTCCCATTTAAGTCCACCCCTTCTGGGGTAACAGTCCCACAAATAGAACAGTCTAATGCCCTTACAACAGGTTTTTGGCCTCACCTCTGGGCCCGGTGGTCCTTGCAGTATTTTGGCTCTGGGCTTCGACTGTCCATATTCCCTTACATCAGGGGTGGGTGGGTTCATGACATCTTCTCCAGTGGCTGGTAGGGAAGCCAAGGTCCTCCCACTTCTCTGGGTTCTAGCCTAGGTACCCTGTAGTAAGCAGGCAAAGTCTCTCTATTCAGACCTGCCCCCTGCTACCTCCATGGGCTTCTTCCTACTGAGGCCTTTCTCAAGGCATCTCTAAGTTCATCCTTCTCTCACGGCCAGGCCTCTCCCTTGGAATTCCTTAACAAAACCCCAAACCAAAGGTATAAACTTAAACTCACTTCTGCCCTCCTTGGGCTTGGCATTTCATACCTCTTAAGTTGCCCCCTTGCTCTGTTCCTCCCCTGACCACCTCCCAAGGCTCTCTCCCTGAAAGTCTGGATCCTGCCCTTTTATCAGGGCTCACTACTGGAGCCTGCTCCACCCCCCAGTGACTGCTTCATCTCTCTCCTGGCTTCCTGCTAAACTACGTGATTTAAGAGAGGATCCAAGGGCTTCCTGCTTGACCCTCCCAGTCTCTCTACTCTGTTGTCCCAGAGAGCAGCTACAGAGTTCTTCACTCTCAACCTGCAGCCCCCTTCTATGCCGGACTTCTTTGCTTTATAGACACCACCTAGCTCTGCCCCAGCTGGACTTCATCACTAATTAAGCCTATTATGTTAGGCTCTGGGTGTAACATATGGTAATTTGCCTTCCATGCCAACATTAACCCTTTCATTGTCTGTGTGGGGTACACACCTCATCACGGACTATAAATGCTTTTTCAAGGTGCAGGGCAGCAGAGGATTAAGCCCTGGCTTTCTGTAGGGCCACTTTGTAAGGCAGAGGTCATTCAGCACGTCACAGAGAAGATATGCACTGCATCATCTCGTTGAGCCTTCGCATTTGCTCGTCCTTGTTTGGTTGTTTCCCTTCATCTACAACAAAGGTAATTCAAGCTTAGAGTGTACGTGCAGAACGCCACTACCATTCATGCAAATGTGACACTTGTCTGTATCAAATGGGGAAATAAAACGGTGAGGGTGGAATTCAGCGATATGAACATAGCATCACAGTCAAAGCCTTGGTTGTATTAATCTAATAGCATGCTTTAGAAAGAAAACACAGTGGTATTATTGTGCCACTGTAGTAAAAGGCCATAGGTGGAGAGTCTCAGTATGTGGCTCAGCAATATTACCCAGGTTTCCTGGGTCACAGCTGTACTTGGCAACAGAGCTCAGTGTATTGTATGGACAGCCTGGTAACTGGACTTGATCCTGCAAGAGTGCCACAGTCCTCCTCATTTCCCATTAACTTCCATGGGACCTGAGGGAGCTCAGGCTGGGGCTGTGCAGGAAGTGCTCAGCACCTTGCAATATCAGGCCCATAGCGCTCGGAGCTAACAAGGCACCATGGTAATGGAGCTTTTCTGGCTCCTGTTGAGGGACCATAGTAAGTGAGCTCAATGGTATTAAATAAGCACTGCTGTAGCATGGAGTACAGTGGTATCCACCCAGCGCAATGGCAACAGTGGATAGAAAATTTTCAAATGAGCACTAAAAGGTAACCTGATCACTGTACATTGAATAATAAAACTAAACCTAAAACAAATGAGAGACAATGAAAACCCCACAGACTCATTCTACAGGAGAGCAAATACCTAACCACTGCAGTTCCTAAAAACCAGACCAATTCTAAAATGTAACCAAAATAAACTGACTAAAAAATCTACCGCAGAATTCCTCTGAGGTCATTCTGAGCTCTCATATATTAGGTTGGACATGATAGTGATATGGTAAACAGTCAATGTAAATAGTATAATGCTGCCTGCAACCACACTGCCTTGGGGTATGAATCATCAGATCTCACCAGCTAAGCATGCTTAGGCCTGTAAAGTAGTTTAATAGAACTGTGTTTCTCAGTCTTTTTTAAAACAGGGTCCATCTTGCTGCCTTCCTACACTGTCAAGGACATATCAGGGACTGTTATAGAAGACCCACACCCTGTCCACTAGGTGGCACACTTTCCCCTGAGTAATTTCTAAAGTAATTCCCCAAGCATCATAACACTAGAGAGCTCTAGCATCTTGCTGTGCTACTGAAGGTGCCATCTTTCTGGGCTTATCTGATTGCAGCCAGCAATCATTTCACTGCCATCTTTCTGTGTCTCTGGCTGCAACTGGGAGGGAAAATAAAACAGCAGTCACTGAGCTTCAGAGAGCTTTGTGCAATCTGCTTCTGCATTTACACAATCTTTATTTGTAAAAAGCTATTATCAACCAGCTGCTCATAAACTCTGTTATGCAATGCAAGAATCTTGCTGGTCTCTGCGCACACATTCCACTAATCTGAATTTGTTGCTAGCTCTTGATGATTATGGCCATCATACAGCTAGAACAATTCAAATCAGATTTAGTAGTGGTGACATCACCCATGTCTGTGGGGCCTACTCTCCTCAAGACAAGGCGAAACTTGTCCTGTGTCCTCCTCCTGGTATCTTACAAAGTATATAGCATGTGCAAAAAACCCTCTTCTCCTTATACTGCAAATACCATTTATTGCACCTCCAGTGTCACTTGGGACCTTAATTGTGATTCACAAATAATTCAGCCCTTGTGCACACTCACACTGAAATGGATTTACCATTTAACCCAATAAAATTTACAGAGAACATTCTTTATTTCTGTTATGTCTATGGGCATCTCCTTTTTAACATCTGTGACCTATTATGCAATGTTTCTTCTGGCTCTCTAGTAAACAGAAACCATATGAAAGTTCAGTGTCAGTGCATCCGTAGACCTGCCTAATGCTGGCCTTGATGTTAATGCTGGAGAACTACTGAACAGTGAGACTAAATAAAATGTTGATGTAACTTGTATATAGAAGAAGTCTGTACTCATTTTTAAAAGGGCAGACAAACCCAACTTGTTTTATCAAAGATAATGTATGTTGCAAAGAAAATGGAAATCTGCAAAAAATGTTGGCAAAAGCTGCCTCGATTTCAACCTAAACCTTCTAAATCTGCAGGTGGGAGACAAAGAGTTCCAAACTCTGTGGCATTTCAGAAACAGATTTGTTGTTGTTTCTTCTTCTTAAATCCTTGGCGTGCTTTGCCAGTTGAATGCCAGTTATCTCGGTAAGATCAAAAGAAGGCCTTTCCCAAAATATTTATTCCCTCATTACACTGAAGAGTAAATAAAAGTTGCAAACTTGATCGTATTGACAACAAGTGTAATAAAAATAAATGAATTTGTAGAACATGCTTACGCTTGGCAGAAACAATGTGCAAATTGAAACGATGGCTTCTGAAAAGGTTGAATGCTAAGAGAAACTGCTGGATCATGTTTTTCTTTTTACTGAAGCTAAAATCGATACTGAGCTCAGTAAGAAGCAGGCTTTTGTTTTTGTAGTACTGCCCAAACTATTACAGTGGTGTAATTTGTATCTTGGTCAACACGTAAATCTTCACTGTTGCAATCTGCAAGTAATTGTTACAACACTGTTGTCAATGAGTGAAATTCAAAAAGGCACCACGTAACCCCAACTGTTACTCCATGCTTCCTATAATAATGAACATTATTCATCTATTTATTTGCAATAGCAAAACTGTAAAGATATTAATGGTGACCTCCATAAGAGTCCATAGTAAATGGGAAAGAAGTTTGGTCTTAAGTGGTCCAACAATAAGTGTATGTATGTGGGGTGTGTGTGTAGGGGAGGTAGGGGAAATGATGGGGTGCAATAAAGCTGTGTGTGTGTGTGGTTCATTTTAGAACATGCAGCACTTCCCTAATCAGCTTAAACAATTTTGAATAAATCTTGTTTCCTGCAAGGAGGAAGTTAGAAGGTAATGAACACTTCTCTTGGAGACTTACCAAGCTAAATACCAATACAGTATCTCTCTTTAAGATTCAGGGGAATCGAAGGACCTACACACATGTAGTCATACGTATTCACAATTTTAAAAGACATAATAAACCAAAAGTGTATGAAAACAGCATATGTGATCAGACATAACTTAAGAACCATGTTTCCTGCTTAATTCCCATTACTGAGTCTAATTCAGTCTTAATATATAGGTGGGAAAAATTGCACCACAGTCAATGGAGTTGCACAATGACTGAATTTCACCTCTTATGTCTAAAATAGAAAGATTGGGGAATTTTACTTCCCATCTGTGCGCTAAGATTTGAGCACAGCCTAATGATTAGAGGAGGGTGAGGGTCTTGGCTTCTGTAGGCTTACATCAGATCCTTCAACTAATGTTCTGTAGCTTTTTGGCAATTGATCTTTGTTTTCTAAGGGTGATATTCACCCCCTGTGCAGAGGGCCAGGACAGGGCCTCTGTCTTACATAAGCCTTTCTACAAGACCATTCAGGTATCTTAAACAAGGCAAGTTTCATTTTCTATCCAAAATCATTCTTCTAGGAAATACAAATGAGATTCTTCCCTGCTTACCACGCTCACCCAGAACTCACAAACACTCTTACCTACAAGCAGTTGTACTGTGTAAATCATAGAAAACTGGCAGTTACGTACAAAACAAAATTAATAAAATGGGATGGCATTTTCTAAATTATTTACCTTTTTATTGAATATAATGTCATTCTGAATGATTATGTATTCCAAGGGACTCATTCCCCCTATCCCTAACCCCAAAACAAGTCCTCCCACCTCCTCAAGCTTGGAATTTTAATGGTTCTGATAAGAGAGGACCATCTTTCATCAGATATTGTAGTGTTTATTTTAGTTCTTTGCTTCCTTTGCGACGATTGTGTCTGCACACAGTGTTGTGGTATCAGCTGATGACAGCCAATCCTTTCAGAAGCCTCGCCAAGGCACTTGGATCATCCATTATCCAAGCCAGCATGAGATAAATTTATCAGCAGCATTTGCACAGGATTTCAGCAAATCAAGTGGTCTCTTGTATACATTTTGTAACGATTCAATGGCACAAACAGGACCAAATGATGAAGAGTCTGTTAACAAAAGAAGAACATTCACTCCCTCGTTCTTGAGTCAAGTCTAGTCTACTCCAGGTGGGTTCATTATAATCTGATGCCTTTGAGTGGATATATCAGATCAACTGGGTGGGACACTTAGTTGTTTTGTTTGAGAATTCTTAGAGTCTCAGATGCTAAAGCCAGAAGGACCAGTGTGGTTATCTAGTTTTACCTTCTCCATTACACAGGCCATAGAATTTCACTGTTAATTCCTACAAGTGGAGCAAATTATTCATCCTTACTATATAAGTCAAGCCGTATCAAATTGTTGTTGAGCTAGTGGCTGTATTATTTGTATTAAAGCAGGTACAGGGACAACATAGGAAAAAATAGTTTTAGTATTACAAAGGGCCAGATTCTCAGCTGGTGTAAATCAGCATAGGTCCATTAAAACCACTGGAACTACTCTGATTTAGACCAGCTGAAGATCTGTCTTATAATTTGTCGAGAAACAGCATAAAAAGTGATTATACAATATGCCTATTAAAGAAAAATTATTTGGAAAGATGAAGCAATAAAAGAAAACAGAGAATAACTGGCAATTGCAATTATAAGGTGAAAAGGTCAGAAAACTGAATGACTGACATGTGCTAAGTCTTGCAGATACTTAATAAATAGATTGGCACCATTGTGCAGAGAGTCAGCACAAAGCCTATGTGCCACTTAAGTCCTATAAGGTGCTTGCATAAAAGTGAATTTTGCTCCATCATATTGTGTCTAATACTGGCAGATTTCTCCATGGACATGAGATCTGAGAGAGCCTAAGGCCCATAGTGCTAGACCATATACAAGCACATAGTAACAAAATGGTGCTGATCTAATTATCCTCTATGGGTCTGATCCAAAGCCCATGGAAGTCAATGGGAGTCCTTCATCAACTTCAAGAGGCTTTGGATCAGGAGAGCTATGTTTGGAGAAGGAGCCATTGATCCTGAAAAGCACTTGAGTGGTTCCACTGAAGTCAATGAGACCACTCAAGTGCTTAAACTCGTGCATGAGTGTTTGCAGGATCAGGGCCTCTATCAGCAGGCTACAATTTTCTCATCAAGAAAATGAGAATTTATTTTTATTTTTACAAGCCCTGGCTGCTATTTGATTGTGGTGCAGGTGGTCTCTTACTCTTTGTAACTTGTGACATTTCCAGTCCTAGTGCTAAACTAGGTTTAATGTGATCATTTACTGTTTGCATATTAGTTGACATATTCCTTTTCCCTAAGTGTTTTAGAGTAGGCATTTGCTATAATTAATATTATAAATGTTTGATTTGTTTCCCGCTTCAAAAACAGGAAGCTAATTGGCCGAGATGAAGTCAGACATAGTATTAACTGGCATTTCACAAACTTCTCTGCACAGTTTTTTAATGCCATTCGATCCTGATCCCACAATATCCTGCTGTCATTCATGCTAAGCTGGTTAATGGCTTTATGATATGCGAAAGCAAGAACCAGGACAACCAGTCTCACTTGCAGTTGTGAACTAAGACAGACTTTGAATGAATTTCTTAAGAAGTGATAATCTGGTGCCCTGCTGTGCCCCTATGTCCCAGAGTAAAATAAATCTTGAATTAAATACACTATGGCCTCGTATTTCTCCCATGGTCCTCAATAAGAGTGGAATCATGTTCCATATTCTGTGATCTGGGAGGATATATCTCTAGGAGATCCTGAAAAGCTGTGCTAGCTTCAAAGTTTTGCATAGTATTAGTTCTTCTTCGAGTGATTGCTCATATCCATTCCAGTTAGGTGTGTGCGCCGCGCGTGCACGTTCGTCGGAAGACTTTTACCCTAGCAACTCCAGTGGGCCGGCAGGTCGCCCCCTAGAGTGGAGCCGCCATGGCGCTCGATATATACCCCTGCTAGCCCACCCGCTCCTCAGTTCCTTCTTACCGCCGTGTCGGTTGTTGGAACTGTGGAGCGCGGCATAGCTGTCCTCCACGTCCCTAGCTCTCCTTCGTTTCACTGTTCTCATAGTTGTAGATAGTTGTAGATAGTTGTAAATTGTAGTTAGTTATTGTTAATTGTAGTATAGTTGTATATACTTATTAGCGGGCTTGGGCTGTAGCCCTTCCCTGTGCCCGGCACCGGGCCCATGCCTAGTTCGCCCGGATTCAAACAATGCTCGGCCTGTAAAAAGCCGATGCCGACCAGCGATCCCCACGATGCCTGTCTGAAGTGCCTGGGGGAATCGCACATTTCAGACAAGTGCCGCATCTGTAAGGCTTTTAAGCCTCGGACAAAAAAGGAGAGGGACCAGAGGTTAAGGACTCTCCTAATGGAAGCGGCACTTAACCCTGTGGCCTCGACGCAGAGCGCCGGCTCCGTGCCAGCACCGGACCGCGCCGGCACCGGAAAGACACCCCAGCACCGACCTTCCCCTGCACCGGGACCTGACGCAAGACCCTCGAAGTCTGCGACCCCATCCTCGCAAGCTCGAGCGGAGCGCCCGGCACCTACCTCTGCTGTGGCACCACCAGCAGGGATTCCGTCGACTCTGGGCCCCGGAGGTCCATTGAGTCCAGTCCCTCCTAGCTCCCCTATAAGATCTGGGTTTGAGCTGTTGGTTCCTTCAACGCCAGAGATATTCACTTCGGCGCGGGACCTAATTGCTCTCACGGAGCCTACCCAGCCTCAACCCCCGGTACCCCTGGTGCGGGTCATATCTAGAGGCAAGCCTGCGACAATGCGAGCGCCGTCTCCGGACTCGCCCAGCCGGCACCGATCCCCTTTGAGGTCCCGGCACCGTGGACGTTCTCGCTCCAGGCGCCGCTCGCAGTCCCGGCACCGCTCCCCTCGGCGGTACCGGTTGCACTTGCGGCGCCAGTCATCTTCCAGACAGTCTCGCTACTCCCGGCACCAGTCTGGATCGAGTTGCCGCTACCGGCACCGAGACTCCAGGAGCCATTCCCGTCGGCGGTCAGCACCCCGGTCGACCTCCCGGCACCGCGCCGGCGGTAGGTCCTGATCAACCTCCCGGCACCGCGCTGGTGGCAGGTCCCGGTCCCGATCCCGGCACCGGTACGATTCCCGGTACCGGTCCCCGGCACCGAGAAGATCATCGACGTTGAGACCGAGGGAGCCCTACCAGCCATGTTCGGCCCCACCATGGCCCTCCCGGCAGCCATCTGTCTCATCGCAGACAGACAGCATGTACGCCCTAGACGCAGACAGACCCGCGGCCCTCTTCCATGACCCTCCTCCGCAGGATCAGGGACTGCAGCAGTGGGGTTTCTGGACGCCCTGGGCGTACCATCAAGCCCAGGGCCCTCAACACATTCCACCTCAACCTGTGGCATCTGAGCGCAGGGCTCCAGAGGCCTCGTTGTCTCGCCCTCCCCCCTCTCCGGCAGGGGAAGACCGATCCAACCAGCAGGACCCTGAGCTCCCTCCAGAATCAGAGGCGCTGGTACAGACGGAGCCCCCCGTGGACCCGCTCCTACCGGGGGTCTCCTCGTCGTCCTCCCCCGATGACACAGTGGCGGGAACGTCATCCTCCAGTCCTCCCCCACTCGACCTCAGGGCTCACCAGGACCCCCTCAGACGTGTAGCACAAAACTTGAACTTGCAGGCTGAGGAGGTTTCGGAAATCGAAGATCCTGTGGTGAGCATTCTGTCAGCGGATGCTCCCACCAGAGTCGCCCTTCCCTTTATCAGGACTATTCAAGCCAATGCTAATACCATCTGGCAATCACCGGCCTCCACCCTCCTGCTGCACGTGGGGTGGAGCGCAAGTATATGGCACCCTCCAAAGGGTATGAGTACCTGCATGTACACCCAACCCCATGCTCCCTCGTCGTGCAGTCTGTGAACGAGAGGGAGCGCCACGGGCAGCAGGCCCCAGCACCGAAGTCCAAGGAGGCGAGGCGTATGGACCTGCTAGGCCGGAAGGTCTACTCAGCGGGCACCCTCCAACTCAGGGTCTCTAACCAACAGGCCCTCCTTAGCCGCTATGCCTATAACTCCTGGGTGGCAGCGGATAAGTTCAAGGAGTTGTTGCCTCAGGATGCATGTCAAGAATTCGCGGCAATTCTTTATGAGGGCAAGAAGGTTGCAAGAACTTCATTGCAGGCATCCTTGGACGCAGCAGACTCGGCCGCCAGAACTCTGGCTTCAGGGGTTACAATGCGCCGCATCTCCTGGCTACAGGTTTCTGGCCTTCCGCCGGAGCTCCAACACACCATCCAGGACCTCCTGTTTGAAGGTCAGGGCCTGTTTTTAGAGAAGACGGACCCCAGGCTGAAAAGCCTGAAAGACAATAGTGTCATCATGCGCTCTCTAGGGATGCACATGCCCGGGATGCAGCGCAGACCCTTCCGGCCGCAACAGCAACAGCAGCGCCGGCCCTATCCCCAGTACTGCCAGCGGCAGGACTTTAGTAGACACCGAAGCAGGAATGGCCGGCGCAGACAATCGGGCAACCAAGCGGGGCAGAATCAGGGCTCCTCTAAAGCCCCACCTGGCCCAAAACCTTCGTTTTGAAGGTGCGCCCCAGGACGCTGTACCAGTTTCCCCCACAGATCCGTCCCCCCCGTTTTCCAACCGCCTTTCGTTCTTCCTCCCGGCGTGGACCCAAATAACTTCTGACCGTTGGGTCTTACGCACTGTGCAAACGGGATACCGTCTGCAATTTATTTCACACCCTCCCTCCTGCCCCGCACCCTTGTCCCTCTTCAGGGACCCCTCTCACGAGCAATTCCTCCTTCAGGAGTTGCGGACGCTCCTCGACAAAGGAGCCATAGAGCCGGTTCCGGAGACCGAGAAGGGCAAGGGGTTTTATTCCCGCTACTTTCTGATACCCAAGGCCAAGGGAGGCCTCAGACCTATCTTCGACCTGCGGGAACTCAACAAACATATGGTGAAGTTGAAATTCTGCATGGTATCCCTGGGGACCATTATCCCATCTCTGGATCCTGGAGACTGGTACGTCGCCCTCGACATGCAGGACGCTTATTTTCATATAGCCATTTTTCCGCAACACAGACGCTTCCTTCGGTTCGTGGTCGACCGCCACCATTATCAACTTGCGGTCCTCCCGTTTGGCCTCTCCACGGCCCTGAGGGTATTCACGAAATGCATGGTGGTCGTCGTCGCATATCTTCGGCGCAGTCGCATACACGTATTCCCCTACCTCGATGACTGGCTGATTCGAGGCACATCAGAGTCGCAGATCCGCAACCACGTCCACAAGATCAGCAGGCTCTTTGCAGCTTTGAGCCTCCTTATCAGCGTGGACAAGTCCACTCTGCTCCCCACGCAGAGGATAGAGTTCATCAGGGCCATTCTGGACTCCACCTTGGCCAGGGCCGTTCTGCTGCTGCCCAGGTTCCAGTCACTGTTGGCCATCATTCGGCGCCTGCAGACGGCCCCCTTGACCTCTATAAGGACGTGCCTAACCCTCTTAGGCCACATGGTGGCCTGCATCTTTGTTACGGGTTATGCGCGGCTTCGCATGAGGCCCCTCCAGTCTTGGCTTATCGCACAATACCGTCCGGCCAGGCATCTGCTGGACGCGGTTATCACCATCCCCCAGGAGGTACTGGATTCCCTCTGGTGGTGGCTAGACCAGTCCATAGTGTGTGCGGGACTCCCGTTTCATCCACCCCAACCCTCGGTATCCCTAACAATGGATGCCTCAGACCTGGGCTGGGGGGCCCACCTCGGAACCCTGAGGACGCAGGGCCAGTGGTTCCCTCAGAAAGTGGCCCTCCACATCAACATACGGGAGTTGAGAGCGGTCCGTCTTGCTTGTCAAGCGTTCTCCCATCAGCTTCAAGATCGCTGTGTCTCGGTATTTACCGACAACATGATGACCATGTACTATATCAACAAGCGGGGCGGCATGAGATCCTCTCCCCTATGTCAGGAGGCGATGCGGCTCTGGGACTTTTGTATAGCCCACTCCATTCACTTCATGGCTTCCTTTCTCCCCAGAGTACGGAACACTCTGGCAGACCATCTGAGCAGATCCTTCCTTTCGCACGAATGGTCCCTTCGCCCGGACATCGCCCTCTCACTCTTCCAGAGGTGGGTTTGTCCCCGGCTGGACCTCTTCGTGTCCAGAGGGAACAGAAAATGCCAGATGTTCTGCTCCTTTCAAGGGCGGGAACCAGGGTCGGTAGCGGATGCCTTCCTTATCCCGTGGATGACGCACCTGCTCTATGCATTCCCTCTGTTCCCGCTTGTCCACAAGGTCCTTCTGAAGGTGCGCAGGGACAGGGCCCGCTTGATTATGATAGCTCCAGCGTGGCCCAGACAGCATTGGTATCCGATGTTGCTGGACCTGTCTCTGGCCGACCCAGTCCCCCTGCCCCTTTACCTGGACCTGATCACCCAGGACCACGGCAGGCTCCGTCACCCGGACCTCCAGTCTCTGCACCTCACAGTGTGGCTCCTGAGTGGCTGACCAGGTCGGAACTACGGTGTTCTACCCCCGTACGTCAGGTACTACTAGGCAGCAGGAAACCTTCCACTAGAGCGACGTACTCGGCCAAGTGGAAGGGTTTCTCCTGTTGGTGCACGGAGAGGGGTTCCCTCCCTATGGAGGTTCCTATCGCCAGTATTCTTGATTACATCTGGTCCCTCAAGCAGCAGGGCCTGGCGATATCGTCCCTTTGAGTTCACCTGGCGGCTATCTCCACCTTTCATCCGGGAGGAGACGGCCGTTCAGTTTTCTCTCACCCTACGGTGACTAGATTCCTGAAAGGACTAGAACGTCTCTACCCCCAGGTTCGACCCCCTGCCCCTACCTGGGATCTCAGCCTGGTTCTGACTTGGCTCATGGGCCCTCCATTTGAGCCATTAGCGACTTGCTCCCTGCTCTATCTCTCCTGGAAGACTGCTTTCCTGGTGGCCATCACCTCAGCCAGACTGGTGTCAGAACTCCGGGCCCTCACGGTAGATCCCCCGTATACAGTCTTCCATAAAGATAAGGTGCAG
This sequence comes from Gopherus flavomarginatus, assembly GCF_025201925.1. NCBI lineage: Eukaryota > Metazoa > Chordata > Testudines > Testudinidae > Gopherus > Gopherus flavomarginatus. The sequence continues at coordinate 105,044,833 of NC_066617.1, read as the reverse complement.
CTGAGGCCACACCCTGCCTTTCTCCCCAAGGTGGTCTCAGCCTTTCATGTCAACCAGGAGATCTTTCTCCCTGTCTTTTTTCCCAAAGCCCCATTTGTCCCGCAGGAAGCAACAACTCCACTCGCTTGATGTCCGTCGGGCACTCGTGATTTATGTGGAGAGGACCAAACCGTTCCGCAAATCCCCCCAGCTTTTCGTGGCAGTAGCGGACCGAACCAAAAGGCTTCCCATTTCCTCACAGAGGATATCCTCGTAGGTAACGTCCTGTATCAGGACCTGTTATGGCTTGGCTCACACCCCTACGGGCCATGTGACTACGCACTCCACCAGGGCACAAGCATCATCAATGGCTTTCCTCACCTGCGTGCCCATCCAGGAGATCTGTAGGGCGGCGACCTGGTCCTCCGTCCACACCTTCACTTCCCATTACGCCCTGGTCCAGCAGTCCAGAGATGACGCGGCCTTCGGCTCTGCAGTGCCCCATGCCACGACTTCTCACTCCGACCCCACCGCCTAGGTAAGGCTTGGGATTCACCTAACTGGAATGGATATGAGCAATCACTCGAAGAAGAAAAGACGGTTACTCACCTTTGTAACTGTTGTTCTTCGAGATGTGTTGCTCATATCCATTCCATACCCGCCCTCCTTCCCCACTGTCGGAGTAGCCGGCAAGAAGGAACTGAGGAGCGGGTGGGCCGGCAGGGGTATATATCGAGCGTCATGGCGGCGCACTCTAGGGGGCGACATGCCGGCCCACTGGAGTTGCTAGGGTAAAAGTCTTCCGACGAACGTGCACGCACGGCGCGCACACCTAACTGGAATGGATATGAGCAACACATCTCGAAGAACAACAGTTACAAAGGTGAGTAACCGTCTTTTTTCTGTTTGCCGCCTCAATTTTTACTTGGACATATTTTGCCCCAAACGTAGAGCCAAATTCTCGTCAAGATGGAAATATCTCACTTGGAGAATGAAACACTCCAAGAGTGTAACATGCAGATTCCAGGGCACTCTTGTCAAAGAGTTTGGGTCTGAAATATTTAAAATTGGGGCCTATTTACTAGAAAGACAGCTTCTTTCTCTCCCTCTCTCTCTCTCTGCCTTATTGACACAGCTTCTGCATCAGAGATGCTAGACTTGGAATCTCCTTGATGTACTAGAGAAGAGGAGAGTATTCTGTGCAAAGGGCTCTTGGCTTTGCAACAGGCTTCCACCTTGGATCCAATCTGTGCCTGTATAGTTGACCCACAAAAATGAGGTGTGCTCATTTGTTTGCTTAAGTCTGGGAGATGGATGGGACTTGCTGGGGGCAGCTGTTTATGGGAGATGGGATGTTTGAGGGGAAAGTTCCACCGGTTGAGGAGTGAGCTGCTGGAGTTTTTCTGTAGGTTTGGCATTGATATTGTTATGTTGGTGTCTATAAATGATTCCAAAGGTGCCCAGAATAGTAGCTTATGCATCTTTTAAATTTAGTCATAAATTTAAAAGAATAAAAAGATTTACACTAATCTAATGGGATCCTCTAGAGCCCTACTGTAGTCATGGGAAGGCCACAAAGTTTGTGTCCAGATTCAGTTCTGATTCTGAACATTCCTGAAGTTCAAGAGTGTCCAGAACAAAGGGTTTAACTGAAGCCCATCTCAAGTATTTATGGGATTAAGAATCATCACTCATGTTCTTGGATGCTTCAGAGCTACGAAGACTATAGCCAACCTCAGCTACCTCACAAGGAAGATTGGTTTAGAATAAATCCATATATGCTAGTCTTGGATTAAACCCAAACTATTAAATTTGGATTGAGGCCCATACAGTCCTCCATCTTATTGTGTCAAAGCCATTGTGAAGGTGTTGCAGAAACCCATTAAAACGACTCCACACCATATGTCCCATATAAATCAGACAGAGAACCTTTTCCTTTGGTGCAGTTAACTGAAGGCCTGCACTTTCATTCACAGACTCCAAGTCATTTCAATCTGTTTAGTTGTCACATGCATTAAAAAAACCCATTAAAATGCAAACAACTAGCAGGGAAAAATTCAGTCATGCTCCAAAAATGTATGTAATAACAATAGCTATAATCTTTTAAAGTTCTTTGTGTGCCATGGTTGTGCTGCCTAGACTGATTCCTTGTAAAAGTTTCTACTTGCATACCCTTATGGAAAAGGCCTATGGAGTGCAATAGAGTTGAAACCACTAGTGTTCTATAGAAATGAAATGATATTACTCAGAAACCTATGGTTGAGATTTTAAACCCAGATAAGAGTTTTAGCCTCTACATAGCTTCCATTGCAATGAATTGGTGTTATGTGGCTAACTCCCCAAGGGGGAGATTCTCAATGGAATATAAGGGAGTTAGACACCCAACTTCTTCTAATGACTTTCAGTGGGAGTCAGGGGCCTACCTGCTCTTTGTGCGGTTGAGAATCTCATCACAGAGAACTGAGGCCTCAGGGGAGTTATGTGCTAAGCTCCCAACAGCATATAACCGCTTTGACTATGCTGTAGACCCCAGCCTTCAAAGACAGCAATTTCCATTGTGTGGGATTTTCAAACCTTCCCATGGAATTTGATAGTGGGAATAGATTTCTCGATTTGTTTCCATAGGGGGGTTTAAGCATTCTACAGATGGGCTAACATCCTCTGTAAAACTCTAGAGAACACCTACAGGAGGTCAGCAGTACAGGGGCAAGAGATACAGAGCACATTGTGGGACATGTGATTCACCTAAGGCTAAAGGCCTGCAATTTCATGTAATCATTTTAAGCACAGCAGATATAGTTAATGTGTATTAGCAAATCAGTGAGAGTATTCAAATTACCTGTACTTCCCAATGATTTATGTGGTATGGTTTTTGGCAATACGTACATTTCATTTAACAAACTGTGCCAGCTCAATCATCTTCATTGATTGAATCCCTAGAGTTGCTGAGCAAGGCAAAGAGATTCAGTAATGCTGTTTCAGTAAAGGGTAACATTTTTGTAGGGAAGATTTTTGATAGAGGTTAAATGAAGTAGCATTAAAGAACTTGAAAGTTAGAATGCCAGCAGAGCAATCAGGTTAGCGTATAATCAGAGGAACTGAAACAGTTTTTTCTGATTCAGTTTCTATGGTGGATCTCGCCCTGACTCTGGAAGATGAATTCTGTTCATTTAAGTAGTTTTCCAGGGTGTATTTCATATTGTAGACTGGAAGTTTTTAACAATATGCTATTTATGACTTTCCAGAACCCTACAAAATTGGTTTTCTTTAGTAGGAGAAAACCCACTTCAGACACAGCGCTTGTAGTAAATGGGCCAAATTCTCTTCTCAGTTACAACTGTGCAACCCACATGCTCCTCATTTTTAGTGTATGTAATAACTGAGCTCAGCAGAGGTAGAGGATTAAAGACATGAGGTTCCAAATTCTTCCCTCAGATGCATGTGTGTGGCTGTGACTGAAATCAATGGAAATCCTGTGCATGCATCCAAGGATAGAATTTGGCTCATGATTTTTATTGTTGCCCTATGGGTAAAATTGATTCCAGTGTTACATTTCTCAATCAAAGTTATTTCTACAGCGTGCATCAAAATATTGGCTAGAATCTTCTCTTCTTGATGGTGGCTTTTGGGAAATATGTGTGTTCTGGATAGTTTTGGCCCAGTTTAATCATTCTCAGGCTTCCTCTGACTTTTTTATTTTGCTCATGGCAGATGTAACTATGGTCTAGTCTGTATTTCCAAAAGAGAGAACCTCTGCATGTCTTTGATACTAAGCACATTTTTTATACCAGATCCAGCTGTGGACCAGATTCTCAGCTGACAAATTGAGGCCCCATTGACTTCAACAGAGCAATGCCAATTCACACCAAATGAGACTCTGACCCCATGAGAGAACTCATCTGAACACCAGCAGAATTAACTCCCTGCCCTCATTTTTCTTTCAGTGATGGCTTCAGTAATTATGCAGAGCTGGTGACTGATTTTCAGCTAATTCAGATGCTTAGAGTTAAATTAATAAGCCCTATAAAAACAGCTCCCTTGTAATCAAAAGGGAGACAGTGTCTGAGGAGGTACACTTTCCCACATAGCAGCTAAAGTTCAGGGTTATAGGGAGAGCTGTTTCTTAATCTATTTCTGTAATAAACTTTTGTTGTTTGGTGCCATCTCAAACTGGAGAGTAAAGCCTTGGGTGAAAATTCCCTCTGTGAAGGATTTTCTTTTAAGCAATGGAATCAAATGAGCTTATGCTATCTGATCTCTTCTCTTGAATTTTGGAAGAGCTTTTATCCAGTGGCCTAGATCATGGATCTGCCTTACTAGTTTTAAATCTGGGTGAAATTCAAGTACAGGGGGTAGATTTCAAGTTGAGTGTTGCAGGAAATATTATATGAGGAAAAGCTAGTCTTGTGCATGTTCCTTTACCTGGGATCCCACAAATCCCATGAACACAGCTTGTGGCATTGCAGGTCTGTGAAAAGCTGCTGTATGTGCAGCTGAGGCTATTTGCAGAGCACCAGTAGCATAAATAACTCATGTGGGAGAGAGGGGTGGAGGCACAGCACGATAATCTAAGGACTCTGATGAGGGAAAAGACTAAAGGAGGAACCCAGCTTGGAAAAGCTCTTTCCCTGCTGCCACTAGGAAGCCATGCAATGGAGCATCTGCACTAAAGCTGTAGAGAGATTTCCAGCATGCACACACTTAGGGTTCTCTCCATACCACATCTGAAGTTACAGAGAGTAAACAGAGCTTCGTTTCATGCTCTCCTCTCTAGTCTGTACATGGTTCTGTTCTCAACTTAACCTATTTCTGAAAGAAATATACATAGGAGGATCTCTCTGTGCATTTTTAAATTATAGAGCCATGTATTTGGTGACCCTCACCCAGGTGACGTGCACTGCTTAGAGGTGGGCTAATCCTTGTCTGTCCTAAGAGATCCAGAATATTATTTATAGGCAGTAATACATATGAAAGTTCAACCATCCGTAGGGTTGAAATGGGAGATGATGGTGAGGAAACACAGATATAAATATGTTAGATGACTAGCTTAAGGTGACACAACTAATTAGCAACAGAACCAGGACTGAAAGCCAGGTCTCCTAACTCCCTGATCAGCTCCCATTGGTCTTCCAGTTAACCTTTCTGCATCTCTGTTATCCCTTTGTGTGAAATAGGGATAAAGGTATTTCTTTTTCTTTCCAGGTTAGTAGTTCCCTGATGGTAGAGTTGCAGTTCTTACCTACATTGTGGCATGAGACCCCTAGATTCATATACTTAATACCTCAAGATAAACATTCACATCACCATTTGCAATGGAGAAGAGCTGTATTTTGTGTACACTGAGGCATGGGGTACACACACACACACACACAGTTTCGCTGGGGCAATCTTCTGTCTGAAAGTTGTGGGGATGCAATTTGCATATGGTAGAATTTAGGATCCCCAAATACACACACACAATGCCTTATCTGTCTCAAAGTATTGAGTCTGCAAGCTGTTGCAGCTGGGACATAGGCCCAACAGCTACACACGGTTATTTTTTTCCCCCTGCAGCTGTTATTCCATCTGTACTCAGTGTTTACTAGGATCAAAAATATTTGTAACGTGGAGATTAATTCATGTAGAATAAATCAACCACACATCTGTTCAGCCTGGTTTCTTTCACAATGGCCATTGCATTAGTGCACATGACAAATGCTATATTTTTTTAAAAGGCACAGTTTTATGTGGCATAGTCTCTGCTCTGCTCGGGGGTGTTCTGCTCTGTCTGTGGGTGCAATTATTATGAAACTGGATTTACAGTAATCTGGTTCTGTCTACAACTCATAAGCCAAGGTATCCAGGTCAGGTCAAGGCCTGCTGCTTCTATAGATGACAAAGTGTGTCATATGGGGAGGAGATATGTGTTAGATCATTTCTGTCTTCCAGAGATGATAGTAGCTTGTTTGACTACTGAGCTTAGTGCTTAAATCCCAAAGTGGTGCTGGCCTTGGAAATTCCTATTGTAGAATGATGAGTGGAACTAAACAAAGTGGGTCAGGTTTCAGGAGGGACCTGGACTGGTGAGGGACCAGGGACTCTAGAATGAAAGCTAGGTTGCTAGACAAAGGGTGGAGCTTGGCAGGTAACAATGGTCTCTCTCAGCACGTTTATTGGTCTCTCAGCATGTTTCAGACAATTCTGCACATCACTTATTGTTAATGAAACATGGTGGCAGTAATTTTATTTGTAAGATGTTCTTGAATGCAACAACAATCAGGATGAACCATGGTACATGTTGTTGTGAAGGTTCCAAGAACACTGGATTTTGCTAAAATGGATAGAAATGGAATATGTGCCATTGGGCTCAATCTTTGTTGGGCTGGAATTCTCTCTTATATATAAAGCAGATTAAAACACACCCACTTCAGAGTGCCACATTATGTATCATTCACTTTCATTGCCCCTCCTGCAGCCATCTTGTCTGTTATGTTTAATCATATCCTTATGGTATTTCTTCACTAAAGACCTTTATGAGACCTGCCTAACGTCTAGGGTCTTCTGGTGCTTTGGCTATGAATCCAAAACTAGGGATCATTTGGCTTTTGTCAGAGAAAGAGAACACGACTGAGGTTTTGCCAAAACCAAAATATGGCTCCCTGAGTCTGGCTCTCCAGTTGTTGTTGCTGTCCAGCCCACTCCACCATCTTACCGCATCGTTCTGTACCTCTTAGTTCAGTGCAAATTAAACGTCTCTTTACATTTACTTGTCATACCTCTCATGTCAGCATCTATGGCTGACCAATACAAGTTGAATCTTAATTTATTTTTAAGTCAATGTAAAAGGAAAAAGTCAAAGGAAAAACACAGAAGAATGCATTATGTTGTCCTCACATGCTAGTTAAGTAACAATGACCTGTCATGTTGTTGAGGCATAACTTAGTGGCTGTGATTGAGAGAGTCAATGATAAACTTGAGTGGCCTGGAGCCCATCAGAAAGAATGGCCTGAATTTATATAAAAGCTCTCAGAGAAAAGGACATTTTAAAGCTGTGTAAATAATAATGGATAAATACCCAAGTGCTGCAACAGGCATCTAGTAGCATTTTCTGCTATAGGATTCACATCATGGAGAGATGGATTTTATAGGCCTTTTTAGATCTAGTAGATAAACAGCTGTAACTCCACCAACACACCTGAAGGACAGTTATTGCTGGGTGTGTACCAGGAGGAATGAGAAACAAGTAGCACTTTCTCGGAATAAGAATGGATTTCTTGACTGATGTAATCCTGTCACTGCCAGGCTTGTTTCAGTTCACTTTAGAAGAATTCCAGGAAATCAGGCTGATTTAAGCCAAAAAGCTGGTTATACAGCATCACAGATCCTAGTGAGTTATCCTTCCTAGCCACCCACTATGAAAGGAATCAAAGCCTCTGTGATATGGATCCTTGGGCTGTCTCAAGCTCACGGAGTTCTGAACAGAGTCCAGCCATTGCCTCAATCTCAGAGTTTCTAGGCACATTCTCAGGGCTCAGATCTTCCATCTGGCACATCCTCCACCCAAGTGTTGGAAACCACTGTCTAGCCACCTCCCCGTTTCTTAAACACACACCCCACCCAGACCTCCACCCCATAAGTGTGAAGCTTCTGGTAACAGTTTAACTCTCTCAGGGTCACAAGGTAGTTGTGAAGCAGTCACACACACACACACACACACACACTTTACCCAGTCTAACATCTTTGTGCTCTTATCTTTAATCATATAAACCAATAAACATCTGAAACCACAATGTCTCACTTCCTATCTTATCCTTCCCTTGGGAGTCCCGGGGGAACCACTGTGGTCCACTGAGGTGCTGGAACTAAGAGTGCTGGGGATACGGTAGCACCTCCTAGCTTGAAGTAGTAAGAACAGCCCAAATACATGGTTTCTGCGTTTACCATCCCCACTATAAAATTGTTCCAGCACCCTTGAGTGTTACCTCCTCATGCAGGCTGTCACATGCTGGTTGGTCTCTCTCCCTATGGAGTCTTTTTCCAGCTTCTGTGACCTTGCTGTCTTCTGCCCCACACTTCCTCTTTCTGACCCCATGTTCTTGTGCATTCCTTTGTTTTAAACCATTCCTGGTCACCTGATCTCTTTTGTTTTCCTCCCTGTAACTTTCCCTTAGTCCCAAGTGCTGCTCCCTTCAGACAAGAGGAGAAAGTGTCTTCTCCCAGTTACAGCAAACCCATCATCCCAAGGTGTTTTACTTTGAATACATGCTCACTGAATGCTGATCGCTCACTGTTGTGTCTGGCCTGGCAAAGATGTAACACATCCCTGCTAAACACATGGTGGATCCACATACAGACAGGCTTTCCACAACACTGTGATTTCATTATAGAATTTCAGAAAATCATCATAATTCAGAAGTGGTACAGACAGAACTCCCAAATTGACCCAAACAGCAGCCAAGTCATGAGAGTAAAGAGTTCTATAGCCGAACACAAGAATTTATTAATACTCTTCAGAAACACAATCTGATGCTGATTTCAGAGAGATTATAAAGAAAAAGTCAAAAAGTTTTTTGAATTGCAATGTAGCAAAGAGGTACAGATTGAGAGAGATCAATAAACAAGGGTAATGGATCAGGCAGTTTTGAGAATCCGCTTGTCCTTGCAAACATTTTATTTCAACACCACTAAGAGAAACTGCACATGGAGCCCTTCTCAGAAGCTCTATGGGAATCAAATCTATTAAACAGCTTTGCAGGAAAGAGGGGAAACTAACATTTCCAAAGAAGTCAGAGGGGGAGGGAGAAACTGCACCAAATGCTGTTGCTAATTCAAAAGACTAGCTACCTCTTTCACTATAGTGTTTCACCTTAATTGCCTTAAGGAATAATTTAGCCAGAAATGGAAAGTGGTTTGAAGCTGTATGCATTCCTGAAATGAAAGGAGAAAAAGTACTAGTAAATGTGCTGTGGGTAGGGATGAAATGCACATCTATAGAGGTTGTTATGAAATCACGGACCTCTCAGAAAGCATATAGTAAAGTTCAGTAGTCAAAGCAAGAGAACGGCACAGTTAGACTGCTGTGAAGGGAAAAATAGAAATGTACCTGCCTGATCTTGCAGTCCTTTGGCAGGAGCAAGAAGAAGATTGTTTGGGATATTCAGTGCACCACGAAAGCTCACAAAAGACCTTCAGCTAAGAACGGATGCTCTTTAATTGACAGTCAGAAGCAGTAGTTCAAGAAAAGGTGGATGAGAGAGCCTGTGAACCTATATAAAAGACTGGATTTTGCTTCCTGGAAAGTAGCTCAACCTATTACTGCCTAATTGTGGCACCTTATGAAAGCCTAATTTCTGAAGTGCTCCATTCTTTCTGACTGTGATCAGGCACTTCTAAGGTGTCTCAAGTCAAGGACCCAAAAATCACTAGTTCCTTTTTAAAATCTTGGCCAACTAATTATACTAAGAACTGAGATAGAGAAATCCAGTAAATTTAAACAAAGGAAGACTCTTGCATGTGATTATACATGTGCTAAAAGTCATTGAAAAGGCTGGCAAGAAAGGGTTTGATCTTTTCCACAGAACTTGGAGAAGACTGGAGTAAGGGAAAATGTATAACTTTATTTATGAAGAAGATCTGAAAGAGTGTAAGAATAGAGAAGGCAAGTTCTTTTATGGTACCCATTAGAGGGATATTTGATTGGTTGTGATTATTTATTTCTTATAATAACCACTGCTTGTAGTTACCCTAAATGAGTGAAGGTTGGCGCTGGGAAGTTGACTTTGGATATAGATAACCAATCTTTAACCTAAGAATGTTAATGTAAAAGGAATCAGGATTACCTTACCATTCCGGATGTGTTTTTCAACCCCATGAAAGCTTTAAGCTCTGTATATGATTTGGAATTGGGGTTTTCTACAGGATCACCAAGAGGTTCAGGGCCTTTTTAATTTGAAATGGGGCAGTTATTCTAAGAAGTACTTGGAAGTTAAGAACACAAGAATGGCCACACTTGGTCCCTTCCAGCCCTATGTCCATATGTTTGATATGGTGGGGACTACTTATTAAACACATCATCTCTAGGTGATTATTCTGAATGAGAGGACTAGAGAGATGGCATGGGTTTAATAATCTCCTGGACAGATAGAATAGATATAGTGAGTAGCAATATCTTGCCAAGAATATTATTTCTGGTTCACTATACTGCAAAGCTTGCTTATGGGACTTTCAGATCAAAGAAGTATTTATAAGATTCTTTGTCCCAACCCATTTTCACTCTCATTTATTTTGTTTCAATGATAAATGCAAATGCTAAAAGAATCACTCTTAAATGAAAGAATTGGGCAAAATACATTAAAAATAAACTTTTATTATCCATTTTATTTAAGCTAAAGGACAATGTTGGCACAAAAACAAAGGGTATAAATTGGTCTTGAATAAATTTAGGCTGGAAATCAGAAGGTTTTTAACTGTCAAAGGAGTAAGATTCTGCAAAAGCTTTCTAATAGGAGTAGTGGGAGCAAATGATCTAGCTAATTAAGATGGAGCCTGCTATGTTCAGGGATGGCTCTAGGCATTTTGCCGTCCCAAGCACGGCAGGCAGGCTGCCTTAGGTGGCTTGCATGCGGAGGGTCCGCTGGTCCCACGGTTTTGGTGGACCTCCCTGCGGTGCCTGCGGGAGGTCCGCCGAAGCCGCGGGACCAGCGGACCCTCCGCAGGCAAGCCGCCAAAGGCAGCCTGCCTGCCGTCCTCGTAGCGACCGGCAGAGCGCCCTGAATGGCTTGCTGCCCCAAGCACGTGCTTGGCATTCTGGGGCCTGGACCCGCCCCTGGCTATGTTTATGAATTGAATTATATAATGTGGTTGTCTGTGATAGTAGGGGACTGGAACTGATGACCCAGGAGGGCCCTTCCAGTCCTAGGTTATTTTTTATTCCATCCAACAAAACACACTGGTAACACAATAGCCATCCTCCTAAAGATTCAAATGGGAACTACATAATGGAAGCACCAAATTTAAATCTCTGTGAAAGGCGTTGACTCTTACACAGTGGGAATGCATGCAGCCAACCCTTCAAAAATCTCTATACATTAGTGTATGCAAATAAGGAAGGTCCTGACACTGGAGGGTGATATGCGGATAGGGCTGCAAGCTGAACTCTAGACAGTTGAGACATTTTTTTAAGAAATAATAAACAGTCTATGATCAATAGAAATCTCAACGGAACACTCACCTTATTGAAAAATTATAATGAAATCGCTTTTCTATTTGAAGGCATAGGTCAGCCTAATTTATAACTTTCCAGCAAGAGCTGCTAAGCACATTGAGAACACTCCAGATCAGAGCTCAGTAATCAGTAGTCCCACCATCCAGGCTATCGGAATTGGGAACGAATCCAGCCATTCTTGCTGCAAAGCCTCCTCAAAGATTAAAACTTTTAAATGACTCTCTTACTCTTTACAGGCTCCTGGTGTGAATCCTATTTAGAAAGAGAATGCTGTGAGGGAGTGTTTCCCATCATGGCACGTAAGGCAATGGGACATGCTGGTCTTCAGGATGATATAAAGTTATTTAGATTGGACCAGAGAGGACTATAAGTGTTATGTTCATAGCAAACACACAGAGAGAAGTTAGATAAAGCATCAAATACCCTTGCTGGAAGATTACACCATAACATCACTTTTATTCTTAGAATCCAGAACAATAACACAAAAACAGAGAGATAGCAGGCTGCTTCCCGAGGCAGAGAGGCACAACTCTCACCACCTTGTTCTTAACTGGCTCTTGATAGACTGACTCTGATTGCATGCTTTCCTACACAGTCCCCTAGCCTGCAAGCAGGACCAGGAACACTGCACCCTCATTAAAATAATAACTTGCAATTCCAAGAAACTACAGTGAGAAACTTAAAAGAGACCTACACACGGCAGGTAAATGGGTAACATGATGGCAAATGAACTTCAATGTCAATGAATGCACATTGGAGGGAACAAAATAAATTACTCCTACATCTTACAAGGTTTTAAATTAATTGTATCCTCTCAGGGAAAGGATCTGAGCATCATTGTAGATAGCTTCAGGAAGACCTCTGTTCAACGTTCAGTTGCGGTCAAAAAAGCAATGATGTTTGGATGCAAAAGAAACAGGCTGGACAATAATAAGGGGACTATTATAATGTCATTATATAAATCATCAGTGCAGCCTCACCTGGAATACTGTGTGCAGTATTAGTAACCCCATCTGGAAAAGGATATTGCAGAACTGGAAGGGTTTCAGAGAAAGGCAACTAAAATGATTAAGGGCCTGGAAATACTCTCATTTGAAGAGATACTAAAAAGACTGAGCTTGTTATCATCTGCCCATTTATTTGTCTTCTTTCTAAGATGAACGTTCTATAAAATAACAAATGGTAGAGAAGACATATTGGGAGCTTCTGTTCTCGCTGTCTCATAATACAAGGACAGAGTGGCATTCAATGAAATTAAAGAGTGGGAAATTCAAAACTGATAAAAGTAAAAACTTTTTCACTCAACTCACAGTTAGACTGAGGAACTCATTGCCACAGGAAGTCATTGACACCAAGAAAATAGCAAAGATTCACAAAGGGATTGGTCATTTATATAGATAACAAGAATATCCAGAGTTGTCATAATAACAAACATTTTGAAAAGGATCTTAAGCCTCATATACTTGGGCTTAAGCCAGTCTCTAAATATTTGATATTTAAATGAGACAGATCTTTCAGCGGTCTCTCACCAAAGGTTCTTAAGCAGAGTAAGTGTCACGGGACAAGAGGGAAGATCCTCTTATGGATCAGTAACTGGTTAAAAAACAGGAAACAAAGGACAGGAATAAATGGTCCATTTTCACGTTGGAGAGAGGTAAATAGTGGGGTCTCCCAAGAATTTGTACTAGGACCAGTCCTATTCAACATGTTCATAAATTATCTGGAAAAAGGGGTAAACAGTGAGGTGTCAAAGTTTCCAAACGATACAAAATTACTCAGGATAGTTAAGTCCAAAGCAGACTGCAAAGAGTTACAAAGGGATCTCGCAAAACTGGATGACTGGGCAACAAAATGGCAGATGAAATTCATTGTTGATAATTGCAAAGTAATGCTCATTGGAAAACATAATCCCAACCATACATACAAAATGTTGGGATCTATATTAGCTGTTACAACTCAAGAGATCTTGGAGTCATCAGAGATAGTCCTCTGAAAATATCTGCTTAATGTGCAGTGGTAGTAAAAAAGCAAACAGAATGTGTGGAACCATTAGGAAACGGACAGATAAGAAAGAAAATACCATAATGCCACTCCATAAATCCATGGTACGCCCACACCTTGAATACTCCATGCAGTTCTGGTCACCCCATCTCAAAAAACATATATTAGAATTGGAAAAAGGACAGAGAATGGCAACAAAAATGATTAGAGGTACGGAACAGCTGCCATATGAGGAAAGATTGAAAAAACTGTGGTTGTTCAGCTTTGAAAAAAGGTGACTTAAGGGAAGGTTATGATAGAAGTCTATAAAATCATGAATGGTGTGGAGAAAGTGAATAGGAAAGTGTTATTTACACCTTCGCAGAACATAAGGACCAGGGGTCACCCGATGAAATTAATGGGCAGCAGGTTTAAAACAAACAAAAGGAAATATTTCTACATGCAGTTTCCAGTCAACCTGTGGAACTCATTGCCAGGGAATGTTGTGAAGGCCAAAAGTAAAACTATGTTAAAAAAATCAGAAATTAATGGAGGATAGGTCCATCAATGGCTATTAGCCAGATAGTCAGGGATGCAACCCCATGGTCAGAGTGTCCCTAAGCCTCTGACTGCCAGAAGCTGAGACTGGACAGCAAGGGATGGATCACTCAATAATTGCCCTGTTGTTTACTCTGTCTGAAGCAGCTGATACTAGCTACCATCAGAAGACAGAATACTGGTCTAGATGGACTACTGGGTCTATCCTAATATGGCCATTCTCATGTTCTTAGACTATCCACATCTGCCTACTGTGAGAGGGTTTCAGCCCAGCACTGAGAGCACATGAACAATCTCTCAAGTGAAGGTCTATTCAGACAATTCTTACAGAACTACAGAAAACTCTTGGATACAGCAGGTGCGTAAGTACAAATGCTCTGAACAAGCCCTTAAGTCTCCAAATCCTCCTCCTTTTGAAGTGCTGCCAATGAAGAGACAAAAAACTTTCTAAGCAGTAGATCTGGTTGAGTGAATTAGCTATTGCACTGACTAAGTCATTTCCTTCAACTCTCTCAAAAAGTAACTCTGGGCTTGCTGAACTTGCTCAGAAATCACTTAAATTTCAACCCCCAAAAAGAAAAAAACATGCTGGACAGTTGTAATCATGCACCGGTCCATAAATCATCTCTTCTCCCTTCCCCTCCCCCCATAGATAAAATGATCCTAAATTAGACAGACTTTGTGCAGACATAGAAGCTGGATCAGAACACAGTAAGGTTGGGTGGGTTTTATTTCAGTTTCAACCTTAAAATCCAATCACACCTGCCAAATTTTACAATCAAAGAATGTAGAGTTCCCCTTTGGGGAAAATGTCCCTTTTTCAGATCTGAGAAAGGAGCTCTGCAGGCTTGGAAGAGAAGGGCATGGATTATGTCAACACAGTAGTTTGAAGTAGTAAAACTGTTGCTCATTTCCCCAACAATCCTGTAGGCTGTATCAAATCAGTAGTGCGCCAATTTACCTAACATGTGGTCATTGTCAAGGAGGTGATGATTCAACTACATTTCTGCAGTTTTGTCTCATCATACTTTTTCCCCTCCCGTGGCAGTTCAGGAGAAACCCCTACCAGGGATTCATGCTTCTGAAGACAATTTATACCCAATTGCCCAAGGAAGAACTTTATTAATGGACTCAAACCCAGCAATTGCTTAACAGTTTGTGATTAGAGAAACTGGATCAAAGAGTAAGGTAAGGGTATCCTTCCTTTCTCCAACTTTTTTCAATAGCTCTCTAGTTTGCTAAAATCTCTTCAGACTTTTGCATTTTGGAGTCCAACTTAATTTGAACCATTTAACACAACCTTACATCAAGGAAGAGTGATTTATTGATATTGTGTGAGCAGGGCCGGCTTTAGGCCTATTCTACCAATTCCCCCGAATTGGGCCCTGCGCCTAAGTGGGCCCCGCACCCAGTGAAACTCCCTTCCCTGGCTAGAGGTGCCTTTTTAATTTTTATTCACCTGGTGGTGCTCCGGGTCTTCGGCAGTGGGTACTTCGCTTGCTCTGGGTCTTCAGCGGCACTTCGGCGTCTGGTCCTTCAGTGCTGCCGAAGACCTGGAGCGAGTGAAGGACCCAACACCGAAGAGCCGCTGAAGACTCAGAGCACCGTCCGGTGAGTACAAGCCCCATGTGTTTTTTTACATGTGTTTTTTGGGGTTTTTTAGTTTTCAGTCATCTCTGCTGGGACCCCGTCAAAACTGTTTGAATTGGGCCCCGCACTTCCTAAAGCCGGCCCTGTGTGTGAGGAATCTCTGCAGCATGAACTTCTGGGATTGCAGCGGCTTAATGTAACGCAAAAGCCTTCCAAGCATTCAGAGTGAGCTGAATTGATTAGCCCAAAACTGGTTTCTGTCATTGTTTTTTCAATTATTTTCCTAGAAAAAAATCCTGGTCTAAGAATTCTTGGCACAAGAATTCTTGCCCGTGTTTAGAACGGCTGTGGTTATACTGTTCTTTGATTGCACAAGCCAACACCATCCAGGACACTTCATTTGTTCATTCAAAACGCTAGCACAGGACAAAAATAAATATGAATCACAGTGACGCACATTTTTGCTGGGCAGCTGCACTAGAATAACTATAATGAGGTATGTAAGCCTTCTTTATATCCTAGCCAGTAAATAAATACATGACATGTAAACAAGACTTATATAAACTAATGCCACTTACAGAGAAGTTAAAAATAGAGTTGCTGAGAGGTTGTGCGGCTTAATATACTTTACAGTGCAAATGGAGTCCCTAAGGACCAGAACCTTGGCTGGAGAAAATCAGCACAGCTCCATTTACTTCAATGGAACCAAGTTGATTTACATCAGCTGAGAATCTGACCCTCAATGTAATATAGAAGTATCAACAATTTGGGATCTGTGCTCACCAGTTCCGCCAACTCTCATAGAGAGGTTATTCATCAGATTGGCATTGCAACGTCTGCCATGGTTTGTCTATGACAACTCTGGAATCAACATTATCTCGGCACGACAGCCAAGTTCAGGATCTATTCGAGCTGTAGCCTCTCCATACTGCTGTATGACTGTGAAACATGGACACTATGCTGCTCAGACTGGGCAAAGCTGGAGGCTTTCCACACAAAATGCCAACATCGTAAATTGGTCATAAAGTGGAATGATTTCATTCATAATGCAGATGTTTACAGTAGCTCTGGTCTATAGGCTACTGGGGCCATTGTCCTCAGCCAGCATCTTACGCTTTTCGGACATGTCACCAGAGTGCCGCAAGATGTTCTGGCGAATGCCGTTCTCTGGGTGGCTCGTAATATCCGGGATCAAATTCCACCAACCGACGGTGGAGGTGGCCCAGAGATAGACCCCCTATTATATGGGTGCATCAAATCTGTCCCAAGATTGGACTTTTGGCACATTAAGCCTTTTGCGGCCGCACAGGAATGGACAAAATGGTGAACAATCAGTACAACCAACCGTCTGGCTAAGTGTTGAAGAAGAAGAAAAAATACAACTGGAGAAGCTGGTGGTGATGGGAATCTACAATAGATTTTTAGAAGCTGGTTTGAGAAGGATCCTAGTGGCTTATGCTAGCTCTTTATGTTTTGTGGGTTAATAGACTGCCTTGCATTTTACTTCTGAGCACACTCATGCATTAAAACATAAAGCCCATTCAACCTAGTTCAGATAATGAATCATTTCATTTTACTGGAGATAATCTCTAAATGTTAGTGATCTGTCTTTTTTAGCTATGTGGGAAAAATAGGTTAGATAGTGCCATTGTATTATACATACTGGAGGTCACTCCTGGATGAAGAAGATAAATTTGGTTGCAAATTCCAGGTAACAGAAATATTAATGTGGCTGCTGACTGGAGACCAGATTTTCAAAGGTATTTAGGCTCCTAGAGGGATTTTCAAAAGCACCTAAGCAATTTAAGTGTCTAACTCCCATCGCAAGTAAGAAATCAGTGGGAGGTAGGCATCTAACCTGCTTAGGCATTTTTGAAAATCCCACTAGGCATACTGTATATCTGCCTCTTCGGGTGCCTAAATACATTTGAAAATCTGGCCCTGGATACTACAGATGTCCAGCTCAGAACAAAGGTAGGGGGCCTTAGTCTGTTCAAAATGATCAAGAAAATTGCAAAATCTGCTAGTAGAATACTATTGGTTGACTTTACCCCAATAGTAAATAATGAGCTGAATGGCACATGGAAGCAACATTTGGAGAAGTAGTAATCTATTGATTTCATAACTGACTGCTTTTTAGAAAAGCCTTTTGGTGGCTACAAAAGATGAGAGGATACTTACCATAGTCTTATGAATCATGCAGGAGATAGTACACGATAGAAGGTGGGCATAGGAATTGCTATTATCACAGCAATGTCAGGTTTGATGCTGTAACGAATGACTGCTCAATGAAGAAAATGTCTAGCAGCAGACTCAAGGAGAAACTACAATAATTCAGGTGGGATATTCAAGAGAACTCAGCCTCATCCTAATTCTGCTCTATTGAACACACAGAAGTGCTGATGAACCTCTATCATAGGTGAACCTACAATCAAAAAGATAAATCAATAAAAAAGGGAGAGTAAATCCTGCATAGTTAAGTGGAGAGACATGACTTTGTGGGAGCTGGGCAAGCGTCCTTAATGAAATGGAAATCAGTGATCAACTTAGATTAGAACAAAAATCAGGGCTTCTAGGCATTTCAGCAATGCAAATAAAGCAAGTATAACAATTGTAATACATTGCTACATAGGATGAAATTTCAAAATGAAAAGTGTGAAGAGATGACATATTGTAAAGAACAGATAACAAAAGATTGCTACAGTGCTTTAATGAAACCTTGCAGATTTACATGGGTTGAGGATCTGGATCCAAGCTATGTAAATACTTTAGAGCTCAGCTAAGAAGGTTGCATATGTAACTTCAGGCTCTTAAACTAGCAGCAGAAGAGGGTGCAGTTTCAAAGGGATCAATGGTGTAAAAAGAATGTATGGAAGTCCTATTTCATGAGAAGAGCTGTGAAACACTTGGCTGTTATTTTCAGGAGGTTGCAGGTCTTCCTCTTGATTTCATTTCCTGGAGGTTCACACCCCTGACTTCTTCTTTTTGTGTTCTGGGATTTGAGTAAACCCCCAAACACAATGTGAAACTAATTCAAAAGCACAGAGATTCATCTGGTCTCATATCCTAACCATGCAAAATCCCCAAGCTTGTGTGGTTTTCGTGCAAAATCATAAATCAGTCCAGGTTCATGCAAAAGGTTTCCAAACTGCAGCAAACCTTTAGGTGAATGTAGACTTAGTTTCAGATTATTTTTATGTAAGTCCTTCTCTTAATTTTATCCTTTATGTTTTTTTCATTAGTAAGCATCTGGAAATCTCATAAACTATGTTAATACGGATCTCTCTCTCTCTCTCTCTCTCTCTGTTTCCCTTTTGTTCTCTCTCTCCCTCCCCCCCCCCCACATAGACGAAGAGCTGAAATGAAAGAAAAGTGTGTTAAAAGATTACAGTAGGATTGTGAAAAGAATGTGCTCCCTGCTTATACCAGCTAAGAATCCTGAACACCCCTCTCCAGGAGGCAGTGTCTAATTTTGGTATGTTTGGATTATTGGCTGATCTTACCACAAAAAATGAATGCTTATATTACACTCTAACACAAAAGTCACAAGGAATAAATATATTCTCTTAGGTAAGCCATTGACCACTCAATTTTTCTTGGGTTTTTATATGCCATAATTCCAGATAGCTAAGAGGTTGGGTGCTTATACTGCACAACCAGAGAGCCAACAGGAATAAAGTGGTAATGCTTTTAAAAACTTTTAAAACTACTCTGCACAAATGCCTGGGAAAAGCTTATCGGGTACAGCACAAGATCTATAAGCAAATATAGCATCAGTTGTCCAGTTTCAATGGACTTAGAACTGATGCCATAATAGTGTATGAAGGGAGAGAGTGCAGGAGAAAAAGAACAGTGGAGAAGGAAGCAGTCACTGAATTGATAAGACTGAGAATCAGAGCGGGACCCAGTTTCATTTACTGGCTGTCCAAATGATGAGCTAGATAAAAGGAAACAATGACTTCAAGTGCTTGTCTATTTCTTTATACTCTAAAGTCTGTTTGAATAAATAAACTTTGACAGAAAAATTACAGGAGTAGAAAAGAGAAATGAACTGAAACATTTTCTTTGCATTTTGAACCATAAATCTTAACCCAAATATTAGCTTCTGCACATAGCCCAACCTGCATCTTTCCTTCTTTCAGAAGACACGGTCTCATAGATAACATCTTGTTTTGGATAAGAAAAATGAATGCTGCAGCATCATTGTGTCAGAAATAATGAGGTCCTATCAATAAGAATATTTTTGTGACTGCTTAAAGGATTTCCAGGTAGCTCAGTGCAAGTCTGCCTGGCTTTGGTTCATGTGGGTTTCAGCTATCTTTTCTGTAGGGTTTGGTTTGTGAGAATTCTCACCTATTGAATGTTGGTTTAAGTTATAGATTTGTTTCAACTCAATATGGTGAAAGTATAACACTCTAAACAAAACTGGCAAATTTTTTTGAGCTCCATCGCAGAGTGGTTCGTGAGGATTTGTTTTCCATGGTATTTCTGGTCCAGTTATGCAAACCCAGGAGGGTTAGATAAACATCTGAACTTCGGTTTGCTTATCCAAACTAACTCAAACCTCCAAAGCTTTAGCGATTCAGCCCATCTCTAACATACAGCCACATGGTTCTTCTCCCTCTTTGGTTAGAACTAGAAAAATGAATCTCTTCTGAATCCCAGAAGATAACCCCTTCCAGGGGTGCTAAATGTCAAGAAACAAACAGGTCATTATTTTGGCACAAACATCGTGAAAGTGCCCTGTGAGAATTCCTCTCCAAATCCTGATCAGTAATTACTAGAAATGTTTGTGATGAGTTTATTTTTATCATGTTTGGCGGTGGGAGGAAGAAACTGCTCAACTTCTTTTTTCATTTGGAAGGACAGTAGCAAGAATGAAGGAGGATATCTCTGGGTTATATCTGGCAGGGAAGGATGATACATTAGCAGAAGAACCAGATGCTACTTTGGAGCTTTGTGGCTTAGCGCAGATTTTTCATTTTATAAAAAGATGCTATTTTTGTACTACCATCAGGGCTTAAATTCCTGGTTGTTGGGCAGGATAGTTCAAATTTTCTTTTAATTCTGTATTACTTGGCCTATAATGATCAGCTTTAACAGATTATTGGATCTCAGAATTTTCTTTTTCTCTCTTTTTTTTGGGGGCGAGGGGGTTTGGATTTTATTTCTCAAAGAATTTATATTAGAATACGAATCCTCCTCCCTCCTACATATGCCCACGCACTGCAACAATGCAAGGATTATGCTGATGATAACATCTTCATTCCTGTGGATAGACGATGCTAATACCCAGGTGTTTCTCTAATCTTTCCAGGGCTGACTTGGAATACAAGCACGATAAGCAGCTGCCTGGGACCAGGCATTCCCAGGCAAGCTCTGCAAGCCATCAGGCAGTTCTATCTCCACTTCCAGCAGTGAGACCAAACTGGGTAGAAACAACTCACAGGCTACCACAATCTCTCCTTCTGTTCAAGGCTTCAGAGAAAGGGACAGTTCCTGGCCTAGTTCTCCCTGCTTCCCCTGGCAGCTTGGAGTTTGTAAACCGTATGGTTAGTCTGAGTTTCTTCTCATCTTTCTTCTTGCTGTCTGTCTAAAGAGCAGGCCAGTCTAATCTTACCAGTGCTCTGCTGACGTGACAGGCACTGCAGCATTAAAAGAATTCAACAAACTCCTGCTTGGGTTTTCTCTAAGCTGGGCTCTTTGTGTTGCTCGAGCATTTTCAACCTTTCAGTTTCCTGGTCCCTAGAGGAAGACCTGAGACAATGCCAAAAAGAAAAGAGTTTGTAACATGTGTCAAGTTACCCAGAGAGAGTCCTTTATTCAACTCTTTGTAATTCAAAAGAGCATTTGCCATCGTTATTGGAAGCACAGCCCTATTTAAACTTTCACTCATTCTGAGGAAATGAAGTGCTGAAGGACAGGGTAGTGAAACGTAGGTGAACTCAAGCATCTCACATGTGTGGGAATTTCATAAGAAAAAGGCATCTGTTGTGCTGACAACTGCAACCAGGAGTCTAGGTTTCAGGCTGCAGGCTGTCTCTCATTTGTACATGAGATTTAGTTCTCATTGCTGAAGGAACGGATTTTACACCAAAAAATGACAAGCGCTTTCTGTACGGGATTTGCTGTGCATTAAGCACAATGCAAACATGTTTATAAGATTCTTCAAGCAGAAAAAAAAAATTCTGAACTAAATTTTAGTACATGACCATAAGCATCACTATAGGAGATCAGACTTGTTCCAGATACTCTGGTCTGCTGCCTCTTGCCCATACCTGATGTTTCGAGGGAAAGAGAGAGTCTCCCATAATTTTATTTTTACAGTGCCTAGCATAATGGGGCCCAAACCTGGCTGAGGCCTCCAGGCATTACCACATAGAAATGATAATAGTGGTGAATATAGCCAATTGTACAGTGCTGTACATGGGAAGGATATAGCTTCCCAGTGCTGCAAACTATCAATCTACTGCCTGCTGCATCTCTCAATATGTGTTTGTACTGTGCCTACCACAATGGGGCTTCAATCTCAACTGCAGCTTCTAAATGCCTCTAAATACATAACATTCTAATGGCAGAATAGTCATTTTACAAAAAGCTCTCAATATTGAGGGAAAATAACAAATATGTGTTTATCATACAGCATGTACTGGAAGAACTCGGTTAGTGAGGTTGCTCCAAACATTCTGGAAAACTCATATTTGCATCAATAGTTTATAGGTTTCCAAAATTCTAAATAAAATAGTAGCTTAAATGTTTGTAAAACCACCTTAAATTGTAAAATTTTGTAAAATTCTCATAAAAATTTGGACCTTGTCTGTCCTGAGTCTCATTTGCTAAATCAGGACACACTAAAATGTGCAAAGGGTCTGAGAAAGAAAAGTAATGGTTTATTGCTCATAACTGGACACAGCAAAGCATTTGGGAATTAGAAACCATTGGTAATATTTTGAAATTTCTAATAGTCCTGGCCTCTCTGACCTGTGCTGTAGTGGGGCCAGTTTGCAGTGGAAAGGCACTTTTGCTGCATAGGGAATGCCATTTTGTTCTCGAAAAGGTGTCCTCCACATAGTGACGGTGCATGTGAAGCCATGTTGGTGGGGGTGTTCTGGTAGATGCCCATTCAGGACTACACTGCGACTTCTGACCAAGTTCCAGTTAATGCTATTCCTTAACATTGGCTCTGTGGGGAGAATAGAGTAGGGATATTTATTCCCATTCACTGCTGGTCTCAACTTCCCTGAATTTTTTGTCTCAGGTCCACTTCTAAGTCACTCCAAGGTCACTTATTTGTTCAATTCTAAGGCTGAGTTTATTACATTGAATTAAAAAGGAGATTTTCATCTCTGCATAATTAACTGCTTGGGCCTGATTCTGTGGGGTGCTGTGTTCCTTCCACTCCCATTGACCTTAGTGCAACACTGAGCCAGAGGGTGGATGCTACAGTAAATGTTCTTGGAAGCCGTCCTTCTCTACCTGCCATGACAGCTACTTCTCAGAGAAGAACCACTTGCATGTGCAAATCAAGTAACTGCATGCACAGAGTCACCCAGTTAGACATTTGTGCATGCAATAATCCAATATGTTATATGCCATTGTTCAGTTAAATTATGGAAGCATATTTGATATGCTTGTGCCCACACATTTTGCACACAGACATGTGTACCTAACTTTAAAAAGATCTGGCCCAGTAATTGGATCCCCTGTCAAGATACTCATTCAATTTACTCTGTGCATATCAGAGCTTCCTACTCTCCATATGCTCTGTTACTTGCAAGCATTGACAGCTGACATACTGATGTTTTTTAATTTTTCAAGAGGTCCCACCCCCACTTTCACCCTGATGGGTGAGCCAAGCGGTGACTTCTAGAGTGGCTGATAGTTATAGAATCAAACTGGGAGAGGGGACATAGGGGAGATTCAGCCTTATTTAGAGTTGGTTCTGATCTAAAGCCCTGAATCTGGATTTGGGATCTGAGTTTCAGTTCAAACCTCTCTCTCTAGGGCCCAAACTTGGACATTGAATCTGACCACCCTGAACTCTGGGAAAGCTTGCATTTGGATTTCGTCTGTCCAAGTCTCAGAGTTTGGAAGCTGTGTTTTGGGGCTGATCACTGTAGAAATGTGCAGATAGATCAGGATGTGGAAATTGGATCTGAGGTTTCAATTTGGGCCCACTTCCAACCTTTAATATTAAAGTCTAATAATATCAGATCCAGACAGCTTCTCTCTGTCCTGTGCTATTTTGTAGCGCTTCATGCTACTCCAAGGATCATTTGAGCCCACAGTAAATTAATATTTACCATTTGGAACCTTTTGCTCCAGCTAGTGTAATGGCAAGTTGTAGGAGAGAGTGTGTTTGTGTGTGTGTGTGTGTTTGTTTATTTGGTCTACAGGCCCCAGATCTGAGCAGCTGCAGCAACAGAAAGCCCCCAGAAGAGCAGCTAGGCCATCTGCCCATTATGGGCTGGTTACAAGCATACTGGGTTCATGATGCTGACTTCTCTTTTGTCTCTTTTTGTGACAAGGCAATTCCTCCCTAGACAATACACCCTATTGGCTCTCTATTATCACACTCTGTCCAACTGCTCTGAGTTCTGGGAAGCCAGGCTTAGTGGAAGAAGTGGGATCTTTGTAAGAGCAACCATGCCAAACTGCTAGCTGCTACAAAAGATACAAGGGGCAGTGGACACTGTCTGCTCCTTCTCTTCTGTGACCAGGGATTTCCCTACACCCCCCCGAATTTCCCCAACACCTCCCCCTCAGTTTTGTGAACTAGTTACATGCAGTGTTGCCAACTTAGTGATTGTTTGGAAATTTGAATTGAAATTGAAACTTTAATACACATTTTAAAAGCATATACAGAGTATGATAAAATACGTGTATCTGAAAAAGTATAATAGATTTGAAAAGTATGAACATAGACTAGCTTCCTTAAACAGCTGTTGTTTTTTATGACAATGTGAGTGCATTCATTTCGGTGATGTTGGCCAACCTAATAATTTCAAATGATGATTTGTAAGCAAAGTCTCAATGAGCTCTCTCTGACAGCTAGTGATGACCTGGGGGTTGGGGGGAAAGGCTTCAAGACCAGATTGTATTTACATTCACACCTAATTTACCTAGGCATCCAGCAAACAGAGCTGTGTTGCCCAAGTGATAGATTTTGGCTGGGGTTGGGTTACAAATCACTTGAATGCAGGGAGGGGTAATGAAATGTTGTTGTTCTTATTGTATGAGTAAAGGGCAGTAGAACCATACTTAGCCTGTGCTGATTGAGGGCATCAAGAGAGAAGGTGGGGCAAGTGTTTTGCTTGATGGTCTGCCTGAGTCACAAGTATTATTTGACCTGCCCCTTTCCACTGTTTAAAGACAGAGCTGATTAGGCTCCATAGAGAGTCTTTTGTTTTGTTAAGTGACCACTAGAGTGACCAGATGTCCCGATTTTATAGGGACAGTCCAAATTTTTGGGTCATTTTCTTATATAGGCTCCTATTACCCGCCACCCTCTGTTCCAATTTTTCATATTTACTGTCTGGTCACTCAACAGTTGAAAAAGTGAAGAACTCTCTCAGCATTCAAAAAATTTGTATATATGACTGATGAATGCACTAATGCAAATGGGCATCAAGTATTAAGTCATTGTGTACGTTATCTTGATGTCAGTGGTAGGCCAGTAGATGCATTTCTAGATGGTCAAGTTATAGAAGACACATTGGCTGCATTTGTGACAACCCACATCTTCGAAGAGTTAAATGCTTGTCAGTTGGACCCCAAATGGATGGCTGCTTGTGCATTTGATGGAGCTGCAAACTTCTCTGGAAGACATGGTGGAGTACAAGCGTTGCTCAGAGAAAAGTGTAACCCTAATCTCTCCTATACACACTGCAGAGGCCATCTACTCCAACTAGCGCTAGTACAAGCTGCAGACTCTTCAAAAGACATAAAAAAATTATGAATTGAATGTCTTCATTATATTCTCTTTTCAGCAAGAGTCCAAAAAGACTGAATATCTTGGGAAATATAGAAGATACATTGGGATCGAAGTTCAAATTAGTCCAACCTGGGAAAACCCTCTGGCTTTCTCATGAGTGATCCTTGGCTGTTGTCCTAAAATTACTCCAGCCATTATTACTGGCTTTGGAAAGTTTCTACCAAGATGAGATGGATCTAAGTAGTGAGGATGGTGGATTATTTTTGCTACTATGTTCAGAGAAGACTATTGCCATTCTCTCTCTTGTAAGTCTATTGTTGAAACCACTTGGGTCATTAAACAATGCCACCCAGGCATCTGCTACAACAGTAGAAGATCTTGGTCCAGCAGTAGAGGCTACATTTGGATCAATCAGAGAGCTATCCATTGAAAAAGTACTGGAAGAAGCAAATACTTCAGTCCAGAAGTTGACTAACGAAAGCATTTATATTGAATCCTTAAGTGAAGAGGACAAGAAGGGTTTAAGACAGCTGAAAAAGTACACAGACTTTATTCTTAAAAATCTACAACAGCGACTTCTAGATTCTACTCAACCTCTGCGTAGCTTTTACAGATCCCTGTGCTATAAAACACCGAGAGTTGAGTGGAGTGAAGCACTACCAGCAATGGGGCTGCCATGTGCTCAGGACAGAATAGGGAATTTGAACACAGAGTGGAATATCATACTACGAATGAATGAAGATTTAACTTCAACTTCT
This sequence comes from Gopherus flavomarginatus, assembly GCF_025201925.1. Taxonomy (NCBI): domain Eukaryota; kingdom Metazoa; phylum Chordata; order Testudines; family Testudinidae; genus Gopherus; species Gopherus flavomarginatus. The sequence continues at coordinate 105,018,831 of NC_066617.1, read as the reverse complement.
TTTTTATCATCACTAGTGGCTCAGCCCAATCTTTGTGCTGTTTCCTGGGATGAAAGAAGTAGGAATTCATCTCTTACTACTCCCAGTAACAACAACTACAGTTGAGTGTTCTTTTTCATCATTGAATAGAATTTTGTGTTCTGAAAGAAGTCGCCTTCTGCTCGAACATGTGAATGAACATATCAATTGAAGGAATGGAAGTATCGGACACACGAGAAGCCACCAAAGATGAACACGTTGCATTCAAGAAGTTCATTAACAGAGTTGTGCAAAATTAGAACAAGAAACCATGAAGGATGTAGATGTAGTGCTTCACAGAAGGCTTGAGTAGCCAACTTTAATTTGTGTGATGATTTTAAAACATGAGTTAAATCTAATAAAATGGTCATGAAACATTTTTCAGTTTTAAATATGGTGCCATACAGCCCACCTTCACCCTCACCCCTCGTCGGCCCTGACTCCCCTCCCATAAATTTAACACCCACCCACCCCGAATTTCAATTCCTGGGGAAAATGCTGTCTGTGACAGAGTAGCATATGCTGGGCTCTTAACTCCTGAAACATTTTAGGCTTCACCCATCACTAGTTACTACAGACAGCAGGATACATTATTTGATTTCTAACTACTGGGATGGCCTTTTTCTGCATAATCCAAAAAAGGTTGCCTGTTTGCCATGCTTTAAGGTACTCTGCCAGATTTTTGTATTTGGTACACAGCAGGTCAGATTCTCCATGACTAAAGTGTTTCAGAGGTCTACTCTCCACTCTGTAATTTAAAATCTCTTACTTTTCATTTCACAGCTGGAAAATGTTTTAAATGAACTGCCCAGAGTCAATGACTCAGTAAGAAGATGGCATGAACAGTCCCACTGTTGGCTCAGAGCATATGAAAGCTGAGGTGCTGAAAAAACAATAGCGGAGATTAAATGACAATAAATTTTGGGAGATAATAAGCTTTTCACCGCTACAGATGCTCTGATACCAGGGCGATGGGCAGTTGCATTAAATCCCTAGAGAAAGACGGCAGGCAAATTGCACACAAGTTTGCATCTTAAAGAACCTTCTTGCCAAGAGCAAGTGATGAAAATGACTCTTAATGATTGTACATCATTAGCCATTTGCGCATGCAACAGTTCTGTGCAGCTGCAGAAATTGTGTATGGAAATGAGCTGCACAATTGTGTGCACGATGTGCATGGAATTTTGTGTGCCTAAATTTGGAAAATCTGGCTTGGTAATTTCTCTTCTATAATTGATGCTTCACTCAGAGCAGACAGTGAGAGCCTCCTACTCTCCATATGTTCTATTGCTAATTGCAAGCATGAAGCACTGACATTTTGGTTACTGTTCTTTCAGTTTCCTTAGTCCCTCCTTTCAACCAGATGTGTTTTCATGCTGAACTATCTCTTTTTCTTCAGTTCCTGGTTAGCAGCTTGCAAGTGGGAGAGTGAGCTGGAAAGAAGGTGGAGGATGCTATCTGGTGTGCTGAGTGTAAATGGGATTTTACAAGGTGGTGAAGAAAAGAAACATTCATATGCAATGTCCCTTACAGAGTTTCAAATGCACTAATCTACATTATGTTCATTGATCAAAATGAAACTGTGTCTTCAAGGCCAAACCCTTTCTTGCAATATCTGTTGCTAAAGACAGAGCCAGTCAGATGGCACATTTCTCCCAACTGAACGCTCGCAGAGGGTATCAGGTCTCTGCTAGTGCCAGGAAACAAGGCCTACCATAGCACAGTACAACTGGGGAATCCTTAGCTAGGGACTTCAATCACTAGCCATTGACACAGTAAAATCCTGCTTCTTTGGCCACAGGTGAAACAGATAGGGCATGTTAGCTTGTGTAAATTGGCCAGTGCTTTCCAGAGGCCAAATGAAGTTTGTAGGGTGGAGCCCAGACCAGTACTCTTGAATATGATCTATTTCAGTTAGTGGTTTACCTCAAGGAACACTAGCTCCTTAGTTAAGTAGAGTACCACAACCATAGTGATTTTTAAACGTTAGCATGGATTGATAGATATTTAGCAGGGCTAGCTCTAGGCATCAGCCAACCAAGCACATGTTTGGGGCGGCACAATTGCAGGGGTTTTTTTTGCTTCGGCAGTTGCACTTTCGGAAGTTTTTATTTATGTATTTATGTATTTATTTATTTGTTTATTTATTTATTTTTCTTGGGGTGGCAATAAACCTAGAGTTATCCCTGATATTTAGGACTAGAAAATAAGGTAAATGACTGCGACAGAGCATGGCGTCCCTTCCAGCACAGTCTTAGATGAGTAGGCGTGGCTAGTAATGGGAGCTGATGTGAGAGTCGGCACCCACCCGTATCTGTTGTTGCACCAGCTCTGGGTGAGGTATCTGTTCTAGAATGACTGGCAGGGAAGAAAGAGGTTCTGTGGGAGGGAGGTGGCATGAGAGGATTTCTGGGAAGGTTGGAAGTGGCTGAGTGTATTGATCACTCTAGAGTGGATTACCAGAGAGTTATAGAGATTAGCCCTGGACCAACACAGGGAGAAAACTCAAGACAGGAACTGCAGCCCATGTCTACAAAGCATCCTAGTTAGGGCTGGTCAAAAAATTTCCAGGCGAATAATGTGTACAGTTTTGAACTATACAAAATATTTTCCCTCTGGGGAGAAAAGGGAGAGGGATTGGTGGAAAAGAAATCCCCAAAACGAAGCTATTCGAATAGCTCTAGTCCAAATTTCACTTTGTCCTCTGATGGCTGCCTACTGAGAGTCTTCCCAGTTTTGTACATATAGCTGGAAGTCAGATTACCTGGGTTCTAGTTGTAGCTCTGCCAGAGTCTAGATGTGTGACCTTGAGTTAACTTCCTTGTGCTTCCTTTTCCTCATCTAAAAAATGGAGATAGTCCTTTTGTAAAGCAATTTAGGAGCTTCAGCTAATAAATGCAAATTATTATTGTTGTTGTTACTGCCAGACAGTAGTTTTGCAGCACACCACCACTGCAAAGTACATCTGCCAATGTTTTTGGACTAATCACTGATTGCTACAATAGTGCTGATGTAGAGCGTAATATCCTCATTTCCAGTTCATGTTTCCATCATGCCTGCCTCCCCTAATGCTGTCCAGCAATAATTCCACAAGTGAGCATTCTTCGTGGATCTGTTTTGCATCTTCTAATGCAGAGGGTTCCTCAAACTTTTCTAGATGTTTTTCTTTTTCCAGCCCTATACACAGCCTGAAACAATCTGACATTTGTACTTGAAGGCATGTCTTTCTGACTGGTTTAGAGACAACTACTAGTAGTCACCTACAATAGTTTGTAGGTATAGCTCTGAGGAAGGCTCACTTCAACAGATGGTGGAGCTGACATTGGGATGCACTGAGGCCAGTAGATGAGCAATCCAAACATTGTGGAGTTTTATCGTTACAGGGACTGTAACTTAATCTATCAACTTGTCTAACGCTCCCAACAGAATGATAGAACCAGATATAATCTGAGTCATGTGTTCTATGTGCATCACAAATTACAGAGCAGTTCTGCATTTTCTTCTAGGTCAGGAAGGAAGTGTTCCAGGAGTCTAAACTAACTCCCATGTTTAGACTTAATCATAATTAACTATAAAACTATAGCAGGATTAAAAAAAGAACTAGATAGATCCATGGTGGGTAGGTCCACCAGTGGCTATTCGCCAGGATGGGCAGGAATTCAATCCCATGCTCTGAAGTGTCCCTAGTCGATATTTGCCAGAATCTCGGAGTGGGTGACAGAGGATGGATCACTCAGTGGTTACCTGTTCTGTTAATTCCCTGTGAAGCACCTGGCATTGGTCACTGTTGGAAGACAGGATACTGGACTAGCTGGACCATTGGGTTGACCCAGTATGGCCAGTCTTATGTTCTAACTGTACCTGTAAGAGTTGTATGGGTCTACTTAAATGAAAGAAATATTTCTGAAATTGTTCCCATATGAATCAACCTGATATGAACAGTTGTGGGCAAAGGTGGAAAAGAGGGACAAGTACACAGAAATACTGCAGGTCATCCTTTGTAAAGGTTGTAAATAACACAGGTAAATGTAGGCTCATCTTTTAGTGTCTGATCAGTGCTTCAAAGGGGCATTCATAGGTTTTAAGGCCAGAAGGGACCATTAGATCCTCTAGTCTGATCTCCTGTATGACACAAACTATAGAATGTCACTGAGTTACCCCTATACCAAACCCAGTAACTTATGTCTGACTAAAGCCTATCTTCCAAAAAGGCATCCAGTCTTGATTTGAAGTCTTCAAGAGATGACATATTTTCCTTAGCAAACCACATCCATATGACACCACATAGACCATAGGCTTGATTCTGCTCTCACTCACACCAGTGCCTATCAGGAGTAGCACCTCTGAAGCCACTGGAGTTCCAACAATGTCAGGGAGAATCAGAACTGAAGTCCCTATACAACATGTGCCAGAGCTCCTATGCTTTGTCAGTGTATCTCTGCCACACAAATGTATTCACTTGAGACACAGACAGCACATCCTCTGATAGTATCAGCCTTAAATGTTGCTGACATTTTTTTACATCATCATTGTTGAAAGGCTTCACAGGAGGAAGGATGGGTAGGACGTTTGACCCATGAGCAGTGAGAGACAATCCAAATGGAAAGGGGCAGCCTGGAAGAACTCACAATGGTGAAAAGGATATAGATGTACCCTGCACAATTCCTGCTACTGTCCAGGCTCTGGAATCACTAGCTGTCTGGCCTCTCTAGACAAAAAGAGTGTTAGGATTTTACAGAGGGAGAAGCAGCGGTTCCCAAAGAGGTGAGGGATCGTTGGGAATCTTTCTGGAATAAGCTTGAGCTAGCTTGGCTACACGCAGTTAAGGGGAGCCCCCCTTGCTTCTCTCAACAACAGTGTTATCTACCCTCACACCAAAAATAGCCTTGAAATATTTTTACATTGTAAAGCATTTTCCCTTGGGCGTTTGTCCATGTGTTTTTCCTTTCCTCACTCTTTGCCATACTTTTGCTTGGATGTGCAAATGAAGCGAAATGACCATCCAGATCACCTGGTACACAAAATAAGTTAGACAAAGAACACTGCCTTACAGTGGGCAAGGCTCCTTGCTCGTCTCATGTTTCCCTTTTAATGTGCAGTTAAGCTAGGTAACATTTCTGCTTACCCAAGTTAATCAGAGCTTTGCAGGTATGAAAATATTTGCTCTCTCGGGGCAGAGAGCAGCCATTGTTTGCCACGTCTTGAATTTCCTAGCAAATGTTTTCTTATATCTACTTGATTCTCATCTCCTTTAGCTGAACCACAGCACAATCCCCCTTTTGTAACATAAACACCTTGGTATGACATGTAGAGATCTGTTCTGCTGAGCCATTTAGAAGGAAAGCATGCTTGTAACTGTGTAATTGAACTGTATGCTGATATCCATGTGCCAGGGAACACTAACTTCTTCTAAACTAGCCATAGTCTCACATTCCCAGTATTTTTCCAGATGGATTATAGCTGAAACCATATCTTTTATGTCCTTAAGATGCAACGCAGCAACACACAAGCTCCTTGAGCTCTACAGAGCATTCGGTGGAAAAGTATTTGCTTTGCCAGATCTGTGTTAAGTATTTCTCCTGACACTGGCGTGTTGAAAAACCATGTTACTGTGAGCACTGATAGCTACACAGTGCTTTCATAAGGGGGGGCGGGGAACGTCATGGGTAAAGGTTAACTGACAGTGATTGATTTATTGTAGTTTTAAACAATCAAGCCAATCCTTTGAATAAATGTTTGTTTAACATTGAAAATGTTTTTTTTCTTTTTCATGACACAACAAATGAAGTTCACATGTTGACTGACTGGGACATAAGCAAGGTCAGGCTTACTTTCAGCCTTTTAAAATGAAATGTCTCGTTATAAAACAGCGTAATATGAAAAAATGTTTTGCCAGCGAACAGACTAACACTCATACTTGTAGACTAACACTCTTACTTATAGTTTTGTTTTAATAAAAAAACTTTAAAGAGTTCTATTATGTGGCACTTTCAATCAAAGTGCTTTACAAAGCAGATAAGTATCATTATCTCCATTTTACAGATGAGTAAACTGAGGCATAGAGTGGTGAAGGAGCTTGCCCAGGTCACCAGCCAACCCAGGCATAGAACCCAGGTTCTTGAGTCCCAGTCCAGTTCTCGGCCCACTGGGCCACAAATTTCAGTCAACGATTCTCTGGCTGACAAAAAATGGATTATAAAAAGCTGGTAAGACAAGAAATGAAGTAAACGCTATTTACCAATAATAGCTTTTAAATAGCAATGTGCTCTTTATGGATCAAGTCCAACTCCCATTAAAGTGGGATTGGGCCATATGTGACCTCACCACTTCATCAAGCAATGTTTATTACTTCATCAAGGTCTGAGCTGCTAGGTTCTGTGCCCAATGGACTTTGGTGTGACAGGAAGACACCTGGAATATCACAGGACCATACCCCTTTGCGCTTGAAAATGGGACTGAGGTGCGTGCTAGAGCTCAAATGGATCCTGTAGATTATACTGTAGCATATGCAAACCGAATTATTGTAAAAGAAAGGGTGTCAGTGATAGAGAGCAAAGCCAGTAATGGTGGCAGGAGACTTACTACTGCACTTAGCAGGGCAGCTGATATTAAATACAGTCATTTATCTAGATTCTGTCACGTGGTTTTCATCTAGATGCCAAAGTAGAAGTTATCAGGATAGGACAACAAGTTGCTGGCAGGAGATAGAAAGAGATGAGTTTTATGTGTGCTTGTTGGAACTAATGATGAAGCAAGCTGGCAATCCCACCAATCAGGGTTGAGGAATTTAGGAAGTCAACCAGCCTAAGGAATTCAATTATCGTTTTCTAGACATGCTCTTGGTGCTCAATCCTGCAAGGTGCCAAGCTCTCTGGCCATGGTCCAACAAAGCACTTAAGCATGTGCTGTGGACCAGAGAAAAGGGTATTATGTTGGACTTACTCCTCCACCACTTCTTCCAGAATGTCTGGAGACTGAGTATCTGGTGGCACCAGCCAGAGATTGGAGAGATTTGAAACCCCATCATGACCCCTGTTTGGCTGTTGACAAACCTAGTGATTATATATGCTTCTGACTGAAAAGACAAGACAAATGTCTCCTAGAAGCAGTAAGTTTTCACAGTATCCCTCCATGAAGTTAGTTAATTTGGAAGCCAGCAGGTATTAGGGATTTAGGAGTAGATGGATCTTGCGTCTAATCCAATTGAACAATTCCTATGTTCCTGTGAACACTGTGTAAGACTGAAGGAACACAAAGATTCTGGTTAGCCTTTGAGTTAAGTTGATTAAACTGGGTCTACCCCTTTCCACCTAAAATACTTATTACTGCTAGTTCATGGTACCAGCATAAGTGGTAGCAGTGGCTGACTCATTCTAAAAAAACCCAAACAGGTGTAAAATCAGCCTCCTAGCGATATCTTCTCTGATTCTAGTCATCATAACCGTATCACACATGTGGTTCTTGTTCTTACACTTCTTAGAAAGAGTAATCTCGTATGAAGTTGCAAAATGATCCTAAATGACGGCACGTGCAGTAAATCTACATATATCCTGTAAGAATCCCATTCAAATCTCTTTCCGTGCCTTTCAAGAGCAAGCCCCCCATCTTCAATCGATACAGTTTTACATACATCAAGAAGTAGTCTAGGATTTTCTTAATGATTACCCTTTTCGTAAGAGCACAGCTGATCCTTCTGGGCCCGATCCTGAAGTTCTTATTCAGGCAAAATTCCCATTGACGTCAATGAGTGTTTTGACCATGTAAGGATTTCAATAGCAAGTCCTGTAATATTAAATACTGTTTTGCTCAAGGTTTTAGTCTATGTAAAATTATAGTAATCTTGGACCTGGCTTTATTGGTTAGAACGAGAGTGCAGAGCTGTGCCATCTAAATAGCATAATAATATTGAATGCAGTAGGATCTGCAGGCTATCTGCTTATTTTATTGTAGTACCAAACTGGCTGCCAAAATGTTTTGAGTTTTTAGCCACGTGTCCTGTTTAGTAATAGTACTTATGGTACTGCAGTTAGGGTAGATTTTGGACTAGTTTTGCATTAATTATGTGTAATACACACTCCACTTATACAACAAACGTTAAGGGTCCCATATCCAGCAATTCCTAAGCCATTCTTCAGATCAATAGCCAACAACAATGAAGAATAACCAGCTCCAGTGATCATAGTCATGTAGACCATCAATCTTTTCATACATCCAAGTTGCACAGAGAGATCTGACAGGCAAGGCTGGCATCTAAGTATTCTTTCATTTAGTCCTGTCTCCAGTTAGATGATTAAAATGATAAAGGATTTCAAATGCTATTTTCAATGCTGTATCTACAGTGCATATCTCCCTGACAAGCAATTGCAGATTACTTTCCAAGGGGAGTGGTTCTGGGATCTGCGGATCACCAGGGTGGAAGAGGAAGTGGTTAGGGCACGAGTGTAGGTCTAGGGAAACTTGGGATCAAGTCCCTGCTCTGAACACAGGCTTCCTGTGTGACTGTGGGCAAGTCAATTAGCCTCCCTGTGCCTCAGTTTCCCATCTGAAAGTGAGGATATTCACAAGTCCGCCCAGGGGTGTTGTGATGATAAATACACTAAAAGATTGTGAGGTGTTCAGCTGTTATGGTAATGAGGGCCATATAAGTGCCTATGATAGAGACATGTGCTTATTGTATACATCTTGTTTGATAATTTCTTTTCATTTATAACATTTGAAGACTATGTCCAGAAGAAGACATGGTTGAAGGTCCAAGCCACCTAAAATCCCTTTAAACCATTGTTAATATTTTACCACAAGACATGAGATATGCATCACTTTTTACTGCTCAGTAAAGGAAATTGTCACCTCAATTAAGTATAAAAACATTGACCATACCACTACATGAACATCATCAGAGTCTTTTCATCTAGTGAACTGCTAATGCGATGGGGACCATATAATAAATGGATTGCGTTCTGCCTCTATCTTGAACAGCTTACATTTTTCTATAAAGTCACCATCAACTACACTAATAGCTGAATTACTTATAAGTTGTATTTATCTATGTAATTAAACTCAATTAACTTCAGGCTATATGTTTTCTGTTTATTTCACATCAGATTCCATGTGCCAACCCCTTCTCTGCTTCATTTTTACTATCCCTGAGCAAACCAACTCATCACCTCTCGTTGGTAAGTTGTAATGGCCATTCTTGTTTGAAGTATGGCATACACTCGTTCATTAGCCTGTTTGTTTATAAGGCAACCCCCTAAGATGGTAAAGTAAAAATAGCACAAACTGTATGACCCTTTCATAAGCCAACCCTATATTTCAGGCCTTGGCAAACTTTGGCTCCTGGCCCGCTAGGGTAAGCCGCTAGTGGGCCTGGACGTTTTGTTTACCTGGAGCGTTCACAGGCACAGAGCCCCTCAGCGCCCAATGTCCGTGGTTTGCCGTTCCCAGCCAATGGGAGCTGCAGGAAGTGGCACGCCACTTCCCGCAGCTCCCATTGGCTGGGAACGGCAAAATGCAGCCACTGGGAGCAGAGGGGCTTCACGCCTGCAGACGCTCCAGGTAAACAAAATCACAATGTATTATATATTCAATTCAATGATTCCATAGAGTTTAAAATCATCAAATTTTGATGTAGACCCATTTATAAGCCGACCCCTGCTCTTTGATGCATCACTTTTTAACCAAAAATATTTGGCTTATGAATGAGTATATTTGGTAAGTGTATGATGGCTAGTATGAATCATCTCCATTTTAGATTAATTTCCAAACTAGAGATTTTTCTTTAATTGTTTTCTTTGGATTTATACAAACTACTCAAATAACATGTGCTCTAAGGCCCCTTGACATATCTTAAAAATACAACAGCACGGATACCCAAACATTACGAAAGTACAGCAGCACGACTCAATATATCCCAAACACCACCAGCAAATCAGGCAACTCAACAGTTTAAATCCCTCCCCTCTGATGGCCGTCCATCATATCTGACAGTGATGTCATGGCATCACATGTATTCTCATAGGGCTGTATAGTTCAATGCACACAGAGCAAGCTTGCCAGTAGATATCACAAAGGGATGTGCAGGCTGCCATGGAAGACTTGGCATGACGTCTGGCCCTTTTTTGATCAGTGTTTTGTATCTTACAACCTTTATTGATAATTGATCTCCATTAAAATCCGCCATTGGCTAGGTCTTCAAGGTGATCAATATCTGCATGAGATGAGATTCTGCTTAAGGGTGTCTTTGAAGCATTTTCATTGACCATCCCTCCTACATGTTCCCAGTTTCAGTTCACCACAGAAAACTATTTTTCAGCAGTCTTTCATTGCCTGTTCTGATAATGTGGCTTGTCCATCTAACTGGAACTTTGAGGATAATTGCCTCGATGCTGTTTGTTTTTGCTCTTTCAGGGATGGTAATGTTTGAGACTTTGTCTCTCTAGTGAACATTCAGAATAGAGCAGAGACAGTGCATGTGGATTTTTTCAAGTTGCTTAGTGTGTCCATAGCAAAAGGTCCATGTTTCACACCTCCACTGTTTCAAATGCCTGGGAAAAAAGGATGAGCTTTGTAGCATGCTCTGTAGTTCCCCATATTTGGGGTATTATAGATCAAAGGAGGAGCACACAGAAAACACTAAACACAAACTTTCCTTTGTATAGATATATAGCTGATAAAGTAGCCTCTGCAGGAATCGCTATACTTTTCTACTCTCATTGAGTTCACCTGTGCACAGCTCCTGATTTGTCTCATTTGGGTATTTTTCTAGGTCAAATTTAAACTTGTTCTATTTTTTCTAGATTGTTTAACCATTTAAAATGAAATCCTCTCATCCAATATCTGGAAATTTATACTACTTGAGGTAAGAAAACACAGACCTTGCAAATCACATAGGGAAAGTATTGCCTCTTAAATCCTTAAGTAATCTTTAGTGTTTACTGTACTGATGCCTTGGAAACTTTCCTTTATAGAGGATACATCTGTTTTTATTTGGGTTTGTCCTGATCTAAATTGTCTGTTGATGAGAGCATTGTAAGATAGTGAGAACAGGTATGTCAACTTCCTAGTTAAATAATCTTTTAGAGTTTCCTGACCTAGCAAAATGGAAGTACTTGTTGCAGAGAAAATATACTTTGGGGATGACAGATAAAGCAATCTCCATACTTGCCCCAGACTCCTTTGTTACCAGGTTAATGTTGTTGTTAAGTCTGTGAATTTCAATCAACATGGGTAGGTGATTATGGTCTTGATTCCAGAAAGTGCTGAAGTGCTCTCCTGAGTACGGCTGCTTCCCTGAACTTGGGCCTATGTGATCTAGGGCAGTAGTTCTCAACCGGGGGTCTATGGCTCCCTGGAGGGCCGCAAGCTGGTTTCAGGGGGTCCATCAAGCATGGCCGACATTAGACTGGCTAGGGCCCCACTGCTCCTTTGGGCAAAAGTCCCAAGCCCTGCCACCCCACAGGGCTGAAGCCTGGAGTCCTGGGTCCCTCAGCCCAGGGCTGAAGCTGAAGGCTGAGGAACTGAGCTGGGCTGTGGAGTTTTTATAGCATGTTGGGGGGCCTCAGATAGAAAAAAGATTGAGAACCCTTGATCTAGGGCCTGATCCAGCTGCCATGGAAATTATGGAAAGCCTCACACTGACTTCATTGGATCAGATCTCTATTTAACAGGACTATAGAATCACTGCATAATACAACTGGTCCTTTGTCAACTGCATTCAGGGGCCAGATTCTGCGCTCTCTTTCATTTGGGATATATCCAAAGTAAATCCATTGACATTGGTGGAGCAATTCCATATTTTTTCTTGTGTAATTGTGAGAAGAATCTTTCCAACAAACTGGGTAATAGAAATCAGTCAGCATTCCAACTAAGAATACTCTACTTATTTGCCATGGTCAACATTGTGAGGTTTAAGAGCCAAAACATGACTGAAAATCTTTCTCCAGGTTTGAGGTATGAGATATTTAAATAATTTTAGAGATTATATTATTAAAGTATTTTCAAAAATATACAGTGTTCAGATGTGTGTCTTGGATAACAAGAGTGCAAGTGTGTTATGTCTCTGTATATTTTGCATTTTTGGGATAATAATCTTGATCACTCATATACAAAGGTATGTGTAATACATTGGCTAAGTGAGTAATACATTGGCTAAGCTCTTCCAGGGGCTGGCTTATATAGAGGATATGAGTCTACTACTGCTGCCAACTGATGGAGTTACTCCTTAGGGTCAAGCTCATGAGGTCTGTGCTTTAGATGATGAAGGTTCTGGGCTGTAGTCTCATGACTTGTAATCACAGTTCTTACATATAAAAATATTTTTTAAATGATGTGCAAGAACAGAGCCACACAATGCCAGGGATGAATTCCCCCAGGAGATCCTCAGTTCTCAGAGGTCTCTGAGAGACAGCCAATTATCTCAGGATAGCTAGAATTTTGACTGTAGATCTTGCAGAAAGTATAGAAAGGAGAAGGGAGCTGGAAACCCAAGAAAAGTTTGTAGGAGAAAGAGGGACTGCTGAGACAAAAATGTTTTAGAACCTGACATAAAGGCTCCAAAATAAACCTGCAAGTACTATAAAAGTATTATATCACATTAGAGCCATTTGGAGCCTTTGAAAGTATTATTTAAAAAACAGATATGGCTTGGAAGTAAGTCCTGCCCTGAGATACTATGTCAAGTAAATAAAAGAGCTCCAGACATAACACAGAGGTTTGATTGTCCAGTTATTTTAATCTAAGTAAAAGAAAACAAGAGGTGGAACAAGAAAATGCATGTTTGCTGTTAAAGAAAAATGCTTTGGGACCTATTGTATCAGGAAGATACTGCTCAAGAACAGTATACTCTTATGTCCTGTAACATTGCCATCAAGAGTGAGACTGTGGCTTGCCCAGACTTCTGCTTAAGCAGTCAGTGGGAGAGGGAAAACAGGAATAATTCCCAGAACCTGGGCAAAACAATGTGTAGGTGTTAATGAGAGTGAATTGCATGAAACACTGGGCAAGGGGCCATTTAGATGATATATTCTTTGGGGTGGGCATTAAGAATTCCCACTTCATAGTTTGTCCATGAGACCCTGGAGAAACAGTAGTTCTCATAGACATTGCCAGGTGTTGGAATCGCAGCAGGGAGTAGAAGTTTGCTCCAAACCATTGCTAAAAGTGACTCTGTCCCTCTTAGCAGCCCCAATGAAGAACTAAAGCAGTAGAACCTCTTTCACATCTGACACTTTGTTAGGAGCTCCATGTCCTAGATCTACACTCAAGAAGCCGTATGGATGGCACAACAACAACATGTTTATTCGTCCAACAAAACACCATAGACTGTGCGGAACCAAGGGCACTGTTATGACTGGATTGCGCCCATGTTTTACTCAGCTGAGCAGGGATGTAAGGCTCCATCCCCCAACCTTTTGTTCACACCACCTGTATCTTCAGACAGAGCCTGGTGTAGAGCACTGCCCCATGCTCCAAATACTCCCTCTACAGTGAGCAAGGGAGCAGGGAGGGAGGTGGAAAAAAGCAGAGGTGGGAGGAGTTTTGGCTCCTCCTCCCCACTCATTCACCAGAGTAGCTGGTCATGGAGGGAGGAGGAGTAAACAACACCCTTTCAAGATTGTAATAACATTGTCCCTTTGGCCTGGCGGGGTAGTTTTTGTTGGGAAGAGACATCACAACACCAGTCATGTATATTGGGGTAATCTTGTTGATTTACAAGCACTGTACACAAAGTCCTGTTTCCCTGATCACAGTCAAAACAAACAGGAACAGGCAGTTTCCTTGATCAGAAATCCTCAAGTCTGCCACTCCAGTAGGCTCTGTGCCCAAGAAGCCCTGTCTTCTGCTTCCTCTCAGAGTCAGACTCACAACTCCTCCTCCTTTCTCTCTCCAATGTACCGCCTGTGATCAATACCCTATCCCCTTCATGAGCAACCAGGAAACTCCTATTAATCTACTTATCTGCAGCACATGCAAATCAGCTATGTAGAGAGTCCAAGAGAGCACCGTTTCCATAATCCCATCAAACAGCTCAATTTCACCCAAAAGAGAAGTCCATGAATTTCTTACTTAGATTTGTTAGTGTTTACACTAGTTACTAAAAAGTCATGGTCAGCAGCTCTAGCCAAACAGTTTTCTGGTATTTCTGGGGCCAATGTATCTCGCCAGTAAGTGCTGTTTTGCTTCAACGCCAAGTGTTTCTTCAAGTCTCACAGTTTGTTCATAGTCTCTCTTAAAACAATTTGAGGAAGTCACACTTTGGTATATGCTGATAATTCTTTGGCTCATTCTTGAATTTATCAAAACTGTCAGCAATAGTGCTTTACAGTTTAATGTAACTTATTTGTTTGGGGGAGAAAGAAGCACACAGTCACCAATGGGATGAGAAGACTGGAGTTTACTATATAATATACTTTACATCCAAAGATGGTGAGAGAAAAATTGGTTAAGCCTTGCAACATCTCTGTGATGTCAATAGTGGAGTATTCAATGTCCTCTCATTTTGGGTAACCAAAGTAAGACACTTTGGACATAATTTTCAGAGGTGCTGATCACCTACCGATTTCACTGACTTCCTCTGGAGTTGAGGGTCCTCAGCACTTGTGAAAATCATGCCCTGGGTGTTTCAAGTTAAGGCCAAAAACGGAGGTAACCCAGCTATGGAGGCCACTATTTAAAATTTTGGAATAATTGAATTGCCCAAGCTCCTATGGCAGGTCAATGATGGCGCTGGAATTGAACCCAGCTTAGCTAACTTCCAGTTCCCAGATAATGCTCCTTCTCTAGGGATATTGAAGCGTGTTGTCAATGTAGTCAATGTGTTTCTCTTCCAGTACATTCTCTTCCTGCCTAAATGCCTCTTCTTTGTTACTGAAACTTCAGTGACACATTGTTCGTATTATAGCCAAGCATCAAGAAGTCAACCCTACTTTTATTTTAAAAGTACAAGTTTTGATTCTCCACTCTTACATGAGTCTGATGTTGGTGCAACTTCATCCACGTGCTTAAAACTGATGTCACCAAGTAGAGAATCAGGCCCCAGTTTCCAGTTCTCTTTGGCTTCTTTCCTTTGCATTACCTGCAGGTTCTCAGGTACATGAGCTGTTTCCATCCTTTCCTTGCAATACTGGCTATTTTCCCTGGAATGTAATTGCTCATTTCAATAATGGAAGGATTTACAAATGGCCTGGGAAGAGAGCGGAGATTATCTTTGTCTAATCTCCAACTAATATCAAACCATGCATAATAGATGTAGAATGTTCTGTACTGCCTGGCTTTACTCTGCACAGTGTCAATAGAGGTACTATAGCAAATATCTACAACAGTGCATCCTGGTAAATTTAAGCTTTAACCGCTAAACAGAAAGTTACATAACCTCCCACTTCCAAAGCCAATCAAAACAGGCTCTCTGCAAGGCAGTAACTGTCAATTTATCCACTGTGGTATCCTCTGGGGTTTTGGTTAAGTATATTACAGTTACCATGATTAATGTGTACAGAGGTTTTCAGCGGGGACCTGTATTCTCCTATTTATATAATGAGAGGATTTATTTTCACACTTAGGGTAGAAACAGGCACACGTTTTGTGTATGCTGGAATTGTGCATCGTGTTTACGTGATAGAAGGGGCCAGTTGCTCTCCCTCGGAAGTGTTGCGCTGCAGCCAGACCGTTTTATCTTGCCAGTGACACCACCATTTGACGTCCTGACCTTGTTTTCTAAACTCTGAGTTAATGCAGTGCTCTATTAGCACAATCATAGAAAACACTCAACCCCCCCAAACCTTGTGGGCTTAGTTTGTCTTCCCTCATCCAAGAAGAATTATCAAAAACCTGATTTCCAAGTAACAGGCCTCCTACCCATTCCCATACTTCCTCCACTAGCACACCCCTGCTAGGCCCCACACAGAATTTCATCCAATTGCAGTCATGCTCTCACTTTAACCAATATGCACTCAGCTGCTATATTCACAACTGCCTGGTCTACATGCAGAAGCTGACCCAGTTTAACCGAACATGCAATGTAACACAGGGCTGGTGACACTGAGTTGGTGAAACTTTGTGAGTGGACACTCTTACATTAGTTTAGCTTGTCCAAATAAGGGCAAGCTACAACAATGAAAGCCAGGCTTAAGGCCAGCCTACACAGAAAGTTGCACCAGTTTAACTGAATTGGTTCGACATCACAACGGTACGGCAATTTCTGTGTGTAGTCCAGGCTGGCATGCTGGAGAAAAAGTAAAAAAAAAAAAAACCACCACCAAACCAGAGTGACAGTAAAACATATGAAAAATGGACTAAATTATCTGCTGGTCAATGGAGATGTCGATTTAAAGCAGCAGAACCCAGGATGCTTTAGTTCTGTAGAAGAGGAGGAGAGGGGAGAAAGACTGCGGCATAGAGGACAGAGCACAGGACTGGGACAGAGGAGTGTATGTGTAGCAACTAACAATTTGGTTCATTATAATGTATTCACTGTGGGTGTATTGTCATATCAACCAGCAGCAAGTTAGCTTGTAGAGGTGTGGTCTAGTGGTTAAAGCACAGTCAGGGACTCAAGAGACTTGAGATATCTTCCTGGCTTTTCCCCTGGCATGCTAGGTATCCACCTGTAAGTCATGTGGTTTATCTGTGCCTCAATTTCCCCACCTGTAAAGTGAGGATAGTGACATTGATCTCCTTTGTAAAGCGTTTTGAGATCTGCTCATGAAAAAGTGCCATGTAACAGCTAGGTCTGATTATTATTGTCAATCTCTCCACTTAAACAAGAGTTTCTTTAAGAAATATGGGAGCAGCTTGGGTTTTTGGAGCACAAGGACAAGAGTTCTAATCTCACTGCCATAAGGGGTAAGTGTACGCACTTGTGAGCACATGCCTTCATGTAGAAAATGGGCCAGAGGCTCAGTCCCTCCAGCAGCACCCAGAGGACTTCAAGCAGCAGCTGAGGATTTGCCTGGCATGGGGGAATAGCGTAGGGTGGGCTGGGGGCTGGGCAGGGGTGGAAGGCTGATACAGCACCCCATGACGAGGGCACCAAAAGCTATCTAAGCTCCTCCTCTCCCCTAGGTTCACCGCACACTGCTCTAGTTCAGTGTGTCTATTCTCTGCAACATATGGATTTATAACACTAAGTGCACCAGATAGTGGCATCCTCGTTACAGCCGTGTGAAATTTGGTAACGAAACCTGAAACCAGGTTTCACCTGCCATCGGGTCCTGTTACAAAACTGCATGTGGCCAGCTTCACCAAAGGTAGCTGGCCTTTGAGCATGTCTTCACTGCACACTAAGCCCAGGCTCTGACTCAGGTTCGAGCCCAAACCCTGCTTCTGTCCACACACAAATCAGTCTGACTTGAGTCAGCAAGCACTTAGTAATAGGTCCTAAGACACAGCTGGAGAGTGAGTCAGAGCCCAAGTCCCGCTGGGACTCAGGTCCAAACTCTGTCATTTTCCAGTGTGGACACAGGTCAAGCCACAGACCCAAGTTGGAAGATCTGCATAGTGGGGTATGATGATAGCCCAGCTGTGAAACCCAGGCCCAGCAACTGTAAACTCAGGTTTACAATGCAGTGTGGCTGCTCAGTCACTGTGGGCTTGGAAACTCCAAGCCCACGAACAGGGCCGGCTCCAGGCCACAGCGCGCCAAGCGTGTGCTTGGGGCGGCACGCAGTGGGGGGCACTCTGCCGGTTGCTGGGAGGCTGGCAGGCAGCTCCAGTGGAGCTGCCGCAGGCGTGGCTGTGGACAGTCCACTGCTCCCATGGCTCCGGTGGACCTCCCACAGACACGCCTGCGGCAGCTCCACAGGAGCCGCGGGACCATCAAACCCTCCGCAGAAACACCTGCAGCAGCTCCACCGGAGCCGCGGGACCAGCTGACCGTCCGCAGAAACGCCTGCGGGAGGTCCACTGGAGCTGCGGGACCGGCGAGCGGCAGAGCGCCCCCCGCGGCATGCCGCAGTGCTTGGGGCGGCAAAATTGCTAGAGCCGGCCCTGCCCACAAACTTGGGTCCCAAAGACCTGAGCTTAGCATGCCTTGTAGACATTCCCTGGGAAAGACTGCACCAAATGTCCAGCAGACCTGAGTCCATGTGTCATATAATGGGGAATCCAAGTTTTTCATCAGTGATTTTTCAGTTTCTACCTGAAAGCAGGCAAAACTCTGCAGCTCTGGCTGAATTTCATTTTGAAATTTTGGTTTGTTCCATTCCAAGACTCAAAGCAAAACTCAGGGGGTCTAACATAAACAATAAGAGAGTTGATTTGTGTGATCTTGGCTTAATGTGTGTACAATGATCTGGGGCTTTAAGAACATACTAACATAAGAACGGCCATACTGGGTCAGACCAAAGGTCCATCTAGCTCAGTATCTTGTCTTCCGACAGTGACCAATACCAGGTGCCCCAGAGGGAGTGAACCCAACAGGTGGTGATCAAGTGATCTCTGTCCTACCATCCATCTCCACCCTCTGACAAACAAAGGCTAGGGACACCATTCCTTACCCATCCTGGCTAATAGCCATTAATGGACTTAACCTCTATGAATTTATCCAGTTCTCTTTTAAACGCTGTTATAGTCCTAGCCTTCACAACCTCCTCAGGCAAGGAGTTCCACAAGTTGACTGTGCGCTATGTGAAGAAGAACTTCTTTTATTTGTTTTAAACCTGCTGCCCAATAATTTCATTTGGTGGCCCCTAGTTCTTGTATTATAGGAACAAGTAAATAACTTTTCCTTATTTGCTTTCTCTACATCACTCATGATTTTATATACCTCTATCATATCCCCCCTTAGTCGCCTCTTTTCCAGCTGAAAAGTCCTAGCCTCTTTACCGTCTCCTCATATGGGACCCATTCCAAACCCCTAATCATTTTAGTTGCCTTTCTTTGAACCTTTTCTAATGCCAGTATATCAGGATGTAAACGTAACTCACTCCCACTTTGAGACCTTTTTATGCTGTCAGAGCAGCATAAAGTGGCCTAAGTATCAATGAGACTTAGGTTCAATGTCTTTTGTTGGGCATACATCACCAAAACGAATTATAGCTGATTTTCCTATTAAACGAATATATTGATAAATGCTGAAAAACTGTCCTCCTCTCTCAGAACATTTCTTACCAGGATGTGGTTAGCGCTAATCAATACCTAATCTGTAGAGTGGCAGATCTTGTGTGCTACACTGTCAAGGGATCACTTTACTGAGCCAGTCATCATGCTAGTTTGGGAAGAATTACACATGCTTTCAATGATTAGTTTCTCTTTCTGATTGGTATTCGGTTGCACTTAGAGGATTAAGTTCCATCCATGACTATTCTCTCACCTACGCACATCATTCTAATGCAGCACTTATTGTTCATATTGATGGTTGTGCATTTATTTCACAGCGGTACCCTATGTTTTTGAATTAAACAGAATGGGGCAAATTTATCTCTGAGGTAAGTTAATTGAATTTACACCAGGAGGGAATTTGGTCTGTGGTATTAAAGAAATAGTGAGACAAAATCCACAAGATGAACCAGCGATGTATGTGTATGCTAAGCAATATGCATGCCTCAAAGAGCATTCTCTAATCTTGGAAGGAATTAAATAGTCTACCCTTTTTCAACTGTGCCAAGAATCAGGGCTCAGGTTAGCATGGATCAAATCCTTCTTTGTTACCCCAGCACTACTTTAATAAACCCACTATTTTAGTAACCTTTATTAACAAGCCTGCCAGCCTGACATTGCTGTTTGTTTGAATATAAGTGTCAAAACACTCCTTATTATAATGTACGTGATCTGAAATGGAAGAGTCTTGGTATATGTTTGCCTTTACACTTCAGTGAGGAAAGAATAGAAGTACGTTAGTCTGCAGATGCATGTGTGTATATATACATTATATGTAACATATGCAATGTATAAATGCACATGCAGAGTGATAAATTAATTGCAGATGGCTTACAGTAAGCCCTAGTCTCCTGGGAATTAGTCAGTAATATACAACAACAACAACAACAACAACACAATCTCTGGGCTCTGCACACACCACACACACTCGACAAAACTAAGGGCTTCGTAAATCATTATGCCAAATTGTAATGCAAACAGTATACAGAAGGATGAACAAAGAAAATAATTGACATTTCCATCCTGAAGCTTCTCTCCAGATTACAGAGGCCCCAGGGCTGGAATGTTATTTTCTTTGTTCTTCATCCGTCTGCTAGTTGTTTGCATTACATTTTGGCATAAAAGGATTTAAGGCGCCCTTAGTTTTGATGGATGCAGGTGGCGTGTGCACAGTTCTTCAGTAAATAATGTTACCAATATAGATTGCTTTAAGTGGCTCTGCTATGGCTTTAAAGAACGCTATAGCTTAATTTGAAAATGCATTTAGGAGATTAAATAATGTCTCGGTGCTGGATTATTATGTCTTCTCTGATTTGAATATTGTTCTAATTAAGACCCCAAACTCATAATTATTTAAAACATAACAGTAAGTAACCGGTTCTTTTTATTGTTATAAATTAATACATGGTGAGGAAGTTAACCCAAAACACACATACACAAAGGGAAGGAGTAACCTGCCAAGCTGTAATACTGGAAGAGCCCTTGGGATAATAGACAGCAAATCAGATGTGACATTGTAATATTATATGACTGCAGAAGAAGCCAGTGCAGTTTTGGGGGATACATACACAAAGGGGTCCCAGGGAAGGGAGGTAATAATCTTTGCAGTACAGCTCTGGTGCAACAGCATTTAGAATGCTTTGTCAGCGCTAGATGTTGTGTACTACAAAGTGTGACAGACTCAGGCCAGTGTGGTACAGGAGTCTGGTAGAGGGCAAATATACTGGTCACTGGCTGAGTAGTTTTCTGTTCTCTGAGTGACCAGAGCAGGAGCTGCACTAGAGTAATCAGGAACCTGCTAGAACCAATTAAGGCAGACAGGCTGATTAGAACACCTGCAGCCAATCAAGGCAGGCTAATCAAGGCACCTGGGTTTAAAAAGGAGCTCACTCCAGTCAGGCCAGAGGGAGCCAGAGGAGAGGAAGTGTGTGTGAGGAGCTGGGAGCAAGAGGTGCAAGGAGTGGAGAGGGTGAGGGTGTGCTGCTGGAGGACTAAGGAGTACAAGCGTTATCAGACACTAGGAAGAAGGTCCTGTGGTGAGGATAAAGAAGGTGTTTGGAGGAGGCCATGGGGAAGTAGCCCAGGGAGTTGTAGCTGTCATGCAGCTGTTACAGGAGGCACTATAGGCAGCTGCAATCCACAGGGCCCTGGGCTGGAACCCAGAGTAGAAGGCGGGCCCGGGTTCTCCACAAACCTCCCAACTCCTGATCAGACACAGGAGGAGCTGACTCAGACTGTGGGGAAGATCACTGAGGTGAGCAAATCTGCCAATAAGCGCAGGACCCACCAAGGTAGAGGAGGAACTTTGTCACAAAAGATATTGACAAACTGTTGAGGGGGGTTCAGAGAAGAGAAACACAAATTATCAGGGGGCTTGGGGTTTAGAAGGAAAGATTCAAAGAATTGGCTGAGTGACAACTGGATGTATTTGCAGCCTGGGGCCTAACATCCAGCAAAGAGAGGGTAGAACAATCTTCTTCTAGCCATAGTCCCATATATATGGATTCGGCTCTTCAAGTCTTTCTTCTCCATTCCATGCTGTCATGAAGGAGTTCCTCAGAAACTCCTCAGTTAAATCCTTTTGTATGACATCCATCCACCGAGTTTTGGTCTTCCAACTCTTCTCTAACCCTCACTTCTAAGTTTAACATGTTGTTTCCTGTACATTCTTCAGATCTTTTTGACACATGCCCAAAGCATCTAAGCCTGGACTTTCTCAACTGTTCTGTGATAGGTACCACTTTCACATCCCCTAATTCATTCATTCCAAACCTTTTCCATCCTTGTAACTCCAAGCATCCATCTTAATATTTTCATTTCCACTGTATTCAAGATCTACTCCTGTCTCTTCCTCAGTGCCCATACAAAAGTGCAGGCCTGATTACCATCTTGTAGACCTTATTTTTCCGTTTGATAATCATTCTCCTATGACAAGTCACTGTGCTCACTTCTCTCCATTTAGTGCATGTCTCTCAGGTTCTGCTTATAAATTCGTTTCAGAGTACGCTATTTTCCTGTAATACTGACTCTACATACTTGAGCTTCTGTACTTTTGGTAGTGGCTGGCCCTCCAAACTTCATCTTGTTGTTTTCCTGCAGGGATCATCGAATCTACAGACCAGCTACAGTTTATTTTATTCCTGATGATTTTCATGTTATTTCTTTCAAGTACACACCTCTATCTCTCTAAATCGTCTTCCACTTCCTCTCTGCTCTCCTCCGTGAGCTCTATATTAGTTGCAAAAAGCCACTCTGAGTGTTTTCTGTAAGTGCGTCTGTGACAGACAGACAATTTCCTGCAATATCCTGAATGAACTTTATTGAGTTAAGTTAAACCTTATTGAATTAGGGGATACATATACAAAGGGATCACAGGGAAGGGAGGTAACAATCTCTTGTAGTACAGCTCTGGGGCAACGGCATCTGGAATACTGTGCCCAGTACTCTGGGGACCCCTTTGGGGTCTATTGTATTAAAAATGCAGTTGTGTTTGTGTTATTGAGGAATTACATGTATTTCCCTGGGAAGGATAAATAGGAGAACAGCAGGGGCTGATTAAGCAAATTCACTCTGATTGTAACATCCCCAGAGAAGCCATCCCCTGGTGCCTGATATAAACTAGTTCAATCTGGATTCTCCAGGGACCAACAAACAAAGAAAGGGTTTTTGGATAAATAGCGTAGTTTTAAAGTGACTCGGGGTCACCTTCCTGACCCAGCAAAAAGACAAGGCCCCAATCCTTATGGAAGGGTTGAAAGGACTGGGCTTACTGAGGCTTCATAAGACTGGGTGCTTGTTCTGAGCTGAAGATGGGCTGAACTTGTATCCACAAGGCATTCCCCCTCGCTCAAGGGGGCAGGCAGTGGGGGAGGCAGGCTCCTGCCAGAGCCCATGTTAGGGGCAGGGTTAACTCTGGTAAGCTTATTAGTATGTATGTTATTGTTTTTAATGTTTTCTCTGTAGTGTTTGTTACCATAAGAATAAAGTAGCCTTGCATAGGAAGTGCTGTGTGGTACCTTCTAACTGTAACAATTACACCTGTTAACCCTCTCTGAATGAAGAGAAAGCAAGCAGGTGTCTTTGGGCAGCCTATCTGTGCTGGGAATCACACAGTGAAGTCAGGAAGCTGTGCAGCTTGCAAATACCCCAATCAGAAGGGAGGGAAACGTGGTTCTCCACCCAAGTCAGGTTGCAGCTGGGGAGTTGGGAGCCTGTGAGTGGATGCCCCAGCTGGACCAAGAGGCAATACCGGCACAATTGCCCTGAGCTGTGAGAGATTCAATCACCAGTGTGACCGAAAAAGGGCTTAGTGCCGACCCTTGATGTACTCTGACGGACTAGAACTGTTCAGTTTCTCCACCTAGCCTTCTGACTGTGATAGCAGCACCCTCGTACATGTCCTGGACAAGTCTGATACAGTCTTCAGGGATCTGTTTTTCATTCTCACACATCACCAGATGACCAGCAAAGAGAGGAATTACTGAGCTATACCTAGGAGTTATAGGAAGAAACTGAGATAGGGAAAAATGTTCAGTTAATGAGATATATTCAGCTATGGAATAGTATCCCAGGGCAGGCGGTGGAAGCAGGAGCAGTGCTGGTAGGCAGAAGAGGGTTAGCAGAGCCAGCTCCTATCCCTGCAGGATGGTCCCTGGCTCTGTAAGGAAGGGGGTTTTCTCCCCAGTTGTCTGCAATATTGGGAGAAGCTGTGAACTTGCGTGTTCCAGTACCCCCTAGCACCTCTCATCAGAAAGCAAGCATAGGGAGAACTCTGCAGAGGGAAATCTTATTGAGTTTTCTTCACTCCTGCCGTTTTTTTCCGAATTAAATGGGCGATCTGGTCCTATATCACACAGCCGTTTAAAATACAGCTACCTCGGGCATGGATGATGGCGACCAGTCAGAGCAGATCACAGTACACACCAGGGAGCAGAAAAGGAAAATTCTGGCAAAGGATGTTGGGGAAAACTTTCTTTTACAGGAAGTACATTCAGGTCTTTAAAAAAAACCAACAAGGAGTCTGGTCGCACCTTAAAGACTAACAGATTTATTTGGGCATAAGCTTTCATGGGTAAAAGCCCCACTTCTTCAGCTGCATGGAGACCAGGCTTAGATGCTTCAGAATCAAGGTCTTTGTCCTTCAGAGCAGACAGGACTTTGGCTTTAAATGTCTCAGCAAGGAGTGAGTGTGAGAGAGAGAGGTGCACATAGGTGTACACATACATGCACACATGTACATTGCTTGTTTAAGTGAAGGGCTGGCACATTCTGAAAATGTGGCCCCTAGGAAGTGCAGATGTGTTAGATGTTTTTTCTCGTACCACTAACCTACCCTTTCTAGATAGCACGTTAAAAAAATCTATCGAGTTGAGTAAAAGGGAATCATACAGACTTAAAAGCAAAAGACTTGGTTCTCCCAGTCGACTAGTTTTACACTAGTGTAATTCCATGGGTTTTGCTGGAAAATACTTCCAATTTACACCCAACTGTAAATGAAAGAAGAATTGGACCCAAAATGTTTACACAGAAACAAATATTTCAAGGCATCATAATCAAATAGAGAGAGAGAAAAAAAGAGAGGTTGTGAACAAGGGTGCAATGCCTTCTGATGAGCCCTTGGTTACTTTTCACAAGCATCAGGAACAGTATCTTGGGGCACTGTCCAAATCCTGCCATTCATAGATTCTAGGACTGGAAGGGACCTCGAGAGGTCATCGAGTCCAATCCACTGCCCTCAGGGCAGGACCAAATACTGTCTAGACCATCCTTGATAGACATTTATCTAACCTACTCTTAAATATCTCCAGAGATGGAGATTCCACAACCTCCCCAGGCAATTTATTCCAGTGTTTAACCACCCTGACATTGTGGGACCCAGACACAGTTTCAGGATCTAAAGGCAGATGATTGACATGAACATTATTGGTCAGTTGATAGGATGATGGTTAAAATAGAAATCCAGTGATTTCAACGAGAACAGTCTAAGTTTGGGAAATTGCAAAGACATTTATAAATTATTCAAAATCTGCTTTGCTTTTTAAATTCAGGCTTAAAAGGGCAAGATTTGTTTTTAAAAGCATTGTTTCATGGGAAACTGTTGAAACACACCACCAGGATCTCTGTCGTTCAGGTCCCTAACCAGGGTGCCATCTTTGACTTCTCCCTCTCCATCACCTCTCGCTTCCAAGTCATGTCCAGATGCTGCTGTTTCTAGCTAATCTGTATCGTTGTATATTGGTGCCCATCACCATCGTATCTAAGAGCCTTCTAAGAGTAAAAACATCCACAAATCTCTACCTGTCTTCATTCTCTCCCACAGAGAGGCCAGTTTAAGATTTTCTCCTGTGTATATTTAAAGGGACACCATCTAACTTTAGGGACAAAGTTGTGATGTGGGCAGTCATGAATTTTAAATGGCCGTTTTGCATAGTGACTTAGGCTTTATCCAGGCAGTAGCTACACATTTCATCCCATGTTTCCTTTTAGGAAAAGCATTTTTGCCTTTAAATCTTCATGCCACTCTGCTGAGCGGCAGCAGATTGTTGGACGTTCATGGGTCTGTTTCCCATTTGCAGCAGGAACTGGTGACACAAAGTCAGGATATTTTCTTTGTCTAATTCGTTTATTTACAAACTACAGGAGTCCTCTTCTCGGAAGCAAGGGTGGTAAGGAGCAGCACATAGACAGCAGACAGGAACTCCAGGTCTAGCATCTCTGCCCTCTCTCAAGAAATGTCTCTGTTTCTCTCACATGCTCACACAGATCCACAAGACCAAATCATCTGCTTCTGTTTCTCTACAGCATCTACTATTCACTCCAGCTTATTATGCACACATGGAGTCAGCCTCAACTTCTGTCGTGGCTGCATGGCTGGGAGAACCTGAGCCATAGCCTCTCAGTACTCTCTTAGCATCCCTCTGGCTACCTGCTTGTATCCACCCGTTCTACAGAGCAGCGGGTTTCAAACTGAGGGTACACGTATCACTAGGGGTACATGAGCTCTTGTCAGGGGGCATGCGAGCAAAATCCTGTAATGGCAGACAACACATTTTATTTAGTCAGACGTGGCAATCTAATCACAAGTATGTTATGACCCTATCTCAGATGCGGGTACGCAGTAGACTACATTATTTGGAAAAGGGTACATAGCCTAAAAAGTTTGAAAACCACTGCTCTAGGGAATGCCTCCTACCTCAGTGACTTAATGGTGGGTCATGACAGCGTATTATATTTTATAATGATATCATGCACTGGTGCAGAAAGAAGGCCAATGGTCAGTCTTAGATCATCTAGCAGGGTGGTCTTCCTCCACATCTGTAAGAACAATAAATTTCTCATCCATAAATCCATAAATCTTAACTATTTCTGTCTATCCAGACAGACAAAATGCTCTTCAATGCCCTCATTTCTTCTTGTCTTGATTCATCCTCTCTAACACCCACATCATCCCTTCAGATCATTCAACATGGCATTGATAAAATCATTTTCCTTGTTCATCAATCTGATGATGTCAGCATCCCCTCCTTTGAATCGCTTCACTGTCTCCCTTTCTCCAATACATCAAGGTCAAACTACATGTCCTCACCTTCCACCCTCTCCATAAATATACCCCTCCACTTACCTGACCTTGTAAGCAGAGAGTGGAAAAGGAGTGTCTTAACTCCCACCTGCTGTGACTAAGCAGCAGCTACTAGTTGACTGCAGAACTGTGTGAACCATTTATAACCGCACCCCAAACCATCAAGAAATCACCTTACCAACTTCAGCCCAAGTGTGCCAAAAGAATGTTTATGGTCTGTGAATCTGGGCACATTTTCACAAAAACTCTGGCAAACTTTCTCTAGGAGAAGGCAGTGTCCTGGAGAGATGGATGGGTTCTGGTGGAAAACATAGCAAACTGTGGTCTGGTCTACATTACAGGGTTAGGTTGAATTTAGCCGCATTAGGTTGACTTAAAAACGACTGCGTCCACATAACCAACCCCGTTCCGTCGACCTAAAGAGCTCTTAAAATCAACTTCTGTACTCCTCCCCAATGAGGGGAGTAGTCCTAAAATCGACCTTGCTGCATTGAATTTGGAGTAGGGTGGACACAAATCGACAGTATTGGCCTCCAGGAGTTATCCCAGAGTGCTCCGCTGTGACTACTCTGGACAGCACTTTGAACTCCCGTGCACTAGCCAGATACACAGGAAAATCTCCAGAAACTTTTGAATTTCATTTCATGTTTGAGCAGCAAAGAATCCTGTGGCACCTTATAGACTAACAGACGTTTTGGAGCATGAGCTTTCGTGGGTGAACTCATGTGGTAGCTACCCACAGTGCGCCGCTCCTTGTGTCAATGCTAGCCATGGTAGTGAGGACGCACTCTGCCGACTTAATGCACTAAGTGTGGACGTACAAAATCGATTTCTAAAGATCGACTTCTATAAAATCGACCTAATTTCGTAGTGTAAATATACCCTGTGTGTTTTCAGTTGCATTTCCCTTTTGAATGTAAAACTCACTAGATCTGAATTAACATAAACTAAAAACAAGAAACAGGTTTTACCATAGCCTCAGTGAACCAAAACTGCTATGTGCCTAGGCATTAGGTACACTGAAGCTCCTAACTCCCATTGGGGGTTCAACAGGTGTTAAGCATCTAAATATCTTTGAGGCTCTGGGGTCAGAAGACTTGCCCAAGCTCACACAGGAAGTCTGTGTCAGAGCAGGGTCTCCCAAGTCTGAGACTAATACCTTAACCACTGGACCATCCTTTCTCTCAAGACAAAGGACGTGCTCATTTACATCAGCTGAGGATCTGGTGCAGCATTTTGTTAAGGTTCCTCCAAATTAGATAGCTCTAGGTCCATGCACTCTGCTGTCTTTGCTGTTCACAACCCAGCCCTTCTTGCAAAACCACTGCTAAATGATGTGACCGTATTCATGCCATGGAAAAAGGTTGTTGGGGAAAATATGAACTGATTATACTTCAGACACCTAACCTAGATGGCAATAAATTCAGTGCAGAGTTTTAACATTTTAAAAAAGAAATTTAATCTGAAAACTTGCTAGGTAAATACTGAACTCATGAAGCACTACTCTGCCCTGTGTGATTAGCAAGGTGCCGAAACTGACAGCAAACTGGATTATCTCCTTCACAATGTGGCCTAGTTAGCACAAAGATAAATGACAACTTTTAACAATGCAGGTTGCAATTGCAGTGAATCATAGGACTGAAAGGGACCTCGAGAGGTCATCTAGTCCCGTCCCCTGCATTCATGGCAGGACAAAGTATTATCTAGAAGACCCTCCCTGACAAGCGTTTGTCTAACCTCTCTTAAAAATCTCCAATGACAGAGATTCCACCACCTCCCTAGGCAATTTATTCCAGTGCTTAACTACCCTGACAGTTAGGAAGTTTACAGAGAAGCAATATAGAGATCACAGGCAGTTATTAATGGAATTACTTTGGGATATGAAGCTACAGTTAACATTCTCCAGCTGGACGTGTTACCTCTGGTTCCTCTTATCCAAATGGTCTATTAATAAATCGTTATGAAAAACACAAAGGCCTGATTCAGCAGTGCATTACTCCTGGTTGACAGCAGTGTAACTCCCCGTTGACGTCAATGGAATAACACTCGGGAGCAACTGGAATAACCCAGCAATGAATCAGTCGCATATTCTCTAGCTATGCTCATCACCATGGCTTCTCACTGCAGTGGTATTTCTATCATACTTCCTACCCAAATCTTCCAGCAGAATATCAGTGAAGTCAAAAATCTGATGCTTTCATATTGGACTGCAGGCGGCTTACAGCTATGATACAAATGGCCACACACACAAAAGTATTGTTATAGTTGATGACTTACCTTTAATTAGCTGCTATGTATTGTTTTGCAAAGCCACTGCTTCATGTCTGATTTGACAGCATTGATTTGACATTTCTCGGATTTAGTCTGGGGTGTGTTTGACAGCCTGCTTTAACCTTATGTGTCTGCCAGATCTTATACTGTACCTATAATTATACAGCTTTGTCCATATTACGATAACTAAGCCTATCCCACCATATGCACTTTATTCCAAACAGTGATAAGTTTATTGAAAGAAGATTAAAGGCCTGGCATACTCACCAGAGATGCTGGGATCCATAGCAAAGGAATCAGCTGGATACTGTAGAGAGTAGTGTTTTTTAAAAGTAAGTGTGTGTGTGTGTGTGTTGGGGGTGGGGTGAGTTGAAATGGTTTTTATATATCTTAAGTCTGATCCTCTGAGGTTACATCATGCAAGGTCCTGAATGCCTTCAGCTCCTATTGGGGCGGATTCATCCCTGCACTAGTAGTGACAGACAGAGGTGAGGTGGTTTGTGTCTCCCCTATTCAGAGGCTGCAAGGGACCAGTTCATTCACGCAAGCACCCCTGTTGCAATAGCTCCTCTGAGTCATTGCAGAAGTGCAGAATCACCACTGTGAGTAAAGGACTCCTCTGGCCATGTCCTTCTCCTTTCTCCCACCCTGCCTGCTCCCTCCCCAGAACTACTGTGAAGATGGCACAGAGATGGCAGAGTCAACTCTGCACCTGGAGTAGGGCTTCCATGCACAAGGGATGTTCCTCATGGCCAGGCTTAAACCTGCTTTGCTGGTGCTAAGGGACCCTAGAGCAACAATGGACCTTGCCTAGTCGCTTCAGTGATTGTTGAGAACTTTAAGGCACAAGGATTTTGCTTTGTCCTTGCAGCTTGGCTGTTAATGACTATTTGAGTGACACATCATAGAAATGTCAGGTCACATTTATCCAGGAGTAAGGGCTGACGGTAGTGACTACACCAACACTGTGTTAGAGAAGAGCCTCATGATGCAATAGCACACATACAGTGGCTGTGCATCTAAAATTGCTCTATCCATTAGGTGCTGTCAGTGGTGCAACACAGGCCCATGCAATAACTAAAAAGGCGAGGAATTCAGTGTTGTTTTTCTTCCTAAGGGAAACCCTTCCAGTAAATAACCAGCTTTCTTTGAAGACAATAAATGATGCTAGTGGATTTACACTTTTAGGGAAACCAGATCTATGTTTTTCCCCACTCACTTTGTGGGAAAGGCCAGACAGGCCTGTGCATGCAGGAAGGGCCATTTGTTTGACTAACTTTTTGGCCTTTCAGCGGAGACAAAGTTCACACGTAGGTGCTGTGTTTGTCAAGGAATCAGACTTTACATAGCATTGTACAGCTTTCTCTGGTGTAACTGCTGATGGTGACCTTGCCAAACACCCTCCATAGTGACAAGGCAGGCTTGGCGTGTGTGTGTGTGTGTGAAATTTGCGCATGCACACGCAAAGGGGTTATTGCTGCACGTTCAAGTTTAGCCAAATGGCTATGGACTATGTTCTAGTCACAAGGGAGCATTTGCCCACTAGGTTGGCAGTGTTCTGTTAT
The DNA here is from genome assembly GCF_025201925.1 of Gopherus flavomarginatus. Lineage (NCBI taxonomy): Eukaryota > Metazoa > Chordata > Testudines > Testudinidae > Gopherus > Gopherus flavomarginatus. The sequence continues at coordinate 104,988,306 of NC_066617.1, read as the reverse complement.
TTACACAGCTGAGGTAAAAGTGGTTCGAGAGAAGGGTGGTATCGTGGATAAGGCATTGGAGTGGGACTCCAGCTTCAATTCCTGGCTCAGCCACAGATTCCTATATGACTGTGGGCAAGTCACTTAATCTTTCTGTGCCTCTGCTCACCATTTGTAACACAGGGATGATAATAATACTTCCTGTCCCCTCCCCCTTTGTCTGTCTTGCTGATTTAAACTGTAAGCTCTCCAGAGCGGGCCCTCGAGCAATGGGGCCCTGAGCTGGGTTGGGCCTTCTGGGCGCTACCTTAATACAAATGATAAATAATGATATTAAGGGTTGAATCCACAAAGCTACTTAGGCACCTAAACCCAGCTGTAGGTACCTAAGTCCTCCATTGTGATCCACAAAAATCCCATCAAACCCAGGAGATGCCTAAACTCACTTGACCACCTCTGTTTTTTGAATTAAAGGTTCTCTAGGCATCCGCCTCTGAGCATGTGCACTCTTGCCTTGCTCTAGGCATCCAGACACCTGTCTCCCATGTAGGCCCCAGAGCAATCCACAAACCTGGGGAAGACAGGCATTCAGCCGCCTAACTTGCCCACAGGACCCAATCCAGTAGGCACCCGCTGAGCATGCTGACTGGGTTGGGCCCCATTTGAAAGCATGGTGATGATGCCACTCTTATTTCTTCTCCTCCAGTGGTTAAAGTGCTTAGCTGAGTGGTGGGCAACACAGGTTCAGTTCCAGCCCTTTTCAGCTAAGGGCAACAAAAATAATTAGAGGGCTGGAGCACATGACTTATGAGGAGAGGCTGAGGGAACTGGGATTATTTAGTCTGAAGAAGAGAAGAATGAGGGGGGATTTGATAGCTGCTTTCAACTACCTGAAAGGGGGTTCCAAAAAGGATGGATCTAGACTGTTCTCAGTGGTAGCAGATGACAGAACAAGGAGTAATGGTCTCAAGTTGCAGTGAGGTTTAGGTTGGATATTAGGAAAAACTTTTTCACTAGGAGGATGGTGAAGCACTGGAATGGGTTACCTACGGAGGTGGTGGAATCTCTTTCCTTAGAGGTTTTTAAGGTCAGGCTTGACAAAACCCTGTCTGGGATGATTTAGTTGGGGATTGGTCCTGCTTTGAGCAGGGGGTTGGACTAGGAAACCTCCTGAGGTCCCTTCCAACCCTGATATTCTATGATTCTATGATTTTTCTAGGTGCCTAGAAGTTAGGCGTTGCAATACTGAGCATCACAGTGCCTAAGTCTCTTAATATATTCCACCAGAAGTGACCATCTGGGGTCATATCAGGACTTTCTCAGCCTTGTGCTGATTGGCTGTTTGCTCCAACCCTTCCCACCACCAACCCTTCCCACCACCTCCCAGTCTTGTCATCTCAGATTCACTCTACTACTGCTCCTCTTCTCCCCAACCCTGCCCTCCTCACCTTCATTGCCTCCCCTTTTCTTTCCATGAGCTGATCCCTTCCTAAGCAAAACCCACCCACCCTCCAAAAAATCATGAAACTAACAAAATATTTACTGCCATCACACTGTTCACTCTGCCTGTGTGTTCTACCCTCCCCCTCTCTCCTCGCATCTGTCTCATCAGTTTAGACAGTAGCTCTTCAGGGCAGGGACTGTCTACTACTCTGTGTTTGTACAGTACCTAGCACAGTGGGGCACCATTTTTTGGTTTGCCCTCAGGCACTACGGTAATAAACATGAATGTTATTAATAATAATGTAATTATTTTGAGTGGGAACAAAAATTGTTTTAGCAAAGGGATTCTCTGCTTTGCCTCTGGTAGAATTTCACTGGAGCAGAAATACCTTTAATAAAGTATTGCCAAAATAGGAAGCATTGCAATACATGGATTGGCTCCATCAAGACATCAGCATTCACCCCTAGTTTACTACACAATGGTTTCCAAGTTATGGCAGTATCTCCCTAGATCTGGTATAGGAAATAACCATGGAGTCGCATATGGCTGTTCAGGTAAATACTGACTTTTTAATAGAGACCACTTAACAATTTTGACATGTTTAATGTATAAGAGAGCCAATGCAGTTTTGTGTTATAATGCCTCCTACTCACTTGTCTTGTGCACCAGTTAAATTCCATTTAAGACCTAAATGTTGCTGTTCCCAGAGGAATTTCACCTTAAGATGTTGTATCTGTATACTGATTTGGCTGGAAGCTTTCCAGTTTGAGGCTTTAATTCAGTAAGGTACTGAGCATATGTCTTGACTAGCCCTGCTGAAGTCTGAAAATGCTGAACGAGGGCCTGACTTCACAGAGGTTTATTTGCCCCTTTTCGGTTGTTTTCCTCCTTCTCCTTCAATACAGCCTTATCCACATGGATAACTAAGGCTTCTGTTGATTTTTGTCAAGCCTGTCCACAGTTTGCTATCACAGAACAAACACCCATGCCCTTATGGCACATACACATGACAATTTAGCTAAAGAGATGCTGTCCTGCTGTGCCACCACTCCCAGAAGGAAGAGTTATTGCAGTAGCTCACAAATGTAAAGAACTGAAACATGGAGCTAAATAACAACAGGATAGTACAGTTAGATTTGGATTCACTTCCAAGTTATCATACAGCACTGTGGCGTGCTTCACCACTAGATGATTTCCCCTGGGACATTAACAGTGTTACATACTAGAGTGGGGGCCTGTAGATTTTTAATGTCAAATGCTAGTTTGATGGCTGCTATCTTGGCTGAGACACTAGGCATTAAACCAGGGACCTCGAGCTAAAAGCAGTGAGATAAAGCTCTCTGGGTAGTACTGAAATGCATTCAGATCCTCTGCAAATCAGCACAGGGCTTGGAGGAGCTGCACCATTTTAGGATGGGCATAAAAAAACCTATACCCCAAACAGTATCCACGTATATGTTCATAACTAATGTGTTGAATGGATGTTAATTCTCTGTTGACACCAGCAGAGAGGATCATTGCACAAAGGGGGCACAGAGATAAGTTTCTAAAGAGGGAGTGAGTCAAAGTTTGGTATTTTGTAGTGCAAAGCTGACTTGTGTTTTCTGCTACATAGATTGGGGGGAAGGAAATTGAGGATTTACCCGACATATCTGAGCTGGAGGAATTGCAGCCAGGAGCTGAAGCAAATGCCTTGATTGTGACATCCTGGCAAGAAGCTTGTTCTAACAGTATCTATTTAGAGAAGAGAAAAAAGACAAAAGTTGGCAAGAGTCTCTCACAGCTCTGCACTTTACACAGGTGTGTTCTTATGCTCTCCAGGCCACAGGGACCTTACCATGCTTCTCTGACTACAGTTCTCTGTGCTCCACTGGAGCCTCCCTCGCCATCTTCAAGGCCCTCCTGAACACCCATAGCCCTCTTTCTAGCTTGGTGCCTTTGCCTTTCAATATTCTTTTGTGCTCAGTTTTCCTCCAGCCTTTGGCACTCCCCTATTCTGATTTTTGTGGTATGGTCATGTTTGACTCTACTTCTCCAGTTGCAGCTGCCTCAAATCTCCTCTGAACTGTCTTTTCAACTCACATGATTGCCAAGGTGTGTTTCCTCAGGTATCTGAGCTGTCAGGTAATACTGACTTTCAGTCACTGCTAATCAGACTCACCGTAGGGCCTGATTCTCATCTGCCTGGGCCCTCATGGTCATTGAGACATGGGCAAAGTGAATGCAACGGGTCTGTAATATGCTACCAAACTAAAACGGTGGCCTTTAACACCCACCATGGACCACTGTAAATTGCAACATAAGGCCCATTTGTCACCATTATCAGCCCCTGGAGTAATATTGCCTCCAAATATTTGCAAATATTTCATGCGTTTCAGTTATTTATATTTTCTCACGAATAAAGTCTGTGGCCTAATTCTGCTCTTACTTATATCACTCTTGAATTCAGCTATTGCCAAACAGCGTTATTCCTGACTCCCACCAGTAGGAGAAGGAAATCATGTCCTGTGTTTGCATTTATATGGCGATCCTAAATATCTGCTATTCTAGATGTACTAAATAGCATCCTAAACTAATCTAGTATTAATGACTTTTTATAAACCAGCCCAGAAAACAGACCATGCTTAATCTTGAATTTTTCAGGAAGATTATACTCAGTGTAGCGATGTTTTTCACTTCATCTCTTAATGCTATCTAACATCAATGGAAATACTTGATGGCATTATCCTGAATCAAAGCTACGTGACTGGGGGAACTGAGGAAAATGCAAAGCAATTTAGCCTGCAGGAGCCACAGTGCCTCTTGTCACTAGTTTCAGGTTTACTAAGGGTTTGTCTTCACTACTGGGGATATTGATGCTGCTGCAATTGATGCAGTGGATGTCAATTTAGCGGGCCTAGTGAAGATCCACTAAATCGATGGCAGAGCTCTCTGTTCACCCTGGTACTCCGGCTCCCTGAGAGGAGTAAGGGAAGTCAACCAGAGAGCATCTCCCATCAAACAGCGCAGTGGGATGGTCGACTTAAGCTACATCAACTCCAGCTGCATTATTCATGTAGCTGGAGTAGCGTAACTTAGGTCGTTTTACCCCGGTAGTGAAGACAAGCGTCACATTCTGGTTTGACCTGGCAACACATTTCCAAATGAAATAACTAATGTGGGCGATTTAGCACTGATAAATTATTGATGTTGATAATGTTTATACAGAAGACTTTTGACAGGCAAGAATCAGTTAGCACTGTTACAAATCCCTGGTTTGTTGGTGGGATCATGCAGAAAAAAGCGACCTTCTCTCTCAAGGTCATATAGCATACATTAAAGTAGAACTAGATCTGGCCTAATTAAAATTCCCTCAGAGACCTCTAGACAACAGAATATAAATGGGAGGCGAGAGGAAAAGTAGGTAATTGTTTCCTCATATAAAGGGCTTCAGACCGAGGAAGCCAGAAAAACACTGAATTGCAGTGACCCCGAGCCAGCAATGTAGCGACACAGAGAACATCAAGTTCTAACAATGCAGTGCATCTATGAAAGGAATCAGAAACTCAAACATCAGGCACTTGGCAAAACAGTATTAAAGAAGCTGCCAGAATATGTCCTAGTAGGTGCCACGGAAAATGCTAACTCACAAAACTGGATACCAGCCCTACAGTACTGATGAACATTGATGTAAACACGGGCGAGTTATAGTCCTGAGGAAAAGCTCTTAGCCAGAGAGTTAGGCTCACCAGTTAAACAGATAAGTGATTCTGAGTTTCCTCATATAGTGACAACTGGCCAATTATTCATAATAGGAAAAAAACCAAGACAAACCAGGTTAACTTCAGTCAAATGTTATGTCCATCACAATAAGGGGAATCCGGATGTGCTGAGGAGAACTCCTGGATGAGCCCAGAAAGGAAAGAAACAAAATAATCATTCAGTGCTGTAGATCCGCTGTGGAAAGAGGCTCCCAGAGCCTTGCTAAATAAAGAACAGCAAAGTTCAGTCCCACAGGTCTGGAGTTATTAGATGGATGACCACTGATTCTGATTCTTGTAATTATAATGATTCCTTTTCCCGCTGGAAGAGGTTAACAGGTCATTAGAGCTTTGCAACTGGTAGAAGATGATGACTTTACAGAACAGGGGTGATTCTAGCAAAATATTTTTCTGGTTCACCACCCAAAGTGTACTCTACAAAATCAAGAATATCCAAATATCCTATCCAATCCTGGCTCTTTGGTATGTCTCTATCCATGTTTTGCTATAAATAATGGCAGCAGTCATAGGGCCTGTGTCAAACAAATAATATTCCCAAGTAATTCACTCACACATTCAGCCCAGAAATTGCCTCTATCTTCTTCCCTATAGGCACCCTGAAAATTCGGCCTGGTCCACACTAAGTTAAGTCGACCCACCTACTTCACTCAGGAGTGTGAAAAGTCCACATCCTTGAGCAACGTAATTAAGCTGACTGAACCCCCAGCATAGACAAAGCTAGGTTGATAGAACTCTTAGAGAGGTGGATTACCTATGCTGATGGGAGAACCCCTCCTGTGGGGGAAAGTAGTGTCTAGACTGAAGTGCTACAGCAGGGCAGCTGTGCTGCTGTCACATTACAAGCATAGACAAGCCCATGCATAGATTAGATAGACTGACATTTATGCCACTGCCCTCTTGAGGAATGAGGAGCATTGGGGAAGTTATACCTCAGGCAGACACTATCTCTTTTGGGCCTCTGCTTGGTGCAGTGCGGTAAGCAGTTCCATAGTGCACCAGCCTCCCTTCAGCCACTGCAGAAAGGGCATGGGCTGTGCTATATAATCTCCTCTCCTCATCATCCTTCCCTGTCCCTCTCGCCTCTCTTCCAGTGTCTTGCATCCCAGGGGGAGAAGAAGTTAGCAGTGCCTGTGCTCCTAGGGTACAGAGGGAGCTGTTGTGCAGAGCTTCCTGCACATTCTGAGCACCCTCAGAAAGACCATTTGGAATGTGACCTATAAGGTGCCAGATTTTGGTCTCAGTCAGGCCTGTGTAAAACCAGAATAAGTCCATGGACAACAATAGAGTTACCCTAGAATCAGATTGGCCTTAAACTCAATGAATTTATTACACCTGTGTGATACAGAGCACAATCTGGCCCAAAGAAACCCACCCCACTCTCAGATGCAGCTAACGTTCCATTCCAATAAATCCGGATTCCCAACTGCACATAGATTCAGAGAGTTGAAAGCCAGAAAGCGACCTTAGATCATCTAGTCCGACCTCTTGTATAACACAGGCCATAGAATTTCACCCAGTTTCCCTTGTGCCCAATAATTTGTGTTGGGCTAAAGTTTATCTTCCAGAGGGCATCCAATCTTGATCAGAAGACATCAAGAGATGGAGAATCTATCTTTATCTCAGTAATTTGTTCCAATGGTTACTGTTAAAAATGTGTGCCATGTTTTCTATTAGACTTTGTCTGACTTTAATTTCCAGCTATTGATTCTTATTATGCCTTTCTCCACTAAATTAAAGAGCCATTTAGTACCTGCTGCTTTCTCCCCATGAAGGTACTTACACACTGTAATCGAGTCACCTATTGCTATTCTTTTTGATAAACTAAGCAGATTGAGCATCTTCAGTCTCTTCCCATAAGGCATAGTTTCCACCCTTAACTCATGTTTGTGGCTCTTTTATGTACTTTCTCCAATTTTTTTCAGTATCCTTTTTAAAATATGAACACAAGAACTGGACACAATGGTCCAGCATCCTGCTCTCAGGAAAGGTGGAGACTGGAGAAGATGAAGTATCATCTTGAGGGGCCAATAAGAAACCATGGCTCCTTTGCTGAATTTGGTTGGATCTTGGCATAACAAGGATCCAAGAGCAGAATTTGGACCATAAAGAGTAACTATATACTCCTAGTGCAACTGCATAATAATTACATGCTTCTGCCGAATACAGTGCTTAGTAATTACACACAGCAAGCCCAAAAATATCATTTAACACGTATGCAGGTTTTAAGGCAAAAATAATGATGAATTTACTTGGTGATTATATGGTACTTACCATGTATATATTATGCCAATGCATGATACTCACCCTGTCATTAAATGGTCAATAGTTGCTCTGGAAGTAAAGAATACTTGTAAAATTGTTTCCTGTAAAATAAAGCATCATTAAAAAATCATGAACATCTTCCCCATGACGTTTTTCCTAGGGATAAATATGCAAGTCTTCTAGTTTGACTTTAGGCAGCCAACCCTCTGTGGGAAAAATGTTTTGTTTTTATTGTTCCAAGAGGAAGCGTACCAAGATGTTGCTTTCAAACTCTCTATCTTAGCTTTCTGTGATGCTTCCTTCCCTTCCTTCCCCTCTCTTGGCCTCTTATTCCCCTGACCCTAAAAATATAAAATAGAGACTGATTATAAGTTTTAGCCAAACCTAGAAACAATGACTCTGCTCCAGTTGCAGGCAATGGACATGGCAAAGTTTCCATTGACTTCAGTGGGCTAATTCTGTCAAGTTACACCTGTGTAAATGTGGCATAACTCCACTGAAGTGACTAGCATGGGTGGATATGTGTGGGTGTAAATGACAGCTGAATATGGTCATAGTGGCAGCAGGATCTGCTCCTATTTTTTTAAGCCAAGGCACATACCAAAAAAGACTAGGGTTCATAATCTATTAGGTTTCTCTTTAGCTTTGCTGACAGGTTATGTGATCTGATTGGACTGCGATGTTATTAAGATACAAGTGGGTGAGGGGGTTACAATGAGGGGACACTAGGAACAATACAAATTCTTCAGATGATGTGGCTCTTCCAGTGCCTAATCTGTGCCAGGCCTTGCCAGGGTTGAGCCCCTCCATCTTTAGGCGTGGCAGTTCATAGCCCTGGCACCTCTAGGCTCTCTGCATCAGTTCTGAATGTAAAATAATTGCTTGAACCCCAACACCTCTTTCATGACAAATGAAGCACTGGACTCTTCTCGTGATTTCTCAGATGGCCAAATTCAGCTCTCACTTACATTGATGCCCATCTGGATTAATTCCACTGAAGTCAGTGGACCATAAGAATTAAGGAGAAAGCTCCATCATTCCCCATTGCTAGAAATGACGATCAGGGCTTGTGGTGTGATATAGAGATGTTTAATTGGAAGTACAGGAAATTTGGGGTTCTAAATGTTTAGCTCTTCTTTTGTTTTGTTTTGCGGTTTGTTTGCTTGGGTTGTTTGGCATTTTGGAAGTAGACTATCAAGGAACACTGCAAAAAAAGATGCATGCTCACGTGGCACAAGTTAAACTACGAGAGTGGAAATGACCCATCTGCAGAGGAGCAGCAGAAGGCGCATGCATCACTTAAGTCCTCAGAATAGGGCTTTGTGCTGGTCTCCTGCACAGGGTTGTATTTCACTCTAATTCTTTTATATATCAAGGCCCCATCATGCAAATATCGAGGACAAAATATGACCAACATTAAACTATTAATGGTCTGATCCAACATCCATTGTAGTCAGTGGAAAGACACTGACTTCAATGGGTGTTGGATCAGGTCCAAGAGTATAAATGAAACCTGTCAGTTTGAGATGGCTCCTTCTGTATCATATTCTAAGGTCAGAGCAAGAAGATGAATGGCCTTTGAGAAGTGCAGAGAGCTCAGTGAACAGTATGGGAGGAAAAAGAAGATGCAAACACAGCACCTTCAACCACAGGATTACTTGCTGACTGGCAGGTGCAACAAGTATTTTAATAGCTACAGGGCTGAACCACATGAAATATTTCAAGTAACAAATGCCAGACCTCAAAATATTTTGTGGATTGCATTCTTTCTTTAATAATAATGTTTGCCTCCTTTGAAAGCCACACATTTTCATTAGCCATGGCTCTGAGAAAAACCACCCTTTTTCAGATGTTTTTCAGCTGATGGATTGCTCTGGGGCGTGTCTTCTGAGAATCCTAGGGACATGGATTCATCTTCCTTGCATGTCTCATTAGATTATGCATACCTGTGTCTGAAGATGAATTCAAGAAATGGAGTCATTTAAAGTAGCCATGTCTGTAAAAATACATCTCAATTGTAAGACAATGCATATAGTTCAGGGATTTGAATACAATCATTCTTCATGGGATTTTTTTTATTTCGGTGGATGTAATACATTAAACTAGCTTCCTTGGAACCTCTATTTTTATATCTACATGGCACATGCAGTTTTTCTGGAGCCAAATAAGACTGCAGAATTACTGCTTACTTGTATTCTGTTATCCAGCTGAGGAAACCTAATCTTTCTTGCCTGCTATACTTTTAATAGAACTAGTACCTAAAAATATTCTGCTGATCTGTTGGTTTAAGACGATTTCCCTATCATAACATCCTGGACCTTTCTGCTCTCCTGAAGAGATCAAAGGCTATCTATTTATAAAATTGTAAAAAGGCCAAAAAAGAACCACTGTAATTTAGGTGCAAACAAAGGAGGCAGGTCTGCTCTAAAAACAGGAGCATCAAGAGAGATGGATGGTGACTCAAGATTTGATTCTGCTCTCAATTATACTGTGTGAATCAAGAGTAATTCCCTTGAGCCAGTGATATTACCACCTGTTTTAAATGGTGCTCCTTCTTGATCAGTTCGAGGCTTGTCTGCACGGTGCATTAGTCCTCACCAGAAGGATGAAAATTCTAGTGTGCTCTAGAGTGTCGCACACTAACTGGCCTGTGTGGACCATGCTGGTGTGGTAGAAGTTCCCTACTGCACATTAATGTAGCCCTGTATGAAATAGGACTGCATTAATGCACATTAGGGAACTTTTAGTGTGCACCACAGGCCAGTTACTGCATAACACCCTAGTACCCACTTGAATTTACACCCCTCTAGTGTGGACTAATGCACATTGTAGATTAGCCCTAGCCTTGCCTATATGGGATCAATATGATTCAGTCATGACACTGGATTAGTTTTTCATCTGGTGTAAAACAGGTAGGGATCTGACTCAGTATATAGAAAGAGAATTGATATAGAACAACAGTATAACCAAATTTGGCTTTAGTGTGGGGATAAATTGAGAGTAATGAATTATATTTCTGTAGCACACAGTACATGCTATATATTGGCTACAAAAATTAGGAAACACTGAGCACTAGAGTTGGTTGACTCAAGTAAAAATGGTGGGGGGGTTATTGTCAACACATTTTTTGTGGAAAATCTTTGATGAAAATGAGCATTTTTTTCATTTACACCAAAAATTTTCACTGAGGGAAAAAGTTGTTTCCCAGCTTGTTCTCCTGAGTGCTCTCAGTTCCCAGTGCACAGGAGCTGACCCACCAGAGCCTTTAGGGTCTTCCAGGAGTGAACCCTGGAAAAGAGAGATATGGCTTGAAAATCACACAAGGAGCCTTGGCAACAGAACTCTCCCTAGTGGAAATCTTTAAACGGGTCTAAACAATGTGCAAATTGTTGGGATCTATGCTGTAGTTAAAACAGTATAAAGGCCATAGGAGATATTCTGCTGACTCTGTACTGTACTTTGTTCTGGCTAGACCCCCCACTTAGAATACTGGGCCACCTCATTGCGAAGCAGAGGTGTGATCAGACATCACTTATTGTCCACTGAGGAGTGGAAATGAAAACAGTTTAACATCTGCTACTCCTCACAGCAACAGAACAACTCAAGTGTGCAACTCAACTATCTAGCTTTTATACAAACAAAATATCACATCAGCATTTACAATATTATAAATCAAGGTTACAACCCCGAATGATGTTAGTCACACGATAAATAAAGATAGGTAAATCAGAAAAAACATCAAAGCTAAAAAAACCCCATGTCTCTTGAAATTTATGCTGCTGCTAAAACAAAAGGGATAGGATTCAATGGGAACAGATGTTCTTTGCATGCTGTTGCCTCCACCCATGCATTTTAAACAATATTCAGATTAAATTGAGCATTCATAATGATATTTTTTCCCTAATGCTTTTCTAAGGTCTGGCTCTTTCCCCTACACCCTCATTCCCTGACAATTTTATCTCCCAGCTGCTAATTTCATAGACTGTATCACTCACAGGTGGTCTAAAGTCTTGACTCTCCTTTTGGATTCTGTAGACATTAAAGCTGATACGGCCGCTGCTTAGCTGCTTGGTTGTACTATGTCTTGAAAATTAAATCTTTAAACAGGCCGAGGTGGACTGTGCCTGGGAGAACAGAGCTAAGCAATAGCTGAGTCCAAGAGTTTCAATATACCCCCTCCCCCAACACACACACAGGAAGGCACTGTAGCTCAGACACACAATTCAGTGATTCTCAGGCATAATTCCCTCTCTGCTTCTGTCTTGCTCCTGGGTGTGTGTATGCAGTAATTTGCTCCCAGCAGAAAATTAGGACACACACCCAACAGCTGCATTGGCTAGTGCATTGGGGGGCCAGAGCCAATGTTCCATCCACCCCCTGTGCTTTGGGGTTGGGAGTAGCATTCCCCCACTTACTCCTACATTCCTGGACCAGAGGCATGGGTAGTACATGCAGGGATGCAAGGGATGGTCCTACTACTGAGATTATCATTCAACAAGTAAGAAGGAGGACACAAGGTTTCATGGGCCAAAGCAGCGTAAAGAGGCCTTGGGATAAATGACAATCAGGCCCTCATTTGCATAATAACTTTCATTACCACTATTCTATTATACACAGGTTGGTTCTTTCTTATATTACCCTCATCACCGTAATAGCTAAACACCTTCCAACAGGGTATTCAGCAACATACTAACAAAGTGGCGATTTAAGGTAATAGGAACACCCTATTCTGTACAGGTTCTTTTGCTGCATTCGTCACCATAGTGCAGAGGCCCCAGACTGTGGAGGGGGGCAGAGGAACATCGGGGGGGGCCCAATGGGGCCCAGGCCAGCTCCCACAGGGGGAGGGAGGAGCACCACCAAGCCCCACTCTGCTCTGCTATGGCCATGCCCCCAGCTCCAAGCCCCATGCCCAGTCCTACCACCAGCCTCAGCCCCCAACCAGGGCCTGGCCATGGCTCCACACCCAGCCCCGCTCCTGGCACTGGCCCTGCCCCCAGCCTCAGCACCTGGCCACAGCCTCAGTCCCATTACCCCTGGTTGCAGGGGGTGGGGGCCGCAGACCTGAACAGTTTGGGGACCATTGCCATAGTGTCTGAGCACCTTCTAGTAATTAATTAAGCAACATGACTAACATCTGCCATGAGTTTGTCCTAGGAAAACATACTTTGACTTTTTAAAATGTGTTTTAAAATACAAATGCAGATATTTTCTAAGGTGTAGAATCAAAAGGAAATGTGTGAATATATCTGGTTAGATGGCACAGTTACCAAGGGACCACATTTTGTATGACATTTATATAGTGAGAATCCCATTACCTGCAATGCAGATGCACGTGTGAAACTGGGTACAGAATTTGGGGGTGCCTGGGTGTAACTATGGGGAGAATTTGCCCCAATGATTTCCTCCGAACTTCATTGTTCACTGCTAAACTGCAATTGCCACTGACGACGTTTTCATTTTGAACTATCCCAAACAGCTACAGACATCGGCATGAGACTAAGCACCTGACAAGGGGTATTTTTTAAACTCCCTTTTTAAGAACACAAAAAAAACGTAACAAGGGTTTGTATTGGGTTGGGTTTTTTAGATCTACGTATGCACCAAAGTCTGTAAAGTGCTCAGTATCTCCTGGGTTGTGCTGTGCAGCCTCCATTCCCTTTCAGTTCTGTGGGACTGAGGCCTCTCTCTGCTCCTTGTAGGGTATGCTCAGAACCTAGAGGCTAGGGACCTATACTTCTGATTCAGGAAAGCATTTAACCATATACTTAACTGTAAGCGTATCAAGTAATCCCATCCCTATTCAGCAAAGCTTTTAAATCCTTGCTTAACTTGAAGGATGTGCTTAAGTCCCGTTGATTTCAATGAGATGTAAGCATATACTTAAGCCCTTTGTTTAATCAAAGCCTATATGGTTAAACAATCCTAAATGTAAAAGATTTTTTCTTTATTTTACATTTCCAGTATTCCGTTCTAGTAACACAATTTGCCAGACATTTGTTTGGATTTGTTATTTTCAAGGCACAATTCTGTGCGCTTCTCCCTCAGTCATTAAAGCAACAAGCCAAGCAAATAAATAAACAGCAATACTTCTAGTATTCTATACAAATTAGTAGGGCAGCTGGAGTGAAATTCTTTTTTGTTGTTCACCGTGTCAGTGAATTGTTCTTCTCCAGATGTTTTTTTCTGATAACTAGTGCTCCAGAAGATTCATTGTGGCATTTAAAGCTGGAGCAGGGAGAGGAGCCAGTTTTGTTGTGTGTAACAGGAGTTTTATGAACTAAGTTCAGTTTCAGTTTTCCCAGATAAACACAAATCTTACAATTTAACTGTGGTCCTCATCCTGCAGTGCTGTATTTCTTCTTCACTCAAATATCCCACTGAAGTCTATGGGACTAATTGATTAAGAAAAAGGTTGCACAGTTGGGCACTATATATGTAACCTGTATAAAAAAAGCAGTTTATGAAAATCCAAGCAAAAATCAAAACATGTATCTAATTCTGCACCCTTGAACTCAATACAAGTTTTACCACATAGGAATAGTCATACTGGGTCAGACCAATGGTCCATCTAACCAGCATCTTATTTTCTAACACTGGCCAGTACCAGATGTTCCAGAAGGAAAAAACAGAATAAGGCAATGTTGAGTGCTCCATCCCCTGTCGTGCAGTCCCAGCTTCTGACAGTTGGGGGCTTAGGGACACCTGGAGCACAGGGTTGCATCCTTGACCATCTTGACTGCTAGCCATTCATGTACCTATCCTCCATGAATTTATCTAATTCTTTTGTTTTAACCTAGTTACACTTTCACCATCACAACACCCCCTGGCAACAACTGTCACGGGTTGACTGTGCATTGTGTAAAGTATTTCCTGTTGTTTGTTTTAAACCTGCTGGCTATTAATTTCATCAGGTGACCCCTGGTTCTTGTGTTCTGTGAAGGGGTAGCTAACACTTCCCTATTCACTTTCTCCACACCATTAATGATTTTATAGACTTCTGTCATAACCTTTCCTTAAGTCATCTGTGGACGAGGGGGTGCCAGGGCTCAACCCTCCTTGGGGAGGAGGGGAGCCACACCGGCCTCGTCTCGTTGTCCGAGGGCCTCTGCCCTTGGGACTGCAGTCCGCTCCGGCAGTTCAGGCCCTGTGTGGGACCGAACAGCGACACAGTTAACTAATAGGGGCTCAGCCCTTGGGTCAGGCGGGGCACCAACAAACACAGTAGCAGTTTATCGGCTCTGGCCCTTTGGGGCAGGGCAGAGCAGTGGCAAAGTCAATAGGGGCCCAGCCCTTGGGTCGGGCGAGGCACCAACAAACACAGTAGCAGTTTATCGGCTCTGGCCCTTTGGGGCAGGGCAGAGCAGTGGCAAAGTCAACAGGGGGCCCAGCCCTTTGGTCGGGCGGGGCACCAACAAACACAGTAACAGTTTATCGGCTCTGGCCCTTTGGGGAAGGGCAGAGCAGTGGTAAAGTCAATGGGGGGGGAGTCTGCCACCCAATTACGGGTGGCAGGGGGAACGCAGGCCCCCCCCACTCCTCTGCATTCCAGCCCGGGGCCCTAGTAGCGGCTGACGCCACTAGTGGTGGTCAGTGGGTGAAGGGTCCTGACCGAAACACACTGACATAGGTGCAGGGCCTTCTGCAACCTGACTGTAGTCAGCTGCCCCCGGGCTACTTCCAGCTTCCCCCCTGGTTCCTACCTGGTCCTCTGGGGCATCCAGCACCATGGGTTCCTCCCAGTCAGGGCAGGGCGGTAGGTCCGGGAATACCTCCGGGACTGCAGGCCAGGTCGGGTCTGGCAGCTCCTCGGGGCCGTAGTAGGGACGGGGTAGTTCTGACAGCTCCTCATCGTAGCGATTACTGGGCAGCTCTGGCAGCTCCTCGTCGTAGCGGCTGCGGGGCAGCTCCGGCAGCTCTTCGTCGTACCAGCCTCGGGCCTCAGCGGCTTCCTGGTGATGAGGGTCAGCGGGCATGTCTGCTCCTGCCAGCGGCCAGGTCTTGACTGAGGGCTGGGGCCCGGCTTTTATCCTTCCGAGTCGCCGCCTGACCCTTTAAGGGGCGGGACTTCCTCCCAGCGGTTCTGCCCTGGGGGGTGATTGACGGGGCTCAACTCTCCCTGGGGAGGAGGGGAGCCACACCGCCTCGCAACATCATCCTTTTTCCAAGCTGAACAGTCCCAGTCTTTGCAATCTTGCCTCATATGGAAGCTGTTCCATACCACTAATCATTTTCATTGCCTTTCTCTGTAACTTTTCCAATTCCAATATATCATTTTTGAGGTGGGGCAACCAGAATTGCACACATTATTCAAGGTGTGGACATACCATGGATTTTCAAAGGGGCATTCTGATATTTTCTGTTTTATTATCTATCCCTTTCCATTAGCGTTTTTGACTTCCACTGCACATTGAGGGTATGTTTTCAGAAACCTATCCACAATGACTCAAAGATCTCTTTCTTGAGTGATAACAACTAAGTTGGACCCCATCTTTTTGTATGTATAGTTAGGATTATTTTTCCATTGTGCATTATTATTTCATCTGCCATTTTGTCAGATCCCTTTGTAATTCTTCACAGTTGTTTTTTAATTTAACTATGTAGAGTAATTTTGTATCATCTGCAGATTTTGCCACCTTACTCTTCACACCCTTTTCCATATCATTTATGAATGTGTTGAACAGCACAGGTCTCAGTACAGATCCTTGTGGGGAGGAGCTATTTAACTCTCCATTGTGAAAACTGACCATTTATTCCTACCCTTTGCTTACTATCTTTTAACCACTTACTGATGCATGAGAAGACCTTCCCTCTTATCTCACAACTACGTAGTTTGCTTAAGAGCCTTTGATGAAGGACCTTGTCAAAGGCTTTCCAAAAGTCCATTGACTGCTTGTTGATTTGCTCAAAGAATTCTAATAGATTGGTGAGGCTTGATTTCCCTTTACAAAAACCATGTTGACTCTTCCTCAACAAACTGTGTTAATCTATGTATTTGATAAGTTTGTTGTTTACTGTAGTTTCAACCAATTTGTCTGGTTCTAAAATAAGGCTTGCTGACCTGTAATTGCCAGGATCGCCTCTAGGGCCTTTCTAAAAAGTAGGCATTACATCAGCTACCCTCCAGTCATCTGGAACTGAGGCTGATTGAAGCAATAGGTTACATAGCACAGTTAGTAGTTCTACAATTTCATATCTGAGTCCCTTCAGAACTCTTGGGTGAATACCATCTGGTCCTGGTGACTTATTATTGTTTAATTGATCAGTTAGTTCCAAAACTTTTTCTACTGACACCTCAATCTGGGACAGTTCCTCTGACTTGTCACCTAAAAATAATGCCTCAGGTGTGAGGCTCTCCATTATATCCCTGAAGACCAATACAAAAAATTCATTTAGCTTCTGCACAACTGCCTTTTTTTCCTTGACTACTGCTTTAGCACCTTGATTATCCAGTGGTTCCACTGACTATTTGGCAAGGTTCCTGCTTCTAATGTACTTAAAAAAAATTGCTTTTAGTTTTTGTGTCCTTAGCTAGGCGTTCTTCAAATTTTTTCTTGGCCTGCTTATTATACATTTACCCTTGACTTGCCAGAGTTTATGCTCCATTATATTTTCCTCAGTAGGATTTGATTTCCAATTTTCAAATGATGTTTTTTTTACCTCTAGCCACCTCTTTTACTAGGCTTTTTAGCTAGGCTTGCATTCTTTGGTTCTCTTGCTGACTTTTTGTTATTATTTGGGTTATACATTTAATTTGAACCTTTAGTGTGGTGTTTTTAAATAGTTTCTGTGAAGTTTGTAGGCATTTAATCTCTGTGACTGTTCCTTTTATTTTCTGTTTAACTCATTTCCTCATTTTTGTGTAGTTCCCCTTTTTGAAGTTAAATGCTACTGTGGTGGATTTCTCTGGCATTTCCCTCCACACAAATATACACCTCACATAGATGCAAAATGTAATTGCATTATGGTCACTATTACCAAGCGATTCAGCTATATTCACCTCTTGGACCAGATCCTGTGCTCCACTTAGGACTAAATCAAGAATTGCCTCTCCTCTTGTGTGTTCCAGGACCAGCTGCTCCAAGAAGCTGTCATTAATGATGTCTAAAAATGTTATCTCTGCATCCTGTCCTGAAGTGACATGTACCCAGTCAAATATGAGGATAGTTGAAATCCCTCATTATTCTTGCCTTTGTAGCCCTTGGGGCCGCCAACTGATGTGCCAAGACTGACCCTGGTTTCCCTGCCAACTTGGGACTCCAGAACCCTGCCTGGTTGTGCCAGACATACTTGCTTAAGAAGCTTTCCTGTCTCTAACACTCAGATGCCCAACTCCCAATGAGGTGCAAACCCCAAATAAATCTGTTTTACCCTGTATAAAGCTTATACAGGATAAACTCATAAACTGTTCACCCTCTATAACACTGATGGAGAGATATGCACAGCTGTTTGCCTGCACCCCAGGTATTAATACATACTCTGGGTTAATTAATAAGTAAAAAGTGATTTTATTAAATACAAAAGGTAGGATTTAGGTGGTTCCAAGTAGTAACAGACAGAACAAAGTGAATTACCAAGGAAAATAAAGTAAAACACACAAGTCTATGCCTAATACAGTAAGAAAACTGAATACAGATAAAACCTCACCCTTAGATGTTTCAATAAGCTCTTATCACAGACTGGACACCTTCCTAGCTGGGCATAATCCTTTCCCTGGTACATCCCTTTTTCCAGCTCAGGTGGTAGTTAGGGGATTTCTCGAGATTGCCCTCCTTTGTTCTGTTCCACCTATTTATATATCTTTTGCATAAGGCGGGAATCCTTTGTCCCTCTCTGAGTTCCCACCCCTCCTTCTTAATGGAAAGACACCAGGTTAAAGATGGATTCCAATTCAGGTGACATGATCACATGTCACTGTAAGACTTCATTACCCACTTGCCAGCACACACATTTACAGGAAGACTTACAAGTAAAACAGAGCCATCTGCAGACAATTGTCCTGGTTAATGGAAGTCATCAAGATTCTAAACCACCATTAATGGCCTACGCTTTGCATTATTACAATAGGTCCTCAGAGTTATATTTCATATATATAGTTTCAGATAAAGGAATAATACATTCATACAAATAGGATGAACACACTTAGTAGATATAAGCTTTGTAATGATACCTTACAAGAGACATTTTGCACACTCATTAGCACATTTTCATAAAATCATTAGGGTGTAATGTCACAATGTGTTTTATTTAAATGGGATTTTTTTACATTTGACTGTTTCTCACTAACTCCAACCTGTACTTTACCAACTCCTTTCCTATTCTCTTTACTAGGACATAGAGTTACCCCTTTTAATAAATTCATCCCTAAGGGATGTTTCCACTTGAACTGGGGGCTCCTCCACACCTGTTGGTTCCTCCCAGCCCTAAGTTTAAAAACTCCTCTCCAACCTTTTTAATTATAAGTGCCAGCAAGCTGGTTCCATTTTGGTTAAGGGGGAGCCCATCCTTATAGGTTCCTTCTTTCCCAAAGGGTTCCCCAGTTCCCAGTAAGCCTGTATCCCTCCTCCCTACACAATTGTCTCATCTATGCCTTGATACTCAACAGTTCTGCCTGTCTAACTGGCCCTTCATGTGGAACTAGAAGCATTTCAGAGAATGCCTCTGGATGTCCTGGACTTTAATCTCTTATCTAACAGCCTAAATTTGGCCACCAGGACCTCTCTCTTACTTTCTCTATGTAATTGGTACCTGCATGTACCATAATCACTGGCTCTTCCCAGATCTGCAACCATCTGGCAGGAAATTTACCATGTAGTTCTCCCAGCCATCACAAACCCAGTTGTCTATATTTCTGTTAATCAAATCCCCCATTACTATTATCTGGCTTTTCCTAGTAATTGGGGTTCCCTCCCCAGAAGGGTTATCCTCAATGCGAGGACATCATCTGGAAGGAAGATCCCTAGTATGTGATTCTTTCTCTGTGCTCCAGCTTGATGCTTTCCTTCCCTGAGACTTTCAGCCTCCTTAACAGCATAGAGGCTGTCAGACTGGGAGTGGGACCTGCTCTATTGTATCCCCAAAAGTCTCCTCTGTGTACCTCTTTGTCTCCCTTAGCTCCTCCAGTTCAGTCACTCTGGCCTCAACAGTCTGAACCATGTCTCTGAGGGCCAAGAGTTGCTTGCACTGAATGCACACATATGCCACCTGCCCAGAAGGCAGGTAATTGTACATGCTGCATTGAGTGTGCTAAACTGGATAGCCCCTACCCTGCTGCGGGACTTTTGTCTGCATTATTTTTACTCTTGAAGGTTTGTTTGCTTGTTTGGGGGGGTGGATTTATTGGCCTAAGTTTACAGTATGTACGTTAGGTGTATCTGCCTCTCACATTCCCTCTTTAAACTCCTTTGCAAAACTTCCCTATTGGCTAGATCCTCTGGTCGTTTAGGAGCTGACTTTTTAAACCACTGTTCTCCCTGAGTTAGCCCTGCCCCCTTGTCAATATAAGCAGAATCAGGACCTAAATAAGATGGCAAAATGCTTGACTGCTGTGCTGTCCATTGCGTGCAGCATATAACTTCAACAAACAGTGGGACTGCTTTGCTCAGAGCTTCTTTGTACAGGGGAAATGAGTGAGGGCAAGCAATTTACAAAACCGGGTATTCTGGAATCCCATTAATAAAACCAGGCAGCTATGCAGGAATCTTAGTCTGATTGCCCTGTGTGATGGAAAGCCCAAAGGTAAGACAGTATAATTAAAGCCAACTTTGGAGGTCTGATATTTAGACATTTCAGCATTCTTGTTGTTCTGTATTACCATTACAATGAGCCTCAGCTAGGAAAAGGTTACAGGGAGACCGAATTATATATTGGCCCATTCTGACACTGAGTATGTTTCAACCTCTGTAATTCCTGGCAAGTGGCAATATTGAATGAGGCAGGACTTTATTCTTGGTGCCAATGCCACTCCAGCATTTTCTTCTACCAAAAAAAAAAAAGAAAAGAAAAATCATAAAATTTCAATTGGCCTAAATAAAATGAAATGAAAGCTAGAGAAGGCTGTTATTGCCTAGCTTTGAATAAATTAATATACTAGCACCTGAAAAACACAGGGAAGAACTTTAGGTTCAACTCATAAAACAAGTTTTGGGCCGCAGAATTTGTACACTACAGAAAGCATACAGATGTCCAGCTTATGCACCAGTTCTGTATGTAAGTGTTTCATTAGCCCTGCCCTTATTAATCCTCTGTTGTCTGTGCCTCTTTAGTAGAAACAACCTCATATTGAGAGTTAGCCACATGAAAAAGGTGGGAAATGCATCTTAATTTCTCATTCATAAAAATGAACGGCTCCATTTATAAGAACGTAGGATGACGTCGAAATTACAGGGAAACCAGAGTACCATGACAAACTCAGTGAGTTCAGCACATACGGTGCTGACTCCATTATCTCTTGAGAGCACAGCAATGGCATGAATAATAAGCAGTTATTAAAGTCCTGGTGCTGAGAGTTTTAAAGCGGAGGAGGGTGCCTCATCAGAAGTGCAAACTTAAGAGGAGATGAGAGCATTCTGAAGAATAAAGCCAAGAGAAGAGAGAAAGATGCACCAGGAACAAGAAACATTAAACCATGGCTGGACTAGAGGAATTTAGTCCACTGCAAGAGTGAAAATGAGATGGATTTAGGCTTGATGATCTTGAGGCAGTGGGATCAATTTGTACAGAAGAACAGAGGAAAACACACATAACTTACCACCAGGTGCTTCTTCCAGCAATGTCTCTTGGGAGAGAGCCCTCAGGTACCGTAGAAATCAGCACATTATAAATGGATGGATGTGGACAGAGAGAGATCAGGCGGAAGAGAAGAGTTTCTTTTTGGCTTGAGAGGATTTTTTTCTCCCTCTCTCCATGTAGTTGGTCAGCAACACAAAGCAATTTCTACAAGAGGAAGGGTAGGCTTGAGGTTAGGCACTGGGTTTGGACTCAGGAGATCTGGATTCCATTCCTGGCTTGGCCACAGACTTTCTGTGTGACCTTAGATAAAACAATCTCACTGTGCCTCAGATCCCTGTCTATGTAACAGGATAGATTTTATTTCCCTCCACTCTTTCTCTGTCTTGTCTGTTTTGACTGTGAACTCTCCAGGGTCCAAGCACTGTCTCTATATATATGGATAGCACCTCCCTCATCTCAGGTAGGGGATCTCTAGCTGGCTCTGTTCCTGTAGTATAAATAATAATACTGTCTCTGAAGTCAATAAGAGTTTTGCTCTTGGGTTGGATGGGAGCAGGACCAGACACCAGTTATATTTATGATCATACGAGTGATATCATTTAGAGCAAAATTTTCAAAGGGCCCTTAGGAATTGCTTGCAGTATTTGAAAGCTTATCTGTTGCCACAAAAAAACTCACACTTGCCCACCCTGCACAATGGATTATTATGCAGGACAGGTATTACTTTTGCAGACAAGTGCAGCTGCAAATATTGAGGATATATTACCAGACACCCTAACCAACCTGTGTTTATTTAGAGGCACTTTGAAAATATGGAACTTGAAATAGCTTTAGCGATGCCTCACTGTGTAATTCACATTTGTTGTTAGGAGTGTGCTGCTAATTTTTGAACATACTAAAATCTAACATCATGTGCATGAGGAGTCCATGGAATTCATTTTAAACAATAGCAAAAAAAAAAAAAAAAAAAAAGAGCTGAAAACTTCAAATCATGAGTGAAAGTGGACGCCAGGTTTTTTGCGTGCCAAACATACAGAAAATGCCAATTCACCATTTTCATAGGCATGGGTTTTCCTGAGTGGAATTTCCATTAGAACAGTTATTCCAAATTATACTCCAGGCATTTTTTACAGAAAGATCCATTTTCCTTGCAGTCATCTCTTTCTTTAACACCAAAGCAGACCATCCATCCCCACAGTCTAAACTACCTGAGTTTAATATTTATTTAATATGCTGAAATCTGCTAAGCCACTTCCCCAGTCAACCTCACCTGCTACAGGTGTGTTTCATTCCTCTCATGTGCTGAAGTAACACCACCACCTAAAAGCTGGGTTTTGTTGAGTGGCGGGTTTGGCTTTTAAACAAAAACAAAAATGCAGCTTCTAAAATCAACCAGCATGTATATGGAAAAGCTTGAGAATGAGATTTTAATATTTCTGAACAGTCAATACAGATCTGTTAACTAGTTTTCCCCCTCACTAAACACAAAGATCCAGCATTTGTTATACTCACTCCTTTGGTGGGGAGGAGGGGGAGAGAGGGAGGAGGAATTCTTCAGCTACATGTGTTTCCAGAAATGAGACATATTATCCTCTTCCTGCCTTCCAGGAAGAGGAGGGAGTGACTGGTGTGAGAACAGCTCACTTTTCAAGTGTACTGTAGTGTTGTGTTGTCTAGTGGTCTGAACACACAGCTGGGAACCAAGCACTCCTGCATATTAACCCCAGTTCTGCCACTTACTTCCTTTGTTACCTTGAATGAGTCACTTGCAGGGCCTAATTTTCAGAAATGCTGTACACCCTCAAATCCTGTTGAAGTATGTGGGAGCAGTTGATGCTCAGCACCTCCAAAAAGCAGGCACTTTAACTTTTCTGTCATATCTGTAAAATGTGTCAGATGACACTTCCCTTCTTCACAGGACTGTTGTGACTGGATTACTTAGTGCTCATGAAGTGCGAGGTAAAGTAGTCATATTACTATTAACAGAGGACAGTTTTTGTGCAATACCAGTCCCAAGGCAGAACACATTAATATCTGCAAAAGAGTCACTCAAACACCTGTGGCTATGAAATATACTGATGGTTTACTCAGAACTGTGCTGGCACTTGATGGTGGAACTTCAGTGTGCATCGGAGACATAACTATAAATAAATCTCCATACCATACTGCAGAACCAGCTTTCATTCTCAACTGGGTCCTTCCAAAAACCCAGGAGTAACAAGCTTTTGGGATTGTACTTCTACATCCGAGTCACTTTCTCCTACAGTTGGTGGTTCCATTTCACCTCTGGTGAGCTGAGAACATCCTTAACTGTGCACCAAACCTTGCAGCAGTTGTTAGCATGTCTCCTGTTTTAATAATCCACATTCAATAGCCTGACATTCTGCACAGCTTACAGCATGTCTCAGAAGCAGCTGACTTCCTTAAGTACTGAAGCAGGGTACCTTACATAACCTTGGTGAAGGAAACACCAACATTTTCCCCTCACCGCCTTTGTTTTCGGTTGCTAATCTAGGAAACACACGTCCTTTCTATTTACTGAGAAAATAATTAATACTAACCTCGTTGTGCTTGGATCCCACTGCACCTCGCTATTAAAATGGAAACCCTTGTGCTGCAGACATGGCTAGGCTGCTAGAGCACTTAAGCAACACACCGTGAGTTGCACCCATTTACTACGTGCAATTGTTTCTATGAGACTTAATAGTTCTACCATTGTTATTATAACACTGTGCACTAATATAAATGAGCCTGTAAATGGGGAGCCAGCTAAACTAAAACCATTATAATCACAGCCTGGGTTGTAAATCACAGGCTAGCGTGTTCTGCTGTGGTTTGACTGAGAGCCAGGCAATAGTCAAATAATCAAACTGCAGATGTCGGGATAGCAAATTTAAACAGTGGCAAAGAGCCAAGCAAGGGGCGGGGGGGATCTTTGCACAATGCAGGAATTCCCCCTTCCCCCTTTGTTGTTAACTGGGGTCTATGAAATAACCAGACATGTTAACCAATAATAGCATTGTTCCTTGGAAGCGTGTGTGTCAGCAGGGGCTCATGGGCTCAGCCAACCCCATTCAGTGCAACACTAAATATCTGCAATAGTACTAATAATTAGCATGAGTTTCCTGGCTTCTGAAGTTCCCCCTTCCCTCCCATTGCAAATGGTGAGTTAGAGCTTTGGCCTTGAGTGAGAGGAATCCAGGTGTTTCAACGAGTTTGAAAATGCTGGCCACAGTCCAATGTCCTTAACGTGGGCGTAAATCCAAAGGAACTTCAAGGATTTCGGTGCAGCCACCCCCAAATGTATGCTCATGTCACTGACATCAGAATCAGGCCCTCGACTTTGAACAAAACACCCTCCTGTGTTGTTCTAACCTTTTTGCTCTGATTCTCCCTTTGCCCCATTGCTTATATCTGTCTCTGTGCTCTTATTAATGATCACAACAACCCTGAGTAATTTAGAGTCTTTAACCACATAGCCCGGAACACAGCTACAATTCAGCACCTAAGGCTACCCACTAATAGCCATGTGACAATTAATTAGTGCCTTATGTTGAGGGTGGCGCCAAGCTGCACGGTCCCGCTTCCCTCCTCTCTCTGCACCCTGCCCCCAACAAGCATCAGGGGGCACTGTGCCTCAGATAGCCCTGCATCCAACCGGCTCTTTTTGGGGTGGCAATTAGCAGGGAGAAGCCCCTATGTCTGTGAGCACTCAGAAGCTGCATTTGGTCCCTGAGCAGTTGACACCAAGGAGGGACGTTTCCTTGCACCCACCTTCTCACAGCTGGCACATTTCTGTGCAGAAGCCAGCTATAATCTGGCCTGAATTGTGTTGCCCATTGAGAGAATAGTGATTGTCATTGCATTGGTATGGGGTTGGGCAGTGAGAACCTTGAAGGAACGGAAGTGAAGGACCAGGAGTGGCACTGTAGGAATTATGAGTTGCATGTTCAGACAGTAAATGTGTTTAGCTGAGGACATGAGGGGGAAATTCACCCTGTGCAAAGGATCAGCACAAGGCCTGTGCAAAATTTAAGCCCAATAGGGCCTGTTCTGGATACAGTAAATATCACTTTATCACCTGGCAAACCTGAGAACTCACGCTCTATGTGAACCTAGCCATTACCCTCCATAACTGTCGCAGAATGTAAACGGGGATGAGGAGTCCAAAAACCCAAACAAATGGAGGCTGAGACGACCAGAAGCGTGAATGAAATCCATAACAAGGGGGGGCCAGACTGGTGCTAAAGAAGGAAAAGTAGGCTAGAAAGGCAGGGCAGGGGAGCTACCTCCTTAGTAGGTGTCGATGGTCTTAGCACCATTAAAAGTCAGTGCATTTGAGCAGAGAATTCTTGCTATGATTGTGACTGTGGTAACAATGACAGGACACTCCTGAACACTCAGGCTGTGTTTACTGTTTCCATAGTTGTGAGAGATGCAATACGGTTGCTTTTCACTTCCAGCCAGGAGCCAGACTCTGTATCAGTAGTATATAAACAAAGGAAGTATGTTTTCATTTGGCGAATATACAAGCCCAAGCCACTGCCCCATGACATTTGAAGTGATATTATAAGCTTCTTTTAGGAAAGTACATTTCCATTTGTTTCTCTGACAAGGCAAATAAAATGGTTGGATTTCAGTTTTCTATTTAATACACATCAGCACGCTGTCATGGGAGGTGACAGGAGGGTGGTAAAATATGAGAGCCTCCTTCAAGTTACTTAAAAATGACCATAGAGGAATTTTTGTAACTGTTTTGGTTTTTTTCAAATGTAACATTTAAAGGCTGTCAGTGAGTGGTAAGAGCAGTTGCTCATCAGGCACCATGGAAATGCTTTGCTGAAGCAAGTAGCAGGCACTATCATGTCAGGGATAAAAGAGTAGTCTGGCTGGAGATAGTCATGACCTGAGTTTTCCAGCTGTAGATGAAGATTTGATGGATGACAAATTGGTTATATTCTAGAACTCTCTCCTTCCTCAGCCCATGATGCTGATACAGCAGCAGTGAATGGGTACTGTCATTTTCCTGAAATCCCAGGATTCATGCCACCAGCAGGACAGTTTCCCCTTCCTGCTCTGGAGGTGTTTGCAGCTGAAGTGTCCTGAAGGTAACGTGAACTCTTCCCACTCCAGATCCAAGCACAAAGACCGTAGGCATTGGGCGGCTAGGGTCAGACGAGGGCACTGCTCCCCCCACTCCAAATTTATGTCTGCTGCACAAGTGTAATGCTCCCAGAGTGGTCTGGAGCATTGCTCCTGCATCTGCAATACACAACAGAGCTACAGTCCAGCACTTCATAAATACCCACAGTGAGTTTCCTGCCTGCCAGCTTTGCTCTGCTCCCAGCCTCCCCTCCTCCTGCCACACACAAATACCTGACACCTCTGCCTGAGATTTGTAGTCCATCTGGGGAGCAGGGCCAGGGCTGCCCGGGGGGTGGGGGGCAAATGGGACTATTTTCCCCAGACCCCGCAGGGGCCCCGTGAGCTGCTCCGGGTTTTTGGCAGCACTTCCTTGGCTGGCCCTTCACTCACTCCAGGTTTTTGGTGGCAGGTCCTTCAGTGCAGCGGAAGACTCAGAGCGAATGAAGAACCTGCTGTGGAAGTACTGCTGAAGCCTCAGGGCACTGCCCGGTGAGTACAAGCTCTGCTAGGAGCGGGGGTGAGGGAGCGGGGACAAGGAAAAAAAAACCCATGATCAGGGCGTTTAGGCTGCTCTACCACTGCTGCTTCATTCTTTGGCGGCAATTCAGTGGCAGGTTCCTCTTGGAGGGAAGGACCCGCCGCTGAATTGCTGCTGGTCCTTCCCTCCAAGAGGGATCCGCCGCTGATTTGCCTCCGAAGACCTGGCCCCGCCCCAGGCCCCCTGAATCCTCTGGGCGGCCCTGGGCAGGGCTCCCTGCCTCTGTCCCACTGGCTCTGAGCTCTGCACACTACAGCTCCCACAAGGCCAGGAGGGATGCTAGGGCTATGCACTGGAGAAGCAGTGATGTGTGCAAGCCAGGCCTGCTGTATCAATATCAGCAGCTGCTGCTGCCCGAGTTTCAAGGGTATCGCCTTGGCCCAGTTGGTATCAATACCTTTGCAAATTGCTCCCTCCTTCCAACAGGCTCTTTCTGGACACCCAGGACTACCCCTGCCCGTCCCATGCTCTGCTAAGTCACAGGAAGTTATTTATCTCATCCTACTCCTCAAAATAAATGCCTTATCTGCCACTCCTTTTATATGCCACAATTTACTTTGTTTGGTTTGGCCCTAAATGAACTAACTAGCCCTAACCTTGGCCCTAGGAAAGAAGAATGGCTGCAACCAAATACATGGAGGTTAGTTGAAGAGAGAAAAGAGTTAAAAAAGAGACTTCGTTAAGAAGGAGACAGCAGTAGAAGAGAGATTCTCAACCAAAAATATGTGAGCAAAGACAAGGAAGTTAAAAGAACATCCAGAAGAGATAAAAGATAATGGACAGAAAATAAAGCAAAGGAAGCTGAGGAGATGTACAAGAAAGGGAAATTCCGAAAAGCTCTTTCAAGTATCTAAACAGCTGACATCACAATTCTCAAACTGTTTTGGCATTATAAAGGCTCAGGATGGTACAGTTTTAACCGCAGAGGAAGGACAGAAAGCCCAGTTGGATGGAACATTTTCAGGAGGTGCTCAGCCAGTCAGAACACTAACACACATGGAGAGATGTGAAGCATTGGTTGACTTTATCTCTAGAAGTAATAGCCTTTGCTGAAGTAGCTAAGACCATAAACCAACCGAAGAGTGGGAAAGCAGCAGGCTATGATAAGATAGATGCTGAAATGTTAAAAGCTGGAGAGGAAGTGATAGTCAATTACATAGGCAGGTTGTACAGGCTGGTTGGTGGAAAGAAGAGTTGTCCTAAAGATTGGAGAAGAGGTGTTATCTGCAAAATTCCTGAAAAGAGGCGCAAGCTTTTCTCTGATAGCTGGATAGGGGTGACACTTCTGTCTGTACATGGAAAAAGGTTTTGCACTATCATTTTGAATGGGATGAAAACTGCTGTTGATAAAATACTCAGAGAAGAACAGGCTGGATTTCAATCTGGTAGGTCATGTTCAGACTAGATTTTCACCCTGAGGAGACTTATTGTGAGAGGCTCAAAATACCAGCAGAAGATGGTTTTTAACTTGCTTGATTTTATGAAAGCATTTGATAGCGTCCACAGAGAAGCCTCCTGGAAGCTCCTGGGACACTATGGATTTCCAGCAAAGACTGCTAATTTGATAAAAATGTGTATGATGAGTCTGCATGCTGCATCAGGACAGAGAGTGGAGAGCCAGAGTGGTTTAAAATTTAATATACCAGGGCAAGGCAATGTTGTGTGCTATCTCCACTTCTCTTCCACATTGTCATAGGCTTCCTGATGAGAAGAGCGATGGTTGTCATCAAGGACATTGGTTCTGGGTGGGCTGCAAGACTTAGATTTTGCAGATGATATAGTCATATTGGATACCAGCTTGGGTGGAATGAAAAGACTCTTTATGAGCAGAAGCTGCAAAAGTGGAACTTTGTATCAGTACGCGGAAGACCAAGACCAGGGAGGTAGGAGAGAAGTCTATCAACACAGGCAGATGTGTGATTGATGGAGAAGAGCACAAATGAGTTGATGAATTCATCTGTCTTGGAAGTACAATATCTACTAGTGGTCAGCTCACTAATGTAGCAAAGGCAAAAATCAGTAAAGCCAGTGGATCATTTTACTGTTTGTCAAACATCTGGAAAAGTGAGAAGAGGCATCTACACACTATAATGAGAGAGTTCAACACTATTGTTCACCCCACTCTACTGTATGACTCAGAAATGTCGCAGATAGTGAATGTATACAACAGGAAGCTGAACGCATTCAACCACTGCTTGTTAAGAAGAATATTGGGAATTCATTCCACCCGGAGAGAAAAGAGGGCATGGAAGACAAATGAATGACCTATCACAGGACAAGTGGAAGGATGCTACCATCATAGAGAGAACTTATGACGGAGCCAAACATCTTCTTCTGGACAGACAGCAGTGGGGAAAGTCGGTTGCCTCATGGACCACTAGGCAGAGCAGATTCTAAGTAAGGAAATCTCAGTCTAGCCCCTTGGGACAAAAGCTGCCGCTGTGGGGGTGAATGCAGGTTGGGTTCGCTTTCCAATGTCCCACCCCCTGAGCCTCCCCTCCATACCAGGCCTGGATAGAGACAGCAACTGCCCACATACACTGGGGAGTAGGGCCTGATACCCCCAAAGAGTGAGTGCACCTAACATCCTCCAACCCCCATGAAAATTATTTTCCTCGGCTGCCTCAGCTGAGGATACTGGTAAGTTGTTGTTTTAAAAAAACTCATTAGCAGATTGAAACCCCTTTCCCGATTGCTCTCTCCATATGAGGAGGCTGAAAGCCCCCTCCTTTCTGCTCTTTCTCCTTCTTCCTTTCTTTAAAAAAAAAAGTCATCTCTGAGATAGAGAGCTGCTTCCGCCTGAAACTCCTGCTAGAGCAAATACAACGTGAAATCAGGAAACTGTGCCACTCAAAGCACTTCCTGTAAATGACGACTTTGATTTACACTGACTATAGATCTTCTCTCCTGGATTCCAGATTCCAGGGGCCTTTCCTGCCTTTTCAGTCCGGCGTACCATTTTTAAAACTGCCATTCTTTTGATCTCAGGCTTACAGTAAACCAGTGTTGCTCAGAGGAAACTTGTAGAGAAAATTCTACGTCCTCTGATGCATTCCTGCACTGCGTACTCAGTGAACAGAATTGTTCTGGTATGTGATTCATCCAAGCTTTCTCTGGTTGTCATCCAAAAGATAAAAACAACGCAACCTTGCATCACTGATACATTGTGCTATGTGTGATATGAAAGACCTATTATTCTTTTGCTACATATAGGTGCTTTATTGTAATGTACATAGATTAAATCAATTCTGAAGGTCACAATGAACATTAAAAAATCATTAAATTGAAAGATTGTAACAAGCAGCTTGGTGAATAATCAGAACATCCTGCTGGGAATGCTGATGACTGTACATAGAGGAAATTTCACTGTGTGGCTTATAAATGTATTTGACTAAATTAAGCACAAAAATACTAGACAGACTCAGCTTGCTTCACCACTGTGTCATTCCAACTTATTTCCAGTAACACAATAGAGTTATGCCAGCATAAAAGTGGGGTAGTGCACTGGTAATGAGTAAAGCTCAAGACTTGTTGCCATTGATTTCAGTAAAAACAAGAATTAGGTTGCATGTATATCCACTGTTGCCATATTCTAGCTGTGAAAATGTTAATATGGTAGCTCACACACCTTGAAAAATTATACACTTGAGTTTCTGGTATACAAGTTGCACCCACTTATAATGAACTCAAATTGAGTGACGGTCCACAGATGAACTGGAATAAAAGTCCAATATTGTTTTAGTGTATGGCAGTGCAGTCATTTCAAGTCCATATATAGTGAAACTCCTCTTATTAGTATAATTATTCTGTGAAAAGAGTGACTTCTTGGCAAGAGAGGACTTCTGTACTTGCTGCTATGAAAGCTGAGCTCTAAAGCTTCTGCAATAAAAATAGCATTGAAAAGACTGTTTAAGATCCCATGCCACTGACAGTACCATAGACATTAGAGAAGGAAATGACCTGTTAGGTTATCTGTCCGATGCAGGATTACTCTCTGTGGTGTATTGTTGTGGGTGTTGGCTAGTCTACTGCTAAATAGGGTGTCTACCAATTTCCTTGGGAAATTATTCTGCGGTTTGATTAAACCTTCCCAGGAGTCTTTTCCTAATACCTAGCCTAAAGTTTCCTTTGCTCAGCTTCATCCTAAACCATTCCTCTCCCTCCTTGGTATGATTTGCATCCTTCAAATACTTCTAGACAGTTATTATACCCGCCCCCTTCAATTTCATTTAGCCAAGTTAAACATAGTCAGTTCTTTTAATCTTTCTTCATAAATCCAATTTGCTCTCTTGAAATCTAAGCCCCTTCTATTTCAATGTGCTATCCACCCATTCCTGGGAATGAAGAATTCAAATACCTTGTGGTCAATTCCACTAGCAATCCCCACTACTGACAGGAAGGAATCATTGTGAGCAGGGCCAGTGTCTTAGGCGAAATTTCCCCCTTGCACCACCACCCCACCCAGTTAACCCCCCCAACCGGCAGCAGCTAACCACGCCCACCTGACCCCCCCACCAGAGGAGCCCCCCTCCCCCGCAGCAGTTACCCCCCACCCCGCAGCTAACCCCGCCCGGGGAGCCCCCCTCCACGGCAGCTAACCCTACTGAGGAGCCCCCCCGTGGCAGCTAACCCCCCCTGGGGAGACCACCACCTCCTCTGCTGAGCACACCGGCGTCCCTCTAATTCTCCTCCCCTCCCAGGCCTGCGGTGCCGATTGGAAGAGACTTAGAGCAGGGGCTGTGTGCTCAGCGGAGGAGGCAGAGTGGAGATGATCTGGGGAGGGGAGCAGTTCCCCTGTGCGGCCCCCCCCCCCCCCGTTACTGCAGGAGACCCTCCCTGCGCCCCCCCCAGCTCACCTCTACTCCACCTCCTCGCCTGAGGGGGCTTTTAGGCACCCTCAACCACTACGCGCCCTAGGCAGCCGCCTATTTTGCCTAAGTGGTTGCACCAGCCCTGGTTGTGAGGCTGTGAAGCAGATCAAGGATAGCTTCTATTCTGGTTGAATCCTCTGCTCTCTGGATCATGACCATGGCCTCAATGACCATCAAATTTTGGGATCTCTTTGAAGGTTAAAGTCATTGGGAATTTCTGCAGCTGAAACCCTATGCATCACTTTGCAAACTAACCCTGGAGGGTAACAAATTAGCCATTTAAATTCTTATTTTATATTGTGTGATATATATAATAATAATATCTAGTTCTTAAATAGCACTTTTCATCAGCAGATGTCAAAGCACTTTACAAACAAGGTTGGTATCATTATCTCCACTTTATAGATGGAGAAACTGAGGCACTTGGCAGGGCTGATTTGCCCAAAATCACCAGGCCAGTGACAAAGCCAGTTCAGATCTCTTGAGTCCCAGTCCAGTGCTCTGTTCAGTTAGACACATTGTCTCAAAGACAGCAGTGTAACCAACATAGGATACACTTGAGTGTTTTTTCACTTGCCTGCTGTGAAAGTATGTTAACATATAGGGTAAAATTTGACTTTCAAATGAGACTAGGATCCTAAGTGACTTAGGAGTTTATGAAAATGTTACCTACATTGTGATTGGTTTTCAGTGAGTGACACAAGTACCAATGTGGGACAGAACTTGTTCACACAGCTGGAGGAACATTTGTTATGCTTTCTCAGCACCAAATTTTTTACAGCCTAAGGGCAGGCCTGTGTAAATAAGAAGAAAACATCCACTCCTCTGTGTTGTCAGCCACATGGGATCAGGGGTTTGTTAAACTAGATTTTTGCACCAAGCTCAGAGGTGGTGTCAAGGAACATCCCTTTACTTGTCTAGTCTTTGTTCATAGCATTATTATGTGTCACCAGATCATCGGGTGGCATAAACTGGGAGAGGAAGGATGGTCCTATGCTTAGGGCACTAGCCTAAGACTTAAGAGGCCTGAGTGCAAGTATCTGATCTGCTACAAACTCCCTGTGTAACTTTGGGCAAGTCATTTAGCATCTCAGAGAATCAGGTGGAGATAACACTCCCCTACCTCACAGGGATAGTGTTTGGATAAATATAAAAAGGCACAGTACACTGAGACACTCGGATCTTGTGGCCAAAACAGATATGCATCTAAAATAGATAAACTGGTGTAACTCTACTGAAATCAGTCAGTGAGAGCTGGCCCATGATCTTTATATAGATTATTGGAGGACACTAGAGCAGGAGGTGGCAGAGAAGGTATCCCAACCCTGCCACTGACTTATTGGTGAGATCTTGGGCAAGTCACTTAACTCCCTCTGTGCTTGGCTTTCCGTGTGTAGAAGGGCACAGTGATGCTTCCCTGCCTTTATAAAGCAGTTTGGGATTCTCAGATGAGAGATGCAGTATAAATCCAACTATTCTAATCACCAAACCTGTTTGTAAATTTCTCCTCAAGCCACAACAACTTTGGCTTTCCGCCTCAGACCTGTTCCATGGGAGCTTTATTGTACAGATAAGGGAACACATTTAGGCGGAGATTTTCAAAACTGCCTTAGGGATTTGGATACTCAGTCTTCAAGGTGTCTCTGAATAGCTCAGCTTCGTATATTGGTGATAAACCATTGAAACAACTTACTAAAGGATGTGGTGGAGTCGCCATCCATTGGAAGCTTTAACTCCAGAGCAGATGACTTTGTAAAAGAGTTGCTGGAGCTCAACCAGAAGCTATGGGCTTGATTTAGGAATCACTTGATAAAATTCTGTCTTGTGTTAGAGAGGAAGGGCAGATTAGAGGTTCTTCCTTTCTGCCCTTAAAAGTATTTTAATAACCCAGAGTAATGGGGTTTAAAACCCCTTACTAAGTCTGAGGCAGGGGATGTGCTGGAGCAGGACTAGGCCAGAAAAGTTCTGCCCTTCAGGAACTGCCGAGCATGTTCCTGGGGCAAGAAGCAGTATTAAAAGAGCTCCAGCCGCCCAGGCAGGGGGAGGAGAGATGACATTTCCAGGAGGAGCACTGCTCTGAGACAGGAGAAGGAGCTCTTATGAAGGCTCTGAGTCTTTCCTCTGTTCCTTTGAGACATCACCCCAGAGGGAGGGAGAACCACAGGTGGGCCACCCAGAAGGTCACCTGCATCAGCCCTGAGGTTCTGGGGATTTGAAGCAAAGGGCTATAATCAAACAGCAGACACTCCCCAAACTGAGACATTGGGAGGGGTAGGAGGTGGGCCAACGACAGGCCAGCACATGCTGTCACATTGTCAGATCCCTGAGCCTACACCCCTTACCCACCCCATATTCCCCTACCCCAGCCCTGGAATGGGCAGGATGAGCGGATTATAGTCAAGAAAGCTGACCCAGCTGCTCCCTGTTGAGGGGGTCCGTGACACACTGAATTGAAAGAGAATCTAGAGCAGCAGCCCCTGACCAGTAAGCCTGCTGACTGAACAACCTTGCTACACCCACTTAGATAACTGTATGTGAATAGTTTACGTATATTTTACATTGGGTGTTGGCCTCATTCAAGTGCAACACCTAAGAGAAAATGTCTAGAGAAGAACCAGGCTAGTTAGAACAGCTCTTGGGGAAAGCTGCAAATAATGAGGGAAAATCCCTAGTGCATGTGATCTGAGTATACGCCTTGTCCCGTTTTTAATTTCTCGGGCCAGCATTTTTTGTTCATCTGGTCTTTATTTACATGTTGCTGAATCTCCATCTAACTGCAGTTGGAGAGTGAGTGATTAGGAGAGCTGGTTGAAGGTTTTTGAAATTTTAGATGACTTTTTTTCATGAAAATTTTTTTAAAAACTATGAAAAATGTTCTCCATTTTTCGACCAGCTCTAGTGATTGTATTGTTTTAATGGCATGACTTTGGGGAAAAAATGTAGTGTCACATTACAAGGGTTTGTGGATGGAGAGAAGGCCAGGCTGGAATGGAGGGTTGATTGAAAAAGTGAATCTTCAGGAAGAATTTGTGGGTGAGAGAAGCCACACAGATTCTAGGGAGTGGAGGAGGGGCACACTGGCTGTGGAGGCTACTGTTGGTCTGTCTCCAAAAGTGGCCACCAAGTGGCTTGTCTGTTGCTGCTCTGTGGCCTGGAGAAGGGAGATATGTCTCCTTGGCTATGAGGCAATCCTTATTCCACAACCCAGCAACTGTGACTGCTCCTGGATTCCAGTGTTTGGCCTCCTGACTTCAAAGAAAGTTGCATGCTTCTAGCCAAGGGCAGAATTTGCCCTATGTTAGGGGAGCCAAGGTGTATAAACTAATGGATTTGATGACCAACTACAGCCAGATTCTGACCGAATTATTGCCTGTGCATCCTGGTTAACTAAAGGAGACTTCAGTGGGATTAAGCTGGAAGTAAGTGAGGAAAGAACTTGGTCCGAAAGTAAGAGCCATCAGTTAGACAGTGAAAAGCAGCGGGCAAGCCCTTAATAACAAGTACAAAATTAAGGAACTGGAGTTACAAAGAAACCACAAAATGGATACCAGTAGCCAGGAAATACAACAGGTGCAAACAAAAGCCTACAGAATGGACAAAGCAGCAAAAATAAATAAATAAATATGTGAGGCTACTGTGTGTGCAGAGATCCTGAGCAGGGAGCAAGGCTGGAAAAGAGCATTCTCCTCGAAGTGGACTGACAGAGGGTAATAATTTTGATAAAGCTGCTAAAATCTTATGAAATGTAACAGTGGCTGATGGGCACCACGACATCCTCAGTAATGTAGAAGCTGAGAAAAAAGTAATACGTAAAACTAACCATTTTTATTAGCCCTCTCACTTTATGTCCTTTCTTTTCACTTTTCCTTTACTTGGGCACTTTTTTAAAAAAAAATTAGAACAGGTTAAAGGTCATCTTACATTTTTCTAAAGTTTAAACTATGAACAGAGGAAATTTTCTGTGTCCTTTAGGAAAGAAAAATCTTCATGTAAAACCTGATTTGACAGCCCATTTTGAGTTGCAGCTGCAACCATACCGGATAACATGCAAATGAAAATATGCACAGTAGGTAATTCTGGGTAATAGTCAAACAACCATAGTGGCTTTGATATTGGTATTGTTCATATTGTCTCTAAACATACCTAAAAAAGGAACTTCTAAGATAAAATTATAATTAAAATGTCCTTATTTTGCAGTTTCCAAGGAAAGCAGTAGTGTATTTTCTGCATGCAATAAGCCTCGTGTAGCACACCTCACACATTTTCATCAGTCTGAATTTAAGACAAAGACTTGGCTTTTGAAGTTGGGGACGGGGTGGATTTTCCTAAGCACTGCTCTCTTTGTCGGTGTTAGAGCATCAACTGCGGACGCGCTCCACCGACACAAGGAGTGTTGTGTGAACATGCACAAGCAACGTAATTACAGTGGTTTAAGAATGTCAACGTCAGTTAAACTGACTTAACTATAGTGTAGACATGGCCTAAAGTTCCTAAATACCTTTGAGGATCTGGCCCCTGTTTCCATCAAGGTCAATGGAAGCTTTACCACTGACTTCAGTGGAAGCAATTAGACCACTGCAGGGCACTTTTGAAAAGTCCTCCTTTGGTTTATCTATTCATAGCACAATCAGTGGTAGGATTGACCTCCTGAGGGCCATTTCTCCACTGAAAGAAATATTCAAACTAGAACATAGCAAGGCAAAACTACGCTAACTCTTGTGTTCCCTGGATGTTTTGCATTTAGTGAAAGACAGATCTGTAGTATTCCAGAAAGCCACTTCTAAACAGTATCAGAGGGGTAGCCGTGTTAGTCTGGATCTGTAAAAGCAGCAAAGAATCCTGTGGCACCTTATAGACTAACAGATCTTTTGGAGCATGAGCTTTCGTGGGTGAATACCCACTTCTTCAGATGCATGTGGTGGAAATATCCAGGGGCAGGTATATATATGCTAGCAAGCAAGCTAGAGATAACGAGGTCAGTTCAATCAGGGAGGATGAGGCCCTGTTCTAGTAGTTGAGGTGTGAAAACCAAGAGAGGAGAAACTGGTTCTGTAGTTGGCAAGGCATTCACAGTCCTTGTTCAATCCTGAGCTGATGATGTCAAATTTGCAGATGAACTGAAGCTCGTCCACTCACGCCCCTTCTCTACCTACGCTACATTGATGACATCTTCATCATCTGGACCCATGGGAAGGAGACTCTGGAAAAATTCCACCATGATTTCAACAGCTTCCACCCCACCATCAACCTCAGCCTGGACCAATCTACACGGGAGGTCCACTTTCTTGACACCACGGTGCAAATAAGTGATGGTCACATTAACACCACCCTATATCGAAAACCTACCGACCGCTATGCCTACCTTCATGCCTCCAGCTTCCATCCTGGACACATCACACGATCCATTGTCTACAGCCAAGCACTGAGGTACAACCGCATCTGCTCTAACCCCTCAGACAGAGACCAACACCTACAAAATTTCCACCAAGCATTCTCAAAACTACAATACCCACACGAGGAAATAAGGAAACAGATCAACAGAGCCAGACGTGTACCCAGAAGCCTCCTACTGCAAGACAAACCCAAGAAAGAAACCAACAGGACTCCACTGGCCATCACATACAGCCTCCAGCTAAAACCCTTCCAATGCATCATCAAGGATCTACAATCCATCCTGGACAATGATCCCACACTTTCACAGGCCTTGGGTGGCAGGCCAGTCCTTGCCCACAGACAACCTGCCAACCTGAAACGTATTCTCACCAGTAACTGCACACCGCACCATAATAATTCTAGCTCAGGAACCAATCCATGCAACAAAACTCGATGCCAACTTTGCCCACATATCTACACCAGCGACACCATCACAGGACCTAACCAGATCAGCCACACCATCACTGGTTCATTCACCTGCACACATCCACCAATGTAATATACGCCATCATATGCCAGCAATGCCCCTCTGCTATGTACATCGGCCAAACTGGACAGTCTCTACAGAAAAGGATAAATGGACACAAATCAGACATTAGGAATGGCAATATACAAAAACCTGTAGGAGAGCACTTCAACCTCCCTGGCCACACTATAGCAGACCTTAAGGTGGCCATCCTGCAGCAAAAAAACTTCAGGACCAGACTTCAAAGAGAAACTGCTGAGCTTCAGTTCATCTGCAAATTTGACACCATCAGCTCAGGATTGAACAAAGACTGTAAATGGCTTGCCAACTACAGAACCAGTTTCTCCTCTCTTGGTTTTCACACCTCAACTACTAGAACAGGGCCTCATCCTCCCTGATTGAACTGACCTTGTTATCTCTAGCTTGCTTGCTAGCATATATATACCTGCCCCTGGATATTTCCACCACATGCATCTGAAGAAGTGGGTATTCACCCACGAAAGCTCATGCTCCAAAATGTCTGTTAGTCTATAAGGTGCCACAGGATTCTTTGCTGCTTTTACTTCTAAACAGTGTTTGCCAGACTCTTTGTGTTTAAAAAAAGTGAAACTCTTCTCTTGCTCTTCCTATTTTAATTTTTTATATATTTTATGAATAGCATTTCTTTGTAAGCTAAAAAACGTGGCCCAGATTTAGCAAAGTACTTAACCCTGTGCCTAACTTTAATCATGTGAAGAGTCCCATTGGCTTTGAAGAGGATCTACTTGTGTTAAAGTTAGGCACCTGCTTAAGTACCTCCCTGAATAAGGGCCCACATGAGAAAGAGAAGATGGAGACTTCATAAGAAGCCTACATAGTGAAAAGATCTGTAGATGTTGAGCTTGGAACTTTAAATGTATTCACATTTTTTCCCTTTTTTTTAAAGGACACATCAGCTCTGGATCAGTGATAGAGCTCTACTTTATAAAGTAGTGGTTCTGCAGAGAGACAGACTAAACTTGGCACCTACCTTCCCAGTGTTCTTATAATAGACTTATATTATGATACATTATTTATTCTGGACAAAGCCACACAAAATAGCAGTCTTTAACGTGGGGCAGCATACTCTAGCCTTAATTTTGTAGATGCTGGAAAATAAAATATACCCTGAAAAGAATCTACCATGGCCAAAATGTATAAAAGCAACTAGTGATTTGGGGTGCTTTGATTTTTCGATGTCCAACCTAAGACACCTTAAAGGGATCCCGATTTTCAGAAAGTACTGAGTCACTCACTCTCTGAAAATCAAGCCCCTTATAGGTTTATCACTTGGACATCCAAGAATTGCGGCATGTAAAATCAGTAGCCATTTTTGAAAGTCTTGGCTCATACCTATAAAGACTCTGTTTTACTAATGAATAGGTCTGTAACAAAAACGTTTGTCCTGCTGAAAGACAGAGTCTGTGATCACCTCTAAGAAGCCCACATTTCATTATTTTTTGTCATTCTTCCCCACCCCTCAAAGCAAACTGAGATGACCTTTTAACACTAGTGTATTTCTTCTCTGCTTGGTCTGAACAAAGGCTTTCTATTTCACATGGATCTGAATGCGAAGAGTATATATTTGTGATGAAAGGTCAACCCTTTCTTTTGAACTTTGCAGTGCATGAGCTAATTGTAGCATCACTGCAAATTTTGCTGTTATTTCAGAAATCAACCAATAAAACGTTATACCAGGAGTGTGTACCAAGTAGAGCTGAGAGAATAATTTAGAGTGGGTAATTTACTGAATTAATGTAGCCTCTTTGTCTGCTTTCAGGATACTGGGGATCCAAATGCAATTTCCTCCAGTTTATTTGTGTTTTGGAATTGCTCGACAGTTCTTCTGTGGATTTTTTATGCTATGAATTGATCATGAACAGTTCACTACTAACTATTCACTACTCAAAATTTGAGCTGCTTGGAAAAGTTGTGATGGCCGACATTAGTCACATGGTATTGTTTCAGTTCCCCAATAGGATGAGCATAACTTCAATAACTTTAGTGGCCTTGAAGCAGCTATTGACTGGGGCTTTGAACCTCTCTGGGAAAAGAAGCAGTTTAGGAAGTGGAGGAAGATGAATAGGATTAGGGCGTGTTAAGACATTTTTAACCCTTCTCCTTTTGCAGCCCCACAGGCCTTGTCCAAGGTATGTCTCCTAAGAAAAAATCAGTCTTGTAAGATTTAATGTCTGGGTGCAGAGTTTTAATTTAATGTTGTCTCATCCACATTCATTAAATGCAATTAATTATGTGTGTGCAGTTCTATTTACACAGGGTGAGGTCAGACCCTTAGCTGCCTCTGTGCAAAGATACTGGTGAGGGGCATTGTGGCCCCCTGCTGGGTTAATAAGCAGCATCCCATCCCATTTAAAATAGACTAAATGCTTTATTGCATTTACTTGTCTGTAATTTTATGTCAGCACCACAAAGATCAGCACAAAGTAATTGCATGTGCGTGCATGGTCCTAATTGTGAAAGTGCAAATCGTATCAGTGATGTGCTGCCAATACTTTGACAAGAAGTCCCACAAAAATGTTCCTCCCTCCCCACTCCTCCCCAGCTCAGCTTGTGCTATACCCTGTATACCAGGAATATTTCCTTTCCCAGGAAAATTGTTTTAGTATTTCTGCCATTTGAAGCAATTTGGTCCATTCCAGAGGCAAACATGCTCTTCAAAAGTATTTTTAGACTATCTCTGGCAGGGGTGACTTAGGAGAACTTTGAGAGGGGAGGAAGGCTGCCAAAGAGCAAAATCATCTAAACCCTCCCTTCATTTGAGTGGCAGAATTTTAACAAGAGGCTCCTTGGGGTCTCCAAGAGCCCCTTTCAGCACATTACTGCTTCCAGGCCCTGTCTCGCTGTGTGCCAAGGTTCTGGTGAGGGACTTGGGGAACCCAGCCTGCTTCTGCTCTGAGCAGTGTTCCACAAACTATAGCACTTCTGCTGCCAATAGCCCAAGTGTGTGAATGAGGAGGACCCAGGTGAATGCTCTCAAACTTTAGAATGGATGTGCATGGCAGGAAAAGCCCATGTCCCTGCCTGCCCCCTTCCATTCCTCCAAGGAGCTGAAAATGTAGGCCTCCATTCTGTGAACACATATTTCATTTTATGCACTGTGAGCCATCCCACTGACTTGAGTAGCAGTTTCTGTTGCAGTGTGGGCATAAGTAAGTCTTTGCAGGATTAGGGCATTAATTTGGTATGTTTCAAAAACTGAATTTTGTACTGTTGCAAAGCCTTGGTTTGCAGTTGTCTCTTCGCTGAGGAGGTACAGGATAGGTAGAAGTGTCATGAGTTTCCGCCATGCTGTTCGTCCCCCAGCTCTGGCCTATCGGGACCATCTCTACGCATGGGAAAGTAGTCTCAAGACCATCCAAACCTGAGTACCTCCACTGAAATCACCAAGAGAGGTTCTGATTGGGGGCGAGGTTGTCACATGGATTCTTGTCCACTAGGAACTTAGCTGAGGCCATCAGTTCATTCCTACAGAACACCAAACAGTCTTGGAATGATGACTTTGGACCGCTGGCAATCTGGAAATCATTTGAACTGGAATTGCAGAGGTGAAAGGCTCTGCATTCCATTACCAGTACCCTCAGCCACCCAGTCCTGCTACTTGAAAGATATTTATCATGATTTTTCATATGCACCTGAAAAATTACTTAACTATCCAAAATCTTAGTGGAGGGAACTTATATAACCTGCTGGAGCTCTCCTCCACTCTACTGTATAAATAATGTGAAGTATTCCATGGAGGATTGCTGGGCAGAGATGAGGTCTGTGACACTGGCAGACCAGGTGCCAGCTCATGCCAAGGCCCTAAGTCTCCCTGAACGCTGACAAATGCATATCTGGAAACCAGTCTGGCTCACCTGTGGGTTAGTATAGTTAAAATGGATATTAATGTTCTAAGAATGTGTTTAGTTTGTAGACTTTATGGAATGTATGTATTAATCCTACTTATATCTGTATCCCATGCTATAAGGTAATACTGAAGTTTGCTCTGTAACTGTAAAATGTTTGTTATGAAACTCTGTAATTCACAAAATAGGAAAAACACACCTAATGCAAAATTCTGGATTGCTACAGAAGGTGTTATCTCCTGCTCCTCAAGAAGGACTATTGAATCCAAATGGGCCTTTGTGGAACAAAGGTTTTGTCAATTGCTCCCCCTACCCACCCACAGTGAGGTTATGTGTGGAAGTGCTCATCCCATCAGCTTGGACTCTAGGGAGGGGAGGAATAAAAAATCTCTGACCAGAAGAGGCTTTTTATGCTGTTTGGATTCTGTGGGACAAAGATTCCTAAATATAAGCAGGAGATCCCCAAGATTAATCCGAGTTTTCTCTCATGGACATATAGAGCTGGCATATTTCAGCTGCTCTGTCACCATCTGAAACCTAAGACTGCAGCTCATTTGTGTGTGTGTGTGTTTATCTGTTTTGACCTTGTAAATAACTCTCATTTCTCCTTCCTAGTTAATAAACCTTTAGTTAGTTTATTACATGATTGGCTACAAGTGTTGGCTTTGGGGTGAGATCTAAGGTGCAAATTGACCTGAGGTAAGTGACAGGACCTCTGAGACTGGGAGTAACCTGAATATTTTGTGATCTGTGGTGTCAAGTGACCATCTATCACAGAGTCAAGCTTGCCTGGGTGGCAAACTAGATTGGAATGCCCAAGGGGACTGTCTGTGACTCCATCTTAAGCCTGTATAGTGCCTGAGGAGTTTACACTTGGTTAGTGAAATCTAATTATAGAACTCACAACCAGTTGAGATTTGTGCCCTCTTCTTAAGAGTCTGCTCTGAGGCTAGTATTCATGTATCACTCGACAGTGTGACAGAATCCACCTATCAAGGAAGGAGAAGAGAATCTTTGGATGCAGACTGGCTAACCTAGCAAGGCAGGCTTTAAACTAGGTTTGATGAGGGCAGGAGACAAAAGCCCACAGGTATGTCTAAATATGGACACCTGGATGAAGGGTCAGAATCTGGGGGGAAGATGGGCAATCGCAGCAGGGACAAAGGAGAGACAAAGAGGAATTATAGGGGCAAAATCTAATGAACATCTTAGATGTCTGTATAATAATGCAAGAAGTATGGGGAATAAATAGAAAGAACTAAAAAGTAGTGAATGATCACAATTATGACATAATTGTCATCACAGAAACATGGTGGGATAATTTACATGACTGGAATATTGATATAGAAGGGTACAGCTTGTTCAGAAGGACAGGCAGGAAAAAAGGGAGGAGGTCTTGCTTTGTATATCAAAGATGTATACACTTGCACTGAAGCGGAGATAAAAGTGGGAGGCAGACTTGTTGAAAGTCTCTGGCTAAGGATAATAGGGGTAAAAAACAAGATTGATCTCATGGTAGGTGTCTGCTATAGATCAGCTAACCAGGAAGAAGAGGTGGATGAGGCTTTTTTTAAACAACTAACAAAATCATCCAAAGCATGGGACTTGGTGGTCATGGGGGACTTCAACTACCCAGAGGTCTGTTGGGAAAATAATACAGCAGGGCACAGATTATCCAACAAATTCTTAAAATGTATAGGAGACTACTTTTTATTACAGAAGATAGAGAAAGTGAGTAAGGGAGAGGCTATCCTAGGTTTGATTCTGACAAAAAGGGAGGAACTAGTTGAGAATTTGAAGATGGAAGGCAGCTTCAGTGAAAATGAAATGACGAGTTCACTATTCTAAGGAATGGTAGGAGGGAAAACAGTAGAATAAAGACAATGGACTTCAAGAAGGCCGACTTCACCAAACTCAGAGAATCAGTAGGTAAGATCCCATGGGGAGCAAGTCTAAGGAAAAAGGAGTTCAGGAGAGTTGTCTCTTTAAAAACCTACCCTTATTAAGAGCACAAGGGCAACCTATCCCAGTGCATAGGCAAGTTAGAAGATATAGTAGGAGATCACCCTCGCTTAACCAGGAGATCTTCAACAATCTGAAACTCAAAAAAGCCATACAAGTAGTGGAAACTAGGTCAGATTATGAAGGAAGAATATTAAAAACAAAAACAACAAGCATCTAGGGACAAGATTAGAAAGGTCAACACAAAAAATG
The DNA here is from genome assembly GCF_025201925.1 of Gopherus flavomarginatus. Taxonomy (NCBI): domain Eukaryota; kingdom Metazoa; phylum Chordata; order Testudines; family Testudinidae; genus Gopherus; species Gopherus flavomarginatus. The sequence continues at coordinate 104,944,578 of NC_066617.1, read as the reverse complement.
AGATTAAACTAGCTAGGGACATAAAGGGTAACAAGAAAACATATAACAAATACATTTGAAGAAAGAGGAAGACCAAGGACAGGGTCAGCACACTATTCAATGAGGAGGGAAAGCCAATAACAGATAATGCAGCAATGGCAGAAGTGTTAAATGCCTTTTTAGTTTCAGTTTTCACCAAAAAAAAAATGATTGGATGACTAACATAATGAACATCAGTATAAATAGAGTAGGAAACAAGGCTAAAATAGGAAAAGAACAAGTTAAGAATTACTTGGACAAATTAGATGTCTTCAAGTCAGCAAGGCCTGATAAAAATATATCCTAAAATACATAAGGAACTGACTGAAGAGATCTCTGAGCCATTAGTGAATATCTGAGAACTTGTGGAGGATGGAAGAGATCCCAGAGGACTGGAAAATAGCAAATATAGTAACTATCTATTAAAAGGGAAACAAGGACAACACAGGGAATTATAAACTAGTCAGCGTAATGTCGGTACTTGGAAAGATAATGGGAGCAAATAATTAATTTGTAAGCATCTAGAAGAAAATAAGGTGATAAGTAACAGTCAACATGGATTTGTCTAGAACAAATCATGTCAACCCAACCTAACATCCTTTTCTGCCAGACTAACCAGTCTTGTGAATGGGGGGAAGCAGTTGATGTGGTATATCTTGACTTTAACAAGGCTTTTGATACCGAAAAACTAGAGAAATATAGCCTCCTAGACGATCCTACTATAAGGTGGGCATGCAACTGATTGGAAAAGTGTACTGACAGTAGTCATCAGTTGTCACAATCAAGCTGGAAGGGCATATCAAGTGGGATCCCTCAGGGATCTGTCCTGGGTCTGATTCTATTCAATATATTGATAATTGAATCAAGATTCAATTGATTTTGATAATGACATAGAGAGTACACATATAAAGTTTGCAGATGATACTAAACTGGGAGGGGTCACGGGCACTTTGAAGGATAGGATTAGAATTCAAAATGATCTGGACAAACTGGAGAAATGGTCTGAAGTAAATAGGATGAAATTCAAATGCAAAGTACTCCGCTTAGGAAGGAATAATCAATTGCACAAATACAAAATGGGAAATGACTGCCTAGGAAGGAGTACTGCAGAAAAGGATCTGGGGGTCATAGTGGACCACAAGCTAAATATGAGTCAACAAAGTAATACGTTTGCAAAAAAAGTGAACATCATTCTGAGATGTATTAGCAGGAGTGTTGTAAGCAAGACACAAGAAGTAGTGCTTCCACTCTACTCAACCTTGATAAGGGTTCAACTGTAGTGTGTTCCGTTCTGGGCCCCACACTTTGGGAAAGATGTGGCCAAATTGGCAGAGGACAGCAACAAAAATGATTAAAGGTCTAGAATGCATGGCCTAAGAGGAAAGATTAGGAAAATTGTGTTTGTTTAGTCTGGAGAAGAGAAGACTTAAGGGGGGACATGATAGTCTTCAAGTAAGTAGAAGGCTGTTATAAAGAGGAAGGTGATAAACTGTTCTCCTGAACCACTGAGGACAGGACAAGAAGCAGAGGGCTTAAATTGCAGCAAGAGAGGTTTAAGTTAGACATTAGGAAGAACTTCCTAACTAACAGGGTGGTTAAGCACTGGAACAAATTACCTAAGGAGGTTGTAGAATCTCCATCACTGGAGGATTTTAAGAACAGTTAAAATATCACGTCAGGGATCTTCTAGATAGTCCTACCCCAGAGCAGGGGACTGGACTAGATGACCTATTGAGGTCCTGTCCAGTACTCCATTTTTATGAGTCTGTGAAATTAAGGCCAACCGTTCTCAAAGTGGTCATTGAGTTTGGATACCTCAGTTTTGGCTGTCCTATCCGACACATTTGGGACTTGATTTTCAGAGGTGCTGAGCCCTGCAGCTCTGACTAAAATCAAGAGGACCAGAAGGTGTTCTACACTCTGAAAATCAGGTCCAAGTTGTCTCAAACTGGACACCCAGAAATTGAGGTACCCAAAACAAGTGATCACTTGTGAAAATTTGGACCTGTACATGGGAATTTGCCAACCAACTTTTAGGGCATGCCCTGCTCCCATTCAACCCAAAAGACTTTTTACAATATTATAATTATTTATCTTTTAGGGCCAGATCCTCAGCTTGTGCAAATCAGCATAGCTCTATTGATGTCCATGGAGTTATGCCAATTTACCTCAGTTCAGGCACTCAATCACTCACTATCCATTGCATTTGTCACTGTGACAGAAATCACTCCTGGAAGTACAGGTCGAAGCTTCATACTACTGTGTGGTTGGAGTAAGTCTGCAAACTACATGCAGCACTGGGTTATACTAGAACTTTGCAAACCACCTCCTCCCAGTGAGGCAGCAGGTTCTGCTGAAGAAGACTTCTCATTTACCTAGTAAGATCTGGTGCATGCCACTAAAGAAAACAAGGAACATGAAAAAAAAATCCAGCCTATCCAGGCTTATTTCTTTGGTAAATCCCAGTGCATACAGAATGCTGACATATGGCTAGTTCCAGCAAGCTTTCCCAGCAGGCCTTTACATGCAGTTACAGCAGTTTGCAAACAAACAAACAAAAATTTCCTGGCATCTGGTTTGAATTTGTTCTCCTTTTGTTTCTATTTACAGTATGCCTTGTCCTATTATCTCTGAGGCTGAAAGTTGGAATGGGGGTGTGGGAGGTTAATAAACTGTATCATTGCAGTGCAATAGAATAAACTGTCTCCAGTCGCTCCTGCTTTCACTTACTAGCCAGTTCTTTTCTGGCAGCTCCTTGCTCAACTTTCTGTATTTTCCAAATGCAACAGCTTTGTCCCTATGTATGAAAAGCACATAGTTTTTCTAAGTGGACTCCTGCTGAGGATTGTAGAATCTCATAATAACTTCTGCAGAGTTAGATTGTTGGTGTGTCTATCCTAGCCACCTAGCTTCTTAATTGCTTCTCCACATGGTTCCATTTTTTGTAGAGAACAAGCCACTATTAGTGCAAGGTGTCTTCCAATTGTTCTCCCTAAGTTCAACATCCAGAAAGAAAAATTACCTGATACTGGCCACCAGAAATTGAGCCAAACCTGGCAGCAGACTCCTGCCATAGGCTAATGATCTAAAGAGATGCCAATTACCAAATCAATACCACAGCCATGCTGAGTACCCAAAAAGAATTTAGTTAGTAAAAGCCAGCCCAGCATATGGCAGGGTGTCACTGAGTCAATGTTGGAAAATTTAAAGGATATAACAAGCTAGGTTTAAATTGACAGGGAATGCCATTACTTGTGTAAATTATATAGCGTAATACACAGGGAGAGAGAACCAAAACAGAAGGGCAGCTAATGCCAAATTTTTCAAATAGTCTCTGCTATTGGATGGTCCATGGAATGAGCAGGGGGGGGTCAGTCATGTTATCCATGTAACCAATCCCCAGAGGCACTCAGCTACTAGCAATGAGACCCATATAAGTACCTAGAGAGAGCTGGCGTTCGTGAAAGCTCCATCCCGTATTGGATAAAATTGCACCTTTAAATGCCATCTCAAGGACCATTTATATGCATATGCAAATAGGAATGAATATAATATCCTTTATGCCAAAGATATGCAGAATTGTGTATGCCCTAATGGTATGTATGTCAACTATTGTATGCAAAGTCCATAAAATGTTTCAAAAAGGAGAATAGATCTTCATGACCAGAAATAGAGCTAGGGAGGGAATCCAGAAAAGCTCTAGCCCAACCCAAGTTCAGCTACTTAGTTATTCATGACAAAGTTGTCTTGACTTGAGGCAGAAGCAGACAGCCCCTCATGGAGTACTAGAGCCAATACATAGCTAGATAGTGAAAGTCATTGTTCAAGGGAAGAAGCATCAGTAGTTTTTCTATGTAACACCCTGAAATGGGGACTGCTGAAGATGTTAGTGGAGCCTGGGATGACACTACCAAGCACATAGTTCTTCAAGAATTGTTATCCATCTGTAGCGATGGACCTGTACTTCTGCCACATTGCCTACAGAAACTATCTGTGCACGTTAAAGAAGCACATTTGAACCACCAAGATACAGGTCTGCCTAAACTGAGTAGTCTTGTTATAGATGTAGCTCAGGCCTTATTTGCCCCTTCTGCTTCTTGGAGTATGTTACATCCTCACTTGTGGGTCCATCATTTAGGCTCTGATCCTGAAAAAATGTAGACATGTTTACACTTTACTCATGTGAGTTGTCCTCTAGATGTTGGTAAGTAGTGACACTGAAATCATTGGGACGACACACATGAGCAGAGCTTTGCACTTATTTTCAGGCTCAGGGTGTTAGACTCTAAATTCCTCAGGGCGAGGACTCAGGCATACTAGGACGCTCCAAGCATGGCTATGGACTCTATAAAATAAACAGTAATAACGTGTGCTTTGCCTGTGTGCTCCATATCTCTCAGGGCAGTAATGCCCTTCTCCCATCTTATCTACTCCATGAAATGCCAATAGTTATTTGGAAGCAATCTGATCCAGCAGATGAGGACTGGGATGAGATGACCTGGGTTTTTATTCCTGGCTAAATCACAGATTTGCTGCATGACCTTCAGCAAGTCACTCATCTTTTGTGACTCAGTTTCCCCAATTTTAAAATGGGGCTAAGATACCCATCTTTGTGAAGTGTATGTGCTTGGAGATCTATAAACACACTTGCAATTAGTAGTAAATGCTCTTCACTTCCTTGCCCCAGGGCCAAGCTGTTTAGATTTTGTCTTCCAAAAGTCAAAAATTAAAACAAAATGTTGTCTCAACTTCCCTTTTTGTAGTGCGTGTGTGTGGCCGGGGGGGGGGGGCGGGAAGGAGGGAGGGAATCCTGACACGGCTTCGCAAGTGCTGTCACAGCATAGTCTGCTTTCCTCTCATCATAACCACCTCCCCCACCACTTTATCGGTAAGAAGACTCCAAGGCATGCCCTCTCCCTTACCACACAATTTAGTCCTTATCAGCATCAGGTATATTAATGTTATAGCTGACTCTGAATATGCACTTAATGCTTTCGTGTGTCAATTACTGTAAAGCTGGCTTAATTACTCCCTTTGTAATGTAGTAATGTATGTTTCCTTTTGTGCTTTATTGGTTTGCGGTTGCTATTACCCTGCTCTGTTGGGTAGTGTTATGTTACATAAGTCCTGCAATGAAAGTCCTGAGTTCCAACCAGATCAGAGTAGAATTAATTAGAGAATGAATTCACATGGCACCCAAACCACCTGTAAGTAAAAAACCAAAAAGGCACCTAACTCAAGCAAGAGGTTTTATGCAGCTTCAGTCAGAGCCAATAGCAGGCCATTATTACCACCATTCACTTTATTGAAATAGGTCCTTGACACCAATGGGAGACCCAATCTCCGGCTTCCCTCACTAGGACCCCATATTGCTAAGACAAAACACCAAGATTTAATCTCTTAGCATCAAAAGCCTCCAATTTTCAAGTGGACTCCAACCAATTAAATCAAAATGAAACTCCCTTTCTGTCTTCCACCAGCTGACCGCTCGGCCTGCTGAAAGCCGTATGACGAAAACCACAGCACATCTGATAGCAACATACGGCTGACAGCCTTTTGTCCAAACAGGCCTTGGATTACATCAGCAGGAAGATTTAAAATAATAATACATTTCCTTCTCTGACCAGGGAGGGGAAGGGACTACTGTTGGGGGTGTTGCTTGGCATAAATAAATGTGCTGTTGCCTGGCTGTAAAACAGTCTGTTCTGCCCTCACCTGCAACATGCCTAGCTCATGGATCTCAATCTTGAAGAAAGGAGATCCCAGTTAGCTATTCTTCTCTGTGCTATTTTAATACAGATGAAAACCGTGGCTTGTTCATGCCAAATCTCTCTTAGGATATGTCTACACTACCCACCGGATCAGTAGGCAGCCCTCAATCCAGCGGGGATTGATTTATCGCATCTAGTCTAGACGCGATAAATCGACCCCCAAGCGCTCTCCCGTAGACTCCTGTACTCCAGTGCCACGAGAGGCGCAGACAGAGTCAATGGGGAGCAGCAGCAGTCGACTCACCGCGGTGAAGACACCACGATAAGTCGATCTAAGTATGTCGACTTCAGCTACATTATTCAGGTAGCTGAAGTTGTGTAACTTAGATCGACCCCCTCACCCCGCCAGTATAGACCATGGCTCAGCATGCAAGTCTCAGTAGCCACCCATATTCTCTTCAAATACACAAATAAACCAAAAGCTTTCAGTAAACAACTCAGTACAGTTTGCTGGAGATGCTGCTGTATTGTTGCATGAGAAGTTCATTGGTATTTGGCCACAGCTGATCTACATTTATTTAAAGAGAAAAAAAATCTTACATTCAGTTCATTTTATTTTTATTTAATACAAAACAGTATCAGATTAAAAATACAAACACTTTGGGTGATTATCCAGCGTTTTCCCTGTGTGCCTTCTAAAGCCAACCAATGAGTGGAAAACAAAACCAAACCATTTTGGCTGCAGCTGTAAAATAATGTTGCAACAATTAAATTACACCAAATATATTATTATACCTTTTTGAAATGGCTTTCAGACCAATAAATAAAAAAGACAAATTCAAATAAAAAAAAGTCAACTTCGTATTACAAAAAAATTAAATAAAAACCACAACACTAATAATAATGTGCAGTCAAGTTTTTTTTTTTCTATTCTTCTAGGAATGATAACATGCCAGTAAATCCCTACATGACATTTCCAGTTTGGCAGCAAGCAGTCAATCATTCATTCACATTTTTACAAAAGATGGCAGGCCTGGGCAAAAATCTAAGGAGATCTGAGCCTTTGGGGTGCTTCTCAGTTCCTCACAACAGCAAGCTGAGGTCCGTCTCCTTCATCTTGAAACCTGTATAAATCATTTACCCATTTAGAGCCAGATTCAAAGCTGGTTTCAATCGGTGTTGGTCTACTGAAGTCAAGCTTCATTAGGTCTAGGGAAGAAGGCTGTTTTACACCAGCTCAGGGTCTGGCATCTTACACTCCAGGGCATAAAGTTAAAAGAACATCTTTTGCCCAAAGCTGCAAACAGGGACAGCTCCAGGGTTTTTGCCACTCCAAGCAGACAAAAAAAAAAAAAAAAAAAGCTGTGATCACAATCTGCAGCAATTCAGCGGGAGGTCCTTCGCTCCGACCAGGAGTGAGGGACCCTCCGCCGAATTGCCGCCGAATAGCTGGACCTGCCACCCATCTCCGGAGTGGCTGCTCCATGCACTTGCTTGCTAAGCTGGTGCCTGGAGCCAGCCCTGGCTGCAAAGCTCACCTGAATTGCTGAAACCATGTGGTCTCTAGTTCACATTTCCCTAAAATGGAATATGGCAAAACTGTTAACTTTGCACCCCCCAAAATAGTACATGGATTTTTGAAAAGGCAGAAACATCACATGTAAACCCTTGGGAGGACAGGATGCCTCACTATCATACTGAAACCTACCTTCTTAAGAGAACAGTGAGCATTTGCTTTGTGTGAGCACACCACTATGGATGCCTTTTACACCTGGGCTGATTTTGGCCAAGTGTCTCCTGGAGGAAAAACCTTTCCATTGAGATAGAGGAGGCGCTTCAGGAAATTAAGAGTCACCCACCTTTGTGCTGTTAATCCTGCTGATTTTAAGGAGGAGCTGACAGAGTGAAGTACTGTGACATACAAAATAAGGAGTTTGCAAGCTGGGAAGCAACGAGCAGTAAAGCAGCTCTTTGTTCTATCTTAAATCTATTCACATTGCTATTCTGGATTCTCAGCTAATCCAAATGGAGCTTGGTACTATTTTTCTATGGCTTTTAGGATTTTAGAGCATGCCCAGAGAGAGTGGGGCAAATTCTGCTTCCAGCTGAAGTCTTGGGGTAAAGATGAGAGCAGAATTTGGCCCATTAACCTCCAGTTGTTTGTGTGTTTGGACTGTTAGAGCTGTAGCCAATTTGACCTCACAGGCCAAATTCTGCCCCCAGTCACACCAATGCAGCCCCAGTGAAGCCCAGGGCCGTATGTTTATGTAAATGAGATCTGAAACTGGCCATATGACTCCAGTTTGCCCAGGCCTGTCTAACGCATAGTGCCTTGCTAACTGAGGCTTACATTCAGGTAATCCAGTAGACCCAAGTGGTACCTTTATGGGAGTTGAAGCCTTAAGTCTGGATATTTAGATATACCCAAGGAAACATATACATTTTTCTCCTTTTCAGACTGATACCACTGCTCACGCAGTACCAATTACAAATAGAGATAGATACCTGCATTTTTACACCAAATCCCTTGTCGCGTCTACTGTTCTCATTCCAGCACTTATAGTCAAATTCCTTCTGTTCCGCTACTACCTACTTCAAAACATTCTTATTTGGAAAAAGGCACATTCTCACTGATTCTCAGTCCTCCGTCCATTTACTACATGCTACAACCTTTTCTTAAGCTAACATTCTAGAAGCAAACTATTCTCCACTCTCAGATACATGCTCATAAGCAAGGTGGAACAATTTGCTGACAGTGAAAGTGACTGAAATCTGGATCTTGTGCTTAATTAATCTTTGAGAGAATGTGATAAACACACCCCTTCCTAGGCATTTGTTTGGCTGGCAATCTGGAAAATGTCACAAACCTAGTAAATATGTTACGGGTGGGGAGCAGAAATCAACTAGCCATTTGCAATGTATAACTTTTTCTAGCTCATACTATGGTTTCAGTTCCTGAATTTTTTCACTATTAGTACTGTGCTCCTTGCTAGTGAGGAGAATGACATGGTAGCTGGAAAATGTGAATCTGTAGCCACATGCCTCAAATTTTCTAGGCATACCACACTGAGGGTGACTATTTAAAACTACCCTTCCTATAGCACGTTCAGAGATTTTTGAAGTCAGAAGGGACCACTGTGAACATCTACTCTGGCCTCCAGAATAACACAGGCCATAGATATTTCACCCCATAATTCCTGCATCAAATCAAATAACTTCAGGATGAACTAGAGTATATTTTTTAGAAAGACATCCAATATTGAGAAAGATTTAAGTGATGAAGAATCCACCACCTCCCTTGGTAAAGTTGCTCTACTAGTTAACTACCCTCAATATTAAAAATACCTGCCTTATTTCCAATTTGAATTTGTCTATGTTATGCCTTTGTCTGCCAGATCCTGGTAGTGGTGGTGGTATTTATTTCTTTGTACGATCGCAGCACATAGAAATCCTAATCATGGACCAGGACCCCACTGTGCTAGGCACGGTATGTTTGCATCTCATATGAATATTTTCTTTGGGCAACTAGGTAATACTTCAATAAAGCAAACTAAAAGAGAGTTTGCATAATGCTCAAGAGAAGACTTTGAGGTTTTTACATATCTCACGATTTTCAGCTGAGAATGCGCATTCAACCCATTTTGATGATCCTACCACTGTCAGCAAATTGGTAACAGGCTAACTCCATCATAAAGGTACACATGACAACTCCCTTCCCTTCCCACCCTCTCACTGTGCTAGTTGAGCTTGTTGCAGATCTCCAGAGCTTTCTTGTAGACCTGAGTCACATCATCCATGTCTGTGAGAAGGGAAAAACTGCTGTCCCCCAGGCGATTTCGATAACGTTTCAAATGCTGTGGGCGTGGGCGGTTCTGGAGTCCTTCAAAATCTTGGATCTGGAGGAAGTTTTCAGCAGAGACACAGCTCCTTATCCTTTGCCTGTTTGGCCTGCTCTCTTGCAAATCTAGCAAGTCAAAGGAGTCACTGGACAAAATACTGTCATCACTAATAACACTAGAAGGGCGACTGTAACTTCGAGATAATCTATCCCCAGGCAGGACCCCTTCTTCCATGCCTTCCACCATTGGTGTTTCAGGACTGACCAAAGCAGAGTCAGTGCTGCTGGTGGAATACTTGCTGTTGTGTTTTAGGATGCCCTTACGTCTATAGGAATGGCTATGAGACCCAATTCTTGATGTTTCATTGATGCCTGGGGAAGTGTCACTGTTTCCTGTCTCATCCTTATTGTCCAACAATTCAGAAGATTCACTTCGCTCTGGGGAAGAGTAGTAGCCAGACTCTCTCTGCTGAGTCTTCTTTAAGATTCCTTTTTTTGGCATGAGGGAAGATGCTTTAGTGCCATATTTGCTTGCTATCTCTCCCTCCATGGCACTCTTAATGACTACACCAGTCCTACACAGTTCTTGCTCTATCTTAAAAGCGGAGGGTAAGGCTGGGTTGACCACTCCTTCGATGAATCCTGCACTGTGAGACCGATGCTCACTGTTGCTCCTTTTCTTCAAGATGCCTTTGGGCCTCTTGGAGGTTGGTTTGGATGCATTCTCAGCCCCTCCTTCCTGGATAGATTGCACAATGTCATTTTCCTTCTTTGATTTTTTCAGGGACCTCTGTCGCTCCAGCGTAACTTCCGAACCTTTGGGTTTGGAAAGGCACTTCATTTTGGTATCAGTCTCTGGCTGGAGACCTGTCGAACGGTGATGCCAATCAATAAACCTAGCCAGCAGTGGGGACTCTGAGTCTCTCAAGGCATCACAGTCACAAACGCTGCTCTTGTAGCCCCAATTAACCCACCAGTGATTGGCTATGTCTTCGATAGTTGCTCGGCGCTCAGGATTCACCATCAGCATCCACCTGATTAGACCACGAGCATCTACCGTCAAAGAATGACATTAAAATAGTCAAAATATAGACATCTTTGTTTTTTCATTTTAAAATGGACATATGGGCAAGACATTTTAACAGAAATCATGCTTTGCAAAACAGGTGAAGTGAACATGCTGTGTGGGAAGACTCTGACTATCAATTCAACTTCAGGAAATGAAATTAAGTGCCATTTCATATCTGAAGCCACATGATACACCCAAACAAGTGTACCATTGGCTTGTCAAGTAGATGAGTGTTTTTCCATATTAGTGAAGGAATCTAGTGTAGATACTGAACTTTACATCAACTCAGATTAGTATAAGCCTTAGAGAAAAACAAAAGGGCACTCAGGTATTTCAAATGATGTACATTATTAATTTTGTATCTTTTTTTTTTAAAAAGAGGGGGACAGAAAGTAAAATGCAATTATAATATAGTCTTTTATGTATTTTTAAAGGTAAATTTCCACAAAGCAAATTAGGTAGGAATAACCAAGAGGAAGAATATGAGAAATGGTGGCAAACAAATGATGAAAAATAAATGCCTAGTGAAATTTATTGATAGATTTGTAGATTTCATAGCCAGGGACCATTATGATCATGTAGCTGGGCTAGAATTCTTTGGTGCCTTTCTATTAGGGTTCTGATCATGGTGGCATCCCCTTGTGTAATGATAATTGTGAACATATTGGTATTAAATTTAGAATTCAGAATGGGTTCTTGGGCCAAGTGGTTGCGTCCCCATGACTATTCATCTTATCTCTGCTTTTGATATATATTACACAATGTAGTTAGACTAGAAGACTGATCTGTATCAGGACCTTGTATCAGTTTACAGCTTGTCTGAACAATTTTGCTTGCAATAGCTAACAGACTTTCCATTGTCATAGATCTAGTTAAAAGACCCTGCTAAAGCTTCCACAAGGCAATAAAATCTATCTGCTGTAAAACTTTCATTTCAAAAGGTACATATATTTTGGTAAGGGCTCTATCCAGATGGGAACTGATGGCAGATGATGTTTTGAGAGGGGATGGGAGATCCTTTTACTTATCATTCTAAAGTGACACACCAGAAAATGCTGGTAGAGGCCAAGTCAGCCAGCTATTCTGAACTCCTGTCATCTCAATGCATTACACCAGCGTCTTTTTTATACCTGAGGGCTGTGTTGGCTCACGATATTCTCCGCTGCTGATCTGCCTGATCAGATTTTTGTGATCAAAGCCATCAAAGGGCATCGTTCCATAAACCAGAGTGTAAAGCAATACACCAAGGGCCCAGCTGTCAACCTAAAAATACATAGACAAGACGCGTAAAGGATAGAAAAGCTGATTCCTGCAGTCTTCCAGACCATTAGCACCACAAAAGCAATGGAACATCCAGCTGTGCTTGGTTACCAGCATGCAGGACCGGTGCTAGTGTTTTTAGCGCCCTAGGTGCATGGCCATTTCGCCGCCCCGCGCGCTGGTCCTGTGGCTCCGGTGGACCTGCCGCAATCGTGCCTGCGGGAGGTCCACCAGAGCCACGGGAGCAGCGGACTGTCCGCAGGAATGACTGCGGCACCTCCACTGGAGCCGCGGGACCAGGGGACCCTCCACAGGCACGACTGCGGCAGGTCGACCAGAGCTGCCTGCCGCCCCACTCCAGCAAAATGCCGCCCCCCAATAATCCTGGCGCCCTAGGCGATTGCCTAGGCCACCTAAATGGAAGCGCCGGCCCTGCCAGCATGCAGGTATTTAACAGCTGACAAAATGTAAGCAAAGCAAATGAAAGTAACAGAAGGCAGCTTGAATACTTCCAACCTAGGAGAGACCCAACATAGTCTATGTGTAAGATACTATCAGGACCGAACTAATGTTCATGCTCAATATTACCAAATACACATCGCATTTGTACCACCAACACAAGATTAATTTTAATTTCACTTTCCTTCTCCCCTGTGCCCACTTACCTCTGGGCCTCGATAGGGTCTTCCATTAACAATTTCTGGGGAAGCATACAATGGGCTCCCACAAAAGGTCTGCAGAAACTTGTCTTTGTGATAGAGGTTGGAAAGACCAAAGTCTGCAATCTGTAAAGGACAAAAGGGGTCGGTAGTACTGACATTTACCTTAAGAAAAGATAGAGATGGAGTGAGATCTACTGGTTAAATCTTCAGGATTAAGCACCAGGACTCTTGGTTTCTATTCACAGCTCAGTCACTGATTCCCTGGATGGCCATCAGTAAATCATTTAATCCTGGATACCTCACATATCTTTGCAAGGATAACTGGAAGAACCTGGACCTTACTATCCTCTGGTTGCCCTGCACCATGTGTAGTCATTTACATCAGTGCAAACTGAGCATAAAGTGCTACCATTCTGATGTGGCTGCACTGGTCTAAAAGCCTACACAAGGTGCAGGCAAACTGAGAGTCAGGCCCTTAGAACTCAACAGGAGAAGTGAGGCAGTGGTGTCCTGGGGACTAGGTTCCAGAAGGAAGTGGCATCTGAAGTCATGTGGAGCCAATTATAGTAGGGGGAGAAAGAGAGTGACACATTGTCTAACCTTTCCAGGTTCAATAGGCTTTGATCAATTATGCCATTATGGATTTGAATGGCCAACCAAACCAGAGTGCCCTCTGTAAGGCAATAAACAGAAGTCCATTCTGAATTTGAAACAATGGATCCAAATCCTGCATTCCTAAAAAAGCCCCTTGTGATTGTACTTCTTCTAGTCCAACAGCTCTCAACTTAGCGGTCTGGGCCCCCTGGCGGCCCACGAGTAGGTTTCAGGGAGTCCACCAAGCAGGGCCAGTGTTAGACTCACTGAAGCCCAGGGCAGAGAGCCAAAGCCCCTCTGTGCAGAGCAGAAGCCCGGGACCCTGAGCTCTGCCACCTGGGGCTAAAGTTGAAGCCTGAGCAAATTAGCTTTGTGGGGCCCGCTGTGGCATGGGGCCCCAGGCAATTGCCCTGCCTTCTACCCTCTAATGCCAGCCCTGGCTTTTATATGCAGAAAACCAGTGGTGGTGGCACAGGTGAGCCATGGAGTTTTTATAGCTTATTGGGGGGCGAGGGCTCAGAAATTAAAAGGATGAGAGCCCCTGGTCCAGTCTCTGCTCTTGTTCTTATCAAACAAAAGTTGAGGATTGTAACACTGTGGCTTAAAAACTCACACATCCCTTACATTTTCATTGTTTTCCCAGCACAAGGCAACACAGCTCACAGTTTTATCTTGTTTTTGACCCAAATGTCTGTGTCATAGAGATCCATCTTTTTATTCATGTATGCTATTGACTCAAAAATGCTGGCTCACAAAACTTAGAATTGGTAATATTCACAATAGCTTTCTGTGCAGTTACCCCAGAAGTCCCTGAGCCACACTGCAGCTGCGGGCACAGTCAAGCTATCCCTTCATGGGACAAATCCTGTTCACCATACTATCGTGGCTTCAGTGGGACTATCCTGTGAGTCGGGATGTGGCTTCCTTTGAGATCCTGGGATGGGGGAGTAGTTTGCCAACCCATGTGAGATTCTGTAGAGGGGGTGGATTACCATCTAGGATTATGTTGCTAGGAATTACATTGCTAGGGCTTTGCTGGGTTTAAATGCCTTGATAGACATTTTTTCTTATTTAGTTATTTAAATTACATTATAAAAATTAATCCAACACAGTAACAGGGTAGCAGAAGCTGCTTCCTCTTCCCTTTCTGCAAATCTCTTGGAAAGGGAGGCACAGAAGCTGAGCCTCCCACCATAGCAGAAAAACAGCATAGAAAAAAATGGGGCAGAGGGTTGGGCCCATAAAATGCAAAAGACCATTCAGCCAGCAGAAGATGGTTTAGGGGTGCAGTGGAGTGGAGCTAACGAACAAACACAATAATGGCTGCCAGTAATGCAAGAAGGGTATAAAGCATGCAGAGAATACATGAGGCAAGTCTGACAACTTGTATCATGGTTCCTGACATGATAATAGATGGCTTAAACAATAAACAATACAAAAAACAAATAAACAGAACAATAAATTGGGTTTGCCCCTGTTTTTATGATGTATAAAGGAAGCTTCAAAAGTATTTTTCTGACCAGAAAGAAAAATACTAAAAAGGAAGGAGTTTTCTGTTGAGGTTTTTTTTTTTTTTAACCTTATAAATGCAGGCCTTTTCTACCATGAAGAACTAGTGATATATTATGACATCACAAAAGACAAAAAAGCAAAAGCAGAGTACTGTAATCAGAAGGCAAAGAGGATTTTTTTTCAGTGCTTAAAACTTTTTGTTGTTGTTTGCTATTGCTAACATCGACATAACTGCAATGTCTAATCAGCATTTAGGATAAAAGATGTCCTTGTTAAACTTTTTTGACACCCCTCACTCTTCTGCCTTTCTCTGAGACATCCCCCACCCCCCCCCAATGTTTAGCAGCAAAACTAGGGAATGCCAGACCAAAAACCAAAAATAAGCAGCAGGATAGGGGAGAATTTCCAGGTTTTCTTTACATATCAGAAAGAAAAAAAATGGGGGCCATGTGGATTTTTTGCTTAAATCCTTGGTCACCTTTAAAATCCTATTTATCCAATTTCAAGCTCCCACCTCTAATATTGTGCTGGGGTGCATGTGTGTGTGAGAGTCGTGCAGATGTTTGCAGCTCCTAAAGTAGTCCTGAAGGAGTAGCTGATTTCTGTTCATTAATAGTACTTTATCCCACTCCTGTATAATTATTACAACTTGAATTTACTCAATATCCCAACTAGTGCATTATCAATCTGTTGTAGCAAATTCAACCCTTAAATAAGTGTGTTTTGTAAAATCTTCACTGGATGTCTGGAATACTGTTGAATGGGGTATATTACTGCAATCTGCAGACATAGTCTCATGGCTCAAATTGCACTTAATTGCCCTAAATTCCACTTTCTTATCAAGTCACCCTGACTGGCTTGCAGGAAGTTGGTTTTAGGTCTTATGAAGTGTGTCCTGTCAATCAGAAGAAGAGTGGAACCAATTCAGTGTTAAAACTTTCCTGCTAGTCCCTGAGCTTTGGTTTAATTCAGGATACAGCTAAAACAGGGGCAGACACTGCACAGTATGCTTCCTTAAGAAAATATATTCCCTTAAGGCCATGGAATGTATAAAATGTGTGTCTATGTGCATTGACATATATAGGGATACACATACCACACTTCACACCAAGGAACTCCCAGACTTGGACATTCATGTTTTCATTTTGGCCATTCAGGAAAAGGGTATTTATATTACAATCCACTCCCATACTCACAGACTGATATTTATCAGCTTTTCCCGTAAAAGCTGTCGTGCCCCCCAAAACAAGATTAATAGAAGCCAAGATTACTTCACGTTCTTGGCACTTAAATGGAGCTAAAGCATTAAGTCAAAAAACCTTCAAAAGTGGGAAGTGCTGGCAGCAGGCTTTTCTTCCCTTAGCTTCAGGAGGTGCACGTTACATGTTTACTGTTAACTAGGATAACCTAGATGTCATTTATTGGTTGGTTATAAGTATGGATTGTTAATTCCATGAAGTGTGCATTCATTTAAAGAACTTGGGCCAGGTCTTCAGCAGGTATAAATTAGCATGGCTCCACTGACTTCAATGGAGCTGTTCTGATTTACATCACATGAGGATCTGGTTCTTTGTATTTCAATGCAGACTAAAAATATATTTGGTCCATTAAAGCAGATGAATGACTGAAGAATTTACATGCTCGGGGTGAAATTTTCAAGAATTACATGTATCTACTGTGCTACTGTGAGCAAACTGCCTGTTCTGCATATATATAATCCTCATGGGTTACCAGCACTTATTCTGGCTTGTTTCCATTTTAAAGCCTGACAGAAGGTGCAGTTAGCCGCTTCTTGTCACTACTACACTTAAATTTTTCTCTCCTGCTGTCACTCAGTATCATTTTAAGTTTCTTGTATCAACAGGAGTTTTGGTCTTTTGGTGCTGCCTTAGCCCTACTGTCTTTCTAGCCATTGATTGCACAGGCACGTAGGTGGGATGATTATGAAAGAGGGTGACTCCCTTCCTATTGGTTCAAAAGGCATTAGTGGGAGACTGCAATTCAGTTGAGCTCAGGGGAGCAGCAGAAGAGGTAGCTGATTGGGAGGATCTATGTATGCAGTGTTGTTGCAGCCATGTTGGTCCCAAGATATTAGAGAGACAAAGTGGGTGAGGATCTATCGTTTATTGGACCAACTTTTGTTGGTGAGAGACACAAATTTTGAGCTAGACAGAGCTGAAGAAGACCTCTGTGTAGCTCAAAAGTTTGTCTGACTCATCAACAGAAGTTGATCCAATAAAAGATCAATCCTCACAAGGTGGGTGAGGTCATTCGACATACAGAGGAGCTTAGTTCCCAGCATTCCACACAATGTTTCAAATTAAGGAGAGCTGGAGGCACAGCAGTGAGAGGGAGGAAGCTCTGTTGTTTGGACCAAGGTCGGAAGCCCAAAGTAGTAGTAAAGTCATTTTAAAGTAAATTGTATTGCTAGCAGCTGGGACATGAGTCAGGACAGGGAGAGGCTAATATTTTTTGCATGATCCCACGCTTCATTACCACATGATTTAAACTGACTATTGCTTTATGTATATTGCACGGTATACAATGCAACAAAGATTGTAATATTTTTTCAACATAGCAGACTGTGCTGACTTGGGGAGTCCTGGGAGGGATCAACTCATTGGATTCCACCCCATTTTTCTCCTCTAGGATAAAAATAGTCAGTATCCTGGGAGAACCTTTTCTGAGCATGGACCCGTGACTCTGTTCCAGAGGCAGGGAAGTTCAGTGGTCAATCTGCTGGTAACACTTAGGTGAAACCAAATCAGACAGGTTTCATCACTATCAGTTTCCTTTCTTAGTTTAAAAAATGTTTTTTCTTTCCTGACATAACAGACTGTCCATATTTGTTATAATCATTTACTGGTACTGCAGTAGTGTCTAAGAGCCTCATTCATGGACCTGGACTGCTGCTGTGCTAGGTGATGTCAGCACCATCACTGACATGCAGAATAGTAACACTCTGGGTCCAAATAATACCGTGGTTCAGTTCAGAGGTCTTAGCAACATCATACTTCGCAGAGTTATATGATTTCTCCATTGAGATTCTGTGCTACGGCACAATTTACCAAGAAACTGATTATACAGCCATTTGCTCTGAAAATGCAACATAATACTGACTGCTAAGGACATTAAGTACTAAGCTATAGGACTGCAATGGTCAGTTCTAAGTCAAAACTAGTATGGTTGTTTTTCTTTACTTCCAAAGGATCTGAGCACACAATCCTTCTCATGAGTGACTGAAACAAGACATTATTTATGACTTAATATATATCAGCTCCCCCCATTTCAGGGAGTGTTCAAGAAATAGTTTTCAGGGAACACCACCAACACAGAAAATCCTTTGGTAATCTAACCATGTAACTTAGACTAGAGGCCCCTACACACACTGGTCTGTGGAACAGTGGGGATCTTCCCAACTGTCTGGATTCCAGTGATGCTACATTTGCCAATCGTCAAACATTGATGCTTCCCGTTTGTTGTACTTCAGTCCATGACTCTTGCAAGTTTCCAGAGACTTTACTGGCTAACTAAACTCAAAAACTTAAATATTTCTATGCACACTGTTCATCTGCCTCATGACTTTAATTTAATCGGATCAAATTTAAGGATGGCTCCAAAGTTGCCAGGGTATCAAATAGAAAGGATAGAATAAAATGGCTAAGTGAATCCTTGAGCTCAGAGGGTAATTTCTAATAGATGAACTGTTCTTCACTTCTCGTCCTAAAAGCACTGTAGGGTGCTACTCTACATTGTTCTGGTTTCTTATAATGACATTTTATTAGATGTTAGCTGTTTACATAGCAGATGAATAGTACAATTGTGTAATCTGCACTATATGTGTCACTAGTTATTTGAAAAGTTTATACTTTGCAACCCCGTGAACAAAGTGGTTCCTTTTTATATACATTTCTTACAACCGGTTAGTAAAATTTGTGAAGAGCTTTGGGATCTACTGGCAAAATAAAAATATATAAATATTAGTTCATGAGGATGGGCATCTCAGAAAGACAGAAAACAGTAAGTCTCATCCCATTTTAGTAGATGTGTTTCCACTGAGCATTCAAAACCAGCCACCCCTTCCTAAAGCCCCAAACTGCACATTTCTCTCTTTCTGCATAAAGCATGTATAAATATTTTCAGAATCAGGGCCTGTTAGAGTTACTCAACTGAAAATAAATAATTTACAGCTCCAGATGTGTTTCCTTGCCAACAAACACTGTTTATGAAACAGAGAAAAAAGGGGAAATAAAACCCTGTGTCACTAACATAGAAACCACAATAACAAATTCTAACCCCAAAGTATCAAGGCAAATAGCAGCTGCCTGTTTAATATCAAGTACTGGAAGTAGTTCTCAATGTGGTAGGTAAGGTACAAAAAACCCTCCCTCAGAGGAATCCAAATTCAAACACCATTGATAGTGGGATTGTGAAATATAAACCGTTTCCAAATCCCAATCCTTAAACCTCAAGAGCTTCTTTGTTTAAATATAGGCATCATGAGAAAGCAAGACAGCTTTTAACCACCTGTGTGTATTTCATGCCCATGCATATTTGCACATATAGAGATGTGCATTACTTTTAAAAAAGGAATGAGTGAGGAAGAACTGAAAATATGCAAAAGGCACACACACAGTAGGCTAAGCAGAATTTAATCCAACAAAGGGGGTCCTTGAGAAAATAGTCTATGAATACCCCAAGTTGTTCTTTACTGGGAGCTGTAGGAAATGTGTAATTATTAAAAGATTCATCAGCTACCAATATTTCTTCAGGTATTCTATGAACACAAGATTTATGTTAAAGTACCACTGCAGTATTTGATATGTCTAGAGCCCCAGGGTGAAATCCTGTCCATAAGTTTTTCCACTGATGCTGGTGGGGCTAGGCTTTCACTCCCATCTTGCAAACCCTTGCTCACAAGAGCAGTCCTGGCTCATACCCATCAAAGTCAACAGGATGCTTCATGTGGGTGAGGACTTGCAGGATCAGGCCCCCATTTATTTTCTGACTAGCATCTTTCAAAAATAGCACCAACCATTGTAGTATCTGAGAAACAAATCTGTGATTTTTGAAGTGCTTTGATCACGCTGAGTTTGGGTATTATTCACCTCTCTCTGGGGTGTAAATCAGGATTAAGTCCCTTGAAATCAGAAGAGTTGAAGTGGTATAAAACGGACACAGAGAGAATCAGGCCTTTTGTCTTGATGCAATTTCCTACAGGCTTGAGAAAATGACTGGTTTGCATGTGATGAACACAGCCCACTCCATTTAACAAATTCCCCAAATTCTTCATCTCTCTTAAGAAATCTTGATGAGCTGGGAAGATAGTTCGGTACGTAATGCCGAAAGAGAGGCCATCCTGCATGCAGAAGCCTGGACTACATGCAATGTCCTAGAAAAGGCTATTTTTTGTTTTCAGTGCTATTAAAAGGGGCAGTGGGGCTGCCAGCACTGGTGACACTGTTGGCGCATAATGGGAGAGATTGACTCTAGCACTACAACCCTGACGTTAACAACAAACATTCAAGTGTCGCATAGGATGTGCCCTCTGTAAAATGCTATTTTTAGAAACTGCATATTTATGTGTCTTTAATCCACCCGCTGATCCAACGTAGCTTCTGTCATCAGTTTTACACAGATGGTACCTACCATATGTTATTGTCTATTTCCATTTCCATTGTGCATACGTTTAAAATGAACAGGATCTCTTCAGTATGATGCACAAAAGACAGAGCAGGAGCATGGTGGCTAACAGTGGAGAGA
Source organism: Gopherus flavomarginatus (assembly GCF_025201925.1). Taxonomy (NCBI): domain Eukaryota; kingdom Metazoa; phylum Chordata; order Testudines; family Testudinidae; genus Gopherus; species Gopherus flavomarginatus. The sequence goes on along the minus strand of NC_066617.1, from coordinate 104,924,151 downwards.
CAGAACAGAGAACTGACAAAGACAAAACTTGAGCTGTTGGGATAGTTGGCTGTGTAAATGGTTTCCTGATTGCTTCATTTTCTTAATTAAGCCATCAAGCACAACAGCCAGTTGGTGGCATCTATCATCTCCCTCTCTGTTTGTCCATAGATCTTTACACCTAACCAATCTATGCTGCATCAGGAGGGGACAGTGACTGTATGCCTCATGAAAGTGAACTGACATCAAGCTGAAGGTGAAACAGATTCACCATCGAGGAACTTCACTAATCTCCCAGAACTGCATTACTTATCTGTCTTATGGCTATTGTTTAAAAAAAAAAAGAAGAAGAAGAAGAAGAAGAAAAAAGAAGAAAGGAAGGAAGGTCATTCCCATGCTTTCACTGGGGATTACTGACATGGATATGACATCACTGACCACCAGTCAGAAAGCTACATTTGTGTCTGGAGTTCTAAGGCCATTTCCTAATGAAGCACATGTGCTTTACTAGGTTTATTTTGAAACTTTATTTGCTTATTTTCCAGACGTGATCAAAAGGACATTCGGAGTGTTCTGTAGGAGGCACTTGAACCCTCTAGGCTAAGAAAGTTTTTTCGAGTCTTAGCAGCAGCCAGCAATAATACCATTTGTAATGTAAACTGTACCGCTTGAAACACTCTGCTGTCTTCCACTGGCAAATTAATATTGCTTTGGGAACTGAGCCCCTTGGGTGGCGAGAACGGTTTCCCCACAAAATTATCCAAAGCTCCATTTTGCACTTCAAGCTAACAATACACAGTGCTCTCTCTCCTCAACCTCCCACTCGCTCAGTTACTTGCCAGTTGCTGCTTCTATAATACTGGATCCTATAACACCTTGGCTAAAAATTGCTATGGAACTTGCAAATCCATTCAGAGAAGAGGACAGAAAGAACCTTACCTTAATGTTAAAATTGTCGTCAAGAAGGATGTTTTCCAGTTTTAAATCCCTATGGACAACACCATTCTAAAATGAAAAAAGAAGGGGGGGGAATATTGGATAGGTTAAAGAACTAAACCATCAGGGTGGTCTTTGTATCTACATTTCAGGGCTGAGTTTGCTGTCATAACACTCACGGCCCAGTGACTAGTGACAGAAGATGTATTAGTCACTTGCTGTGTGGTTAAGAGAAGAATGACTGGAATCTGTCCTCCCACAAAGCCTGTAAAACAGCAGGGGGATTCTTTTCGGAACTTAATTCCAACTCCTATCCTACCCCCACTGTGTGAAAGCAATATATTCTTCCCAGGCACCAGAAAACAGAATCTGTCAATGACATTAGTCCTTAGAAAAGCTCTAATTCCTCCAGTATGCAGCCATTTGGGCAAGGGAGTTATAACCCTAAAAGATTGCTACTGCCTGCAAATGTTAGGGATGGAAATTAACAAGAAGGATTTAAGTCTCAGCATCTTATTCCTAAAGTTCTGAAGACTAACCCTCCACAAAAGACTGTGATGGGTTTTCTGTGCTGTGCACTGAGAACTTTGCAAACCTCCCTTACTTAGCAGAATTTAATGGGAGATTAAAATGTTTTAAAATTCTAACAAAAGGGCTGCACTAGCTGCTTGTTGGCTTTAGTCTGGTGCAAATTTTGGCTCCATAGCCCACATGAGGAAGGATGGCCCAATGGTTGGGGCACTGGCCTGAGAGACCCAAGTTCAATTCCTTGTTCTGCTACAGACCTCGTGTGTGACCTTGGGCAAGTCACTTAACCTCTCTGTGCTTCAGTTCCCCATCTGTAAAAATGGGGGTGATAATGCTTCCCTGCCTCAATAGGTTCCGGAGAAGAGACAGGCACTGCTGAGATAAAAGCAACACCCACTGAAATGTCATGAATGTAACATCCCTATGACTGCATCAGTCACAGGGTATGTGGACAACCAGAGCCCGTAAGGGAGGATGAAGGGCCCATGAAGTTAATCAGCCTGATGCTTGTTTTTCATGACTTAAATTGTCCTTCGGAAGCATGCCAAGAAGGATAAAGACAACAACAAGGGGAATCCTTCTGATGCTCCTATTATATCTGGAGGAGTTACTTTTGGATAACTTAAATGACTCCATGACAGGTATCCTCACTTTCTTCCAATCTCAAAGAGTTCCCTTGTTCTGAAGTAGCACATTTACACCTCTGCTCTGCTTTTTTTTTTATTGTATATACTGTACCTTATTCTTCTGTCAAAAATTGTTCTGAATTCAAATTACAGGAAAACTATCAATCCTTTTCTATTGACTGTGTCACTAAGAGTGGTCTTTCTTCTACAGAAAGCTAGTGGAGTATTCTGTTATATAAGGAGAAAATTTTCAAAGGCTCAAATGGGAGTTAGGCTTGGTGTAAGGGAGTTAGCTGGTGGAAATGGGCCCAGGCGAGGATATGGCCTTTAGTCTCTAAACATGGTTGGTGAACTAGTGGAATATTTGCACCTGTGATACCTTGCTGAACACTTAAAATACTGCACCTGGACCTTCCCACTTCAGCAGCTGAACATTTTTACCTCACTGGTCCTTTTATGCATGAGAGTCACTGTTAAAGTCTCAAACAGTTACACTATTAACATCAAATACTGTGCTCACCTTGTGACAGTAATGTACAGCAGAGACAATCTGCCGGAAGAAGTGTCTCGTCTCCCTCTCGCTCAGTCTCCGCCTCTCGCTGATGTAATCATACAACTCCCCTTTGCTTGCATACTCCATGATTATCACAATCTTATCTTTATTTTCAAACACTGCAGAGGCAATAAAAAAAGATAATAAACTGTTCATTTGATAGATTTAAAATTGACACTTAAAAGAGGGAAGAGACTAAAAATGATTTGGGGTATCTGATGCACCATCACTGGAGCATGGAGAGATTTCCAATATACTGCCACCAACATGCTTGACAAAGGTTTGGGCTAGTCAAGTGCATTGGTTCTAAACTTGAAGGTCACAACCCAAAGGGGATTATGAACAGGTCAAGGGAAGAAGGGTTGTAACTGTCCTCATTGTCTCTACAGCTAGATGGGAGGGGGATCCTGGCACTGTAATATGGGATATGAACAAGACCACTAGGTTCTACCAGTCTGAGCAAAGTACTAGAGTCAGGAACTCCTGAATTCTAATCCCAGGTCTGACAATGATATGTTATATCCTTGTGAAACACACTTAGCCAGTCTGCATATCTTTTGAAGAACCTAAATTATCTGGCATGCTAGAGAAACAATGGGCAGAACTGAAATGCAAGTGATGAGCTTACAGAACTACTTTCATGCCTGGACATCTTCCGTGAGCCAATACTGCACCAGATTCAATCCTTGGCTAAGTTATCTTTTCAAATACTTATCCAAACAAATCATGTAAATCCAGGAGCTGCCTAGGGAGAAGGCTGGTTCACAGGGCTAGGAGTCAGGAATTCCTGGCATTAGAGTCCCAGCTCTGATCCTAAGTCTCATTGTGGCCTTGATCTTTTGCTTAGGGACAAATTCTCAACTCATGGGCACTGATGTAAATCTCAGAATAACTCCACTAAAGACAGAAGCAATACCCACCTCAGAGGGGTGTCATAAAGATTAGTTATTGCTTGTAGAGACACAGTGTAAAGCACTCATCATTACTATGATTATTCAAAAATACAGATAACTTAAGACACATAAATTAAGTATTAGTTAAACAATAATAAAGATTAGGTCTGAGCTCTTTGCTGCAGGCATAATTAAAGGACCTGTGATAAAGGCAAAGGTGCTTAATGTTCTACACTTGTTCATATTATAAATCATTACTGCTACTAGATATCATTTTGTTCAGTTAAAGCAAGCTTTTTCCCTACTCTTGCTATTGTGTACTCACAGTGCCACTGAATAGCCATTAAGATAAAAGGGCCTGATTCTGTTTCCCTGCACCATGTGTCATCAATTACTGCAATGCAAAATGAGTGTGAAGCCATTCCGGTTTGCCAATGAAGAATCAGGCCCAAAGAGTTCTAGGGGTCATATCTTTAACCAGAGTTCTGCAAACAGGTTTCTATTTATTTCCAGTAGTAATACAGTCCAGACCCCTCCGTCACACTGGTCTGAAAGAAGTCTGGTCTGAAAGAAGTCTTTTGTAACCATGACTCATAATATGCTTAGAGACTGTTGGATATGTTATTTTATAAATCAAACAATACATAAATAACCAGTTAGGTCTTAAATGTGTCAAATTCATGAAAAATTATTTTACTGCCTATATTTACCATCAATATTTCATATGTTTGATGTTTTTCATTAGAATTGAAAACAGCCACGCTAGCACACATTTAAAGGCCACTTCAAAGGGGTTTTGAAGTTATACTGTTAACTTTTATTAGAGACATTACAGTAGTGAGCCAGGGCCCCATTGCACTAGGTGCTGTACAAACACAGACAGACAAAGACCTAGCCCTTGTCCTAAAGAGCTCACCCTCACAAAGGAACACACCCTTCTCCACGTGTTTAAATCGGTGAAACCAATGGAACAATGCCAGTTTCTATCAGCTGAAGCTCTGGCCTTAAGGGTTTATGTATACTGTACAAATATTTTAATTTAACAATTGTATTACATATTTAGCATACAAGGGGAGTCTGGGATGTCTGCAGGGGGTTCACTTCCTTACTGTTGCCTGTCCTTCTCCCAGGAAGAGGCTATGCCTATGACTGACTTTACTATCACAATTCTAGGTATTATTAATTATTACTTAATTGTATGAGCGCACTATTCTGAACTTCAGTGGGAGGGCTGGCTGCTCAGCACCTACAGGCCTCCTCACAACAGCTCTCACACATACAGTGTGCATATGTGTGTGTGGGGGTGGGGGGCGGTTGGCGGGGGGGGTTGGCTATCAAATATTTGTGACTGCCTCGAAACTCAACATTCTGTAAAGGCAAATGCATGGCCACTGATAAGAACTCCAGAAAGCTTACCTTCATGGACATACAAGTTTACAAAGGACTAAATTGTGCCTTTAGTGATCAGCTCTATATTGGGTGTGAGTTAGGAGCTGCCATCTAGCCCTGGGAGTTACGAGAGGGATTCTGGCTGACTCAGCTAGGACTCCTCCTGGGGCCTTGGGAAAGGTGAAAACAGGAGCTCTGCCACCCTTCAAAAGTGTCCCGTGTGTGCTTCTCTCTAGGCACATCCAGCTCCTTTGGCTGGTACAGAACAGGCACATGGCCATGGTTCTGCTTTCACTCATTCTTCCCTGCCTCCTCTGGGTGAATGCCACCGATGCTAGGCTCAAGCATTGCCTGTGCTCACCATCCTGCAACTGGGGGTTTATGCCGCCTCTGTCTCTTGTGCACCTGTGCAAGGCCAACTGCAGTCTGGCCCACAGTGTGTACTATCACACCTGTACGTTCACGGTCGTATGTGACATGACTGCTCCTTCAGAGCTCAATCCTGCAAGGTCCTGTGCTGTGTGCCATCGACTGCCACTGACTCCACTGGGAGTTCATGAAAAATAAACATTTAAACAAACAAAACAGGCCGTGACTAGTTTCAAATTGCCGCACTGCTTTGGCTGATACATAGAATTTCCTCTGACTCTGACAATCTACTGTACAGACAGGAAACACTGTACCTGGCCGGGATAACCACAGTTCACTTTAGAATGTATTGAATTTCCTTGTATTTCATACTATAGAGGCAACTTGCTGAGGCAAGACCATGCTGGCAGTGAAACTTCCTCCAAAGTAACGAGGTTACTGGGAGTCTTCCAAACCAGGGCTATTCTGGACCTGCACAACTGGAATGTTGTCTTCCAACATGGCCATTAGTGTTTTAAGGAACATACTTCAGCTTTTGCAGCTCAGTGTGAAGCTGCAGCTCCCAACACACAGATAGTTTTTATTCTTGGGCTTTGTCTCTTGTCCCCTCACACCTTGTCATTTAATTCTACAAGACAAAGCCTCTCTGCAGTTCTTTCTAAATCCCCCTAAGCTTCAGCAAAATGGCTCTGATAAAAGGGAAAGGGAACTGCCAGATAAAATTGGCCACTGACTTGTCTGCTGGCCTTAGAGTACCCCAACGCACAGACTCCTGCCAGTGATTACATCCTACATGCATCCTCATTAACAATAACCTTCGGAAACTGGAAGAGGTGTCTCTGGATGGATTATACTACAATATCCTCTCCAAGAATGATAGACTGATAGTCTCTGGAAAGGACTCAACATAATATGTGTTCTATACAAAAGCGTTCTGACGTGTTATTGATACAGCATTAATGAGTGCACCCATATCTCTGAGCACAGAGACAGTTGCTAACTAATCGCTATTCAGCCCAGGAAGGGGGAAAGGAATAATTCTTTATGCTTAGATAATACACTAAAAATACATGAATTCAACATTTTGAATCAGAAGTGAAGTTAGTTCACAAAGAGCTATTGAACAGTGTAGCAGGCTTTATTGTGTACTATATGTACAATTAAACTGGACAAATTCACCACTGGTATAAGTGGGCCAAGACCCACTGATCTCCATGGAGTTTCACTCACAACAAAAGTGAATTCTGCCCATGTATGTGCAAGGATACAATGGGGCTTGATTAATCCCAATGGGTTTGCCCAGGAGAATGTTAACCATGGCACAGGGGCACAAGTGGAAAGGCTCCTTTTGCCTTTGGACACTCTCCACTCATGAATGAAGATGTCACAAAAGCTGTTCGATGCCACTAAACATGGTAACTTCCTGGTGTTCCATGGCTGATGATAGCATTCTTTTGATACATGGATTTACTGAAGTTGTGCCTTAGCAACTCAATCATTTAAGTTTTGTCAAATTTTCCTTTATATTTAGAAATTTCTAATTCCATGACCAAATCTCCCTCTCGGCTAAAATTTGACATCCAGTTTGAGTCTTGGTCCAAGAATATTTCCTTTCAATTACATAGAAGCATATACAGATAGTCTTTGGTTTGGGAAAGGCACGTTATTATTTATATAACATTTTTAATGTTTTCTATTCTCCTCTAACAAACAGAGCTTATCTTTTAAAAGCTAAAGTTAGAAAATACTAAATCTCAACTACGTATTTTTGCCTTTGGGGGGAAAAACATATTGGAACCAATCAGTAAAAGAGCATTTCAATACCTAGCATCCTGGATTCACTGCACTGTCTTCTGAAGGATACACTGATGTGTATTATTTATCTCCAAGAAGGAGACTTTTCATAGGGACATTACCCTTTGACTTACACTGACACTGTGGAAGCTCTCTCAACATAACCAATACTGAATGAGCACAGAATAGGCAGCAGTACCTCTCTGCACTGTGGCATCAATACAACAAGGACTCCTCACTGCAACACAGAGAAAACCCTTCAAGCACAGATTCCTTGGCATACAGACCTTTCCATCCCACCTGGGACATCCCTGCATGCATCTTTGGCCCCATACCCACCACATCTTTACTCACACCTCGGCCCCTCACATCCTTATTCTCTCCCTGCATGCAGATTTCAGTGCTCTAATTTTTACATAAAAATTAATACCAGTTTTAGAACAATCACCAACACATAACACCCATTTGCCTAAATTCTCCTGAATGTTACAGAAAAGCATAGCACCTCCTTGGCCCCATACCCCATTTGCAGTCTGCCAAGGTATTTTATTGCTTACATACACCAATACACAGTCCTGTACAGTGTAATGAAAGCCACACCTACCCTATATTAATCACCAAAACACCTGAGCACATACCCTATAAACAGGGGTGTACAATGGTTGCGCAGGATGAGGGTGGAGATGGTGGTAGAAAGGACATAGCTAGATTGAGAAGAGGAAGTAATGAGCGGAATGGAAATGCATGGCTTTGTTGCTGATTTCCTTACTTTCTAGGGTTCACATGAGTAAGATATGCAATCTGAACTCAGAGATAAAGAGTCCAACGTTAAACATTCACTGAAAGTAGTGTTTGTATGGGAATATCTATCTATTTACATGTATCTTCAAACATGATACAACATAGTGTGTGTGTGTGTGTGTGGCGCACAGACATGCACCAAATGTAGTTTTAGAAATATATGCCCCAAGAAAATAATGTGATTGTGAGTTGGGGGAAGAGAGGAGGGCATTAACTAAATGCTGGATTTATTTACTGCAAATAATAATGAGGTAATAAATACGCTACCCTGTTAACACCTGGGCTGTGACTTGCAAGCTGATGATGGACTGATTGCCTCTGCATAGCTCCTGTGAATGTTTGGTGCACATTGTGTTTTCACTGTTTGATTTATTATCTGCCAGCCTCTGCCATTCTGAAGCTCACTCCACTTCTGAAGTGCTTCTGCTCTTCTGCTGCAGCTGGCAATTTCAAGGAAGCGGGTTTAGCCAGGACAGATTGCTTCAGGAACTCTCCATGGCTCGCTAATGAGGAGGCCAGTTCATGAAAGGCTGCCCTGGACTGCTCCTCAACTGCTGATGAGGGTCATGGAGTTTGAAAGGTTATTTATGCATAACAGCGGGGGGACAGCCATGCATAAGTCCCTTGAGAGAAACAATGCAGGTAGTGCAAGTTAAATCAAGAGCAAGATACAGAGAGTTGTCAATATCAACGGTTGTTATAGGACAGAGAGAAGAAATACTTGTTAGAACCTGTTTATCATTTTTATTTTTGAGACACTGACTTTGCATGTATTTAGTTCCAACACCTTGTATGCTGGGTGATGTTGGGAGAGACGAAGCAAGGCCCCAGGAAGTGGTGGAGGGAGCGCCACAGTAGACGGGGGAAAGGACCACGGTAATGTATCAGGAGGTGGAGGTTGCACTGCAGTAATATATAAGGAGGGCGGAGGGAGGGGGGGAAGTGCTACAGTAATGTATCAGAAGAGGGGTGGGAGCACTGCAGTAACATGTTAGGAGGGAGAAGCTATGTATTGGGAAGTGGAGGGAGTGCTGCAGTAATGTATCAGGAGGTGAGGAGAATTATTTTTCACTGAGCTATACATTTGTTTCAGTCTTCCCACTCCAAAGAGCCTTTCCTAAAAGTAAGAGCAGAACTGTGCACAACCAGCAAAAGGTGCTTACGTTCAAATACTCAAGTATGTGTTGCAGCTTCTCATTCTCTCTTTTTTAATTTTCCTGTTAATTCTAAGGAAAAGGTTTGTTTGTTAAAAAGAAAGCTCCACATTTCTGGGCAGATAATTGAAGCCAAATCCCTTGGCTTGGGAGCTCATTGAAGAATACAAACGTACAACTGGACATATGCTTAACTTCTCACTACCAAAGATATATTTGAGCTGAAGTACATTTTGTAACATCAAGAATTGTTCTCCATCACACTCTGTACTGCTATAGTAATAATTCCTGGATGTAATCTTTCTACTTAACTATATTTAGAGGGCTTGAAATGATGAACTCAGCCTCTATTCAGAGCTTTACAACTCCCAGATAGGACTGGCAGTGCAGAGACCTCTCTCTGCTCAGAGCACTGGGAGTCTATTATACCCAAAGTGAGCAATATTCCCCTCTAGGAATACAAGAGTTACACTTCCACATAAACCGTATGGGCTAAATTCTGCTGTTGGATGAACACACTTCATTATCCATTTAAAGAAATGGGAGTTACACAAAAGTGTACCTGAGAGTAGAATATAGCCCTAAATATGTGAAACTCACATGAATATGCGAAACACATATGAATATGCCTTTGCAAAGACTGGTCAAAAGGATTCAGTGATGTTGTGGACATCTTTTTATTAAGATAATTTGTCTTGAACTTCTTTGGTATCTAATATCAAAAAATACCCGGATCCCTTTGTTTCTGTGTTTTCAGAATGCTAATTCAGACTGGGCAGGAGTTTGTTTGTTTGTTTTAAATGGACTACCTCCTCATGGGCTGATTCCTTTTGTTTTATATGTAACCCTGGAGTAAGAATTTTAGTTCGTTGGTTTAAGAGGGGCAGCCAATCTCCCTTCCACTAGAACCATTTGAATTCTCCTCATGCCTTTGCTCTCTATCAGAGCAATCTCCTAAATTAGTTCCAGTATGTTGACATTCCTTCCATCTGGTGTCTTTCCATTCCACGGTATTTTTATTACTCTCCTAACAGCCACAGACAGAAGTACCTTTCCTCCGCTATAAAGTGCCCTTTTATTAAAGGTCAGCCAAATCAAAAGAACTAGCAAGTTTATCTTTAATTTTAGGCACACGGGCTGGAATAACCTTTTCATTCAATAAAATCATTTAAAGCCCAATTAGCACACTTATGTTATAAAGGACAAAAATTATTCCTCAGAAAGACGAATAATGGGAAATAACTTCTTCCTAAGAATTATAACCTAACATATCTCATCAGTTCATGACTCTTTGGAAAAACAATGTGTAGCTCTTTGTTCTAAAGCCCCAAATCAGTATCTTCAAGATGTTTATCGTTATATAATTTTTTAAAATAAAGTACATAGTGGGCTTGGGTAGCCTTCCTCTTTCAGGGCCCAATTCAACAAAGAATTTATGCACATGTTTAACTTTAAACATAAGCTTAATTACCATTGAAGTCAATAGGATTTAAAGCATATGCTTCAGAGTTAAGCATGTTTTAAACTGCTTTCCTAAATCACAGCTGCATACAGTGGAAATGCAATGCATTTCTTCTTAAATTAAAGGAATGTAGTTAAGATCCTGTGATAATCATTTTAAATCAGTCTGTGGGTTAAAAATTAATCCCCTCTGAGTGGATTAAATCAAAATGAGAACCATACTCCTTGCTGATATCCATTTTCTGTATACATGGATGAGGAAACATAGAAGTTGATGTTTCACCATTTAAAAAGAGCTGAGAAAAATGTGAGAATCACTAAATGAGCCATAACGTTTAATCTCTCTGTTACACTATTTTATCCCAATTTTGCCTGAGTGAAGAACAGACTGGCTAATTACATTTTTAAATTATGATTGCTTTGTAACCTCAGACAAGCAAGCATATGCCATGAGGTGGCAGTTAGAAATTTGTTTTTATTTTTTAAACGTAATGTAGCTTGAGATCATGTCAGAATGTGATTTTAAATTCCCAGTGTTCTCAGGAACCTGAGAGTTCATCTCACAAGTGGTGATGTTTAGGTGTTAAACCATACTGAATGCAAGGAAATTCATGTGGGTGGAGTATGATAACCTAGGAGTTAAGTTTGTTTATACTTGTTTCATTACTAATCACTAGACCATAGAAAATTTGCTTTATATTCTTGGATGTTATCAAAAGAAAACAATGGAAATAATATACTTGAAGGTCAAAAAGCTATATAAATAGAGGAAGCCAATTAGCAATGTGATTAAATGGTGTCACCACTGAAATACTTTCCCGTGGTTAAATTTCAAAAAGAAAAAAAAATCTCAGCTTTCTAGTTTTTATCATTCATGTTAAGCGCCCAATCCCGCATGTGCTTCACACTACAGGACACCTATTGACTTCACTGAGTTCTCCACACAGAGGCTCACATGATCAGGCACTCAGGTCCATTTTGATTCTGTCTGTATAAAAGCAGGGTGGAATTGACTGACAATGACTGACAACTAACCGATCATTTTCTGTTACTGCTGCAGAAGCACGATATAAAATGTTAGATTTAACATGTATTTGTAAATAAAACAACTATTATAACTAGGCAAAATACACTGTCTTTGTAAATATATGATAGATTTAAAAGGTTTTACATTGAAGTTAAAAGGTTTAAAAGAACTAAACTAATTTCCTGATTAGCAAAGGTAGGAAATCTAATTCAAGTCAGTTTACATTTGTAATTTACACTTTGTGGAGATGTGTGAAGAATCTTTTTATTCTCTTTTTTATTAATCAATAAAATGCAATTGCAAAGACCTAAGGAAATGTGTTTTTAAAGGGAAATACAATTTTAGTACTGTGATGTTTTAAAGGAGTTTGACCCTTCAAGGTGCTGAGTGCCTTGGCTCCAACCCAGCAGAGCACTTAATACATGTTTTACTTTATGTGCAGGAGTAATAAAGCTTTTGACTTCAATAGGCTTTCTATTGGGCTCATAATATTCTATTTCAGTAGGGAAAATCTTTGTTAAATCATTTCCACAGTGTTTGCAAACAATGTGTTTACTTTTTTTAAAGTAACTTGTCCTTTTCATAAATGGAGGAACTTCTCTGTTTGTGTTTACTGAAACCTGGGACAACACCCAGGACACGCAATGGAAACTCTTACACAAACACTGTACTTCACCACGTAGAGACCCATGAGCCTGATCCTGTGCATCCATGTGTATAACTTTACACCCATGAACAGTGTTACACATGTGTAAGTGTTTACAGGATTGGGCCCTATACGCTCCCCATGTTTTAACTTTTATAAAATAAAGTATTGCCAGATGGGATGTTTTTTGCAGTCAGGCTACCAATGGAATAATATGTTTACTCTCAAAGGCTTTAGCTACCAAGTCCAGGAGTTTGTGTGTGTGGGGGGGAAGGGGGTGGAGGGCTTTACTTTCTGAGTTAAAATTTATGCCCTGAAATCAGAACACTTCTGGCAAAGTCAGCTTCATCTATTCAGTCCTTTTCAAGGAATTTAAAGTCACTCGAAAGAACACTTCCCTTCCAGCTGCACTCTAAAGACTGCCAATTACAGTCCTGCTTGAGAGGATGGAATTTCTTCTGACTCAGAACTGGAGGTCTACCTCTTGCAAATAGTGCATGAGATAAATTCATTTTGATTTGGGTACAAAAAGTATCATTAAACCAGAAAGCCTGTTTACATGCATTTGGATTTGCTTAGCATTAAAAACCAATGGCTTATGTTTACACTGAGTTGACAAATTCAGAGGTTAATCACCTTTAGCCAATAAGGTCAAGAGGATACCAAAACATGGATCCCATTTCAGGAAAACATGTGTTTGTAAGTACAATTCAAAGATCTTTTAAAGATCTTCCAGACAGAGAGAGCAGTACTCATTCTAGCCAGACTCAGTGCAGCCCTGCACCTCTGCTTATGGATTTTAGGGAGTTTGATGGCAGTTCAAATCTCTTCTTGAATACCCACAGCAAAAGATAAATTATAAATAGACTACAGAGAACTAAAAATAAACTTTATATATAACAATCACTATAATCATGTTTATGGCTCATTCATGAAGATGGCTTTGTAATCTAGGCCCTGATGCAGCAAGCTATAGAACCTGCCTAATCTCAAACATGGAAGTAGTCCCATTAATTTCTTTGGAACTACCTCTTATTCTTAAAGTGAGGCACATGAAGAGAGATCTTTCTGAATTGGAATCCTAATAATTCTGCAGTATGTAACTATTCCCCTGGTGAATATGGCTATGTCTCAGCTGGTCTGCCCTGCACTTTAATACCCATGGTATGATGTTGGCTGTTGGAGAATATTTCTCTTGGCCACCTGGAGTTGATGAAGCTACAGCTGCCATGCTTCTGTTCCCAGTGCCACATGATTGATTTTATAATGGATAGGATCACACTGTCCATCTGAATTCCCATTGCCCATCTCCACAGGCCATGACTGAAATACAGATACACCTCTACCTCGATATAATGCTGTCCTCGGGAGCCAAAAAATCTTACCGTGTTATATCAAACATGCTTTGATCCACTGGAGTATGCAGCCCCACCTCCCTGGAGCACTGCTTTACGGCATTATATCTGAATTCGTGTTATATCGGGTCGTGTTATATCGGGATAGAGGTGTAATTATTTTGTTTCAATAACAGAGTAGCTATTTCACCAGGGATAGAAGAAAACGGTAATGTAATGAACACCCTGAAAACCTCTAAAGACCAGAGGAAAGCTGCCTCCAGCTTCCATGTAGAAAAGCGTCACTCATGCTTAAGGAATCACAACAGAATAAACAGCATGGGATCTCACTGACGGTAACATTCTCATGTGCCATATGCACTTTCACTGCGGGGGGAAAGGGTGAAAAACCCTGAACTAAAAACCTGTCTTGGTTCTGCTGTGGGAAGGGATCATCTTCAGCTAGAGTCAAGGAACTGAGGGTTGTGGGGGAAGGTTTTGCTTCAAGGTAACTTTAAATTATTTTCTATTTTTTTTAAAATCTTTCTAACTCTTTAAAATATTTTAACTCAGTAACATTATTTAAAACAGAGCAGGGGACATAAGAAGGCCACTTGGTCAAAGCACTGTAGCACATCAAATTTTTTTAGTTCAAGTGCACACTGGAAAAAACTTTGGTTCCATTTGCAACCCACATGCTGACACAGCATCCCTCCCCTTTTCTGTTCCCAGATCCTGTTATGTGTTTATTCCATAAAAAGACAGATGAATTCATCTCCTTTCAAGTAAAAGAACATGCTTTTGAATAACTCAATATGTGATATTGTAACATTATTCCAGGCCAGACCTTGTTTCAATCAGTCAGATCAACTCTCAGAATGGAGTTGCCATATACCTATCATCACCTAGCATGTACAGTGGGTGTGCAGAGTTAATACTTAGGGCCAAATTCAGGTGCCTCTTCCCAATATAAGCATGTGAGAAAAGAAGAGTGACTAAGTGGGGCAAAGCTCGCTCAACACCTTTGGAGTTTGCACTCTACAGGTCCTCTGTGGCTCCATTTCTACTCAGGACCAGAGAGAATGTACACTTCCTAACCTGTTTAGGTCTGGCCAGGACATCACAGCCTAAGGAAGAAAGGAAGGAGGAGCTTCCACTACAGGCCTCTATTCTATTTTTTAAAAAGGCTCCCCAGAGTCAGTAGCAGCCCTGGAGCCAGGAACTATCAGCTGGAGAAACCTACTAGCCCGACGGCCATATGCTGCAGGGAAGGGAGCGAGGGAGCAGGAATGCAGAGCACAAGGGAAGGAGTTGGGACTGGACTGGGAGACAGGAGTGATGAGCTAGTGACTGGGTTGGGAGCAAGGGTTGAGAAGTCAGTGGGAAGCTGAACCTTGGATTCAGGGAGGAAAGGGGCCTGGGAAGACAGCCAGCAAGAGTGGCTGGCAGCAATGAAGGAAACAGGGTGTGGGAAGACTGAGACTGACCAGGTGGGCTCCAGGGAAGTTAAAGCAATGAACTATGTGGGGAATGTTTGGGGGATTCAAAGAGTTTAAGACCAGAAGGGATGATCAAATCATCTAGTTTGACTTCCTATGTGGTTGAGGGGCATGAACTGAAATTGATTTTACATTGGTCGGGGGAGGAAATGAATTGGAGTGGGAGGAGGGAAATGAAATTGATTTTCTGGTTTGGGACAGGGAGGATTTGATGGTTTGTGTCACAGCTCTCCTTACACTCAGACAGAAGCATTTCAGCCACACATTAACAACTTCCCCCATGCAAGGAATTCTTGTGGTTGCTAGAGAGGTGGTGTACATTTGCAAAGTAGAGTATGATTTGAAGGGGAACTGGTGCACAAAACTGTCTCGCTACTAAGAGATGGTATAAGACCTAATCTAAAAGCGTATGAAAACTAGGTCTGAGACAACAAATAGTACAGATGGTGAAAAGAATCGCAGTCACTAACCTTCAAATATAGTGATGATATGAGGATGGCTGAGGGATGACATGATTTCAATCTCCCGTCTGATGTGAACCATATCTTGTTCATCCTTAATTTTGTCCTTACGAATGGATTTTATTGCAACCTATAAATTCAGGAAATCGAGCATTACTCTTGGAACTGAACAGATGCAAATAATCTATTAGGAGTGTTCAGAAAATAAATACAGATGTCAGATGCTGGCAGAATGTGGAATGATCAAAACAAAGTTTTAAAATACATACCCCATGCCCCCTCCACTTCATTACAACACTGCACATACACTCTCATTACTGTAGTGAATCACATTAAGTTTTCAGATTTTATTTGTACGGCCTTATCCTTCAAAAAAGGGTGGGTGTTTTCAAAAGGACTCAGAGTTGGCCTAAATCTGAAGTTAATGGTAAAGCCCGCCCCCATTGATTTCAATGAGAACAGCATTTGGCCAGAGTTGATTGTTTTTGACAATCTCACACAAAAGCTTTAGCCCATTCCCATTAGAAATCCTATTAGTTTTTCAGAGAAAGATGCTGAAATTTTAGGGTACCGATAACAAAATATATTGGACTAAGCAGGAGGGATGGTTCAGCGGTATGAGCATTGGCCTGCTAAACCTAGGATTATGAGTTCAATCCTTGAGGGGACCACCTAGGGATCTGGGGCAAAAAATCAGTACTTGGTCCTGCTAGTGACTCAATGACCTTTAAAGGTCCCTTCCAGTTCTAGGAGACAGGATATCTCCATTAATTTTATTTTTTTTATTAAGCTCACACAATGAGCACAATATTAATACAAGTTATTACATGATGAACTACAATACAAGTCCTAAGTCCTGAGCAGGACTAAGTAAAAAATAAAGAAATCCGTAATATTTGCAGCCACTGCCTCGAAAATTACTCCGAAAATTACTCTTGTATAAATCCTGTACTTTCATGTCCTATACAGCACTTATACAATCACTCCAAAACCATATCCTTCCTGCATCCTTCCTCAATCAGCCACCTTTCACAAGCACATCGTGTGACTGGGTATCTTTCCAAAAAGCAGGGTGGGAACAGAGGAAGTGATAGGCAAACTTGCAGCACAAATTCAGATTCAAAAAGGCCTTGCAAGTGTGTGAGTTGCCTGTGAAAGAGAGGACTTCTATGAGCAAGCTCATAAATAATTGCTGAGGTCAGATCATGCTACAGAAGAAAAGCATAAATCAACAATGGGAGGACCCTGATAGGGGGAATGTGCAATTTGAATGACAGCAAATGGCAACACTGACTTTATGATCACAGATCCTTGTGCCCTGGCTTTAAAAAAAAAAAAGCCATTTGGGGTACATACTAAATTACCAGCTAGTTTAAAATCAAACATCAGCCTTTTGTCTAACATCATTATCCTCCAATGCTCCTCCAATGACCTTGTTCCTACTATGGAGACCACCCTTTTGTGGATGAATAACACTTTTGTTATTCCACAAGCTTATTATAACATGGAACTTTCCTGAGAAAACATTTTGCCTTGTGAAAAAGTATTTGGGTTTACAGTGCTCCAGTCTATTGTGAAACACTGTTTGTGTGCATCAATAATTGCAAATGGCATTATTGGTGCCTTTTTAATTATTATAATGTGTAACATCAAGGACATTGGCAGGAAAGGGAAAAATATAAAAGAATATTAACATGAACTGTACTTAAATGGGAACTACAGAGTCCCCAAACTGGGAAGGCATTCCTATTCAGCAAAAACTTAAGCACATGCTTAACTTTAAACTTAAACCTAAATCCCTCTGAAGTCAATAGGACTTAAACTCATGTTTAACTTTAAGCATGTGTTTAAATGTTATCCTGATTCAGGACCTGAGTGAATAAGAGAGCACAGCAGGCAGTAAAGGATGAGTGGAGTCATATATCTAAAAGCTAAACAATGCTTTTCTGCTTCTTGACCCAAACATTTGGGATAGAAGTTTAAAAAGCAACAGTGCGATGCAATGTTTTCATCTAGGATTCACACCTTTCTAGTACAGGTAACAAGAAAAAGTCCTCATCAGAGGAATTCCAAGCAGAGGGCTAACGCAGCTAACACTAGCAGACAACGCATGATTTTTCTCTCTTTCCATTTTTCTGCACTTGGATAGGCTGTAAGTGCATACCTTGTTTACAAGAAGGATGTGGGTGGCTCTTGGAGCAGCACATGCATTCCTGAAAGTAAATTTAGACATGGGTAAAAACATGCCTTTTACTGTAAGACAGCCTTGCACTTGGCTCTCAAGAAGAATTTAAGAAGGATTTTATTGTCAAGCATATAACAGGTAGCAAATTCTTCACCATCCTGGGTCAGGAAAGGAATAATGGCATCCAGGAGAGCATGACAGCCTGCCAGCATCCTAACTCTATACTTGATAAACAGGAAAATTAGTTCTCATAAGTAGCTTCTATTTTAAATATGGAAGTATGTACTTTTTATATGAAAAATACACAACAGTGATTCACATTATAGAATCATAGGACTGGAAGGGACCTTGAGAGGCCATCTAGTCCAGTCCCCTGCATTCATGGCAGGACTAAGTATATGTCTTCACTACTGGCCAGATCGGCAGGCAGCGATCAATCCAGCGGGGATTGATTTATCACATCTAGTCTAGACACGATAAATCAATCCCCAAGTGCTCTCCTGTCGACTCCTGTACTCCAGCTCGGTGAGAGGTGCAGACAGAGTCAATGGCGGAGCAGCAGCAGCCAATCCAACCGTAGTGAAGACACCACGGTAAGTAGATCTAAGTAAGTCGACTTCAGCTACATGAATAATGTAGCTGAAGTTGCATAACTTAGATTGACACACACACACCCCAGTGTAGACCAAGCCTAAGTATTATGGCCGCATATAGACATTAGAATGTATCTTTGAACTTGTCTTGGAGATGTGCTGCCTGTGGCTAAATTTTTCATAAGCACCTAAGTGACTTAGAAACCTAAATCCAATTTCCAAAAGAGTCTTAGGCACTTAGGAGCCTGTCTCATTGAATATCACTTTCTTTCTTTCCTAAGTACCTGTCACTTTTGAAAATGGGAATGGATAGACTCAACATCCACAAAGACTAGCAATCCTGTCGGCAATCTCATATTAAAGACCAAGTATTGGGCCTGGATACTGATCTTTCCCCTACAGAGGTGGTACCCAAGTCTAGACTGCACACTTCAGACTTACAGTGTTCAGAAGCTTACATTGGAATCCATGGTGTTGCTTTTTTGTGGATAGAGGAAACTTCACTCTCCAAAACTGTCACTTTCACCAGTACCAAATTCACACAGATAGGGTCAGATTGTCAGTTAGTATGAACTGGAACAGTTCCACTGACTTGAAAGAATCAACACAGATGAGGATCTGGCCCAGCATCTTTCAGTTGTATTGCTTTTGAAGTATTTTATTGAAACATGTTCAATGGTTTCTCTAAAGTGCCATGGGGGCATTTTAGGAAATTATTGTACATGTCACTGTTTTGGTCTCATTGAACAAAACAAGATCTCTATCTGCTTGTTACAGTATCAAAATGTAAAACAAGTCTCTTCTAAGTACTCTAAATGCTGCTAATGGATTTCTGTTTATGACATTTATTTTATATAAAAATACGTTCAGGAAAAAAGCAGCCTTTCTAAAATGTGTTTACTCTTTTAGCACTAGAGGTATTGTAGGCTTCATTTGTCAGAATCTTAATTATGAGACTGATGCCAGAGACAATACATGAGGAACCCGAACAATTTAGACCTAAGAAGTTATCTTAATTGAAAAATACATTTTAAAAAGCACTAATTTGTTCATCCTGCAGGTGCCCTTCTTTGAAAGCAAGAGATCTGTTCTGTTCATCATCACAACATATTAAGTGTCAAAGTACATGAAATTTGGTAGGATAAAATACAATATGCATTTTATGCCAACCTTATCAACAGCTCATGACAACCCAGTTCCAGATCTGACTGCAGAGGAAGTGTGATTAGCCCCTACGGTAATTCCAGAAAACAGTACATGATTCTTACCAAACTTTTTCTTTGTGTTTTGCTGATTTTAAAACACCTCTAGCGTTATATCTCAGAATATGTAATTATGGTATTTTTGGTAACTTTACTAGCAGAGCAGTTTAGTTTTTCTCAGCCTTCTGAACGGATGAGATGCGTCAGGTAACTAAGAACCCTAGTTGCAGACAGAATAACATATCTGGTTCATAATAGAGAGATAAGTCTTTCATTCCTATGTTACAGGTTCAAGATCAATAGAGACAAAGGCCCTGACCTTGCAAACACTTAAGCATATGGTCAGGGCCGTCCCTAGGAGAGTGCGGGGCCCATGGTGGAAGTGACGAATTTGTCACTTCCAGGACTGATCTGTCACTTCTGGGACCGACTGCACCAGCCAATCTCACTGGCCCATGTGCCTCCCCGAAAGCGTGGATCTGGAGCGGTCGCCCCAATTCGCCATACCCAAGCGACGACTCTGCATATAGTTAACTTTATGCACATAAGTGATCCCACTGATTTTAGTGGAACTATTCACACGTGCAAAGTTAAGCATGTGCATTTTCAGAACTGGGTCCAAAAGTAGTAGCCACAAGATGGCTTCTTTGGGGACCACAATAGGAAGAGTTGGTCTCAATTCATTTCCTAGAGGACAGGTGTCCGTTGCACATGTGCACACAGAAGGATCACAAGTAGCACTAACTAGAATCTTTGTCAGTCACATACTGAGGCCAAGGATTATATGGGCATAGAATGTGAACTTCCCTTTCAGTCCTACAATTGGTCAGGATTGAGTTCATTCGTGAGGAGCAGCTGGGAAAATCTCCACTCCCCTCTTCTGAGGATAGCCAGAAGTAAACAGAATAAAACCTGCAATCTTCAGAGACACAAAGTAACAACAGAGACAAAAACATCTAAGCAACAGTGAACCTTTTTTCAGGGAAGTAGCTAACTCCAATCTTAAGAGTGAATCCCACTATCTGCTGATCTACTGACAGGAAAAGAAAATGTACCTAAAAGTATAACTTTAAAGTAGAAACTTCTGCACTGTGGAGCTCCACCCACTCTGACTCAGTTCAGTGATGTGCAATGTTAAGAGTGAAGCCGCGTGGGTGAGGTGCATTTGGAAATGAAGCTTTCAGTTAAAAAAATCCCACAATGCCACACTTTACTGTTTAAACATTTTGGTTTAGATTGTCACTAACCCTCACATGGCCCTGCAAGGCCATATGGTCTCAACGGTCCAGTGCAATTGTGCCACCGGTGATCACATCATGACACTGAGTCCTGTCACCCATTGTTCCCCCTCCAATAAACACGCAAAGATGGGGCAGAGCCGTGGAGGCACTCCTCCATGCAATGGCTAGCAGAGTTGGATGAAGTGTGGGGAAGTAAGTTACTCCCTTTGCAGGGCTACAATAAATTACCTGTCTGATTTTGCTGGAAAGAGGATTTATACTCATTCTCTGGGCCCACCTGGAGGTATCGTGGAGAATTTCCCAAGTATGTTTCATACTTATTTGGCTTTTATTTGTTGCAAATACTTTGTATCAAGTTATTATTTCATAGATGGTTCATGACAGTTACAAAGGTTTCTGTACATTCAGTGCTATCTTCATGAGAAATGTTTCACTTCTTCCAGACTTCTGGGCAAAGCAAAATGGTTGAAATTTTCCATAAAGATACAGTAAAAGCATTGTGCACAGCAAAAAATGACATATTATAAACATTTGGTAAAGTGTACAAGTAGGTAGTAGATGTCCACCTCCTGGCCACTCATTCAGTTCCCATTAGATATGTATGTTTGTGGGACCAATCTGGCCATCAGGTTATTGGCAGGTGAGGGTGGAGATTAAGCCATACAGACTTAATCTTGAAAAATAAAGCAATATTTTCAGGAAAGAATAAAACAGTTCCTTTTGGCTGTTTCTAACTGATTTTTAAAGACAATGTGCCAAATTCTGACTCATTTCCCCCTGGGATTGCACGAATGTAAACAAAGGCAGAATTTGTTCTATGGCATAGATTTATAGATTTTTAAGGCCAGAAGGAGCCATTATGATTATCTAGCCTGTCCTCCTGCATAACAGGCCATAGAATCTCCCCCAATAATTTCTGTATACAATATGTTCAGTTTGGCTGATAAGAAAACTATCGTCTATTCTGTAGAATATTTTTATGTTTGAAAAATAAACAAAGAAAGATCCATCTGTGTGCTCACAAGCTGTTCCATTTCATTGTGGAGGCTGGAAATTTTAAGTTGATTCAACCTTAGGCGTACCAGTTAGGCTGTGGCGCAAATTCCAATTTGTTACTGCAACAGCATTCTAAGAGTGCAGAGAAAATGACATCAGGAGAGAATGCAGTCTCCTGAGGGAGGAAGACCAACTACTGTCACTAGGAAATATGTTAAAAATGCAGCTTAAAAAAAGTTATTTAAAGCAGAATAGGGTTTGCTTCTTTTTTTGGGTCTGTGTGTGTGGAGTGTTTTAAAGCATTCACAGGCCACCACTTCCTCAAATCTGTGACCAGAGGGGATCATCACTGTGTGATGGAAAGTAGGTCCAGCTAGGTCTGTGGCTCTGTTTCCCCTCCTCTGGACTTCATGGAAGATGTAGGTCAGGAGCCAGTGCCGACTGCCAGATGCTGGGACTGGATTACAGGGGATGCATCATTTGATGATTGCCCTGTTCTGTTCACTCCCTTGGAAGCCCCTGGCATTAGCCACTGTCAGATTACAGGATAGTGGGCTAGTTTACTCCTTGGGGAATTCTGTGCTACTGTGTGTGCACATAATTAATAAGCTATGCATATTTTTAAATTTTTGCAGAGAAAAAAACTTCTGCTGAAATATTAGTGCAGTTCTGCCTTTTGCCCACCAGAGGGCGCTATGGTGATAGAACACAGCAGCAGCTTCCAGCCAGCTAGGAAAGAGAAAATGCCTGCCCTATTTGTAGCTCCTGTCAGGCCAGGTCAGGAGACAGGGGCTATGGGGAGATAGACAGTGTGGGACTGCCAGGGGTGGGGGATGTCAGACAGGGGCTCATAAGGGCTAGTGGGGGAGGACAGACTGGGACAGGAGCTGAAAGGGAGTGGAGGCACAGAGCCTCAAGGAGGAGGGAGGTGCAGGGCCACATGGTGATTGAGGAGAGGGTGCAGAACAACATAGGGATAGAAAGTGTCTGAGTCGTGGCACAGAAACCCATGGGGATGGGTGAAGGGGTACAGGGACACACAGGGACAAGGGAGTGACTAGGTGGGGCACAGATGCATATGGGGGACGGGGCGGGGGCAAAGGGACACATGGGGATGGGATGGCTGAATGGGAGCACAAAGGCACATGGGGACAGAGGGAGGGGTGCAGGGCCACATGGGGATGGGGCAAGTAGGTGTATTACTGTGGGTGGAGGGACACTTGTAGACAGGGGTGCAAGGACAGATGGGGTGCAGGGACACATGGGGACGAGGTAAAGAAGAAGAAGTGCCTGACTGAATGGGAGAGGCTAGGGCTCAGCCAGGGTCTGCATGGGGAAAGCCCCCTAATAATCCCTCCCTGCACCCCCAAACTTATTCCATACTTTTCCCACCCATACCCAACAGCCCTCCAAGTTCACACCCAGGCTCCTTCCCAGCAATTTACTTCCCTCTCCCTGAGCTTCTCTGTTACCCCTCACTCCCCCAAGCCTTTGCACTGCTTCTGAGGGGTGTGGAAAATACGGTTCTGTATTATAGTTTAAATGAATTATTACTCAGAGTTCTGTATTAATATGCCTAGTAAGGAATCTGTTTATCAAAAAACATTTCCTGACTCTTTTTTGTTGTCTGTATTGTTACAGACATACTTGCTGACAGGTATTTTGAAATAAATGACCAAAAATAGTTGAAACTGGTGTGATTATACTGTGTTATTTTGACAAATAAAATATGCAGAATTTTGTAGAATCTGAAAATATTGTGTGCATAATTTTTAAATTTTTGTTGCAGATTTTTTAAATTTTTGGCACAGAATCCCCCCAGGAGTATTAGGTTGGACCATTGGTCTGACCCAGTATGGCTGTTCTTGTGTTCTATGTGTGGAGTTAGAGATTGGGTGGACCAAATGCAAGGAGTGGAAGGATGAGGCAGACCAGGAGTAGAGCCAGTGTGTGTGTGAGGGGGAGGGAGAAGGAGACATGTTCCTCCTCCAACCCTATGGAGCATAGTCAGAAAAAATAATAAAGGTTGGGACTGTATTACATTTTTCATGGAGCCTCCCCCCTTCCCCAGGCACTCTGGGACAGCTGCAGTCGATTGGAGTGGAAGGGCTCCTCGCAAGTGTGATTCCATTGGAATTGCTCTGCCAGGGTCCAGGGAGGCACCAGGAATCAGAGCTAGGTAAAGGGCTCTTCTGGATCTGCTGGGTTTTGGGGCAGATCCCATGGGTTATTCCATGGGGAAGGTGAACAATCAGGAAAGTACTCCACAAGGGCATCCTTGTGGAGATTTCCTCTCCTAGAGCCCCCTCCTGTGTTTCTTCCCATAGTCTTGGGCCATACTCCTGTTCTTAGCTGGAGATGGAGAAGTACAGCTCTCTTGGCAATCTGACTTCAAGCCATATTCAATATAAACAGAAAACTGTTTACAAGAGGCTTCTGCAGAGACATAGAAAACACTTCATGTGCTGAGTGGAAAGTCAAATAAAAAGGCATTATATGAGTTGCTGTAAAATTAGTGCCTGGCCTTGTACGTTGGACTGATACATCTCAGAGTGTTCTCCTTTTGTGGGGCAGAGAGAATCAGGCCATCACAGTACCATCATCTTGGAGAATGTTACTTTTCAGATCCCACAAGCTAAATCATCTCCATGGAGATACTGCCTGGGAGACAATCATGCGGCAAAATCCTAATTAGTTATTTATAAACTACCCAACTCCATTGTTTAGTAGATTGGCAAACTGTGGCATAATCAGGGAAGTTGCTTAAATGCTTTTCTCTAAGCAAGCAATGGTGCAATCTGTACCCAATGGAACCCTGCTGATTTAAACCTCAGAGATTTTGCTTTTTTTTTTATTTGCATGTTTGTTCATGTCATTACATGGATGTTTCCAAAGATGAATTCTGTTGTTTGAGAGCCAGCAGCTGCATCAACAAGCACATAAGGGCAAGCATGCACATGCCAACCAAAGGTTATGTAGGCACCTTTGATTTTTCTCTCTTAAAAGGTGAGGTAACTTTTACAGCAAACTCATTCAGTAAAAACAGAACATCTTCTACATCCCAATGTGTCATATAAAAAAGATTCTGTTTTCCAAATCTGAAGTTGATTTACTGCCACCATATCTCTGCTTGTCGAGAAACTCTCTCCTGCTCAGGCACTGGAAGTCCTGGGTCTAGATGATAAATGTCAAATCAAACTTTGATTTGCATAAGATGAGACATTGTGTGCCTGTGCCTTTAGAGAGAACCAGGATACTTTTATCTGTGTTTTACTTCTTCCTTTCCAATTTTGTTGGCTGTAAATGCCATTATCATATCATGAGTGGTGACTCAGCAGTAGAAGAGGAATTAGTGATTCTGAAATATTAGGTTGATTTTCATCGCCTTTATCATGCCTCCTTTATTCACAGACTCAGAAAAATGCCTGTGTAACCAGGTATGAGCACTAGAAGCAATCAGACCACAAGATTTATGCTGCACATATACAAAGTGGGTGACAGGAGGCATATTGTGCAACACCCTTCCTCCCCTTCTGCCCTCATCCTTGTCCATGGTATATGTTAACAGGATTTATGTGTGTATTTCCTGAGTAATGCCCTGCTGGAAAATTTATATCCCTTCATTGTTTGGTATCTGTTGTCCTCAATCTGCTGTGTAAATGCAGCTTGGCATCTTTTTACTGTGCATCCTCTAATAAAATTCCATGGACAGCCCCATTCTTTTGGCATTCGGAAGGAGCTCTGCCTTGTCTTTTCATTATTTCCAGTTGGAAATGACAGCTCTGCATTAACCATTTCAAGATTGATTTACCCTCAGAAATAAAGGGCAATTCATATGGTCTGGCATAAATCTTCTTCCCAACAGGACTTAAAATATGGGTTAGCAGTTTGGTTACTCATGTTCCATCTCTGTGCAGTGGATCTTGGAAAGGGGCAACTGGAGGGCTCAGTCAATGAGTAATAAAACCTTCTACTTCTAGATTATTGCTGGTTCAAATCCAGCCTAAATCAGTTACCATCTGATAGCTCTTACATTTGATAGTCTCAATCCAGTTGCCACAGAAGACTTCACATCCCAAAACCAACACATAAATTGATGGACCTTACAACTCTAAAGAAAGCCACCTTCCCCATTTAAATACAGCAATAATACAATTCCATATTGCAGTAGTTATGTTCAAAAGAATAAATATATCAAACATTCTTAGGACTTAAGTGTTATCCAATTTTGCAAACACTGGATCAACATTAATCCATCCTCTCGATATCCACCCACGTTATATCAGTTATAATATACCACTGCAGTTCCAGAAACACTCCACTCTGGCACAATCAACAGTGAAGCAAGTTTGCCATGGTATCTACAGAATACACAGTTCCAGTCATTTTCCTTTTTTTCCCTTGAACTCCAATGTCCATCTCACCTCATTCACAAAAACTCCATCTCCCCAGGAGGGAGTGGTGGAGAGCAATGATAGTTCAGAAAATAGGGAAGAAGATTGCTGTTACTTTCTCAAAGTGGAATTGTGTGGGGAGCTACTGAAGAGTAGAGATCCACAGGTCCATAATTGGAATTAAAATAAAAACTGTCTTACAAACTTAACTACACAGTCACTCTTCCTTAAGAAATGTTAAACAATACTGAACGCCATTTTCACTGAAAGGATAAAAACTGCATTTATATTAACTTCTGGTGAAGTTGCCAAGCAGATGTTTGTTTTTGGCTTCCACATTTACTAAAGCCAAATGCAACAAGGAATTGGGATTCCACAATGTCTAACTGCTTTCCTTCCAGGTTACAATTTTGTTGGAACAAAAAAAAGCTGACTTTACTTATAAGTAGGAAAAAAACCTAGTAGCATCTGTTTCTATGTCTGTTTATATCATAGTTTGAATAAGGTTACAATTGTGAAATCTTTGTTATTGATCAGCTTCCAAACACAGCACAGCACCATCCAGAACATGTGCAAGGGAGGAAAACTTACTGCAAGTGTCTCATGTGCCAGTCCTTTAAGGTCTGTGAGTCCACGTGCAGAATGTTTATTACTAATTTAAAATACTGTCAAATCAGAGAAAAGGAGAGTGAAATAATTCACAAGTCCCATGATCACTGCGCTCAGTTTTGCATGGTTACTAAAGATTCCTCCTCCAAATACTGGAAGACAGTTTTCAAAATTTATTTTGTGGTTTGATTTCTCACCTGCCATAGCCAATGATACAGTGAAAAATGGCAAACTGAAGCAGTGGAAAGGATCTTTAGTGATTCAGTAGGCAATATCTTCATTGTGAATCGGTCTTGAAATACAATGTTAGAAGGCACTCTGCCTCTGGAGGTGCTGAATTGGGATGAAATGTAAAAGCAAGATGCTGGTCACTTGTGGTCATTTAAAAAATCCCTTACACTTTTCTCAAACATAAGGGTCCTTGCCTTGGTGTTTTGGCAAAACTCCAGTTTGAATATATTCTCCTTGTCTACTGTTCCCCCCACCCCAAATTTAAACTGGTAAATATTATTCACATCCTCTTAGAAACTTGCATTCTGTTGTGTGTGTTAAAGAGTTGCAACAATGTGCTTCATCAGTTAGAAAAGTCTGTAACATATTGGCATATGTTTAAGGTGAAAGACGCTAGATAAATGACACATAAAACAAAAGACGCGGTTTGGATGATTTTAAAACTCTTTCTTACAATTAACTAGAAGTTTCCAAGGACCTACCTGCAGGTACATTTTCTTTTCAAGCATAAGGTCCAGCTGATGATGATATGGATCGACAAGTTTAACACTGCCTACATTAAGGGAACTCTTCACCCTATTTTCTCTCTCTACTGTATACTGCCACTAAGATAATTAAACCTATCTTAATAATAAGGCCCATTACATGGGCACATGCATGCAAATAAAAATACTTGGCTTTCTCTAACAGAGCTATAACAAAGGAGTAATCTACAAAGCATTCTCTCAAAATAAAGACAGTATGGGAGAAGCACTGCATGCTCCTCTAAACAATCAAAATCTAGCTTCCATTGAAGCCAGTAGGAGTTCTGCCCTTGACTTCAATGGGAGCAGGACCAACCCTCTGTGAGAGGAAAATGGTACTCCCTGAAGACACTACTGAGGGAAGAGGTCTGCCATCCTCTTCTCAGTATGTCACAGAGAAGGGAAAATGTCTATTGGCCACACCCTTAATGCACTAAAGATGGCCCGCAGCAACCTAGGTTTTCCATAAGGCTCCACTACAGGTAAAGTGGTTTCATGGGGTGTATAGACAACATGCTGGCCTAGCAACCAATGAGTTAATGCAGGAACTACCAGCCAACACTGATTGGCAACCTCACAGCAGCTGGGAGAATAAAAGAGCTGAGAAGCACAGGGGTGGGGTGGCTGCCAGAGGAAGAAGCAGACTAGAGAAAGTAGGTCCTGCCAGCAAGCTGGTGAGAAGCTGTTCCAGAGGGACAACACCCCAGACTGCAGAAACTGACAGAACCAAGCGAGGTAGGATGGAGCTCAGGGTACAGCAGAAGAATTGTTGAGGGTTGATTCTGCCTGCCAGGGTTGAGGGCCCTGAGCTGGAAACCAATTGATGGGTGGGCTTGGGTTCTCCAACCTATCCCTTAACAGAAACTTAAGAACCAAAGGGGGTTCCAGACCTCTTGAGGACAAGAAACAGCTAACCACTGCCAAACATAAGGGGAAGCCCATACACTCCAGTGAGACAGAATTTATCGTCTTTGCCTGCAGAGTAGGACTTCAGAGATTCAGACACAAAGGGTGGACTGACTGCTCTGCTGAACTGAACAGACTCTGTACAACACTCTGTCTGACCAAAGGGTGGTGCTGACACAAGGGGGCACCAGCTCACAGGGCCCCTATAGATTCAGAGAAGCATCAGGACTGCTGTATGCTCATCAAACCACAGACTTTTGGGGGTTCTCTTCTCCATCATTAACGAGAGGTAATTTTATAGTATAAACATGGGGGGGGGGTGAAGGAGTTATGTGCTCATGCATACACTTTTACAGTGCTCATCCTGGGTTTTATGTAGATTTTGTTTTATTCTCCCAGTACTGGTGGTCGTAGAAGCAGGATGAGAGTTAATTAAAAGGGAAATGAGATTATTTCAGTCTGAGCGCCACAGCATGAAGAAGTTTTCTTTGAAAAGTTTATTTTTAAAGAATCCATATTCCTGGGTTATGATTGTGTTAATCAAGGCCCAGATCTGTATTTCTTGAGCATCTAACATTTCCAGTTAGGTCAATGGGAGTTTTGGGTGGGTAGGAAATTCAGTTTTTAGGGTTGCCAATTGTGGGCAGCAATGATGATACAAGGAGTGCTGTACTATACAGGGAATATGATATAAAGTGCACAAAGGTATGTAATGGAGAGGGAGGAGCAGGAGCTTCAGTTTATCACACAGGAGTATCAACTCTGAGGCCCTGTTGGCTAAATTATAGTAATTTTCTAAAATGGACCAGGCTGCAAATACAATCCTCTATTGGGGGCCTAGTAACCCACAGTCCCCCATCCTGTTTGGAGAACTGACCCTGGAAAATATTTTCAAATGTTGGCAACTTTGTCAGTTAAACCTCACTCAGTTTCCTTTTGTTCTAGGTCTCCAGATCATTCTGTAATACTAAACTCTCCTCTCGTTTTTGTAATAATTCTACTTCGGTTTCATCTTGTTCAGCCTGAATGGTATTAATTTAATTGCCCTTTTTGGTTATGGACCATCCTGGAAATTATTACAGAGTTCCATGGAATTATTACAGAGGGAAGAAGGGAATTGCTAACATTTTTTTTCCATCCATCTCTGATTTCTAAGAAATGTCTGTATCCCTGAAAGTGAGGGACCTGCTGCTGCTCCTTTCTATTTATCAAAAGTAAATGAGAGGGGCCACCCTAATGGCTTGGTGGAAAGGGTAATACAGAAACAACCATGCTCAGGTTCTCCTGGGCCAGTAGGGCTGGACTGGACAAAGATGTGACAGGGAGGGTGAAGAATGAATTGTCCTATCACAAGATCTAGCAGCTGGATACCAAGCAATTTTGCAGCCACAGAGAAGGGTACCTATTCTCCCTGTTCAGAAATCAAGGGGGTTGTTCTGAACAGTTGAGGGAGAATTAAGTTTGAAAAAGAGGCAACCCAGAACAAAGGAATGGGTAAAAAAGCCTTTGGCACTGAACTCACTTGGACTGTGTAATTTCACTCAGACTGTAGCCCCCACCCCCATCACACGCACACCCCCTTTTCCTGGCAGCTGCCTTAGCCAGAGTCAACTGAACAAGGGAGAGTCAGTGCTCAGATTTCTGAGATCCTTTTGCCAAAAAGTTAGGTAGAGCACCAGCAGCAACACAGGCTTCCCACTTCACCCTGCCAGTGACCTTAACACAGACTTGGATGTACCACCGTCCCCAGAGTGGAGAACAATTCCCTCTCATGCTACTTGGTCCAGAATTTCATCCCAGCAAATACCACAAATCATGTCATGCTGCGTAGAACTATTTAAGAGGTGCTGTGCACTGTGAATTGCTGTCCATGAGGGACTGAGCTAGCCACTGCCTAACCCATTTTATTTAACTTTTTCCTTAAACTACCCTGAAGGAGGAGGTTGCATTGCTACTCTGGAACTCAGAACCACTTCTATCTCATTTGAGCCAGGCATTCCTTTGCTAAGTGGCAGAAATAATTTAATTTTTAAAACAGAGTCTAAATAAAAACATTTGTGACATTTTCTACATAAATTATTGGCTCCATGTCCTAGAAAGATACTAATCCTGACTTAGCTAAAATAAAACCAAATACATTACATTCAGTGGAATTACACCAGCAATTAAGTCCTTTTTTTAGCCTCTGGATAAAACCGTGCATTGTATTAAATTATGTGTTTTCCTGGTTTTGCATTTTTACATTCCTAAAAACAAGAATGCACATGGCTACCACTGGAATACTGATAACTTCCAGCTCAATCCTATATTAACTTGTGCAAGCACTGCATTAACCTCTCAATTGTATCAGATAATCCATGACAAGGATTAACAGAGCTGCCTTGTTGAAAATGAAGCAATCTTAGCCCTCCTTTTACTGTGACTGCTTTCTGAAGTGTGCTTTAATGTGCATGCCTTAGCTCAGAATGAGCCAACATTTAAATTAGCTTATATAATAGGCTGTTAAAGTGTCATAGAGGGCTTTGTTGGGCAGATAATGAGAAGAATTTGGGTGTACAGTGAAACAAAGACACAGCTGCCTGTGCCAAACATCCAGTCTATGGCAATACTTCATACAAATTATTCCCTATAACAACTGAACTGTCATATCCTACAACCACATCCCAGGCAACCTCCCAGCTGAGCTCACTAAGGCTGCAGTCTGATGTGCTGTACACACAAACACCAGTAATACCCAGATGTTCTCTATGTAAAACATTTGGTTTGAAACACAGAGCAATTCTTTCCAAAAAGCCATTACATTTGTTTAATGGACTCATACAGTTCAACTAAAATATCCTGGAGCAGACATTTGACTGCAATTCTACTCTATGAGCCCCATCTGCAAAAAAAGAGAAAAAGCAAATGAGAATGCTTTACATGATTTATTCTGCCTTTATGATCAGCCAGTTCATAAAACACAAGCTCTGTCCTACAGACAGTAACACAGATTGTTTTTCAAGTGTGTAGTTTAGCCCTTGCCTGCATTAAACAAATACATCAACTGAAACAAAGGGCCAAAATTCTTCAACTTACAACAGTGCTAGTGTAACCAAGAGCAGAATTTGGCCCAAAGACGTCACAAAGGAATGTGATTTTCTGTTTTACATTCAGGGAGAGTGAATAATGATCGCCAGTAACATTCATGGCTACAGTTTTATTCGCGTGTGAGGAAGGCTGGAAGGAGGGAGGTTAAAGTACATAATTAAATTCTTTTCTCTAATGAATTCCTCCATGGTAATATTCACTCCACAATGAAGCATTCCATGGTCCTGTTAGAACACATTTTTATAATGAAATGCTAGACAGAAGGAACTGAGACTATACTTATTTCACTGAAATAAAGAGATGCATAGAAAACTCTTGGATTATACTCAGAATAAGACTGTTGCTGAAAAAGAGGGCCAGCCAATCACTTGGCTGCCAATGTGTTGCACAATTTTTTGCTGAAGGCCCTTGTTCATTATGAGTCTTAACTACTTAAGCTGATAATGGGGTAGGGACTGGGCATGAAGAAGAGGAGACAGTCCGTGGGTGGAAGAAAAGATAACATCTACAGCACTCATGGGCTACAACTACAGTCTCAAATGAAGATGTTCACTTTACTAGTCACAGAGGAAGTGCAGCCTTTTCCTGGGATGTATGAAGCTGCCACATATAGTCAAGTAGAAGGCGGCTAGGCTTATGTTTAAGGCACTGGAGTGACACTTGGGAGATTGGGCTTCTGTTTCTGATTCTGCTACAGATTTCATGTGTGACCTTGGGCAAGTCACTTAATCCTGCATTGCCTGAGGCCTTGTCTTCACTAGGAAGGGTTTGTCAGTATAGTTAAACCAGTATTGCTATACCGTCAAATCCTCCTAATGGAGACACAGCTTATTCCAGCAAATAAAATAAAAAAACTCAACAGTATAGCTCAGTCCAGTTCCCGCAAATGAAATAAGCTGTACCAGCAAATAGACTTTTTTGCCAGTATAACTGTGTTTACAGTAGGGCTTTTGCTGGCATAAGCTGTGTTGGTTAAGGGTATGATTTTATTTTTTCATAATCCTAACTGATATAGCTATGCTGGCAAAACTTTTCAGTATAAACCAGACCTCATTTCCCCTTCTGTAACATGGGAGAAATAATTCTTCCTATCTCAAAGGGATGTAGCAAGGCTATGTCAATGGCTGCGGGGTGCTCCGACATTATAGTGATGACAAGCACAGAAAAAGCCTATAAATAAAAATGAATGAGGAAAAGTTGAGTTATATAAAGAAAAGGCAGCTCAGGATAAAGCAATGGATAAACATCCTATTACTCATATGTAGACAAGGTTCAAATATTCCTTGCTTGTGGGAGGGAGGTGAGTACCCCCCTCATGTACACCCTTATCTGGGTTAATTAAAGCCAACTAAAGCTCATTCTCAGATGACTGGGACCAACAATCCATAAAAATAGACCTAACATCAAACAAACACATGTTTAGCTAACCACTACTATCACAATAGAGTTATCAAATGTTTTTACCCATTGGTGTAGGCCCAGCTGTACTGCTTTCTAATGTATTTTAAATACTCTTGTGGTAAGGCAGCAGTACTGTATTTTAGCTGGTATTTTTACAGGCTATAATCTTTCATATCGGTATGCAACTACTTCAAGCCTCAGGGAGTGCAGTCTTAGTTAACCTACCCTCTTGCTGAGCATTCAGCTACCAAGGAGGTTTCACTCTTCAGTATTCTCCTGATGGTCACTTTTTCCTATGCCAAAATGTTCCACTTGGAACAACAAACCGCAGAACACTGCTAAGGTGATTATGAGGTAAGTCTTCATTTCAGATTTAACTACAGATGCAAGGGTTCTAAATTCCAGGACTACACTATTTAAAGCATGTCATTCCTTGTGACAAACATAATTAAAAGCCCCAATAGGGAACCAAAATGTATTATGACTTTGTCTGCAAAGCCTAGCAAAAACAAAACAGAAATTCCAAATGTGTATGATAGTGGGTTGTTTTTTTTAAACAAATGATGCACAGTCATTTTTCTTTGTTAATCTTTTGCTTAATATGGATAATCATTTGTATGAATAATAAGCAAACCAGTTATTTTCAATTATGATCATTAGCAAACACTGATCCTAAAGTTCATGCTGCCTTGCAGAGATGTTTTTATCTAATCCTCATTGCTAGATTATGAAGCAGGTTCTACAAGGAAAATATTCAGACTCATTTTTAAATTAAACAAATATCTTCCAAGTACAGTGAATATTATGGAGGTGTCCTCTAGCATGTCCATCATTAGGACTGTGTCAAGATTGATAGTTATATTAGGGATTAGATCCCTTTTCTGTGTAGGGGAAATATATTCTGGAGGCATCAGTAGCAACTCCATTGTCAAAACTGCACTGTGACTTCCACCTAAAGCATGACCAAAAATCTCTCTGCTCTGTATCTTAATGACTCCAACTTTGGCATAATAATCTTTCGTGAGACAAACAAATGTTCTATTTTTTTCAGTCAAGTATGTACAAATCACTGTGTCTGTGCCAAGGCATTGGTGCTTAAAGCCACCCTGCCCCCTCCACCCCACAAACACTGCTGACTCAGCTCTCCAACACACTGAAACACTCACACCATGGGGAGTCTTTCAAGCACCAGTGCCTCAGCTCAGACACTTGGTTCCTCCAGTGCTCCTGCCTGAGCTCTCCAATATGCCAGCAGCAGTGCCAAGGTAACTAAGGGCTTCTATGCCAAAATACCAACACATCAAGGGCTTATCCAGTGCTGCTGACTTGGTGTACCAGATAGCCAAGGCAACAGGCCTGAAGGAGCCCTTTAAGCACTGATGCCTTGTCACAGAGACAGTGAGATCCCTAGTCACCCTCCTGCCCCCCACTGAATCTCCAATCACCATCAAGCTCCCCCACATCCTACCTCATGTCCTCCTTGGTTCCCTGGTGCACCATAAAACTGCCACACTGGGACTGAGGAGGTGGTGAATGGTGCATTTAAGGAGACCATGAGAGGCTAAGCAGGGATGTGGAAGAGAACATGGAAGGTGAACAAAATGTGAGGTGTGCAGTGGGCAATGGGGTTGTGGAGGGAAGAGTGCTGTGGTGTGGATGTTGCTGAAGTCATGTGGACAAGGAACAACTGTTGTAGGTTGTGAGGGATGATTGGGGAATTACCTACGGATTAATTGTTGTACTGATGGAAGATTAACTCTTTATTTAAAAAGCTTTTGGTCTTGGACAGAAGGATGACAGTCATGTGATCATTTTCACCAAGGAATGGACTGTGGCCATGAAATAAGCTACAACCCATGGAATGAATTTCGAGTTTACCTACGGTTGGCTCACAAATCTAATTCCACTGGGTCTGCTCCTAACATTCCAATCCTGTCAAGCACTTTTCCCACATCAGCCATTTTTTTAAAAATAAAAGGAACTAACCATAAAAATATTTTATTCCTTTCCTCTGTGTTCAGAACAGGACTTGAAAAATCGCACTCAAGCAAGATCCAGGACTTGTATTCCATCCTGGACCAATGGCAGTTACAAGGTCTGATATCTTGGGAACAATCAAAGCTAGTGGCAGTGCTATCTGTCCTTGGAGAGCAGGGATATTACAAATATGAATAATCCATATTAGTTTAATGGTGTAACTTGGGGATTGTTTAATTTGTACACATGGTGATAGGTATAAAATTATATTTAGCTGCAATCAGAAATTAGACAGCACCACAGCAAGGGACAACTGCATTCAGGCATTTTTTCCCCATTTGAACATGTAGTTAAAGGTGATGGAAGGGCCTCTACATGAATTAAACATCTGGTATTTTTGGTGTGAGTCCAGGATGTTTGATCAGTATGGCCAGACGCTATACTCTCATGGAATACCTCACCCAGCCCCCTAGTGTCCAGAGGTCTAGGATCTTCTAATTTATACAATGTACAATGTTGTCTGTGCAGACATGGTGATAAATATAATCTGTTTAAAAAGCAGATACTTCTCAAATCATAACTCACAGATGCTTAAAGGCTTTCATGTGGGTAAGACAAATGAGAGCCACAGTGCCTGATTCTATAGCCAGGGAGTACAGGAAGCAACAGCAGGAGAACACTATTGAAAGCCTGGATACACTTATGGCTTTAGTGAATTGGTCATCAAATATAACAACACACAGATGCAGTTTTTACCTTGCTCTGTAGTTTTTTCACATATCTAGCAAAATGTGGAAACAGTTTTTGGTTTCGTTTGTTAAATAGAGACACATGGTATCCCTGTCTGTTAAAAGATAGCTAAAAGATGCATCAACCAATAATTTGCATATCTAGTATTACACTTCTGATTGGTCCATACATGGGATATAGTTGGAGTTGCAAAGAGGTGTGTCTCAAACAAAAAAATATAACAAGAATATTTTTTTAGAGTCAGGTGCATGCCCTGACAATGTAGGGCCAAATTCTGCTTTCTGGGGGGAAAGAACAAGAGAAAAATGTCAGCAGATCTGTGTGTGCTATAAGGGCACTAGAATGTTTCCAGCATTCTCTCCTTTGATTTTCATGGATCTGTGCATGTGGATCTCGCTGTGGCCAAGGTTTACCAAATACTGTCAGTGTTTTTAACCCATGTATGGCTTTCTCCTCTGGTATTTTGTGGCTACCACCTGCTGCTTATTGGTTCTCCAATCCAGCAAAGACCTTCTAGTTATTTATTTACAACAACAACAACAAAAATTGACTCACATAGTAATTGTGATTAGAATTCTATAATGAATAAACAATATATATCAGGAACTGTAAGTTCCAAAAAGCTTTATCCAACACAGATGAGCTTAAACTAGAATATGTATGAAAGTGCTCTCCACATGTCATATTGTGATTCTTAGGCAAAAATAAAATCACACACACCCTAACACCATAATACATTTGATCAATAGGTACCAAGAGATATTTTGTACAGTTTCCATTCTGTTGTGTTCTCATACACAACAGAAACCATTTGTAAAAAAAACTTAGCACTTATAGCATTTTTTAACTCAGAGCTGCTTTATAAACACTAGGACAAATTCTATCATGACTTTCACTTCAGTGAGATTGCATAGGGTGTAAATCAAGGCCGAATTTGACCCATAAATTAACACAACTTCTCTGTGTGGCAAAGTAGCAGTATCCCTATTTTATAGATGGACAAGCTGAGGCACGGAGAAGTTAACTGAACTGCCCTAAATCACACAGCAAGTCAGTAGAAGAGCCAGAAATAGGATCCCAGAGCCTAGAAATCCATTCACTTGTTTATAGATCCAAAGTCCTCCAGTAAATGCCACCCACTCGATATCCACCCAAGAGTCAGAGTTAGCGTCTGGCTCCAACTGAGCTAAAAGAACTAAAAGATTTGTGAAAACTATCATATTCAGACAACTATGAGTCCTTACTGGCAACTCATTGATGCAGACTTTTACAGAATATTTATTTCACCAAACTAACTTGCTTCTACATTTTTCAGCCATTCGTTTAAGTTATTTTTAGCTAGGAGCACCTCTTTTGATCTAATCACTCTCTAATTTGAGGATCTGGAGAGCTGTGCTTTAGGAAGGATGGCAGAATACAGGCCAATCAATTTCTATTTCAATCCCTGAAACTCAACCCCTTCCTGCACATTTCAGATACTCAAGTATGTATGTGAGAGTTGGATGTAGCCACTTGACACTTACCTCATGATACTTCCCACTGTAATAAATGTGTGGTACTTTCTAAGAAGGACTTTACATAAAAATAAATTATACAACATTGGATTTAATTAGGAAATATTTACACCACTGTTTTAGAACAAAGTTACATAATAAGTAGGGATGGAACAAAACAACAAAAATCAGTCCCCAAATCCAATTTACTTAGGCTTATTATAGGCAGTGCAGGTAGCAATTCCCATAGTTAAGGTTGTCTGACACTTTCTGTTATAAGGCTCTGTTTTCAGTTGCTTATATTTTTGACAAATTTTAATTGTTTGGACTGCCAATTTTCCATGCTAGGTATCTGCCTCAGGATGAGTATTGCTGGAAAGTTTTAGCGGTTCAGCCATTTCCAAGAAGGAGGTTATGAACAATGTTGTTTTGCCCATGTTAAAAAAAAAAATCTTATAACTTTTTCACTAAGTTCTAATGCCTCCATGCTTTGGAGCAGGAACTTGAAATTTAGCAGGGGGTCTCCCTGGTGTCAGGAATGCACCTTCTCTCATCTGTATGGAAACTTGCCCAAATTTATCAAAAGTCATAAGCCTCTGAAAAATCTCAGTTTGCATATGCTCAATACAGTGTTGTTAGAGTTTGGAGCTAAATTCGCCAAAGATTCCATCTTCACAGATTATGCTGCAACCCTCTCAGCTCCTGTGTAATGACTGGAGCTTGTATGCACTGTCTCCACAAAAAGACTGAGCATGCGCCATCCTGACACCGCAGGAGCTCAGATCTTCCCTGCAATTGCTTCATGCAACTGTTGGGTCCCACTATGGCACCAGGCACAGGAACTGAGAGCAGGAAGACACTCTCTCCTGTACTCTCAATGCTCACCCTGCTTGTTCCCTGCCAGTACAGAAGAGGAGAATGCAGCTTGACTCGAATGCAGATAGGGAGTTTTCACAACAAAATTTTTGGTGGTCTCTAAGTACGGCCACCAACTCTTGCTGGTGGCCGCTCTGACAAATTTTCCTAAAATACTTAATTAACTTTAGGAAAAACAAATTAATATGCACATATACTTGTCCAAATCACTATAATTTGTTTATGCAGGTTTTTTTTTTGCAGATTCAATAAAGTACAATTGTATTTTGATGCCCTTGGCCCTCGCTGCCCCTCCCACCCCCCCGGATGTCCCTGGCCCCTGCTGCTTCTCCTCATCCACCCACCCCGCATTGCCCCAAGCTCCCTTCTGTGGCCTCACACCCCAGGTTCATCCCGCTCCTTGCCTCTTTATCATGGGGCCCGTAAGATCAGCCTTGCTAAAGCCCAGAGCCAAGTGGGAGAAAGACTGCTCTAGGAACGAGTCAAGGTTGAGTAGCAAAGGGGGCTGTCTGTTGGACCCATGCCTCATTTGTTGCAGAAGTTGAAAGGTATGTAGTGAAAGAGACAGGGAACTGCAAGAAAATAAAAGATGATCTCACAGCTAAGGCACTTGAATGCTGCCTTGGAGAACTAGATTCTATCCCTGTCTCTGCCACAGAGTTCCTGTGTGATGCTGGGCAAGTCAATTAAGCCAAAAAAGTTATAGGTGGCCACTGTGTATTCCTCATTTTCTGAGTGCTTGACTTGAGGTGTTAGGGTCTGATTTGTAGAAGTGCTGAGCACTCACAACAGCAACAGAAATCTGCAGGAGCTCTACTCTGAACATACAAAGTGCTACAAAATGCTAAGTACTCTGAAAAAGTCAAGTCCCGGCATCTCAAAGTGGGCACCCAAAGTATGTTGAAACTTTCGACAATTTTGGATTTAACCTCTGCTCCTCATTTCCCCATGCATAAAATGGGAATAATAATCATATCACTTCACATCACAGCAGTGTTCCAAAGACACATTAATTAATGTTTGTCATGAACTAAGTTACTACAATGAGATCACTATAGAAAAGTTATAAGGAAATTTATAATTCTGTATTTGGTTTGAATAATGTGTAGTAAATAATGCATGGGGCCACACACAAACAATGAGAATAAAAATAAATATTGAACAACTGCCCATTCACTGTATGAGGGAGGAGTCCTGTGGATAAAACGGGAAGTGATCACATAATTAAAATAAAGCAAACAAGAGAGTTGAATTAAGGTTCCACAG
This sequence comes from Gopherus flavomarginatus, assembly GCF_025201925.1. Classification (NCBI taxonomy): domain Eukaryota; kingdom Metazoa; phylum Chordata; order Testudines; family Testudinidae; genus Gopherus; species Gopherus flavomarginatus. The sequence goes on along the minus strand of NC_066617.1, from coordinate 104,884,970 downwards.
ACAACTTTACCCCTGACATTTCTTAACTTTTGAGTGCTTGACTTTTCAACATTAACTCGCTTTTAATGTAGATTTTTTCCCCTCTGGCTGTAATGGATTACTGATCTACCCCTAAAGGGCTCAATTATGGGTTGTCTGACAGACACTTTATGTAATTTGCTGATGTAAAAGTTACATAAACTGGACCTGCCATAAAGTGGTTCCTCACTTGCACAGCTCTCTACTGGAACTGCTCTGCACCAGACCCTTCTCGGTTCTCCATGCATGGGGCATGCCGGAAGACAGAAGGAAGAGTGGGTGCTGCTATTCTTGGCCTGCAGCCACTGCAACCAGAGCATATTGTCCGTTAGAGCAGCCCTCAGGACTGGGCAGAATGTTGACTGGGCCAAGAATACTGAAAGGCTTTAAAGTGGTGCACAACCCCATTACTCCCACCCGTCCATTCCAACACTGAGATCAACTCAGCAGAATGGAGAATTGGGGCACTACTCCTTGTGATCTGCACAACTGCTCTTATCTTGTTAATTGGGTCAAACTCCACTTAAAAAATCTTGTTGTAAACAAACGTATGTATGCATTACAAATAAGACCCTAATTATTAAAATGACCAAACTTAAAAAAAATCCAATTTACTTGTCACTACTGTAATTATGTTTTCTACTTCTCTCTGTCAGGGCAATGACAATCAATGAAGCCAATTTCCCTTTGTTTACACCATTTCACTTTCAGGTTCTCAAAAGCAATGTTTGAGTTTCCAGCACTACAGGGAAATGCTGATTTGTTTTGAAACAAGGTTTTTTCATTGGAATTTTTTCAACTGTGCAAATGTTTCTATTGATCTAATATTTTGCAAGAGATTGCTTTTATACAATGTAAAGTTGCGGCCAAATTTAATTTGGCAGTGTCCCTGTGACTGAGAGCTGCATAGTGCACTTCTACATAGAAGAGTAAATAAGATGTAAACACCTGTACCAATATGCGTGAAATGCCTGTGTTTTATGTTGTGCTACAACTTGTCATCAGTTCTGAGAATAATATGCCTGTCTTAGGGGTAGGGAGAGAAGAATAATGTTGTTTGCCCTCTGTTGGCCAGGAGGAAGATAAAAGCCCTGACTTTCAGGAAGGAACCAGAGAAAAAAATTCCCTGCTGCTGCACCCACTCCCCTAGCCCACTCCTGGACCCTGCAGAAAGAAAAATCTGTCCAGTGAGTGAATGTTGAGGGGGACAGAGACTGGGTGCTTGGAGAGTGGGCACGTGAAAAATTGTTACATATAATATACAGTGTTATTAATAATTGGGATATTGGGGATTGAATGAGGACACAAGAGGGAACCTCTAAATGAGTGGACCTGCAGGGGGCTCTGGATGTGCCTCCTTTAAAAAAATCCAGTTCTGCTCTGCTTTGAGTGCATCATGCAATGTAAGAGGCTTTCATCTGGATTCTTGCCAATTTTCACAATACTAAACCTTCTTGTGCTGATATTAACCAAAGCATGCACTGTATCAGCGGAATATCATTTACTGGCTTATATGTAATCCCAGAATAAAATTACATAAAGATGGAAATAAAGTTGAAAGGACCTATCAGCAATTTAGGGTAATTACCCCAAAACCAAGCATTTCCTAGCATGAGCATCTTGCAGCATTTCCTTTCATTATGCACTGTGCACTGTACAGGCACGTATGACCACTACCTAGCACATCTTGCACTTATATGATTGTAACTATGGATTCCTTGGCTAACCAGTACTGATTATAATACATGAGCAAAGCTTTGTTCTACTGCTTTCATGTGCAAGAGGACAAGTGGAGAAAACACCTACAGGAATTTCAATGTACATGCTACTTCACAGACTTTCTATATCCTCTTTTCACCCTTATACTTATAGGAACATTCACTTAAGATATCATAAGATGTGAATTTTATACCCAATCTGTACTAAATAAGGAAATCTTGTTTGGAAAACAGGGTGCCCCAAAATATCATATTGGGGTATTAATTTCTGTTTCATGCAACACACAACATTGTATGTAGTAAGTAGTATACATTCAAATAAATTGTTTTCAGCAACAAACTAAAGATATCATACAATCCACCTAGCAGTTTTACTTTCAGAACTCTTTGTGAAGATGTTTCAATGCAAAATGGTAAAAAAAAAAAACCAAAACCAAAATGATAAACTAAATACACATAATCTGTTAAACCAAAGCCAAATACTATTCCCACTGAAGTCAATCCAGACTTGCTGTTGACTTCAGTTGGGGCAGGACTGAGCCCATTTATGTATACAGGACTCAATTCTCCTCTCATGCTGGTTTTGTACTGATGTTACTCCATTGCCCTCTATGGTGTTAATTCTCATTTACAGCAATGTGAGATCAGAATCAGACTCAGCCCGTCAAACCTGTCGACTGACTTTGTTCTTAAGTTGTTTATTACAGTTAGAAACAACTGAATGCAAAATTCAAAGCTTACATTTTATATGATAGTCTGGCTCCTCATGCAATAATCCTTAGCAAAACATTGTATAGCTAAATTGCTTGTTGGGTAATAAAAAATTTTAAAGGCCAAATATGTTAGCGCAGATCACTTGGACAGGGCTAATAACTGGGAATGTAATGTTGTTTCCAAGGTTCAGGTTTGCAATCTGCTGCCATACAGCTTGAACTATTTACATACTGCTGAGTGAAAAAAGATGATTGGAAGCAAACAGCCAGGTTAGAGAGTGACCTTGGGACTCCTGAAACCTAGCTTCTGGTTATTGGACAATTTGTGCTTAAGACATAATGGAATGGTGCCTGCCACACTGCTCTCTGTGCATCCCCTGCTGGTCACAGTATGAATCTATTCAAGCCTTTTCAATGATGCCATAAATGCTGATGACTAATGAGAATAGAAGGGAAGAAAGAAAAGAGAATGAAAAAAAGTTGAATGAAAACCCTGTGCCTCTCCTGACCCAGCCCCCTTTTGCTGCATTCTCCTCTTGTGGGTGAAGTGGTCTGTGAGAGAAATTGGTGCTCGAAGGACTGGAGTCAGGGGGCAAAACTGGAAAAAAAAAAGGTCATTTCTATTAACTTCATGTCTGGTTGGGTTCAGGGCCACTAGCTCTAATTCTTTAGAACAGACAAAATGCAGGTATTTCACATGTGCTCAAACAGGAGAGTTCAAGCAAAAATATTACATTATAATTGAATGTATCTTAATAAAAAATAAATGCATTGTGGCAAGGATTAAGTTTTACAATATAAAATTAAGCTATAATATACTCCAGTAAGTATTCTAGATACCAGTAAACAGATTGCATGCAACATTTTTATTTCATTTAAGAATCCAGCTGTATTGTGATTTTCACCCTTTCTCCCTATTTCCCCAAGTTCTGCTACCTCAGCCACATAGATTCAGTTCAGACTGAAATTTGAAAAACTACATCTCTTTTCAGAAGAGGATTTTCCCTAAACAAATTGGATTAAAGCTCATTCAACATCTTTCTTTAAGTTATTCAAGTTTAAAAAACAGATGTTTGTTACTTTTTGCAACTAAAAAACATCAGACTTTAAATAAATCAGTCTCCATAATAGAGATCATTAGCTTCTGTTAGTCTGAAATTTTAGACCAGCCAAGACAGCAAACATTAAAAATCTTGTACTTGAAGTGAGCATGTGCAGAGATGTTCATCTCTGGTTTCTTTTAGCTAGCCTCCAAATGAGCTACTAAAATGAAAGAACACATAATGTAATTGTACAGCTTGGTTGAAACTCTCATTTTAACTGTTGACACACAGATCTAGTTGTAAAGTAAATGTCCCTTGTTAAAGCCACCTCACTGGCAGTTTTTGTTTCTTCCTTCAGGTATGTGCTAGGTTTGCAGACAACCAAAATAAAAACAGCAATTAAACAAAATTTGTATCTCACTAGGGTAATGTCTTGCTTTTGTACAATGTCTGCTGAAAATCAGTCTACCTCAAATGAAATATATGTTAAGATGTCTTCAGAAAAGCATCTATGTCTCTCAGCAGTCAATCCCTAAGGTACTCACTGCATCTTGTACCATCACCCTACTACTGGAGATGTATTTCAATTGAAAACAAATGGCAATGTGTGTATTACTTCAGATGCATTACAAGAGCCCATCTGTATGATGCTGAAGGAGATGCTGAAGGTCTTGCTGGATTCCAGTTATTACAGGGTGGCCTTAAGGCTGTGTTAGGTCTTGAGCCATCCCACAAAACTGAGCCATGAACTGAACTGTAAAATTCAATGGGGCTGGATTGCAGTTCCAGCATTTTGAAGGTGTCAGCCAAGTTCAGATCACAAAAGTTAACTGTAACAAATCACTGCAATGTATCACTTAAAAATAGCAATTAATATTCCGACACCATTCTGAAGGTCAATTCAATTAGCTAGAGAACACAGCAAGCTTTACTTCACTATAAATTTCCACCCTTAGAAATAAAGATAAGGTTGCTGGTGATGATGGCCACATCTGTGAAGGCCAACAAAAACACGCATTTTATTCCAATCATAAATATCATTTGGCACCAGGTAAATATGCCCCACTATATAAATACCCCACATGCTTCATCATGAGTATTTGGCTGGAGTCAAAACACTGGTTCCAAAGGCATTTGAAGGCTATTCAGATCTAGTTTTAAACTCCATAACTAGCTGTATAATGTAGAACCCCAAAGAGCTGGGTTCATATTCTCCCATCCAATGGGGAAATTTCAGCTCGAAGCTTTGTGGCTTGGGCACCTCTTGAATGCCACATTTTCCTTTCTAGCTCCTCTGAGTTAATGGTCAGAGGACTGGTCTCTAAGGAGCTCCTGGGAAGATGCACCCGAGGAGCGGGGTTTCCCCTGGGAAGCTATAAGGAAAACAGCTCAGGCTGCCTTACCACTCTGCCAGAAAACCTCTCGATGGCCCTCTTGACTTTGCCATAGGTGCCCTTGCCCAGGGTCTCCTGCAGCTCGTAGCGGTGCTTCAGGTTGTGCTTGTGATGATGCCTCTTCACCCCTTGCTGTTTCCTCAGCTCCGGCGCCGCTGTCACCTCGGAGGATGGAGCCTCTTCCGCGGGCTCCTCCAGGGCCGCGGCTCCCTTGCCGGCGCCCGGCTGGGAGCCGCAGGAGAGGCAGCGCTGGGGAGAGGGGCCGCGGCCAGCATCCAGCTCCGCGCCCTCCATCTCCGGCGGCTGCAAGGCGCGGGGGGCACTCGCGGGAGCGCAGCTGCCGCCTCTCCGCTCTGCCCACATCTGCTGTGCACCAGCCCTTGCGCCACTGGGGTGGGGATCCGCAGCGCCCCCCCCTCACCCCACTCGCCGGCTGCTGAGGCACATTTGGCACTCGGGGAACAGGGGCCGCTGCAGCCCCGCTTGGCAAGTCCCCCCCCCCACACCCCACTCCGCCCCCCGGGAAGAAGCGACGCCCAGGAGCCAGCGACCCGAAGCTACCCCGCTCCGCCCCGGCTACAGCCGCTCTGGGCAGCCCCCTCCTGGCCGGTGGCCCCGGGCTGGGAAGCGGCTCTGGGGGTGGCGGGGAGCCGAGTTCCGTCTTTGTGCTACAGCAGCGGCCGCCGAGCAGACTGCCCCGCCTGGCCCCTCACTCAGCCAGGCTGCCCGGCCCTGGGGGGGGTCGGTATTTACAGCCCGCTGGCCCGGCGCTGGCTGCCCCTGCCGCCGGCCCCGCCGCACATGTGCGGCTGGAAGGGGCCCTTCTGCTGCAGGCTATATTTGGTGGCGGAGGGTGCCCGGGCTGGGGCTGGAGCCAGCGGCGGGGCTAGGCGGCCGAGCCGCTCTCTCGGTGCGGAACAGGCGCCTGAGCCGCCTCCTCATGTTCCCTTCAGCCCAGCCCCGGCTGTGGCGAGCAGCCGCTTTGCCGCGGCCGTGAGCGGAAGCCACAGTCCCTCCCTCCGCCCCAGCCCCGCTCATGCCCCGGGCAGCCCGCCGCCTGCCTCGCTAGCCTCCCTGCGGGCTCGGCTTGGCTTGGGAAGGGGGGGCAGGCAGCGCCTAGCGGATCTGCAGCCGGGAGCCGCCCCTCTCCAGTGCAGGCGCTGAACTGGGAGGCGGGAACCAGGCAGCCAGGAGTGGGAGGCGGTGCCCAGCCCTGCAGGTCACAAAGCGGGACTCACGCTGCTTGCAGGGTGCGGTTGGCAATGCCCAGCCAGCCACTCAGCTCACAGCCCAGCAGCCGGCGTGCAGCGAGGCAAGGAAAAAAGCATGGCACAAAAGGGACTCAGCTGCAACCTGCTGTTAAGGAAACTGAGATGAGGGGGCAGGTGGACGGATACCAGGACAGGCAGATTGGACAACGGAGGAACACACAGATGCCACGGGCGGAGAGTGGGACAATAGAAAATCCCATGGACAGAGAGATATCATAAAGGTGGATAGACAGGATGCTTTTATTTTCACTTTCGTATAAGGATCTCTAAGCATTTACAGATTGGGTTATAGTAAGAGAGCTAGGAAGATTAGGCAGAATGCTATAGCCCACAATTTCAAACAAAAGGCATTTGAAGATAGCCTGTGTTTTACAGGTGCAAACGCTTGCACATACAATTTAAACCAGTGGTTCTCAGACTTTTGTACTAGTGACCTCTTTCACATAGCAAGCCTCTGAGTGTGACCACCCCTTTTATACATTAAAAACATGTTTGTATATATTTAACACTATTATAAATGCTGGAGGCAAAGCAGGGTTTGGGGTGGAAGCTGACAGCTCATGCCCCCCCCCGAAATAACCTCGCAACCCCCTGAGGGGTCCCAGCCCCTAGTTTGAGAACCCCGATTTAAACAGACTTACACAAAAGCATGCATATGTGTTCAAATTTGACACTGCAAAAACTCGTGCGTGCACAGGTATTGGGTTATTTAAAATGTGCACACCAGTGTCAGAATTTTTATAGCATGTGTTAGTGTTTGCATCTGCAAAGTGCAGGCATAAAGGTGTGCATGCAACAATTTTGTGTGCACAAATGCACACACACAGGCTGGGTAGAGGCCCAGAAGAAAATGTACCCATTTATGTCTGGAAAGTGTTTCCAAAAAACTATTATATTCCCCAGTATCCTAACAGCTCTGTAAGGTTTCTGTGTAATTAGAACTTTTAGAAAAACACTGGGCACACCCATCAGCTTTCTGCATTGGCATCGTGCAGCACATATAATCCCTTTTATGATCCAGGCTGGTGTTTTTCAACTTTAAGAAAAATCTTTGGTTTCTGTGCCCAAATTTTCCATGCAACCCAGAGCCAACCTTTGGGCCTGCAGAGCCATCATCCCTGGTTTGGGGCACCTAGAAATGTAAAGGAGAAAATAAACTTTTCTTTTCTTTTCTTTTCTTTTCAAGTAAGTTTCTAGTCCTTTCCCTTGCAAAGATAGTCTAGAACACTTAAATCAAAATAGATATGTCAACTGATTGCCAGGGTTGAAATTTTATCACTTATCTTTCCTAAAAATTGCATGTCCCCTGAAGCCCAGGAGCAAGTTCGGGGCACCTCCTGCTTTTAGCAGAGGAGTGGGAGCTGTGTTGCCCCCTTATTTTATCCTCTGTTCAGCATGACTCGTTTGCTGGGCACATGCAAAGACCCAGGTCTCTCCGAGGTTACTGGCTCTGCATTTTCATCTTGCTGGCTGACAATAAGGCACAGGCCTTTTTGAGGTTACTGGCTACTAGGTACCTCTACTTTGCTAGAATAGTCACAAGGCACAGGCCTTTTGAATTTGCTGGTTCAGTAGCATTGTCTTGCTAAACTGGTGTCAATGTCTGTACCTTTGTGAGGTCACTAACTCAACTCTTCTTGCTTGCTGGGATGATGTTAAGGCACAGCTCTCTGTGCATGCACTGGCTCCACTTGTGTAATTGGCTGGGCTAATGCAAAAGCTCAGGATGCTCGCTCAGCAGTGTTAGAATGCTGGGATGATGTCTAGGCAAGGGCTCTGTGAGGTTTATTGATCAGCACCTCCATCTTGCCGGGCTTATGTGAGAGCTTAGCTTTCTGTGAAGTCTGCCGACACACCTCTAGCTTGCCGAGATAATGACAAGAAATGGGTCTTGGTGATGTTAATGACTGCACCCATAGTTTAATGGACTGATGTGAAAGCACAGGTCTCTATGAGGTTATTTAATAATAATGGAGATATATCCATCACCTAGAAATGGAAAGGACCCTGAAGGGTCATTGAGTCCAGCCCCCTGCCTTCACTAGCAGGGCCAAGTACTGATTTTGCCCCAGATCCCTAAGTGGCCCCCTCAAGGGTTGAGCTCACAACCCTTGGTTTAGCAGGCTAATGCTCAAACCAGTGAGCTATCCCTCCCCAAAAGTAGCTTGGCTTTTCCCAATGTGGGGCTCAAATCCACAACCTTGAGATTACAAGTTTCATGGTCTACCAACTGAGCTAGTCAGGCTACTTATGCAGTCTTTTAATTCAAGTATTGGTGCTGCAGTTTCATCTTAGGAGCAAAGGACTTACCAGAGTGGATCAGACCTGAGGTCCACCTAGTTCAGTATCCTGTCTCTGACAATAGCCTGTACCAGATGCTTCAGAGGAAAGTGTAAGAACCCCACAGCAGGCAGATGTGGAATAATGTGCCCCTTCTCATTGGGTCTCAGCCTCATCTCTAATGGTTAGAGACTGGTTTAAGCCCTGACACATGAGGTTTAATTTCTCTTCCACAAAATTTATCATTGACAACAATAATCGTATGTTCTTGATATCCATATAAATGCCCAGTCCCTTTTGGAATCTTAAATTCTTGGCCTCATCAACTTCAGGTGGTAATGAGTCTAATCACACATTACACAAAATGTATTTCTTTTTCTCATTTTTTAAATTTCCTACCTTTTATTTAATTCAACAGCCCTTTGTTCCTGTGCTATGAGACAGGGAGAACAGAAGTCCCTGATCTACCTTCTGCAGATGAGTCATTGTGTAGATTTTTATTATGTCCCCTCTTATTTCTTTCCTTTCCAAGGTGAACAATTCCAGTCTTTTCAAACTCTCTTCATAAGAGAGTTTTTCTATGCCCTAGATCATTCTTGTCAACATTCTTTTAACCCTTTCTAGTGCAGAAGGCTGATGGTAAAGAACAGGCCTTTTTGAGGTTACTGGCTCAACACTTCATGTTGCTTGGCTAATATCAAGTAAAAGGACTTGTGAGCTCACTGGCTCAGGACCTCTAGCTTTCTTGGCTGATGGTAAGGCTGAGCCCTCTGTGAGGTCACTAGCTCACTGACTTTAACATACCGGGCAGACGTGAAAGCACAAATCTCTGTGAGATCACTAGCTCAACACCAATGGTAAAGAAGATCAGTATAGCAGAGGAAGCTCACAGTTGTGGTGATGGTATGTTTTGAATATTGACATCATGTGGAATAGTGACATTGCATCATCTAGTGTGATGGAACATGGTGAAGAGAACGGGGGCAAAATAAATAAAAGTATCTGACTGGAGTCCATATCTCTGAGCAGGCCCTTAGCCAACCAAACAATTGTGCATGTGCACATGCCAAGTGTGGCTCTGTGCAGGGGAACGCTTGTGCTCCAATCCATCCTCGATACCCTGTGTTATGGTATAATTCCCCACTCTGAACCTTAGCGTCCAAAAGATGGGGTACCAGCATGAATTCCTCTAAGCTCAATTACCAGCTTAGTACTTGTAGCGCTGCCACCAACCAGGAATTCCAGTGCCTGGTACACTCTGGTCCCCTCAAAACCTTGCCCGGGGACCCCCAAGACCCAGATCCTCTGGATCTTAACACAAGGAAAGTAAACCCTTTCTCACCGTTGCCTCTCCCAAGCTTCCCCTCCCTGGGTTACTCTGGAAGATTACTGTGATTCAAACTCCTTGAATCTTAAAACAGAGAGGAAAATTCACCTTCCTCCCTCCTTATCTCTCCCCCTCCCAGACTCTCCCTGAGAGAAAAAGTAATCCTAACACAGAGAGAAATTAACCTTTCTCTCCCCCTTCACTCCTTTCTCTCCACCAATTCCCTTGTGGATCCAGACCCAGTCCCCTGGGGTCTCACCAGAATAAAAAAACAATCAGGTTCTTAAACAAGAAAAGCTTTTAATTAAAGAAAGAAAAAAACAGTAAAAATTATCTTTGTAAATTTAAGATGGAATATGTTACAGGGTCTTTCAGCTATAGACACTGGGAATACCCTCCCAGCCTAAGTATACAAGTACAAAGTAAAATCCTTTCAGCAAAATACAAATTTGAACTCCTTCCAGCCAAATACACATTTGCAAATAAAGAAAACAAACATAAGCCTAACTCACCTTATCTACCTACTACTCACTATTCTGGACATATAAGAGATTGTATCAGAGAGATTGGAGAGAAACCTGGTTGCACGTCTGGTCCCTCTGAGCCCCCAGAGTGAACAACCACCAAAAACTAACAGCACCCACAAAAACTTCCCTCCCTCAAGATTTGAAAGTATCCTGTCCCCTGATTGGTCCTCTGGTCAGGTGACAGCCAGGCTCACTGAACTTGTTAACCCTTTACAGTCAAAAGAGACATGAAGTACTCCTGTTCTATTAACCCTTAACTATCTGTTTATGTCACCCTGTCTGGATGCCCCACTATGGAGTGCCAGGAGAGGAGAGGAAACTGACAGGACCATTACCCTAGATTCTTTCTATGGGAAGGGGGAGGCTAGAGACAAGGTCTCCCTTTTCCTCTGGAGGCAGGAGGAGGGAGAGGAGGAGGCTGCAGAATCTCCCTTTTTCCTGCTTTGCCCCCTGGCCAACAGGGACCAGGGTCGGTGCTACCATTAAGGCGAACTAGGCGGTTGCCTAGAGCGCCAAGATTTGGGGGCACCAAAAAGCAGTGCCCCAATTTTTTTTTACAGTGGTTCCTCCCCGAGCGTATGGTCACTGCTCCACTTCTCCCACCTCCCAGGCTTGCAGAGCCAATCAGCTGTTTGGCACCGCAAGCCTGGGAGGAGAATTAGAGCGGGGACAGCATGCTCGGGGAGGACACGGAGCAGAGGTGAGCTGGGGTGGGGAGGTGCCGCAGAGCTCCGGGGGGGGTGCTTCAGGGGAGCTGCCATGGGGGGGGCGCCTCAAGGCAGGGGGGCGGAGGGGAGCGCAAGATGGACGTTTCGCCTAGGGTGAAACTTCCTTGCATCAGCCCTGACAGGGACAGAGATCTGCCTGGAGAAATAAGGAAGCAGGTAGGGGACTGACTCCCAGCAGGAAACAATTCATCCTGTCACGTCAGTGCTGTACCACCCACAGGCAGTAAAAGCTCCACAAATTCCCTCGACAGCCACCAGTTCCTCCTACTGCTCCCACTTCAGATTCTCCAACTTGCTGAGTCCTCACTTCATTTGCCAGTGAAGAATCAAGAGGAGAGGGGATGGCTGAGCTCCCACAAGATCAGGAGAGGGAAAGAAAGGGAATGGAAACTCACCCTCTTCTTTGAGCAGAGAAGAAGGAGCTGTGTTCCTAACAGGAATCGCTAAAAGGATGAAAATTCAGTGGCCTGTGTTATTCAGGTCAGACCATAATGGTCTCTTCTGGCTTTAAAATCTATCAATGAATAAGTTCCTCTCACACAAAATTTTAAGTAAAATAAGGTAGCTAAGTCAGAGAGGAAATTCCTGCAAATCCTGTTTCTGGGGCTATGCATAGTGGCCTGGACATGAGCTGGTTATGTTTGAGAGGGTGTGGGAAGAAGTGAAAAATTGTTTTTCATGCCTGCCCCAAAATTCTTGGCCAACTTAGTGCAACCTCATTTGAAGCGAAATGGACCAAGATATGTATTTCTGGCGTAGTTTGAAGGAAAATAAGTTAATAACAAAGTTTAGAAAAATTGGGTCAGGTTCTCGCCTGCATCCAGCTTTGCTGAGTGCAGGAGAGAGGGCAGGCTATTAGGGAGTCATTACAACTCTGACTGTTCTGCCCTGTGCAGCTCCAGCCCTGGCTCTGCTAAAAGTTACAGCAGTCTAGGGCTTGTCTGCCAGCTGAAAATTGCTGGAGGCAGGCAAGTAGCACTCCAGGCATACCTCCTCCCACCACTGGCATGCTTCTTAGGGCCAGGAGTGCAGGCTGGCATAGGAACTAGCTATGCCAGTCTCAGACTGACTGGGTGAATTTTTAGCTAGCTAGATACAGGGCAGTATCCAGAGCCTTTGCATATCTTGAGCAGCACAGAGGGGCCAATTCCAGGGAAGAGAATCTGCCCACTGCGTTTTGGTCATGGAGGGTTATTAATCTTCACAAGAAAATGTTCTCTTTGACCTGCCCATAAGCATACACCATAATCACTCTTATATGACTTCATATGTCATCAGTAATTGTTATTTATTCTGAATGGGCAGATATAAAATGTAATAATACTCCAAACTAAAACTCCAAATTAAAAAATGTCTTGTCTTTTCATAATTAGATGCAGTATATACAGTCATAAATACTATTCTCTGCTTTAAATCTCCATCCTATTGAACAAAAAGATAGAGGGGCATTGAACAAATCAGATATGTAAATTAGAGATAAGATATGGTGTACTGAATCTATCTACATGTAATAGCAATGATGATGGAGAATATGCCTTTCTATTATGGAATAAATATATAAAATGAGAGACACTAAGGTACCCACAAAAGATGAAAAATATCACAGTATTTCCTTTCTGTTGTGGAAGTATTGTCAGCTTTATGGTCAATTTTACATTTATGTCATTGTCAAAATCGAAAGTAACGAAGCAACAGCAAATCACTGTTCAGCAGCAGTTGGTGGTGTGAGGATACTGCCAGAGCCAGGTCATAGGCAGCCTATGGGCATGCGGTGAGCTGCTTAGTATCTGGACTGCAGAGTCAAAGATCAGTCTGGGGCAGCCCATCTCAGTGGTACCCGATGACAGAACAAGGAGTAATGGTCTCAAGTTGCAGTGGGGGAGGTTTAGGTTGGATATTAGGAAAAACTTTTTCACTAAGAGACTGGTGAAGCACTGGAATGGGTTACCTAGGGAGGTGGTGGAATCTCCTTCCTTAGAGGTTTTTAAGGTCAGGCTTGATGAAGCCCTGGCTGGGATGATTTAGTTCGGAATTGGTCCTGCTTTGAGCAGGGGGTTGGACTAGATGGCCTCCTGGGGTCCTTTCCAACCCTGATATTCTATGATCTCAAAACCACAGAGTAAGAGTCCATTACCAAATTGAGAGTGTGAGGTGAGAATCCAGGTCAGGCCAAACCAGGATCTTGCACCAGGGTGAGCAATGGTCCTACACCAAAGACATTTTACCAAGGTCAGGGTTAGGAGCCGGGCCAAAGTTGGGAATCTGGGATTCAGGTGAGTTACAACAAGTGGGATCTGAGGTATTGCTAGACAAACCCCAGAAAGGGCTTTCTAATTTGTATGGCGTGTGCCAGCCAGTAAGGGAATTACAGATTGCTGTCACTCATCCCCTTGAGGGCACGACTTCCTGCAGGGCTAAGCCTCTCAGTACTTCTCAGAGGTAACCCTACCTGGGCCATTGGTGGTAATGAGGAAGTGGTGTGTGCCCCAGACCCTGCTTCTAGGCTTATGAGTTGTTACAGATACTGAGAAAGGAAAGAAAGAAAATGGTGTAGATGATAATCTGAAAGTAATGCCTGGTTTAGACACTTTAGATATTCCTGATTATTCAAATAATTATGATTCTGAATCAAAAATATGATTCTGCATGATTTCTGCCCTCTGTATCTACAGAAACCAAGAGGGAGTTTTTCCACCTTTGCTGTTATGTTATGTAACATCTCCTTGTTCTCAAATGGCCAAGTCCTCACCTTTACACCAATGGAGATCTCACCATTAACTTCAAAGGGAGTAGGATCAGGGCCCAAATTTGCAAGAAAACAATAGACAACACCCATAAAAGCTTCTATACAAAATGAATATTCTTTAGTGCCTTATAAAATTAAAGAGATTAGCATTTAAGAGCTATAATGGGAAAAGAGGAAATGTAATGAGATAAATTCCTTTCTACTGTCAGCCAAGTAGGACATTCTAGCCTAGTTGTCAGAGCAGGCATCAGCGCTAGTTGTTGGAGCAGGCATCAGGCACCAAGAACTAGATTCGGAGTCAGTAGTCAAGACGCTGGAGTCAAACTAGAAGGCTGGAACTGGATACCAGAGTCAAGACAGAGATCAGGAACTGGAGCAAGCAGAGGCAGCAAGAACAAGGTAACACAGGAGCAGTCACAGTGGTGAACATAAGCATTGAGCAGCCAGTAAGCTGCTGCTGGCTTAAGAGCTGGCGTGCTGGTCCCTCCAGCCAATCAGGTGGTGTGGCCAATCGGGCAGCCTGCTGCAAGCTAGCTGTGCTGATGAGGATGCTTGAAGACTAGCTCTACTGCAGTCATTGATTCCTGACATTCATCCAGGAGAGGGTTTGGTAGTTCTGTAATGCTAATGGACCAACTTCTGCTCTTATTGGAAGACTTAAGTGGAGTTATTCCACATTTACACTGGTGTGAGAGCGGAATTTGGCCCCAGATCTATCTAAGGGTTTTACACTGCCACTCATTATCATAGTATCTGAGAGCCTTCTATGTAAAATCAAAAGCATAGCAAAGAAGTAGAAACACTTCTTGAGGGTGCATTGTTTCTTTTTTGAGGTGTGGGAGGTGTGTTTTTGGTGTTTTAGACTGTTAATTTCCTTTGGTTTTGGTGTGTTGGGGTTTACTGGGTAGAAAGTGTTGTTTCATTCTTATGATGGAAAGGCCTCAGGTTTTGCAGCATTTCCTAAAGATGGTCAGACTCTGGCTTTGGCTGATCTCCTCTGGGAGTACATTCCATAGCCAGATCCCCTGGATCAAGCATGCTTTGTGCCCAAGTCTCACACGTCTCATCCTGGGCTTTGTGATCAGCATTGTCCTACAGGAGTGCAGCTGCCACAACGGTTCACGAATTGAAATTCAGTCTTTGATGCAACTGGGGAGTGTGGGGGGGGGCAGGGCTGGCGCTATCATTTAGGCAGCCTAGGCAATTGCCTAGGGCGCCAGAATAATTGGTGGGCGCCGTTTTGCCGGAGGGGGCGGCTGGCGGCTCCGGTGGAGCTGCCGCAGTGGTGCCTGCGGGCGGTCAGCTGCTTGAGCGGCTCTGGTGGACCGCCCGTAGGCAGGACTGCGGCAGCTCCACCGGAGCCGCGGAGCACCGGACCCTCCGCAGGCACCACTGCGGCAGCTCCACCGGAGCCCTGGGACCAGCGCGCGGGGCGGCGAAATTGCCGTCCGCCTAGGCTGCTCAAAGCCCTAGTGCCGGTCCTGTGGGAGGGTGTCCATCACTTGCTTTGAACGTTATGACCGAAATGTTACACTAGCATTAGAAGTTGACTGGAACCCAGTGGAAGGACTTGGGCATGGCCCTGATGTGCTCACGGCAGCCTAACCATAAAGAAGGCAGGCAGCCACGTTCAAGCATCAACACTGTGGGGCTGAAGTCTTCTAACAGACCCCAGGAGCTTACAGGAAGACACAGCCTAGACAAGATCCAAACTTCTGGAACAACATAAGGAGACACATACTATTAAAAATAAAAGTGTTGGATTTTATTTATTTATTAGAAATTAGGGAGATTTTTCCCCATGGGCATATTATTGCTATTCTACCATTCTGCATGTTAACTTACCCTTGCAGAATGGCCAATGGACACTAATGATACAAAAACCTATCAGTGGTAGTTGTGGATGCTCAATACCTCTGAAAACCATCCCACTTATTTTAGTACCTAACTTTAGACAAGTTTGAAAATGTTGGCCTAATGGCTTTCCACCTAATATTTAAATCCTCTCACAAAAAACACAGCATGTGGGTGGAATTATACATCAGATGCATAGATTTTGATATTTAATTCCTCTCATGTATTTCAGTGGGAGGAAATAAATATCAGAACTCAAAGCAATTTCCTACAAATTCTACTTTTCAACACCGAGTGTTTTCCAATTATGTACATTATGTACCTTGCAGACCTGTTAAGTAAGTAGGTGTAATTTGTACATAATCACTTGTCTGGCCACAATCACAGTTAATATCTATGAAGCAGTGGGTATTATTATTACGAGAACTCATGGATACAATACAATGTTAGACAAGGATGTATGTATACCAAAATTGATGGGCTGGTCTTCTACTACTTGATCCTGCAAGATGCTGAGCACTGTGGTCCTGATCCACAAAAACACTTAACCATGTGATTAAAGTTAATGAGACCATTCATATGCTTAAAGTTAAGCACATGCTCATGAATCATAGAGTTTAAGGCCAGAAGGGACCACTGCATCATCCAATCTGCCTGCCTGCACATAACAGGCCACTAAACCCCACTCAATTCTACATTTAGGCAAATAACCTGGATTAGACTAAAATATTACTAAATTATTTTTGCTGGTTCAGGCTAGAGCTCACCACGAAGCAGAATCAAACCCCTAAAGAGTTACATATATGCCAATGTGAATATTCTTAATAGGGAAACCTAGCAACACACCTTCATCCTTCATTTAAATGTATTCTAATAGATGGATTTTTGGTAGAATGAAATGAAAACAGGGAAACCTGTTTCACTAAGTAACAGAGAATATCTCTTGGAGGCAGAGGTAGTTGGCATCTGTCTCCTGCTGCAGATTACAGTAATTCTTCACTTAACGTTGTAGTTATGTTCCTGAAAAATGCAACTTTAAGTGAAACAAACTAATCCAATTTTCCCATAAGATTTAATGCAAATACAGGGGGTTAGGTTCCAAGGAAATTTTTGGTGGGCAGACAAAAGGCATTATATACTGTACAGTACTGTACTGTACTGTGGTTGGGAAGTGCCCCTGGCTTACCCCACATGGGCACAGCCCACTGCAGGCAAGGACACTAGGAAGCACCTTCACAGCAGCAGCTTCCCCAGAGAAGAACAGGCACCGACTTTGCTGGGAATGCTCCAGGCCCGCCTCTTCCTGTCCCCGCTCCACTCCAGGCCCATCTCTTCCCACTCCCACTCCACCTCCTCTTCGGAGCATGCCACATCCCCGCTCTTTCCCCCCTGAAAGTCCTAAGGGCCGCCAAACAGCTGTTTTGCAGCGCTTAGGACTTTCTGTGAGGAATGGGGAGCAGCGGAGATGCGGCGCTTCCCCACTCCTGAACCTCCCTCCCAGAAAATCCTAAGCACTGCAAAACAGCTGTTTAGCAGCATTTAGGATTTTCTGGGAGGGAGGGGGAGGAGTGGAGACACGGTGCTTCCCCACTCCTCCCCCTCCCTCCCAGCGCTTCGCCCTTAGGACTTTCTGTGAGGGAGGGGGAGGAGCGAAGACAGCACTTCCCCGCTCATCCCCCTCCCTCCCAGCACTTACCTGCCACCAAACAGCTGTTTGGCGGCTCTTAGGACTTTCTGGGAGGGAGGGGGAGGAGTGGAGACGCAGGGCTTCCCTGCTCCTCCCCCTCCATCCCAGAAAGGCCTAAGCACCGCCAAACAGCTATTTGGTGATGGGGGAAGCACTGGGAGGGAGTGGGAGTAGGCAGCAAAATGGAACTTGTGCAATGCTGTCTTGTAAAGTCACTGCAGTGGACAGAGCAGGCAGCCAAATGACATTATAAGGGAGCATTGCACAACTTTAAACAAGCATGTGTCCTAATTGAGCAATGATATAACTTCAAAACAATGTTAAGTGGGAGGACGTTAAGTGAGGAGTTAGTGTACTGTGTATTATCAGCCCTGACAGGCCATCCTATTCTGCCACTTAACTTCTTTATATAAATACTTCATTAAAATGATGAGATTCCAGCAGATTCAGGATGTAATGCTGATATTCTTTATAACATTATAACAATGTGTGTGTGTGTGTGTTTATGTATAGTGTAAGGATCTATGGGCTTCAAACCCAGCTCTCTAGTGCCTGGAACAGTATCTATTCCCAGACTACCATCTGCAGGCTATTTTGTGTTTTTAGCTAGGAGCCCTGTAGAGCTGAGACACCACCCAAAGTAATCAGAGCACCAGCACCCTGTGTCCTTCTGATTGGCCCATTATTTAACCCTGGAGGGTGGCCCTGGAAGTTGGCTGGTAACCATGCAGATATCTGGTTTGCTGTGATGCCATGCCTCACTTTGCTGTCAGATTGCCAGTCTCTGATCCCAGCCTGACTCTTGCCTCCTGATTCCAGCCTGGTAACTATCTCTGATCTCTGACCCTGATTCTTGCCTATTGCCTATTGATCCCAGCTCTAGCAATTACTCTGATCCCTATTGTTGAATGTAGCCTTCTGACTATCTATGACTTGTGGACACTAGCCCAGCTGTGACTGCTTGGCCAGACTGCCTACACCTGGGTCCCTTAGATGGTGCCTCTTTCAGCTATGTCTCAACTGGCCTGTTTTGTATTTGTACTGGGTATCTTATTTCACCAATAAAGTAATATTTCAGTGAAATAATAAATGCCTGATCACAGAGATTTATGGGCAGTGAAAGACCACTGACGCTGAAGAGGAGTGGTTATGGGAAGAGGCTGCTGAGAGGCAGGAAGGTCTCTTGGCTATTTAGGCGGTGACTTCCATGGGGCTGTAATGGTGCCCACGGAAGGTGGAGCCTAGCTCCATGAGACCTCTTTAAGAGGCCTAGTCTCAGCCCGCTCCATCAGGTTGAAATGAGGGATTAGAATACGAATACATTATCATGGATTGTGACGAGTAATTATTTGTTACAATTTTTGTTATTGTGGTCAAAGGTTCTGCATGGGAGAGGCCGATCATTAGCTGGATTTGGAAGGATCCCATCCCTCAATAATTACTTACTTATAGTTATATCCGTGTAGCATCTGAGCACTTCACAACCATTCATGAAGTTAGCCTCACAACAGCCCTGTAAAGAAAGGGATTATTATCTCCATTTTATAGATGAGAAAACAAAGATATGGGGAGGTTCAGGCCCCCCAGTTTTCAAAAACATCCCCTAACTGTGGGTGCATCTGTTTTTAGGTGCTCCATGAAGACACACAGAAACCTGATTTTCAGAAGTGCTGAGCACATCCAACTCCAGCTGAAGTCAATGGGACCGCCACCTTCTCCCACTCCTCTCAGTTTAAGTGTTCTTTCAATGCCCATAAATCTCTATGATGACACAAGAGATTATTACTTTATTTAAATATTATTTTTACAGTGGAAATCAGATATACAGTACAAAGCATAAAACAATCCAAAGGAGCATTAATCGTCAGTGTTAAAGTCATATATATCAGCAGGTTGTAACAGAAAACCAACATTTCATCTTTCATCGTCATTAGCCGTGAGTTCAGGTTGCTAGACTGCAACATCCCATCAATACACAATGTACAAAGCAAGGAAATAAGCAGTTAAGTCACTCAACACCCCATTCACACGCCACTCATCACTTCCCTTTCTCATCCTCTATTACCTCCCTTACATCACCCCCACAGTTCTACCCTTATCCGGAATAACAGGCTGCTTTACCTTCAACCACCAATATACTACAACAGCACACTCAGTTTGTCATTTTTTTACATTCTACCTAGTGCACAGTGACTTAACTGCTTATTTCCTTGCTTTACATTCTGTTTAGATTTGCATACCAAATTTAGTGCAATCACTAACAACAAAAATCACCTGTGCACAAAATTGTTCCTAAACATTACAGAGAAATTTATCTTAGTCACCATTTAAAATCTGATGTTGTACCTTGCCTACTGACAATACAATGATATATACAGTGAGACTAATGGAAGCCATACCAGTCCTGTAACCCATGATCATATAACCAATAAAACCAGGCAGAGTTCAAGGGTGTCTGTGGGTTGTTCCACATAAGGGTGAAGATAATGTGGCCTGTGGGTTATGGGAAGGAGATAGCTGAGCTCAGAAAGGGAAGTGGAGTGCATCTGAGGCATCCAATAGCATAATTGCTTATTTCCTTGCTCTTTCTGCTTTGTTTTGGTGGGAACTGTAGTCTAAGAAACTTAACACAAAGTTAGCTAAGTATTTTTGTATGGGAATATAATGAGGAAGAGTGAATTTTTGTCATTTTGACCCATGCATCCTGGTGACTCATAAATAAGATGAAGCAAACAATCTGGGATTTCCTGGTCAGCCTGATGTAATCATGATGTCACATCCACTAAGTTGATCCCTGAAGAGTCTATGGTCCAGATTTATTTGTGACTCAAATATTGCACCGGAATCACAGTCCATTCCCTGGGATGCTTATGGGGTAGTCTAGCAAAGTGCCACCTTTTATTATGGGCTATGTCCTAGGACAACAATCTAGCTCTATAAAATCTTCCCTCAACCTTTGCCCTCCCGAAATTCTTACTAAAGATACTTTGCACTGATGCCTGTGATGAAGAAACGAAAATGTAAATTTTACTCAAACTTTGTTTTGGAAAGGTTGATTTGCCTGTGGACTTTTGTCAGGTTGTATAACTCTTCCACAGCAGGATTCCAGCAATGATATGTGGAACCAATTTTCTTTTAAAATTCAATTGTAGGTCTAGAAAAAGGAGCTACTTTGATGTAGAAAAGGAATGTTGGTAGCCTTTTCCATCTTTTTTAATTATGTATTTTTTTAGAGGTAAGCACAGAATCTAGCCCTAAAATTCTCTTCACAGGTGGTACAGCCATTGGATGGTAATAGATTTTGGACACAATGAGCAGGGCCAGCCTTACTGGTGGATGACATGGGCAATTGTCCAGAGTGCCATGGTTGAGGGGATGCGGTGGTCAAGAGGTTTCAGAAAGGCCATGCCCTCCTGGGAGGTGGGGGGAGAAGATAAGGGGGCTGAGTGGCTGGAATCTGGCACTCACAAATGTCCCCTCTCTGCCCTTCCAGCAGCATGACTCCTGCAGCACCGCAGCGGCTCCACCTGTTGCTGTGGCTGCCCGCAGCTCAGAGAGCAGTATGTAAAGGGCGCCAAAGAAAGTTCACCTAGGTCACCAGTTTCCCAAGATTGGCCTTGACAACTGGCCTAGCTTGAACTTCCTAGTGGAACTAGTTGTCTATCCACTGAACCATCCAGCATATTTTGGGCTATTTGAGACCATTGGCATGTTTTGCATGGATACTGAAAAAGCAGCCATGTAAAATATAGAATGTAATGTCCACTGTGACCATATATGGAGAAAATCCAGCATTCCCTATAATTATGTGGAGCCACCTGGACACTGCACTCTTATGAGTAAGGGACATTGCACACCTGCTTACTCCCTTTATGGAGCATGCGGGTGGGGAAGAAGTGGAGCCTGGGTCCATACTCCCTCTTCCTCCCCACATACACATAGCAGGTTGGCCAACTGCAAATTAATTGCCCCCAGCGAGCAGGGAGGGACTTGTGGCATCCTGAATAGTGGCATCCTGTCTGTTAGTCTATAAGGTGCCACAGGACTCTCTGCTGCTTTTACACCATCATCACAGTCCATTCCCTGGGATGCTCATGGGGTAGTCTAGCCAAGTGCCACCTTTTATTATGGGTTATGTCCTAGGGCAACAGTCCAGCCCTATGAAATCCTCCCTCAACCTTTGCCCACCCCAAATTCTTACTAAAGATACTTGGGACCTGGGATCCTTCAAATTTAACACAATATGCATCATGGCTTCTTTGCATAGCTGTAATTTTGTCTGCATGATTTCATCTTTGAAAATTAGTTTGTCAAGGTTAAAACAAAGCTAAATTAGAAAATACTTTCATGATCAGTCAGAGCAGAGGCTGCCTGCTTTATTTAGCTTAATTCCATTTACTTTTCATCTGTCTGTAGCCATTTCCTGCTTTAAATGCTGTAGCTGCCTACAACTTGTAAATCAAATAAAGTCATAAAATCTGTTAATAGCAACAATCATTTTATGAGATGTGATTACAGTGAGGCAAATAGGATATTATGGCTTTGGGGTATGTACCAATAAGATAGGGTGAAAAAGACAGTGAAATCCCAAAGAGAGAGTGCACACATTTCTTAAAAATCTCAGGCAGTGAGCTGGAAAATAAATTAAATGGTAAATTAATCTGTTTATGTGTTGATGCACATAATCAATTCCTCCATTCAAATCTTACTCAAATGTCAGTCATCCTTTATGCATGTTGCTTAGCTGAGTTAACTCTTTAATCAATGGCAATTTGACTAAATGACAAAAAGGATCAAAGTCATTATGCATAACAGTTGCATTTCATTGACTGGGTAAATGCAGTGAGACAGATTCTCTGCCCCTCCTTGTTTGCTGCTAATGTGGTACTACAAAGGGAGTAGACACGGGCTGAATCCCCATTGCTGGGGATACCCCCAGTGTGGGGGTGTCCCAGCAGACATAGAGCCAATGTCACTGGCTCAGACACCACCATCTCTGGAGTGCTCATGCAAGGAGAGTATCAGGAATGGGGTGGTCAGGGACAGAAAGAAGCATGCTGTGTGCATGCTGTCTTCCAGCTATGCTTACCTGATGGGCAATTTCTAGAGAATTGTTGACAGTTGGTGCATATAAGCATCTCTAACCTAATCTCGGTGTCTCTAACCTGCACTGGCAGAGAATCATGGAGCCATGCATACCTGTGTAAATCTGGTCAAGCAGAGAATCTGAGCCAGGATCTAAAGCTGCCTTTAAATTTGACTTTTCTTATCGCTCTTACAGAACTGGAATGGTCTATCCTGCCTCACGAGAATTAAATAAAAATAAAGCCCTGTCAGGCTTGCAGAATGCATAGCAGCTACTAGTAGTGTTACAGTAATTAAATAGATTTACTGTTTAGACACTGTTTGGAGGTCAGTTTAAAAAAAAGTATTCGATGCTAATAAGAAGAGCAATGTGATCTATAGGCTGTTTTTCTTTTTGCTTGGTTTCAGGGCAGAATAAGGCTCATTTTAATCCTGCATATCCTGACTTCAGCTGGAGTTCTGTGAGACGGAAGTCTACAGGATTGGTCTCTTTGTCAATTAAAGTGACTGCATGCTTATACACACATGACACCAGTTCGCCTTTTCAGAATAGGCTAGACTGTGCCACAAGGCCACTGCAAATTACTAAACCTCTCCCACCCCACATGCTGCCTCGGGTCCACTGACTGGTTTGCTCATTCCTTCCTCACTCACCTGTTCCAGGAAGAAGTAAAGTATGCAGAACTCATTTCCACCTTCACACCTAGATCCAAGGCTTAAGTGTTTTCTAAATCAGGCCCCTAACTGCCTCTATGTCAAGGCCTGGATGTAAAGGAAGGGCTTTGGAACCTACCTATACTCCCCCCACTCCCTCCCCAGCATATCAAGTGCCATCCGATCCCAAATAAAATGTGGCTGGGATTTTGCATAGTTAGGTGCCCAACTCCCACTTTCAGTGTGAATACCTGAGTGTGCAAGCTGAGAATTCATTTTCTGCTAGCGTTAGTGCAAGAAAAAAGGTGTGGCTTGAATGTCTGTGGAAAGCAAACACAAAAGGGGGAATGAAACAAATGCATTTTTAAATGCAAATAAATGCTTGTGGGACACTTTCCTCTCCAGTACTCTCTCACGTCTATTGCAAATGCATAAATCGAATAGCAAGTCACTTACTCTCCCTTTTTCTCAGTTTCCCCATTCATAAAATGATACAATGATACTGCCCTCTGCTGTAAAGCACTTGGAGATCTATGAATGAAAAACACTATATAAGAGTTAGGTATTATTTGTTATATGGGAAATGATTTAGCAGAAGTTATAACTTTAAGTACATGTGCAAGCAAAAAAGTTCAGATGGATTTCTGAGTCTTTAACCCTCCCATAGAGAAGCTGTATAAGGTTTAGAAATGAGAATGGGGTAACCTTGTTCACTGCCACAGAGTTACCCAGTTTGATATCTGCAGATTCTTCACATTGGAAACACTAACATACCTTGCAGTAGCACCACTAATTGGCAGAGTATCTGTGTATAAAAGTATAGGATTCAAAACACACACATACAGGATCTTTTTACAGCAACATTTCTTAATCCTTCTCAGCATTTTAAAGCATCAAGCCTGGTTCGTATGTTACTGACACTGGTGTAAATTATGAGTAACTCCCTTGAAGCCTATTGAGTTATACCACTGTAAGTGAGAGAAGACTCAAGCATGTTGAGTTCAAAGAAAACAGCTATTAGGGTCAAGAAAGGAGATAACAAAACCCGAATTGTTATTCTGGTGGTCCCTAGGAGCCCCACTCATGGAGCAGGATCCCATTGTGCTCAGTAGTAAAATTCTGCCTTGAATATTCAGTCACTGGAAGAAGCTGTGCTTTCAGATAGCCTTGAAGAATCAGAATCACTGTTCTGGTCATCACTGAGGGGCATTCCCAGTCACTTCCCTTGGTGTAGTACACAGAATCTGGAAAGAAATAATTTTACATGATCAACATTTTCTAGCCCGATTTAGAGCAGCCTTTGTTCTCCTTGCTCTTATGCTAAGAGCATTTTAGTCAAACCAAAAAAATCTGCCCCCCAGAGAGCATAAAGTTTATTACAATGGATCAGATCATGGAATTTCACCAGTAGAAAACTAGTGTAAATGAACTTAGAATCAGGGCCAAAGTCCTCAAGCTTTTAACAACATTTAAACCTTCAAAAATCTATTCAAGCTTATTATGTAACACATAGGTGTGACTTTGGTTTTTGCCAGTGGATATTCCTCTCTGCCCCCTCCACCCCATGTGAGTGGTGGGCAGGGCCTCAGGGGGAAGAGGCCAAGCAAGGACAGGGCCTTGAGGTGGAGCAGCAGTCAGAGCCTTGTGGAGGGAAGAAGCTGAGCGAGGGTGAGGCCTTGGGGGAAGAGGCCAAGCAGGGGCAGGGCTTTGGGACAAAGCATGGGTGGGGCGGAGCCATGGTCCAGGCACCGGGGCCCACAAAAGATTAATCCGGACCTGTGGGTGCTGTGTACCCCCTATGTTTTTAGGGTGTGCTTAAACCCCAGTGCACCCACGGAATTGGCATCTCTGATGTACCATGTCACTCAGCTTCTATGCGTCGCTTAAAATCTCTACATTAACCGACTGTAAATATCATTATGGCTCAGTTGATGGCAATTTGGCTCTTGGTCAGAAGATCACAGGTTTAAATTGGGCACCAGAATTTGCATTCATCATGGCCAATGTTGACATTATACAACTACCCCTTGCCACTGCATTGTTAAACATGCTCTACTTCTGCCCATCACAGGTGGCTGACCAGGCTGAAGAATCCCCGGAAAGTATAAAGGACAGCTTCCTGTGTCCCGACCATCATTCCTCTGCTTAATAAAGCAGGTGCTGATTGGCTGCTCTGTTTGCCCACATACAGAAGTGCATCTGAAATAAAGTGTAAGAAGCCTGTAATGACTTGCCCCATTTAGAAATGCAGCAGGAGACCCAGGAGCCGCTATGACGGCAACACGTGTTTGAAATGACGTTTTCAGCATAAAAGGCAAGGCTCAAAGAGGCCTTTTGAAGCAAAGGTGAAGCTTTGGGGATCAGTGTTTCCAAAACAGCAGCTGCAGATGCTGTGGTTGCTGGACTGCGATATGCTGCAATGTGTTCCTGTGGTGTGGAGTCCTATGGACAACAAGGTGCCGCTACGCTTACAAAGTGACAGAATCTGAGGTGGGATTTCTTTACAAAAAAATAATCGATCTATGCTGTTTTTTATTTAAAAATAAAATAAAATAAATGCCAGCAGCCCATCACCCCTCAGGAGCAAACATCCACCAGCCAAACATGATGGGGCTGATTTTCAGAGGGGCTCAGTACCCACAGCTCCAGCTGCCAACGACGGTCACCATTCCAGCTGAGAAGCACTGAATGGGGACTCCCTTCAATAGACCATTAAAGCCACTTGTTAATTGTCCAAAAGTGGAGGATGGAGGGGGGGAGTTCACCCTCTACAAGGCACTGACCTCACCCTCAGGGTCTGGCTGTGCAATCTACCGTTCACTGCCAAACCAGACTGCAGTTAAAAGCACAGGCCAAGTCAATATAAGTAGGTGGAAAATAATAGTCCAGACAAAAAAGCAGCATTGTGGCTTGCCAGAGCAAGTCAAAAAGACTTAACGCTCTATGGGCTTGAGTGTATAATGGCGTGAAGATAATCTTATGTCTTTGTACAATAGAGTTGGCAAATGTAAATACACATTCATCTTTGCTTCCTTTGTTATTTTTCTTCCCCTACTAGATTGTAACATGCAGCACATTCTTCCAAAAGCCATTTTTCTCTCTTTAGGGAGCTGGGTTCATGTCACGTTTGGCTTTTTATGTGTTCTTAAAACAAAATCACAGTGGGCTAGGCTATCTGAGTGTCATGCTGGAGGGCGTGGTGTAAAAGGTTAAAATAAAAGCTACTTTTCTCAGATGACTGTCCTCTCGCCAACTGTCGTCATTTCCCCTTCATAGCCATGGTTTCAGCATTCTAATAGGTTGAAAGATGAGTCCCTGAGGAGCCTAAATTAAAGACACCCCTTAGAAAAGGGCAGTGCCTGACCTTCTGCAGCTGTGCCTGGGCTAATACTGACTCATTGTGTTGCTGCGTGTTATATTCTGAGGACAGGGCAAAGGAACGATATAGAGGCAGAAACTGGTAGCTTGTTAGCTCATTCATAGACACCTGGTGCTCCGCCTCCTCTCCATGCTTCAGGGCCTCCCAGTCCTATTGTATATAAATCCACGCCTTTAGAGCTCTTAGCTGGTTTGGTTAAACAAAGAACAAAACAAACCCCACAGCTGCCCAGAAAAGGCTTTCTCCGCCAGGGGGTTATTATCATGGAATTCCGATGAGGGATCTAAGTAAGGAACTCTGGCTGTTGTTTGTCGCTCCCGGTTACAGGTTTAGAAGGCTGCCATTGCGCAGCATATATATTTTTGCCTTTTGTAAATGCCTAATTTGGGCCAGAACTTCAGGTGGTGTGAGTCAGTGTAGACCCATTGGTCCAGTACAACTACAGAAGTCTTATTAGAGGTGTCTAGCACACAGCATATGCCTTCTGTTATCTAGCCACACTTTCCTCTCACTTACCCTGTTTACAACCTGAAGGAAATGCTAGGATCACTCAGAAGTTGGGCCAGATGCAGTACTATAGCTCCTTTGGCTTCAGTGGTGTTACATCAGGGATGAATTTGAGCCAGTAAGGGACAAATTCTGTTCTTAGCTACACCAGTGTAAACCTGGGATAACTTCATTAGCTTCAAAAGAGTTATTCTGCATTTACACTGGTGTAAGCGACAGCAGAATCTGGCACTGCAGCAAAAGGAGAAGAATGATTTATATATATAAAAAAGAAACAGTGGCAAGCAGCACATGCAAGCTGCGTGGGCCTTGCTTTGAAGTAAAAAATACATAAAACTAATATTAAATCCCCTCTGAGACTATTAAATGTGTTTTATTCCCAAACCCTCTGTAGAGGCAATCAACTCCTTACCTTATAAAATATATGCAGCAGGTGCTAGGTTTGGGTTTTGTGCTTCACTGCCTTTCCTAGTCCCAGGTTACAAACCATATTTTAAGGACATTAATAGGAACCTTTTGGTCAGTGAGACTATGAGCAGCAACCAGGATTCAAGGGGCAATATTCTGCTCTACACCAATGAAAATCAGGAGGTATGCCACTGACCTAAGCCAAGTTACTCCAGATGTAAACTGGCGTGGCTGAGGCAGAATTTGGCACAGGGATTCGAAATCTGTATCTCAAAAGCTTTGCATTCATCACATTACAACTATCTAAATCTTGTCAAGTTAGTATTCTCAAATATTCTGTTGGTGACTCTCCTTCTGCTCTCTGCCACTAGCTCAGTTTTCCCAAGGCTGCGACTAAGGACTGGCAGGAGGGGGCTTATCAGACTTCCTCTTTTTTTTTTTAATTTATTTCTCTTTCTTGTCTGATGTTTTTCCTGAAAAGCTCATGTCCTCTTCTGTCACATCTATCAACATGAAGCTATTCAGGACAGGCAAGGACAAGTGGCCTCCTATAAGAGTGGTGCCAACCCAGCTGCACAAAGGACATCTAGCTGAGGGCTTGACAATGTGCTTACAGCAATATATGGAGACCTATGTTGGGACTTTCAAAGCAGCCTAAGGGAGTTAGGTACCCGTTTCCCCACTGAAGTGTAAAAAGGTTTGAACTCCTACCTCTCCTTAGGCTCCTTTGAAAATTTCCAGTTCAAATCTGAATTCTGTCACTTGCATGAGCTAGGATGCACTGCTGCTTCCACTCCACTGAGTTACTGCTGTGTAGAAAAGATGAATTAGAGGCTATAAGAGGATCTCCATGCACAAACTGAATTACATGTAAATCACCAACGCCTGGACAGCCTATGTGTTCCCTGCAAGTCTCTCACCCAGCTACCATATCTGCTCAGTGTTAAAGCTTTGACAAGATCTTGGGACAAAGTGGTTCCTTCATCCTTTTGGCAGCCCTCTGAGACTTACTTTGATGGTTGACTGCTGTGCTCTGTCTTAACATTTATTTTTGTCTTTGCAAAAGAGCAAACTGAGCCCAATTCCCACAACAAGTACTTCTAATGCAAGTAATAAGAGAATGCATGCTCAGGATAAGAGTAGCCAGTCTCCTGCAGTTAATTATTGATGGTTATTGCCAAGTAAGGTCAGCAGTATTTCACTGACAGCATGGAAAACATGGTATGCTTCAAGATACCACAAAACCTGGATTAGTTAATAAAATAGCTAAAAATAGACCTACTGCTTGGATTTCTGATGAGTTTTGCAAGAGAACTGTTGTAACACCAGACATTTCTCTTTGACCAGCTACAGAGGAGAATCAAAAATACTGTCACTAGGATATTTTCATCATCAGAAGGATGCATGTAATTACTAAGATCAACATTTATAATGAGAACTGCAACCATTTTCTAAATGTCACTGTTATTATTGGAAGCAGGTTAATCAGCAATCTAAAGCCCTCAACCATACCTTGGACCATTCCCAGGGGAGAATTTTCCTTAAGTGTAGAAGACTAGCTAGACATTTAATTTAGTGGAAAAAGTTTGGAGGAAGGGGAGATCTCCCTTACTAAAAACATAAGAGGGCATATTGGTGAGGAATGCCTACTACCTTAGAGATGGCAAAACACATAACTGACAGCATGGAACAGGGCAGGCTATAATAAGGAAACATTTTTTTTAAAAAAACCTAATTACAAACATGTGTAAAGAGGCAGCAAAATGTAAGAAACGAAAAGTAAAGAATTGCAAGATTTTATGGGGAAATGACGAATAATGGGCTGATATGCCCAAAGCCATAGGTTGAGGCCTGCATTATTGATTGCTCAGTGGAAGTCATTTTTCAACTCAAGGAACAATATTCTTCCTCTGCAGACTAAAAATCCCAGTCAGTATAGCATTTATTGTCCCCTTTGCAATGATATTTTTGTCTTAAGGGTACATTGGTTACCCTCCACTGAGGCTCCTCTGTTCTTATTAAAAAGGATCAAGTTCCATCTGTTCCATTCAGCGCTGTAGACGTGCGAACTCACCCATGTGGCGCCTCCTACTGGTGACTTTGGGAATTAGCTCACTCCAGCTCCGGAGCACCCTCTGCAGGCCAGTGATCCGCCTGTCCTCTGGCCCCTCTGTCCCTTCCTGGATCCGATGCCATTTTACCTGGGGTGCTGCCCCCCGGCAGTAACCCCTCAGTCTTAGGGTCTCCCCTCCCCGGGGAACTCCCACCCACTATCCTCACCTCCTCAGTATAAGGCTACTGCCAGTCATTGTCTAGCCCCACGCCCTGGGGCAGACTGCAGTATCAGCCTACTCATCACTGGCAAGGTTTGGTTTGGACCTGCTCCCTTGGCCTGCCCCTGGGCTGCCCTCTGCAACCCCCAGTACCCCTTGGCCTTCTGCTAGGCCACAACCTGGGGCTTTCCAGGCTGGACCTCCCCAGCTCCATTCAAGTACCCTGTCTCTAGCTCCCTGTAGATAGGTCCTTCTCTCTCTGAATGTAGAGAGAGAATTCTTCTGGGCCTCTGGCTCACAGCCTTTTATAGGGACCAGCTGGGCCTGATTGGAGTGTGGCCCAGCTGCAGCCACTTCCCAATCAGCCCAGCTTAGCAGCTCTCAGCCACAACCTTCCCCCAGGGCTGTTTTAAGCCCTTCAGGGCAGGAGCAGGGTAACCACCCTGCTACAAGCGTCTTACATTCCCGGAACCCAATAGGTACAAGCATCAAGCCTATGTTGGTTGTAGCAGCAAAGTACTTAAACACCTGCTTAACTTTCAGTTTAAATGTACCCATGGCTAAAGCATGTGCTTAAGTGGTTTACAGAATTGGGGCCATAGTCTTGGGCTGGGATGGAGGGGGCGTGGCCAATGCTTTGGCTCCGCCCACTCTCTGTGATCTGTAACTAACTCATCCTCTCAACCATCGCATCAGCCTGTTCCCTATGGAGCTGCTCCAAACCCCCTAGACACCAATGGAAGAGGGCTCATTGACTTGAAAAACCTTTGGATCATGCCTCATAAAAGACAGATAAAAAGTGGGAGCGGGACAGATGCCCCTAAAAACACCATATAAACAAATGTAACTGGCATGATGTCTGCCAGCTATCACCTTAATCGGTGCATTTCTTTGCCTACTCCATCCATTTACTCCCAACCTTTGTCTGCCTTGTCTATTTAGATTGTAAGCTACTGGGCAGGGACTGTCTGTTGCTATGTGTATATATGGTACCTAGCATTATAGGGCTCTGATTCTGAGTGAGGCCTCTGGGTATTGCTCTGCTACAATAATACTAATAATAAATATGTGATGTATAGAATATATACAATTCTCTTAAAGATCCTACTATGCAACCTGCAATCACTGGAGCTCCACTAGCTCTTCTGGAATGCTGTAAAGTTATTTGATTAAAAATTAATGTAAAAATTAATATAGCATTTGAGTAAAGTACAGAGATAGTATCCCAGGATCTGAACACTGTTATTATCACCTCTATTAATTAACTATAAAGATTCAGTTCCTAGAGTCCGTGGAAACCATTAATTATTCTTTCACCAATTTCATGTTCACAAAAGCCTACCAAGGCTGGTTTTATAAATTTCTCCTCTTTGTAGGGTTGAACTGTTCTTTATCTAGCCTGGCTTGTTTTAAAACATGCAACACACTAGAAAGAATATAATTTCTTTTCCAAAAAAGTTATAAGAATGTTGATAGCCTTGATAAATAGTTTATAAACATGTTAATAAACGTAACAGCTGAATAAGATTTGAATGTACAACCATTAGATGGGCTATATAAGGCAAAAGTCAGGATTATCAAAACTGGATGCCTAAAGTTAGGCTCATGAGTCCATATTTAAGTATATAAAAAAATGCCCTAATGGGAGCTGGTGGGTGCTCAACACTTTTGAAAATGCCGCAGGTGTCCAAACATGTATTTAGAGCCCTGACTTTATGCATCTAATTTTGGAAATTTTGGCCTGATGCTTTCAGCACCATGCTACAGAGTCTTTGCTTAGTATTGATGAGAATTTACCTAGTGCTAAATAAACTATAAAAGGGTTCCCTTAATGTTCCCCAAATGTAATAAAAGGAAGGATGGGCCAATGGCACAGGGAGACCCGGGTTCAGTTCCCTATTTCGCCAGATATGCGGTATATGGCTGTGGGCAAGTAACTTAGGCTCAGATCCCCGATGATATTTAGGTGCCTAACTTCTCTGTGCTTTAGTCCTCCATCTGTATAATGGGGATAAGAGCACTTCTTTACCTCACGGGGGTGTAGTCAGGATAAATACCTTAAAAGATTGTAAGGTGTTCAGGTGTGGCATTGTATGTAACTTATCTAGGAGATATGACTAATGTAAACCTTGGGAAGTGTTATGAGTTTCAAAGGACTTTTTTAAACAATGAGCTAAGCCATTGGGCTAAGACAAGAATGAACCGTTAGTTGACTAGGTTTCCTAGGAAATATGTGGGCGGAGGGGAATGCAAATGTCCACTGCCAGACCTGATCCTTTAAAGCTTTGCCGTAGGGAGGGGACCTTTGTCTACAAATTACCTAATCCCAAAATCCAAAGCCCCAAAGATCATAAAGGAGTAACTCATAAATTCATAGGGGTATGACATGACTGAACTGTTGAATAGCTGTGTCCACTCAATTCTCCAGCCTTTTACACAGCTTTGCTGTGAGAACAATTACTCCTGGCCCGCTCACGCACAGCCTCGAGCATGTAAATCATTCTCAGCTATACTGTATGAGTGCTATGGCCAGCCACTCTTGAAATTACACTGCAGAGCAACACCAGCAAACTCCCAGTCCCAGGCTTTTCCCCAGAAATGTGCATCTTGTATTGCCCAGCCCTCTCCTGGACAACACAAGCTCATACAAAGTCCATCATTTTATTAAAAGAAAATTATATGCACAAGTCCTGTTATCTCAAATGGAGTTTTCCAAACTCTTCAGTCCAAACACACTGGTTTAGGTAAATCAATAAAACAAGTTTATTAATACAGAAAGATGGATTTTAGATGATTACACATAATGAGGCATACAAGTCAGAATTGGTTACAAAGACATAAAAGGTAAAACGCAACTAATACCTAATTTAACAAGCTAAGTGAATTCAAAACAAAAGGTCTCTCTCACCAGCTATTCTAGCAGTCTTACTAGCTGAATTCATTTCAGCCAGGATCCCGCCCCAATCCAGTGATGCTTCCTTTGTCCTTCAAGTGTTGTCGATGCCGTGAGTAGAGATGAAGGGAGAGAATATTTTGGGGCATCTGTACCCCATTCTTATACCTTTTCCTCTTCTTTGAGAATCAACTCCAGCTGGGGTTCAGGAGACAGGAAGTCTGTGGGGATGGGAGCCTCCAACTGTTCCTTTGCCATGATGTAAATGTCTTACTTACACCCCTTTTCCTGCCAAAGAATGGCCACTTAACCAGGTGATGGTCCATTTGATTTCATTGAAACCTGACTGAGGTGTTAGTTTGCCTTTTGTCTCTGAGGAACTGGTTTGTGGCTGCTTCCCCAGATTTGTAATGTCTTAATAACATTATATAGTAGAATCTTAAAACTTTACCTACAATGTTGCCACACATATTTTGCCGGGAAAATAATGATCAGCAAATTATGAGTCTTCAAATGATACCTCATACAAAAGATACCGCATACTTTGTACAAAATGTATCATAGTCTCGTAAAAGGGGTGAACATAAGAGTACAGACTGTCACAGGGGGTTCTTCTTCTGAGGAAAAAATTATGAACTTGTAACCACAAGAAAACCCCAGTGTGGGGTTTGAAGTACTATTCACCTGTCAGAGCCCTTGTTGGATTTGGGGGTGATTGTTAGAGAGCTTATTCCTTCACTCTCACCCTTCCCTGGTCCTTCTCGCATGAACAGAGAGCAACAATACCCGAAGTCTGAAGGTGCAAACAATTCGATGTTTATTGGGGTGATCTTCCAGCAAGCTTAAATTCAAGTTCCTTTTCCTTATTTTCAAATCCCAGCTTACTTCCTGTTTACCCCTAATTTATATAGTAATATTTTCAGCTATACCTTAACCAATCATTCTACTAAAATTTACCTAACCAATCCTAACGTACTGTAACATGATTAGCTAACCAATTATATCCCACCACCTCAACTAGTTTACACCTAGCAAAATTAATTATACAGTGGACCGAAATAATCACAGAACCAGACAGAGACCATGCAAATAAACATACAAAACAATACAAAAGTAAGGATTTCACAACTACATCTATACAGACATAAAGGTTCTCCAGCTGTGTCTATTGTTAAGTGAGTTCTTACCAGACAGAAAACTATCAAAATAAAT
This sequence comes from Gopherus flavomarginatus, assembly GCF_025201925.1. Classification (NCBI taxonomy): domain Eukaryota; kingdom Metazoa; phylum Chordata; order Testudines; family Testudinidae; genus Gopherus; species Gopherus flavomarginatus. Next base: position 104,851,253 of record NC_066617.1, on the reverse strand, counting down.
TTCTAGGCTCTTTCCTTTCTCTGGAGGTGATAGATCAAATCACCTTCCTAACAATCCCAGATTGCCTTATTTTAATATGACTAGTTTGGAATGTGAGGACATGACCATACATTTGCCAGTTTATGGCTGCTAAAGAACCAGACCTCAGACTGTCACAGTAAGAGAAGGCCACTACACAGACAGTGATATTTGATTCTCTCTTTTATACCTCTATAACTAGCTAAGTGATAAGAATACACCTAAATTCTTAAAGTATAGGCCTTTGCAGACAGGCCTGAATATCTATATCCTAACAGTGATCTCTGGTAAGGTTATCAGCATGCTTGTAAGTTCTTTTATTGTTTCTAATATGTCTCTGTAATGCTTTTATGTAAGTATAAATGTGGTAGCTTAGAAACAGCTGTATGGTAACTGTTCACAGCCTCTGAAGAGAAAGCAAAGCTGGCCTGCTGAGGCAGTCTGTGTAGCTGGGGAATTCACAGTGTAGGCAGGAAACTGCAATTTGGAAACCCAGGTCAGGAGAGGAAGAGACAGGTCTTCACCCAAGAAAGTTGGTGGCTGGGGAGATGGAAGCCTAAGAGTGGATGCCCTGGCTGGATCACAAGGGGGAATTACAGGTGCAGTTATCCTGAACTGCAACAGACATGTCAATGAAAATATCAATACAAAACTGAACATGAAGACTTCAGTGTTCAAACACAGCCTGGTGCTTAGTTCATACCGAGATCCGCATGTATGCAAAATTTCCGATGTTTTAAAGTTATTTACAGTGTACTTTCTCTTCAATTAAAAAATTAGAAAAATAATAGCTGTAAATTTTAGCTGCGAACTTCTCCATTAATGGTGATGCCTATTGCATGTTTGTATGTAGTGTTAGAATGACTGGGTGTGTTACCTGCCCACTCTAGGGCACCCACTTTTACCTAGTTCCTAGGGTTCAAGGCATAACCCAGTCGCTTTATGCACCCCCACCTTTACCCAGTTCCTAGGGCTTAGGGCGGACTCCTCTACAGGTTTGCAAGATCTTTTTACCAGTGAAAGAGCCTTACACAGTAATACCTTATCCCCTATTTATTAACAATTACCAAGCAAAATACACACACCATGCTCACCAATCCTGATCACGCAGGTAGACTATCCCTGTTGGCCAGGCAAGGTCAGTCTCATCTGGGTTCTGGTTGCTGCACATCATGGTCGTGCAGAAGATTCTTAGGTAGCTCTGATTTTAGGCTGTGTCTTGGGGGCAAGTTCTTCTTCTTCTTCTTCTTCCAGGTTTTTCCTCCTTATTCTTTTCCCTTTTCCTTTCTTTTTTCCTTCCCAGCTGGTCTCCTTCTTGGACCTCAGTTTATATAGTGAAACTTGAGTCTTGCTTAGCTATCGCTAAGCCAATCATTTTACTAAAATGTTACAATATAATTATTTGACCAATCCTAATATAGTGTAATAATTCTTTACCCAATCATACCCACCACCTTAGTTGATTTAAATCTTGTAAAATTAATTATGCAACAGATAGAAACAATCAAAGAACCAGACAAAGACCATACAGATGAACAATAGACAAGTGGGGGCCATAAAAGCCAAACAATAACAAAGTAGAGATTTCACACCCACAACTATTGATAAGTGGTTCCTTTTCAGACAGAATGTTATCAAACAAAGTTTTCTTTAAACATCTTAGGATCTGTTTCTTTATCTAGTGATGGTGGATTCTATTAAGCTAGGATCACCTCTTAACAGCCCGATATTACAAAGTTTTATGTAATTTAGATGGAATGTGAGGATGCAACTTTCTGCTTCTTGGCTCATGGCTGCTGCTCTCCTAACATGGCTGCAGAAAAAGGCCTCAGACCTTACAGGTGTGTGCAAGAATGTAGACAAAACATAAAGTTTCAAAGCCTGATACTGTCAGGACAATGTCCCAGATTCAAAGTGACCATTAAATTGAGTTTGATTGTTCATCCACTTATCCACACAAGGAGTGAATGCAGAGGACCAGGTCCTCAGATGGAATAAACCAGATTAGCTCTGTTGACTTCAGTGGAGCTCTGGAGCATAAATTTAAAATTCAAAAAACAATGACTTTATTAAAACAGCCCAGAACATTTTGACTGACCTTCAGTCTTTGTCAGCAGCAAGTTTCTTTCTCACAAGCATTTCATTAGTAGATCTACCTTACTATGGAGTACTATGTAGAAAACTTTAAAGGGACAGAACAAAATAATGTGTCACAGTTCAGAGCAAATGCATCAGTATTCCCCCTCTGTGGTCCAGTAAGGGCACCCGCTCTAGACTCCGAGCTCCTCGGCCATCACTTCTCTTAGTCTGACTCCTGTTTTTCTCTCATGACCAGGATGTTTCCAGATTGCATAGCTCCCTGCCTATACTGTGACCTCCTCAGGAAAGTCAGACTGCCTAAGCAGGCCTGCTTTGCTTGTCTCCTCAGAGATGGTTAACAGTGGGAATTGCCACAGTTATAGTTACCACCAGTGGTGAGCTGGAGCCGATTGCCACATGTTCCCAAGAACCAGTTGCTAAAATTAGACCTTCATGAAGAACTGGTTGTTAAAGGGCCAGGGAGTGGGCAAAGAACTCTGGTCCGCAGGCTGTGCTCCCAGGATTCCCAGCTGGGGAGGCTGAGACTCCCCCGGCCCTTCCTCCACTTCCCCCCAGCTGCAGCGGGGCCAGCTGCCTGCACCAGCTGGGCAGCTCAGCTGAGCTCCTGAGTCATCCTGCTGCTTTGAGCTGCCGGCAAGATAAGAGGGGAGGGGGCTGCAAGCTCTAGGGTTGCTGGGGGGCAAGTGGGCCAATTTGCCCCAGGCTCTGCAGGGGCCCCTGGCCCCACGGGGTGTGTCTCCCTCCGCCCCAGTCCGTCTCCCATTCCCCCTCCTTTAAATCAGAACTTTTTATAGGGAACCGGTTGTTAAGATTTTGGCAGCTCATCACTGGTTACCACACAGCTTTTTCTAAGCAAGCCCATTTATTCTTAAGGTAAAAGCATCACAGAAAAAAACATATTAAAAACAATAAAAGATAAAAGCTTATCAGAGATCCCTCCAACTCCAGCAAAGACTCTGCCGGAGAACAAACCGCACACAGGGTTTTCTCCTGTGGTCACAAGTTCATCACGGCGCTTGCTCAGAACTAGCACACTCATGAGTCCCTCCTTTATCCAGTTTGAGTCTCTGAAGAGACTGCAAATAGTTAATCAGCCAGATAATGGGTTTCTGCTTGAGAGGCAACTTCAAAAGGATGGCTCTGGAGGTGGCTTATTTTGCATTCCTCTTCTCCCAAGTATTTCCTAGGAATCCCCCCTCTCTGTCTAGCACATTGTTTCAAAGAGTCCTTTGAAGTGCTTGGGTTTACATTAGCCATGTCTTCTCCTTAAATAAATTATATACAATCCCACAATAACACGTCAACATTTGCATTTTTAATTCAATGCACTCCTAAAATACTTATACTTAAGTCAATAAGGTTTAACTGAGATAAAGCAGGAAATTACCTTCTCTCACAGCATGATGATAGAATACATTTTAAGCTTTTTTTAATTTGTCATTTTAACATCCTGTCATTAACATGATTTTGATTTCTAACCAAATGTATATGTTTCTTTGCTAGGGGCCAGCTGCTGCAAACACTTACACATGTGGGTAACTGTACTCCTGTAAGGAAAAAGGCAGTCAGTTAGGAGCTAGGACAGCTGGGGTTTGTTCCAGATTCTGCCACTGATGTGCTGCATGATTGTGGGCCTGACAGTTCACCTCTTTGTGAATCCCAGCATTTTTCTGCCTGCCTATTTGGCTTGTTAGCTTTTCAGGGCAGCTTTTCTTAGTAGATGTTTGTCCAGTGCTTAGCACTATGGGGCTGGTTGGGGATTCTAGGAGCTACTATAAATAATAGTCCCATTAACACTAATATAGGATTCAAATGAGTAAAGATATTTATATGCCTAATTGCAGGATTGGGATATGCCTAATTGCAGGATTGGGATGAGTGAGCGTGCAGTTGACTACAGCTCAAAGAAACTCTATTGGATTAAAAATTATATGAAAAGACCCACATGGCACTCCCTGCCTTACTGAAAACAGATTTCATTATTAAAATTTAAATCATTTATTAAAAATGTAATTCACTTTCCTCCATTTGTTCCCCTTGTTTATTTTTTATCCTTAGACTGTGAGCTCTTTGGGGCAGGGGTCTGTCTTTTTGTCTTGTGTTTGTTCAGTGCCTAGCACAGTGGGGTTGGGGCCTCTGAGCACTACAGCACTACACAAAACAAGCGATAGCAATAGCTTCATTCCAATAGGACAACAGAAATAGACTAATCAGTATCATTTGTGTTTCTAGCTCCTGTGGTTGTGCAAAAACTTTAATGGCATGAGCTGAATTTAAAGTGATGCAGTATTGTCTGCCAGAGTTTCCAGATATCTTGAAACAGTAACTCTGAGAGGTGTGAACAACCATGATTAATGCCACTTGTGTGTTAACTCTGGAGTCTAATGATGGTCATTTCAATATCTGTGGTGTTAACTATTTCACAACTGATCATTTGAACAGAAACTTCCAGCTAACATGCCTATTCCGCAGTTGCAAACTACCTCGTCTGATGCCAAAATCCCCAATTGTTACTTACAAAATTGGCAAAGCTCTCAACTTCTCCCCTTGACAATGCCCAGGATGTAGTGATGCACTATCAGTTCAAAAATCTGTGGCTTATTGAAAGTGTGGGAACAGCACAAAATCAGTTGAATACTATAGTGATTGCATTGTTCATTTCCATACTTATTTCAATAAAACCTTGGGTTTTCCATTTAAATGAAGCTGCCCCAGAATTTTTCAGTTGACTGCACCACAATGCCACAGAATCCTGCAAAATGTAAGACCAGTTTGCCACAGAATACATAGTGTTGATTAGCAAAAACATTGAGACTCCATGCTTGTATTAGGGCATGTGCTCTGGGATAGATCGACTTTAAATAGATTACAACTGCTCCCTTGGGAAAATAATGTAAGTTTAGTGAGGGGCTGCTGAAGAGGGATGAATTATTCATTTTCCACCCCCTTTTGGCTCTGTGTTGAAAGCCACTAAAGAAAAGCCAAAAGAAGCTTTCCTGGCCAAGGCCGGTTTAGCAAGAATAGCTTCATGCCCTGTGCATTAGTTATCAGGAAAGGAGCCCTAAGATTGCATTTGAGATATGGTCAATGGTTGATCAAGGAATGTGGCTACCAGCCATTCAATACAGGGCTGCCTTTGCTATCATACATAGCTGATTTGAGCATTAAACACCCCTAAGGCATGTACTTCATGGTCAAATTCTGGCTTCAATGGCACCAGGATTTGGCCCTTAATGACAGAGGATGCAATTAAGACACAGTCCAGTGGGCGTTCAGCATAGCATCACCCCTTAGGAGGGTACAGCATACATTCTCCTCTGTCACCAGCCAGCTGTACTGGCCAATCCACTTTGGGGAGGCATGGTCTTGCCTCTGCCTCACTTTCTGTGGAAAGGCTATGGGACCCCACCTTCCATGTGGAGAAGTGCAGGGGCTGCAGTTGTAGCCAGTCTCTGCATAGGGTTTACAAAGTGGGGAAGATGATAACAGCTTCCAGATGCTTACCAATGGCTCTAACTTTCTGTAAGGAGAGGAAGGGTAAAGATTGGGTAAAGAGGGCCACTTGGCTTCCTATCACTCTTGTACCAGTGACATCGATGGGAATTGGCCACTGACTTCAGTGGGAACTAGATCAGACTCATAATCTGTGTCTCAGTTCCCCACCTGTAAAATGGGAATGATAATAGAACTGGTTGGAAAAATTCTGAAAAAGCGATGTTTCATTGGAATTTTCAGACTTGGTGAAATTGGAACATTTTGTGGTGATGGACTGATTTTTCCAATGTTCCAAAGGAACCCAGGCAGGTTTTGAAACCCTCTTGCTAGGCTGGTTTCCAGCCAATTCACCCACCTGGCTTCTCAGTAGCTTGACTGGTGGGCTGCCGGGAAGGCCAATCTTCCAGGATCTGTGGCCCCATGCAGATTGCTCAAGAGTTAGGGACCCCAGGACTTCCAGTTTCTGTGGCTCCAAGGCAACCCAGCAGACTGACTGCCTCTGGGTCAGAGCTCCCTTTTGCAGAGAATTTCTGGTTTTCATTCAGAACAAAACCACATTTTGGGATAGCCAAATCTTCCATGGAATGGAATTATCTTTCTCCACACTACTCTAAATAATCTACCACCTTTTGTCTGTCTTGTCTATTTTGATTGTAAAGCCTTTTACAGGTACTGTCTCTAAGCATGTGTTTGTACAGGGCCTAGCATAATGGGGCCCTAATCTTGGTGGTGACCTCTGAGCGCTATTGTAATACATGTAATAAATATAGCTTATTATTCCTCCCTCAAACCACATACATCTATGTGGATGTTTTACCAAATGGGAAAATGGACTGTTTGCAGCAAAACCTTATAAAAAAAACTTCATTCTGAACTCACAAATCTCAAAACAAAACTTCAGAGGGCCAGAAAGGATCCAAGGAAGTTCTGAGTCTCAGTCTGCTTATTATGCTTTCCCTCCTTACTTGTAACTGTAGGATTTCATCTCTACTCTGACCCAACCAACAGTGACAAGAAAGTCTTCTCCACAGGATTCAGTCTATTTATGTCTGGATAGTACCAAGGGGAAAATCCTTCCGAGTAGAGTAAGGCATGGCCCATTTCAGTTAGCTTCTTCCTCTGGAGTTGTGGGTGGAAGATAAGGAAGGAAGGAGATAGCTAATGTTTTGTTTAAAATCATTTTTCTGAAGAGATGTGTAGTAAAATAGATTGTTTCTTTTGGGGTTCATTTCTATCATAGCAAAGCTAGAATCTTTCATGAATAAATGTTCCCATAAACAAAACCATGGAGAGCACTGGCTCAGCAAGGATTTCTGGATCAAATATCTAAATGTGCATACTTGCCAAATGAATACCTGCCCCATAGTCTCCAATCAATAAAAAGAGATGAGGGGCAAGGGATTTCTTTGTCTTAGCATAATGGACTACACTTGCTAAATTGCCATGTACATTAATTATATTATTATTTATGTATTTGTATTGTTATGGTAGACATCACCAGGTGACATTGTTACATATAGACCTCCACATTCTTTTTCTTAGCCTGCGAGCAAGTTTTCACTGTTGGGAAGATATGTCACGTTGGGTTTATGCATCCGTCCTTTCAGGTGCCTGGTGCAATGTTATAGAACTATATGTGTGTATGGGGTTTTGCAGTTTTTGAACTACTCTTGGATTTTGTACAGAGGCAGATTCTAGAGAGAAGGAGCTGTGTGAGTAGCAGGAGGTTTTGCTTTCTGCCTTGGGCTCTGATTTGAGTCAACTCTTCAGGCAGAGTTGCTCCCTGGGAACTGCACATTGATAATGGGCTGAGATTCCTGGAGGAAGAGATTGCCTGGCATGCTGTTTGACCATATCATGTCAGCACAGATGTCTGGGTGTAAATAAAGGAAGTTACAATGAAAAGATATCCAGGCTCTGTGTCACTGATTTCTCCTCCGGGGGAGGCTGACCTGCAAGGCCCTGGACACCTGCTCCTGGTCAGCACAGAGTGACGCAGATGTCAGAATGAGGCACTGGTGTAGGAAAAAGGGGCACCTAGTGGTCCAGCCAGGAATTTGGGTCCCATTATGTTAGACATTGTACACACATGAAATGAAAAAGAACAGCCCCTGACTTGAAGAGCTGACAACCTGAGACTATGATGAGAGACAACAAACAAGGCAGGGATCAGGCAATAATAAAATGACTGTATTTGGAATAATAAGTAGCAGTCATTTCTATATGTAGCTTTAGCACCAGAGCTGGGATTAATCTGGGGTTGATTCCATGTACTACAGGTAGTTTCTAAAGCTCTGACCATGCTATGAAGTCAATGGGACTTAACACAAGCATAGGGATCCACCTGCATGGATCTGATTGCAGGAGCAGGGCCAAGACAGGCCCTTTTCCAGGCAAAGAGGAGAATGCTGTGGTCAGAAATAAGGGCAGTTTTTTCAAAGGGATCTCATCACATAAGAAAGAGGTGACAAAGGGCCATAAGCTAGGCAAAAGGAGCCTGCACAGCTGTGAGGCTCAGAATATCTAGGGAAGCTTCCTAGGCTCTTTAGATGTAAAGGCTATTCTATACTCCATGGGGAATGGAACTTCTCTGCAGACAGGAAATGCCCATTGAGGTAACTTCTAGGTCCGTCTTAATACTTATTCAATGAAGTGTGAAGGGACAGGATGGAGCTGATTAGTTTGTGTACCCAGGGTGGCCCTACGCCTGTGTCAATGTACAGGTAGAAGGTGTCACACTTTTGGAGCCACTGTCAACCTCACCTCAACTTTCCATTAAAACTTTCCCCACTTCCGGATGCACTGTGCCACTCTACTTTGAAAGATGAATATAGGGAATCAGTGCTCCCCCAGTGATAAGTGTCACTCCTCTTTCCCTGCTAATAAGCCCTGCCTCTCTCCCCAAATGTCCTACCTGGATTATGGAAGTCTGTCTGAGCCCCGCTCTTCCCCACCCCCATCTTAATTTGCAGAGAGATAACTCTGTGCTGACAAACTTTTGGTGTTGGTTCAAAATCACCCTGTCCATTTCCAGCAACCAGATGTGCATTTCACATGCCTGGGGGCTGGTCGCAGAACCCTAAAACATTTCCAAGGTAGAAGCTGGAAATGGCACTTGATCCCCATTTATATATGGATAAACAGAGGTGCAAAGATGTGAAGAGACTTTCTCAAAGTCCCTCAGCTGGTATGTGGCAGAGATGGAACTAGAACCCAGGTTTCCTGATCCTCAGTCCAATGCTAAAGTAAGAGATTAGGCCAAATACCTCTGCTTTAGTATCCATTGTGAGGCATCAGCCACTGATGTGCAATTACCTGGACTCACCACACATCAGAGCTTTTTTACTTTTATTTTTAAAATATGTAAAATTTAAATTAAAAAAGTGAATAACTATTAGTGTTTTGTCTTCTAAAGATAATCTTCAAGAGCATCAAAGCAGGGGCCAGATTTTTAGCAGGGCTCAGCACATCTGGGTGCAGATCCCTTTTGAAAAATGTGGTCCCTGTTTAAGTGCATTCATGGGAGCTGAATTCTTTTGAAAATCTGGCTCAGTTTATAGCTGCTGAGCTCTTGAAAAATCTGGTCCTAATAGTTTAGAGGAAGTATCCACATTTTGGCAGGTACTTCTGGGAATAATGCCTACCTCCCTTTGTCAAGCACTTTAAGAGCTATGGATGGATGACAAACGTTATATGCGTGCTAAATTAGTACTTAGCAAAGGCCCAGTGTTTAAAAACACATTTTTAAGTGTTGCTATTGCAAACTATTGCCACTAGATGGCAGTTTTCAACTGTTTGATCAGCAAATTACTGTCAGCTGGTCAAGCTTGTGCTACCTACATATGGAAAATACTCTGAGAGTCATGTATATTCTCATCTCAGCTCCTTCACCCTGGAATTCTTTTTAATGTTGGAAGCCAGCTGGAGGTTTGATCTTAAAGGAGATGTCAGATGAGTGACAGCAAGAGGAGGACAGTCAGAGTCAGTGTGGTCAGGAGGGGCAGGTGGAAGGAGATGTTACAGGAAACCAGAAAGGAAGGCAAGGAGAAGCAAGATCAGTGGGGGAAAGGCAAGAGGGAGGCAAATAGGTGGTGAAGTAGGTTGAAAGAGCAGCTGCTGAAGACACAGTCAAGAAGGAGAGAAGTAGGAGACACAGGTTGATAAGCCAGGGAGAGCAGCTGCAAAGTAAGCAGATTGGGGCTGGGCTGGGGGCCTGGCAGATGCATACCTAGTGGGTCAGACCCCATGAGCTAATCCTGTGTGCTGACTGCAGGAAAGGAGTTGCATGCTGGCTGGCCAGAGGGCATGAGGAAGAGGCTGATTGGAAGGAGGAGAGAGCAGTGAACAGAGGAGCTAGAGACTTGGCCAGCTGTACTGGGCCAAAAGAGGCAGTGTGAGGAGGAAGTGCTAAACTTTACTCACAGAGCTGTCCCCCATGCATTGATGCCTTTACACAAGCACTACCCTGTGCACTGCAGTGAAAATACACCCCTGCCCTGCTTTAATTACAGTAACCCTGACAAATTTTGGGTTTGAGTATGATACAGTAACACTGTTACACTATTCATGCTTTACTGTCTGATAACACCTTCACAGCTGAAGATCCCACGGCTCTCTCTAAACATGAATTAAACCGCACAACACCCCTGCAAAGTAAACAGTTATTTCCATCCCCACTTTACAGTTGGGTAAACATCTACTTGGAGAGCATAATGACCAATGACCTAGAAGATCACATATGCACAGTCAGCATTGGGGAGCGAACAATCCCAAATCTTCGGATCACTGATGACATTGATGGCCTGGCAGGAAGCGAACATGAAGAGCTGGAGACAGTGAAACAGTTCAAGTATTTGGGGGCAACCATCACTGATGAAGGATCTGTCAGGGAAAAACCAACCCCCACCCCCCTTAGTCTTGAGGCCTAATAAGCAAAAGCTATGAAATATTAGAACTGCAGCTAGGCTTGTTTCAAGTATTTGGGGGCAACCATCACTGATGAAGGATCCAAGGCAGAAATTTGGGCAAGAACTATGCAAACAAGAGCAGCAGAGACAAAACTAAAGCCAAGTAATTTGAAGGAATAAGAACATCTCCCTGGAATCCAAACTAAAACTGCTGCATGCATTGGTCATCTCCATTTTTCTGTATGCATGCGAGATATGGACCCTTACAGCAGAACTTGAACAGAAAATACAGGTAATAGAGATGAGATACTTCTGTAAAATCCTGGGCATCTTTTACTTTGACCACGCCACTAATGAAGAGGTCCACAACATCATCACCCAATGCACTGGTTCATATGAAGACCTCCTAATGACTGTGAAGAAGTGCAAGCTGAAGTGGTATGGCCATATAACAAGATCATCTGGCCTATCCAAGATCATTCTCCAAGGGACAGTACAGGGGAAGAGAAGAAGAGGTAGGCAGAAGAAGAGATGGATTGACAACATAAAAAAGTGGATAGGAATGGACTTCACGGAGACTCGAGAACTGACACACAATCATCAGGGGTGGAGACAATTGGCTGATTGCTCATCAGTGACAGTGCCTCAATGACCAATGCGGTTATGGGAGTGATGATGATGATGATGAAACTGAGGCATGATGGTTAAGTGACTTCTCATGGCATATCAGTGTGGGCAGTAGGAAGAGAACCCAGGATTCACCAGTTCTCTGCTCTAACCACAAACTTTAGGAGGCAGAAAAAGCTGGGACTTGTCACTTATTCTAGTCCATGTGCAAATGATGAAGGACATGGGAAATTCAGTAGAATCAAAAATGACCTTAAGAACAGAAGAGAACTGGAGACTGGGTTAGTGCCAGAAGATTGGAGATTCTTCCAGAGTCAAGTTAGAGTGGGAAAAAGTTAAGACAGATATCTGAGTCCAACTGATGGATGTGTCTATAGTGCAGCAAGGGGAGGGTTTCGAATTCATGGAGTGTTTAAAGCAGGGGTGGGCAAATTACAGCCCTTTGGCCAATTTCGGCATGTCAGGGCTTTGGATCCGGCCCGCAAGATTGCAACCCTGTAGCACCGCGGGCCCCACGTCACTCCCAGAAGCGGCCGGCACCACGTCCCTGTGGCCCCTGGGGGTGGGGTGTGTGTGCAGAGGGCTCTGTGTGCTGCCCTCACCCACAAGCACCGTCCCCCGCAGCTCCGGGAACAGGGAATCGTGGCCAATGGGAGCTTCAGGGGAGGTACCCACAGGAGAGGACAGCATGCGGAGCCCTCTGGTCCACCTCCCCCGGGGGCTGCAGAGACATGGCGCCGGCTACTTCTGGGAGCAGCATGAGGCCAGGGCAGGCAGGCAGGAAGCCTGCCCTGGCCCTGGTGCATGCTGCTGCCACCCCAGAGCCACTCCAGGTAAGCGGTGCCAGGACGGAGCCCGCATCCCTCCTGCACCCCACACCCCTGCCCTGAGCCCCCTGCTGCACCCTGTACTCCCTCCTGCACCCCAACCCCCTGCCCTGAGCCCCTTCCTGCACACCGCACCCCATCCCACACCTTGCACTCCCTCCCACACCCCAACCCTCTGCCCCAGCCCTACATTCATAGCCCTGCATGCAATTTTCCCACCCAGATGTGGCCCTCGGGCCAAAAAGTTTGCCCACCCCTGGTTTAAAGCCTTCTGTGATCAGAGACCTGTTGTTCTCCCCTTAGCAAATGGGATTCCAACTATCTGGGTTCAAAAATGTTAGTCCTTGTTAGGCAGGCTTTAACCTGGTTAGGGAGGGGCAAAGATGTCAGACACTCAAATTCTCGCAGGAGCTTTGCTTACGGGAAGAGGCTAGCTTTTTGAGCCAGAGATCGTAATGCTGTGCCTATTGCCACTTTTCCTACTTTGAATCTGGTAGCTCTTTGCTGTCATTCTCTGGTAGTTAATTTAGTATCATGCCTCACCCCAAAGAGGAAGTGTGCTGAGAAGCAGTGGCAGAGGTCTGTGGTGTGACTCTGATGTGATTGGGGGAGTCAGTGCAGAGACTAGGTTGCTGTCAGCAGCTGTGCGTTCCCCTTCATGCTCTGTAACTGCACAGAAATTGCTGTTGGGGCTGAGCAAACCACTGGTGTTTTGCTGCAAGCTATTTTTACGCTGACCATTACAGTGTAGGGAAGGCTGGAGGCAAAAAGGTTTCAGAGTGGTAGCCGTGTTAGTCTGCTTCAGCAAAAACAACAAGGAGTCCTCGTGGCACCTTGGAGACTAACAAATTTATTTGGGCATAATCTTTCGTGGGCTAGAACCCACTTCATCAGATGCATGAAGTGAAAAATACAGGAGCAGGTATAAATACATGAAAGGATGGGGTTGCTTTAGCAAGTGTGAGGTCAGTCTGTCAACTATCTGTAATGGGCCACTTTCTTACCACTTCAAAAGTTATTTTTCCTCCCTTGGTACCCTTCTGTTAATTGATTTATCTTGTTAGACTGTCAGAGAAGATTGGTGACTTAGGCTCTGTAGTGTAGACATAGCCTATATTTGCATAGCTGTGGCGACATGGACCTAGTTTGATGCAGCATACATCCACAGAGTTTTTCTGAGGGCTTGTATTTAGTGAATGTTACAGCAACCTCAGGGCTGCTTTAACTCGCGGTCGGCTGCCCACAGCCAGGTATGACCAGGATGTAAGGATGCCCCAGTTCCTTTTCCCAGGATCATGCCAAGTGTACAGGAGCCCTGCACTACCAAGGAGTTCTCCCACGCAGAGTGAATTCTCAGGGTGTTGAGCCACCAACACTATGGCCATTATGAGTTGCACAAGCAGCCAGAATGGGAGCCAGGATCTGAAACCTGTAGCACATGGTCCCTGTATATACTTTGAAAATAAATAGAGTATATCCTGTAAATCCTATTGTCTTTCTGATAGAAATCATGTATTTCTACAGCTGATGGCTCATGAGATATCAGATCTTAAAATGATCACTAATCCTTTGCCAACATGCTATTATTGGTATCAGTCTGGGACAGAACACAGCAAGTCTAAAAGCAGTGGAATTGTCATCCTCTTAACAGAAACAATTCTGCTGGTGAGCTCGTCTACCAAACCCAAAAAGTCTTGCTGTAAATAAGATGAAGACACAGATCCACAAAGGTATTTAGGCCTAGATACCTTTGTGGAGCTGGGCCAAATTGAGATTGTCAGTAATGACTTCTGGAAAGCACCACTAGAATGTTCTCAACACCAAGTAATTTCTTCTTTTGCTCTTTTCATTGGTGGGCCTAAACTGCAAAATTCTGGCCTGGATTTTGAGCCCCTGAGGATAGCAGGTGTTCGAATATGCAGAGGTTTGGTTTTGTTCTGCTCATTCTGAGACTGGTGTCAGCTAGTTTGGGCTCGACTCCCTCAAATTCAGAGGGAGCTTGTGCTACAAGTTTATTTGAGACCCATCTTATGCTTAATTTCTTTATGAGGAAAAAATCTACATTAAATCAGCATTTCCCAAACTTTTCAAGTATATGAGGTCCCAGAGCGTCAGCTGCAGCCACAATTAATCAGCCCCTTGGGCTCGCGGTGTGTCTGCTGGCACTGGCCAGCCACAGATATCTAATTGTAGTGTAGACATACCCACTGTGACAAATAGGGCAATCTCCTGGATAAATCTGAAAGTTTGTTTTATACCTTTGGGGTCCATTGTATTTAAAATGCAATTGTTTATGTGTTATTGTGGAAGTACATGTAACTACGAGACATGACTAACATAAACCTTGGAAAATGTTAGGAACGTCAAATGATTGTTTGAAAGAATGTGAACTTGTAAAATTAAGTGGATTTCCCAGGAAAACTCTGGTGGGGTCTATGCTAATATAACCCCTCTGGTTAGGCAAAGATCTCATCCGTTTGAAGCTTTGCCCCGAGGAGGGGACACATTGTCTGGCTGATTACCTATTCCCAGTCTCTTCAAAGACCCCAAACTTAAAGGACTCACTTACAGATTCATAGGAGTTCTTGTTCAAAGCAAGGGGTGTTACGAATTTGAAACCCTAGGAAAAGGGCTGCTCACCTTTCAGAGCCCACATCAGAGTTGGGGTGATCTCTGGTAAGTTTATCAGCATGCATGTAGGTTCTTTATTGTTTTTAACAGGTTCTTTCTGTGATGCTTTTACCTTAAAAATAAAATCTGCTTGCTTAGAAAGAGCTGTGTGGTAACTTAAAATTGTAGCAATTATACTGCATATCATCTGAAGGGAGAAGCGAAACTGGCCTGCTTAGAGTACTCTTTAATGAGAAAAACACAGTGGTAGCAGGGAACTGGTCAGCCTGGAAATACTCTGGTCAGAAGGAAAAGAGATTGGGTACCCACCCCAGAGAGGTGATGGCTGAGGAGCCTGGACTGGCTATCCTGGCTAGACCATAAAGGGGGAATACAGGTACAGTTGCCCTGAACTGACAAATATTTCTCTTTTACATGCTTTGGGCAGTGAAATAGTTAATTGGCATTTTAAAATATCATTGCTGGGATCTGAACTAGCATTCACTGAAATAAATGGGACAGTTCACAACCCAGAGCTATTGTTTCAGGCTCTTTGCAAACTCAGATGAACATTGTTGCATCACTTATGCTCAGGCTACATTGTCAAGGTTTTCTTCACAATCATAACAGCTGCTAGATTGTTACTTTTGGTTTTGAAATTAAACCTGAGGCTCTGATGAACAATTGAAAGGCTTTTCCACCCCACCACCAGCTAACTCCTGAATCTCAGTGAGAATATTCTGTAAAATGCTAAATTAAGTACCTTTCACAATAAGCAACATGAAAAAATCAAAATACAATTCCAAGTGTTTATTATGTATTAAAAATACTGTAAATAAGCCTACAATTCACTTCACAGTAACCTAAACAACTGTTAAAAACTTGCAAAGGAAAGTCAACAAGAACAGTGCAGTTCAAAAAGTAACAACAAAATTATCTCAATGCAGTGCATCCACCTCACTTATTAAGACTTAGTTGACTTATTAGCAACTTCTCAGTATGTACAGTGGGAACAGCATTACAGATGGCTGGGTATTTTATTCCTAAATATCGAAGGGGACTCCCTCTTTACCTCTGCTATTCCCAGAAATTACCCCTTTGGAAGGTGCTAATTCTATTAATCATTCTCTAATGCAGCCAAAGAGTTGGCTAAGATAGGGCATGCAATACACTCTCTGTAATGTGGGCTAGCAGATATCCCCATGTACAGAGCGGTCTGCACCTAGGCATAAAAACCTTTGAAAAACAACCTTTGAAAAGTAAACCTCAGAAAGAAAAGAAATCAGAAATCCTTTTCTAGGGTACAAACCCCCAGAAAGTTCCATGTTCAAGAGGTTCTGAGAGTGCTTGAAATTCTTTAATATTTGACACATTCTGTTCTCAGCCAAGCTGAGGCTTGCTCCCACTCCACTGAAGTCAATGACACACTTCCACTGACTCCAGTGATACAGAATACAATAATACTAATTAAAGTCACTGTCACCTCAGAGGCAATCTTGAAAGGCATTTTATTTAGAAACAATTATGTTGGTATCATTCTGAATCTTCTCTTCCTCCTCCTGTGGTATTATTAGGAGGCTTAGGCCTGGTCTACACCTAAAACATACCCTGGCATAGCTACGTCAGTCAGGGGTGTGACGCCCCTCCCCCATGCAGCAACATAGGTATGCTAACAAACCCCTAAGTTTGTGTGCTAACAGAAGAGGGGTTCTGTTGGCATAGCGAAAGTCACTGGGGGAGGTGGTGTTCCTACACTGGCAGAACAACTGTGTCAGTGTATGTTGCATCTACACTAGGGGAGTGTGCCAGCATAGGCGGTGGTGTTTTTAGTTCCTCTCCTCAGTTTTCCTCACTCAAAGCTCCGATCATCTCCACAACAACTAACCGTGATATCACAAAAAGGGAATTAGGACTTCAAGGGAAAGATTCTGACAATGTAAATAATCTCAAAATAACATGGCAAAATGTTACTGAGCTCTCTGGCAATGAATTCAATTCAGATTCCCCCTCCCAGCCATGCTAATCTGTACATGGGGGTTTGGAGGTGCTGGGGAAAGGGGCATATGGGCACAAATGTGTACGTACTCTTTAGCAGCGCCCTGGAACACCCCTCAGCAGCTCTCAGCTCAGGTTTTTTGGAGATCTAGAATGTGTAGTTGCCCTATACTTCTCCCAGCTCCATGAGTTCTCCTGTGTGCTGTTATGTATGCATGGCAGTCAGAACTTGCTTCTTTCCCTACCCTGTGGAATAAGCTGAAAAAACAGACTAGTTGCCTCAGGCCTAGTCTACATGTAAAAGTTTTACCAGCATGAATATTTTGATTAAGGCTGTGTTTGGTTTTAATCAAAACAGTAAATACCACTAAAAGCCCTAGTGTGGATGCAGTTACAGCAGTATAAGGTACCTTATGCAAATATAGTTACTCCCCTTCCACTATGGGAATAGCTAATCCAGTATAAAGCACCTTTATATCAATATATCTATGGGTATGTCTACACTACAGCTGCTACAGTGGCACAGCTATGCATTGCAGCTGTGCCACTGTAGCATCATAGTGTAAATGCTTTCTACAATAACAGAAGGGTTTTTTTTAGTTGATGGAGAGATGAACTAACTACAAGAGGTGGTAGCAAGGTCACCAGAAGAATTCTTCTTTTGACCTAGCTGCATCCAAACAGGGAGTTAGGTCAACCTAATTACGTTGCAGAGAGCACATTTTTCACAGCCCTGAGCGATGAAAGTAGGTCGATCTAATTTTAAGTATAGACCAGGCCTATGTCTACAGTAGGGATATTGTGCTGCTGTGATTATACCAGTATAATTAAAGCAGTACAGCTTTCTAGTGTAGACTAGGCCTTAGTAATTTACCCTACTCACCCACCTACCCATCCAAACACACAAAACTTTAAAAAATGAAACTAAACAGGAGAGAGATCCAGGAACTAAACAGAACGGTCTCTAATTATGTGTCCTTGTTTTCTTTGGAGGTGTCAAAACACTGGGTATACAAAAGCTATTCTTTTAAATTCAATAATTGCACAATTAGCACTGTTCACTTAAACTTTTTCATGTATCTTTTCTACTTTCATAAACAATCTATCCAGATCATTCCTTAGGTCATCTACCAAACTCTTCACAGACTCCACGTTGTTCTCATTAGTTTCTATTTTCACTGAGTAAGCAACCAAACTATCTACTGCAGTTCTTATCATTTTCAAGTCAGATGCGACTTGATTGACAAAAGATCTTAATTTTTCTACAGAGTCTTCTACAGAAGACAGTTTTTCAAGATAGTCTTGAGATTGTGCTTGGCCCATCTGAGGCTTTTCTTGATCCAGCAAAGCACTAACTTGTTTCTGGATGTTACGAAGTGCATCAGCAGAGTCTGGTAGGTCACTCATACTTCTTCTCAGTTCATCAACATCATTGTATAATGAGAGCTGAGATTCACTAAGACTTCGCACAGTGTCTGCTATTGAATGTACATCAACATCTGAGGTACTACGTAGAGATGCAATGGCTTCCTCTAGTGCAGCTAGCTTGCTTTCATAGTCTTCATGCTTAGAAAGAAGCGATTCCATCTTTTCAGTCTGTTGAGCATCAGTAGAACTTAGAGACTGAAAATGGTCTTCTACACGTCTGAATCTGAATTCAAAGTCTTCCCTGTTCTTTTCAAGGGTTTCTAACACATTTTTGGAGAGTACATTTTCTTCCTGTTTGTTAAGGTTGGCTTTAATTTGCAGTAAATCTTCATCAAGTCTTTTAATCTCATCAGGGAGCTGCATAATGGATTCTTCAGCTTTAAGAACTTTCTCTTGAAAAGCTTTTAATGAAAGGTGTTCTGTGTCTGCAGTCTCTTTGAACTTCTCAAGTTCCTGTTTGAGGTTGACTAATGCTTTGATTTCAGTATAAACATCAGATTCCATGGACTCTATTGTACTTTTCAGAGACTCTATGGCCTTTTCTTTGGTTTTCATGGATGTTTGCATCTCATCAACAGCATCTTTCAGTGCCTTTAATTCATGTTTATATACATCTGTTTCTCCCAGCAAAGACACCCTTGTTTTCATATCGTTGATTTCATTTTGGCTCCTTTTCTGGACTTCAGTGAATATGGCAATGTTATCATTGATAGACCTGGTCAACTCCGTTAATCTTTCTTCCACAGTGTTTTCAAGCGACATGAAGTCTCGTTCTCTTGCGTCCTTTACCACATGGATGCCATCAGATAGGTCTTTCAGGATTTCATTTTGTAGTTTTTGAAGAACTTCACTGATTCGATTTATTTCACTCTCCCCTTGTTTAACACTCTTCTCGGTAACTTCTTGTTTATGCTGAGCACTTTTCATCATGGATTGAAAATCGCCAAACATGGCTTGAAGGGAATGCACCTAAAAAACAGAAATCCACATATTTGCAACTTAAATTTTCAGTTTATTTTAGTTGATGAGAATGTTGCTATCTACCTAATTTATTTATAACCCCCACTATTGTAGTGTCTGAGCACCTTGGAATCTTTAATGTTCCCTCCCTCAAAGCTTTCTTGTGATGCTGGGAAGTGCTACTCCTCTACCCCGATATAATGCTGTCCTGGGGAGCCAAAAAAAATCTTACCGCATTATATCGAACTTGCTTCGACCCGCTGGAGTGCGCAGCCCCCCCCCGCCCCTCCCCAGAGCGCTGCTTTACCACGGTATATCCAAATTCGTGTTATATCGGGGTAGAGGTGTATTAGCAAATAGGAAACTGAGGCACAAAGAAACAAAAGCTAGGGCTACACTGAAAAGTTATACCGGCATAGATGTGTTGGAGAGAGGTGTGAAAAAACACATCCCTGACCGACATAGTTATGGCTGACAAAACCCTCTGTACAGATGCAGGCATCTTGACAGAAGAATACTTCCCGCCAAGTGGCTAATGTTGCTTAGGGCAGTGGTGTTCCTACACTGGCAGAACAACTCCTTCCATTGATATAGGCAGCATCTACGCTAGGGGACTATGCTAGCACAGCTATGCCCAGCAGGGGATGGAGATGGAGCTTTATGCCCAGGGGCAGCGCTGAAGAACCAGTGTCTGGAGTGGGCTCTGTCCAACAGAGGGAACAGTGCTCAGGAAGTGCAGCCTTCTGCTCCCCTCCTGACCCCAGCCCATCAGTGCAGACAGCCTTTGCAGGGAAAGTGGACAGACTGGTATTGAAAAAAGGGTTGGAGTCAGGAGGAGAGCTTGTCGTGTACAGGTTCTATCAGGAAGGGAAGCAGATGGGGCTGTGTGCCCCCTGGCTGTGCTGATGGGCCAGGGTCTGCAGGGGAGCGTCTCTGAAAAATTTTCAGGTCGTGAAAAAGCCAAAATTGAAGTGAAGTCAGTAAAACCCAAATAATTAGGGTGACCAGATGTCCCGATTTTATAGGGACAGTCCTGATTTTTGGGTCTTTTTTTTTTTTTTTTTAAATATAGGCTCCTATTACCCCACACCACCGTCCCGATTTTTCACATTTGCTGTCTGGTCACCCTACAAATAGTGGCTTTTTCAAAACCCAGGAATTCTTCTGAGAATATGAAGGGAGTTGCCTGTTTGGTATTAGCTGATGATCTCAGTCCAGCTCCCTGTCCAAGTCACAAAAATTACCTCCACAGTTGGCTATGACTGGCACACTTGTTGGCAGTCTCAGCTCAGAGGCCAAGGTATCACTGGGCATGAAGACTGAACTACCTCTCCCTAGAACAAGAATCTAGGCCTATGAGTGGGAAAGCTTGCACGGCAATTGCCTGTCTGGTCCCATTCTGTGGATAAACAGAATTTCAGTCATTGGGTCTATGAAGGCGGCATGTTCCACAAGCACTAAATTCACACAATTAAAAAAAAGTGATTTTAAAAACTCACGCTGACTTCAGTGGGGATCCCGCAAAAAAGAACTCCTCCAGGTTTTGGCTGTGTGGCAGTGGTGAATAATGCATGTTACAGGAGTCCTGGAGACGCGGTCTTGACTCATTCCCCACTACACATGTGGAGTGTGCATTAATCTGTACTACCACACAGTCTGTCAGGTTTATTGATTAGATAAGCTGCTTCAGAGCTGGTTTCATTTTGTAAATAACATTATTAAATGGATGCACTTAAAAGAAAATGTCTTATTTTTAACTATAAAAGGCCAAGTCCTGAAGTCTTCATTCAGCTCCCGAGCCTGCAAATACGTCCCACATGAGTTACTTAATTAATTCAGTTATCAATGAGTACGTAAGTTATTCAGATACATGTTTGCAGGTTTGGGTGCTCAGGTTGAACCTCCCTTGGTTTCAGTGGGAGTCTGAGCTGAGTAAGGACCGCAGGATTTGTCCAAAAGTCTTTGAATTTTGTTTTAAGGGCAAACATTAAATGATCTACTGTTGACAGGTCCAAGTAATCCCTAAACTTTACAGTTGACCTGCAAAGGAAACATGGTTTTACTATCCTTTTTTTCCTTCAGTATGTATAGAGAAGGGGTAAAAGGTTTCTCCCCGTCCTCCAATTTTTTTTTCGAAGTCTACTAAATTTATTCCTTAGGGCTTGTCTTCACCACCGCACTGTGCCGATGTAGCACGTCTGGTAAAGACGTGCTATGTCCATGGAAGAGCGCTCTCCTGTAGACGTAATTACTTCACCTCAAGGAGAGGTGGAAGCTATATCGGCAGGAGAGCGTCTCTGACTGACATAGCATGATGTACACAACGCTTTAAGTTGATGTAACTTACATCACTCAGGGGGGTGATTTTTTCACACCCCTGAGTGACGTAAGTTACATCAACTTAAGTAATAGTGTAGATAAGCCCTAAGAAACACCAGGAATAATATATCTATTTCTTGTTTTGCTGGAGCACCAAGGGGAGTTTTCTCAGCCTTCTGTTGAAGGGATAAGAGTATTTGAATCTTTAACAAAGACATTCTTTCTCCTAAATATTTGTCAGGTGTCTGAGGTAAACGGGTGTTAACAAAAAGCAAAATTTTAAACAGCCTGTTCAAAAATCAAATTCCCTCTCAACTGCTCAAGTTTAAATCTAATTTGATTACGTTATAATCTCACTGCTTCTCCAGTTCAGGAAAAACAGAGTGGATAAGACCTGATATCTCTAATAGAAAAATAAGCAGGAAAAAACCCACTCTTGAATCCTACTTTGCCCATGCCCTTAACTCCTTACCCCTCTCACATCAAAAAAAAAGTCCCAGGTCTCCTTTATATATCATAAAGAACCAAAAAGTGTGTGGGTGGGTGGGGGTGGGGGTGAACAGAATCCTTTCCTTTGCAGGCCAATTTTAAAACTTAAAGGAAGGATTACATTTTAAGCAGTTTGTACTCTGAAGATCTTATACGAGACTAGAAAAAAATTAAATGGGAAAATGTGGATAGTAATGTTAAACATTGCTGTCATAATCAGATAGTTAAGGGTTAATGTCTCTTTTACCTGTAAAGGGTTAACAAACAGTGAACCGGACACCTGACCAGAGGACCAATCAGGAAACAAGATACTTTCAAATCTCGGTGGAGGGAAGCCTTTGTTTGTGTTTTTGGGGTTTTGCTTTGTTCTCTCTGAGTCCTGGAAGGGACTAGACGTGCAACCAGGTTACTTGCCAATCTCCCTGCTACAGTCTCTTATATATTCAGAATAGTGAGTATTTAGTAGAAAAGGCGGTTATAGTCTTGTGATTGTTTTCTGTATTTGCAAATGTGTAGTTTGCTGGAAGTATTTTAAATTGCATATTGCTGGGGGGAGGATTCTTTCTAGTGTCTATAAGCTGAAAGACCCTGTAACTAACTTTTACTTTTTTCTTTCTATTAAAAGTTTTGCTTTTAAGACCTGTCTGATTTTTTCCCCTTGTTGAGGCTCAAGGGAATTGAGTCTGTACTTAACAGGAAAGGAGAAGGGAGGGGAGAAGGGTGGAATCCCTTTGTTTTAGATGCATGGAGCTTAAATCTGTCTATCTCTCCAGGAGCCCAGGGAGGGAACACCTGGAGGGAAAGAGAAAGAGGGGGAACAAACCTGATTTCTTTGTGTTGTGATTCAAGGAGTTTGAATCACAGTAATCTTCCAGGGTAACCCAGGGCAGGGAAATCTGGGAGAGGCAACGGTGAGGGAAGGGGTTTACTTTCCTTGTGTTAAGATCCAGAGGGTCTGGGTCTTGGGGGACAAGGTTTTGGGGGGGCCCAGAGTTTACCAGGCACTCCAAGTCCTGGTTG
Organism: Gopherus flavomarginatus; assembly: GCF_025201925.1. NCBI lineage: Eukaryota > Metazoa > Chordata > Testudines > Testudinidae > Gopherus > Gopherus flavomarginatus. The sequence continues at coordinate 104,828,458 of NC_066617.1, read as the reverse complement.
GCGGCAGCTTATCAGATCTAAGCTGGTAATCAAGCTTAGGGGAATTCATGCTGGTACCCCAACTTTTGGACTCTAAGGTTCAGATTGGGGAAATATACCATGACAATTGCCACATAGCAATTTGGGTATTAAACTGATAATGTGGTTCTATCAGTAGCTACTGCCCAGGGGTCTTTCAGTCTGATTTTACCATATATAGAGGTTTTCACTACAGATTTTTTTTTGGTATCTCTTTAAAAATGTCATGTCACACATCAGATGTTTAAAAGCCTTACATTGGGCAGGGAAACTATTGCTCACCCAACTCCTCTTGGAGATACAGCTGTAAAATTAAACTAATATGCTAAATTCATCCTATTAACTAACCTGTCTCCGAATGTTACTGTTATCGGACCAGAGAATCTGGCTCTCTAATGTCACAATGTGGCTATCCATGTCAGGCCTAAAATGCCAGATATGGCCAGTGGAGGAGTCTCTGTAACTGGAAGTCTTTAAAACATGATTTGAGGACTTTGGTAACTCAGTCGGAGGTTATGGGTCTATTACAAGAGTGGGTGGGTGAGGTTCTGTGACCTGCAATGTGCAGGTCAGACTAAATGATCACGATGGTCCAGTCTGGCCTTAAAATCTGTGAGTCTAGGAGTCAGATCCCCACTCTCTTTCCTGACATAAGGAGAAGAGTGTGTGTCAGGGCATGGTAGAATGGAGCTCTACTATGCCTGATTCTCCTCTTGTAATGACTCTGATGGACCATATGCCAAGTGATGTAGATTGAAGCTGTTCCCCTGCACCTTTAACTTACTACAGGGCCATGTGGTTGAGGATCAGACCTCTGATGTAACTAAGAATCAAGCCACCCACAATACTCAAGCTAGACCAATTCCTAATTTAATTCATCTTAATATGTACTCAGCCCGTTTACTCTAAACAACGGCTAGCTGGTCCCTATATGAACCCTTTGCAAGAAAGGTATAAAACCCTAACTTCAGAATAACAGGTCACATTCATTATAAAACAAGGGTTTGGAATGACTTCCATTCAAGAAGAGGCTAAAAAGATTAGGGCTGTTCAGTTTAGAAGAGAGATGACGGGGGCCGGGGTGGGGGAAAGAGACATCATAAATGTCTAACATCATGAATGCTGTGGAAAAAATGAATCAAGAGGTGTTTGTCTAGCTGTACCCCCAAAGGCACAGATTTCAAGCAGTCTTTGAAAGGCTTAATATCAGATATAAGACAGAAAAATATTCTACTGACAACCAGTTTTCTTCTTGAACCAGTCATGTTAACATAGCAAATTATCTTAGATCCTCAGTCTTTGTAGTATAGCACAATTTACAAACTACAACTTTCCCCTCATTTCCCTTCCCTTCCTACAGCTGCGAATAGCAGATGAGCTTATATAACTCTTACTTCTGACAATGGCTCTGTATGGCAAAAGACTAAAGGTGGGGGCGGCAGAGTTTCCTCAAAGCAGCCTGAGCTGCCAGTGCTGTATAGCACAGGATCCTATAGGAATATAAAACCATGAATTGATCTCCTCCCTCTGCCTTTCATCCTTACGATAGAAATGCATGCCTAAAGTTAACCTCCCAGATATACATGTAGGTGGAGTTTTATTTCCCTTTGGAACTAGAATGCAGATATAAGAGCTGCCATATTGGGTCAGACCATAGTCCATCTTGCCCGGCATCCTGTCTCCAACAGTGGCCTTTACCAGAGCTTCAAAGGAAGCATACAGAACAGGGCAATTTTGGAGTGATCCATCCATGTCTTCCACTCCTAACTTCTGGTAGTCAGAGGTTTAGGGTCACCATGAGCATGGTTGTGTCCCTGACCATCTTGGCTAATAGCCATTGATGGATCTATCCTGTATGAATGTACCCAAGTTCTTTTTTTAACCCAGTTATACTCTTCAACATCAGAGCATCCCAAGGCAATGAATTCCACAAGTTGGCTGTGTGAAAAAAGTACTTCCTCTTGTATTAAACCTGCTGCTATTAATTTCACCAGGTGACCCAGGTTTTTGTATTGTGGGAATAGGTAAATAACACTTCTTTATTCACTTCTTCCATGGCATTTGTGATTTTTTTAGATCTTTATCATACCACCCCTTGGTCACCTCTTTTCTAAACTGAACAGTCCTAATCTTCTCTCCTTGTATGGAAGCTGTTCCAAACCCTTGATCATCTTTGCTGCCCTTCTTTGAACCTTTTCTAGTTCCACTATATCCTTTTTGAGATTGGGCAACCAAAACTGGACACAGTATTCAAGGTGTAGGCAAACCTTGGATAACTAATTACTTGAAACATCATTTGTGCGCCTCTCTCTCAGAGCCTGGTATTAACTTGTGATTTTGGCCACAGCAATGTAGAGATGAAGGGAGCACATTTTACATATCCCTATGCTTGGTAGGCCTCAGGACAAATGAAGGCTGGGATTTTCAAAGGGAACTATACACCCAAATCCCACAGATTTTGAAAATCCCAATCTAAGTATTCAAACTAGTAGAGTGACGCTTATGCTTCAATAACCTCAGCTTTCCCTTTGATAAGCAAGGGAAGCATAAAAGAGACACCACCTGGTGTTACAGGACCTGAACTTGAATTGCCCTCTTTCAATAAAAGCACTCCTTAAAAATGTCTTGTTGCTACATAAAAAAATATTAGCCCTGGGAAATGATGGCTGTAACAGGATTTTCAAGAGGGAAATGATAATATGGTTATGTCTAGAAACTTAGGCGTAGGCTACACTACAAAGTTACACCTTGTCTACACTGCCACTTTACAGTGCTGCAACTTTCTCACTGGGAGGTGTGAAAAAACACATCCTTGAGTGCTGCATGTTTCAGTGCCGTAAAGTGCCAGTGTAGACAGTGCACCAACGCTGGTAGCTACTCCCTTCGTGGAGGTGGGTTTTTTATAGCACTGGAAGAGCTCTCTCCCAGCGCTCTGCCGCAACTACACAGCAGCGCTTTAATGTGGCTAGCGAAGACATGCCCTGCAGTCAGCTTCACTACATTTCTCGGGCTGTGAAAAATTTCACGCCTTATGCAGCATAGTTAAGCCAACCTAAGGCCCAATGTAGACATCACTAGGTTGACGAAAGAACCCTTTCCATCCCTGAAGGTTTATGCTACAGTGACACCACTGCAGCATTTCTAGTGTAGCCATAAAGAACTCTACTTTTAGCGAGTGCTTGGTGAGAGAGGGATAGTATGTGTAGAAGAAAAACTAAAACTTGAATGTTGCACTTTCTTGGTTCTCTCTTTTGTGCTCACACAGAACACACAGCAGCCAGCCCCTGTCTGTTGAGTAAGCAGAGGACAGAAATTGATCTGAATTGTGTGCCAACGAGTTTCACAGATCAGGACTCCTCTTAGTTTAGATTCCTTGTCAGCTATTAGAGGACAAATAGGCTTGTGGTGATGGCACTGGACTGGGACTCAAGAGATCTGGCTTCTGTTCTTGGCTCTACCATAGGTTGTCTGTGAGACCTTGGCCAAATCACTTAATCTGGCTGAGCCACAGCATCCAATCTGTGAAATGGAAAAAACAATACTTCCCTTCTTCACAAGGATGCTTGAATCTGATTCACTAGAGTCTGTGAGTTGCTCAGGTACTGAAGTGACGAGTGCCATAGAAAATACAATATATAATTATATAACTACCTAAGTTCTTACACTGTGGCTATGTAGTATATTCCTATGTCATACATGCCCAGCTTTTGATCCCAAAATCTCCCTTCCCCCATATAGCTTTAAACAAATATTAGGCATATTAAAATGTTGTGCCTGTCAAGCTCATCAGTACCATGTGAACTTGAAATCCAGTCAGCGTGAAAACCTGAGTTCTACAATCACATATTCATTTTAGGTGTTTTTCTTCCCCCGGTTGCTGTGTAAAAGACCCACACAAACAAACAAGAAACTGACCAACTAAACCCCCTATCCTGCACACTGACTTATGTGGGCAGACTCTTCACCTACACGGAAATCCCTCATCTCCATGGATCAGGTTAGTTTGAGGCCTTAATGATCACACAGGGGAAACAGTGAAACTGAATGACTATACACAGGGTGCTCTCAGTTGAACAAATGCAAACTGAAGAAACCAGACCTATTTTTTCTCTGGTCCATTTCAGTTATAATAATCTCAGGTGTTACCGTATGTAAAACAACTTTCTAACAGAAGTGTGATTTTTATTTTACACTGACAGTATTTCTAATGTTTGTTTAAAAGGTGAAATATTTTAAGCCATCCTGGAAGGTGTGGGACGTACATTGCACTGCCGTGCCTGAAAACCTAGCCTAGAAGCTGATTCCATTTGAGCAAAAATAGCATTCTATAGTTTCAAGGAAAAGGATACCTCTCTGACCAACTGGGCCACACCATTTGCCGACTACCGTACTTCATTACACTTCTGTGGACACCAGTTGCAACAGAAGTAGCTGGTCTCATCCTCTTGGCTGGAAATAATGTAGGAATTTAGCAGACACTGTAAGCAGTAAAGGGGTAGCCAATCAGCAGTACTGGTGCTACCTCTATTGCTTTTAAAAATAGGTGGGATTTTTGCTTTTCATAGTGTGCAGCAGATTCAACTGCCACTGAAAGGTTCAGGAAAATAAGGGCGATACTCTGCATAGTCAAAAACAGTGAAAGCAAATCATGCTCTGCTGCTATTTATGGTATAGTAATATCCAAGATTACTTGGGTGTAACTCAGGGGTATGAATAAGCCACCCCCCGAAAAACGTACATTACTCTGAGTGCCAGCGTGGACAGCACTAGGTTGGCAGGAGAGCTGCTCTGCCGCCGACATTGCTACTGCCTCTCCCCGGGGGGCGGGATTGTCATAAACAGATAGCTAAGGGTTAATGTCTCTTTCACCTGAAGCACCTGACCAGAGGACCAATCAGGAAACCGGATTTTTTTCAACTCTGGGTGGAGGAAAGTTTGTGTCTGAGTCTCTGTCTGTCTGCCTGCTTTTCTCTCAGCTTTGAGAAGTGATTTCTGTTTTCTAATCTTCTGTTTCCAAGTTGTAAGGACAAAGAGATCAAATAGTGAGTTATATGGTTTCTTTTCTTTGGTATTTACATGTCTATAGTTGCTGGAGTGCTTTGATTTGTATTCTTTTTGAATAAGGCTGTTTATTCAATATTCCTTTAAGCAATTGACCCTGTATTTGTCACCTTAATACAGAGAGACCATTTTTATGTATTTTTCTTTCTTTTTATATAAAGCTTTCTTTTTAAGACCTGTTGGAGTTTTTCTTTACTGGGAAACTTCAGGGAAATTGAGTCTGTACTCACCAGGGAATTGGTGGGAGGAAGAAGTCAGAGGAGATCTGTGTGTGTTAGATTTATTCGCCTGACTAGGCATACCCTCTGGGTGAGGGGGGAAAGAGAGATTAACTCTCGGTAATTCTGTTCTCCAGGACTGGGAACGGGGAGGGGGGAGTCCCTCTGTTTAGATTCACAGAGCTTGTGTCTGTGTATCTCTCCAGGAGCACCTGGAGGGGGGAAGGGAAAAACGATTATTTCCCTTTGTTGTGAGACTCAAGGGATTTGGGTCTTGGGGTCCCCAGGGAAGGATTTTGTGGGGACCAGAGTGCCCCAAAACACTCTAATTTTTTGGGTGGCGGCAGCCGTACCAGGTCCAAGCTGGTAACTAAGCTTGGAGGTTTTCATGCTAACCCTCATATTTTGGACGCTAAGGTCCAAATCTGGGACTAGGTTATATGACAGGGATTTATTAGGGCTAGTCTATACTGGCAATGCTAAAGCGCTGCACCGCAGCAGCACTTTAAAGTGGCTTGTGTGGTCACTGCGCAGCAATGAGCTCTCTCAGCGCTCTAAAAAAAGAAAAAGACCCACCTCCACAAGGGGCACGGCTCCAAGCGCTGGTGCCCGGTCTACACTGGTGCTTTACAGCACTGAAACTTGCTGCGCTGGGAATGTGTGTGTGGTTTTTTTTTCACACCCCAGTGCAAAAAAGTTGCAGCGCTGTAAATCAACAGTGTAGACAAACCCTTAGCCAGGAGAGCTCTCCCCATCGGCACAGAGCCTCTTCACCAGATGTGCTCCAGCCCCTGCAGCTGTGCGGATGCAGCGTTTCTAGTATAGACTAGCCCTCTGCCTGCTTATGCCTCGCGCCAGCACCGCCTTGCCTCCAGGGTTGGCCTGTCTTAGCGCAATACTGCCACGCGCTCCCTCGGCCTTCACAGCAATGGAGTCTTCAAAGTTTGGGGAGTCCTGGCAAACTCTGTGAGCGCAGAGCGCCGCTCCCCTGCCAGAACGCGCCGCAGGCCGCGGCTGCCAGCTGGGGAGGTGCGGGCAGAGAGCACGCGAGCACCTTCTTGCCCTTACCTTCTGCGCGACGCCCTCCAGGGCGTGAGCCAGCTCCTCGCGCTGCCGCGCCGAGCCCTCGTGGCGCAGGCTGAGCTGGCTGAGCTCCCCCAGGAGGTGCTGCACGCCCCAGCCCGAGAACGCGGCGGCTGCGACCAGAGCGAGGGAGAAGAGAACGAGAAGCGCCTTGCCCAGGCTGCAGGGGGACGGGCGGCCTCCCGCCGCTGCGGCCGCCGCTCTGCTCCCCTTGGCGGGAGCCGCCTGCTGCTGCTGCTGCTGCTTCTTTGCCACGTCATCCGCGCCGCCGGAGTGGGACTGGGCTCCCTTTTCCGAGCCCGCCGAGCCGCTGCCTTTGCTGCTCCGCTGTCTGGCGGCGGACATGCCGAGAGGGGAGCGCGGGCGGCGCAGCTGCTGCCCAGCGAAAGAGGCCGGCGGCGCTTTACGCTGTTTAATCAGCGCGGGCTCGGCGGGAAGGGCTCAGCGCTGCGGGAAGGAGCCGCGCTCACTCCCCATTCAGTTCGGGCAGAGGCGATGGGGTAGAAGGGTGGGGTGACTCCAGCCACGGCAGCGAAGGCTTCCCCGCCCTGCTGCACACCCAGCACCGCCTCCCCAGCCCGGGGAGAAGGGGGAGCTGCCACGCACACTGAGAGAAACCAGCTAACCAACCCAGCTCCATTCCTCCGCGGGACCTCACAGGGGAGCCATGCACTGCTGCACCGGGGAGAGGAGAGAGTCGCAACTGCTGCGCCTTGCCTCTGTGGCATTTTCCGTTTGAAGTCTGTTAGCCAAACTAGAGGCAAGGGAGCCATGCCTACAGTTAACGCCCTGTCTACACTGGCAAGTTTCTGCACAGTAAAGCAGCTTTCTGCGCTGTAACTCCCAAGGGGTACACACTGCCAAGCCACGTAGTGTGCAGTAACTGCACACCTGTAGCACAAAAAAAAACATACAAGTTTCAGAGTAGCAGCCGTGTTAATCTGTATTGCAAAAAGAACAGGAGTACTTGTGGCACCTTAGAGACTAACAAATTTACTGACAAGAGGTGTATAGCTTTCTGTGCTGGGGTACAGTGCCGTTGTGACAGTGTAAAAACCCTGGCAGTTACAGCCCTGCGATTGGCATCTGGGAGGTGTCCCACAATGCCTGTTCTCAGCTCTTCGGTTTGCACTCTACTGCCCTGCCCTCAGGTGACCAACTGTCAGTCTCACCCCATAAATTCCTTTGCAAATTTGAAAGTCCCCTCCTGTTTGCTCGGTGATGCATGCAGTGGTCTCAGCGCATCTTTTCAGGTGGCCATGCCTGCTCCATGCACCAGGTAATCCCCCACTTGGAGCAGTGCTGAATTGCTGGACCTCATCAGCATTTGGGGAGAGGGGGCTGTTCAGTCCCAGCTGTGCTCCAGCCGTCAGAATTATGATACCTATGGACAGATTTCACGATGCATGACAGAAAGGGGCCATGACTGGGACACATTGCAGTATAGGATAAAAGTGAAGGAGCTGCGGAACATCTACCATAAGGCACAGGAGGTAAACTGCTGCTCCGGTGCTGTGCCCACGAGCTGCCAGTTCTACAAAGAACTGGACGTGATACTTGGTGGTGACCTCACCTCCACTGTGAAGGCCACTGTGGATTCTTCGGTGGCTCGTGTGCCAATCGAGAGTGGACTGAGCCAGGGGGAGGGAGAGGCAGGGTATGACTGGGAGGTCAGAGATGCATGCAGCCAGGAGCTCTTTTCTACTCTGGAGGAGTCTAGCCAGTCACAGCTGTCTCAGATGTTGGGGAATTGCAAACAGGAGAGGAGGCCCCTGGTAAGTGGATTTGATTTTGGGAATTGCTGAACCGAGTTGTTGGGAGCAGGAGAGTTGCAGAAAGCAGGTTTATCTCCCACCACATGCCTAGTCTGAATGGCAGAACAGGCTATTGATTGATTCCCTCGCTTCACGGGAATCTCCCTCAGAGATATCCAGGAAACACCCATGGAGATACTAGGTAATCTGCTGCCTCAGGTTCTTCAGTGGAACTGCTTGTTTGTTGCACAATTAACGATAACTTTCCTGCAGCACTCTGCCGTCATGGGTGGGGGGACCATTACTGCACACAGGCGAGCCAAATAGGGGCCAGGGTGGAAGCCACAGTCTTGGAGCAGACCCTCCCTTGATTTCCTGCTCACCCTCAGCAGTGAGATATATTCCATAATGATCACATCCTGTGGAAAATGTGGGGACAGGAATGATTATCAGGCCTACGCTGCACCCCTGTAACAGCCCTGGTCTCTGGCTGTTCAAACTCAGCCTCCAGGCTCTGAGCCTTTGCAGTCCAGCTCTACAGAAGCTTTCGCCCTTCCTTTCACAAATATTATGGAGCGTACAGCACACGGCTATAAACATAGGAATATTGTCATCGGTCAGGTCCATCTTCCCATAGAGACAGCGCCAGCAGACCTTTAAACAGCCAAAAGCACACTCAACAGTCATTCTGCACTTGCTCAGCTTGTTGTTGGACTGCTCCTTGCTGCTGTCAAGTTGCCCCATGTATGGCTTCATAAGCCATAGCATTAAGAGGTAGGCAGGGTCTCCCATGATCACAATGGGCATTTCGACTTCCCCCATGGTGATCATCTGGTCCAGGAAGAAAGTCCCTGCTTGCAGCTTCCTGAGCAGGCCAGTGTTCTGAAAGATGCTTGCATCATGCACCTTTCCGTTCTAGCCTGCATTAATGTCTGTGAAATGTCTATGGTGATTCACAAGCACCTGGAGAACCATTGAGAAATACCCCTTGTGATTAATGTACTCGGTGGCTAGGTGGTCTGGTGCCAGAATTGGAATATGCGTGCCATCTATCACCCCTCCACAGTTAGGGAAGCCCATTTGTGCAAAGCCAGCCATAATGTCATGCACATTGCCCAGAGTCATGGTCTTTCAGAGCAGGATGCGATTAATGGGCCTGCACACTTCCATCAACACGAGTCTAATGGTCGACTCTCCCACTCTGAACTGGTTAGCAACCGATCGGTAGCAATCTGGAGTAGCCAGCTTCCACAGTGCAATCGCCACATGCTTCTCCAAAGGCAAGGCAGTTCTCATTCTCATGTCCTTGTGCCGCTGAGCTGGGACAAGCTCATCACACAGTCCCATGAGTGTGGCTTTCCTCATCTAAAAGTTCTGCAGCCACTGCTTGTCATCCCAGATGTGCATCCTGATGTGATCTCACCATTCAGAGCTTGTTTCCAGAGCCGAAATGCAGTGTTCCACTATGGTCAGCACCTCCGTGAATGCCACGAGTAATCTTGTGTCATAGCTACTACATGTGGTGAGATCAATGTTGCACTCCTCTTGCCTTTGTAGTTTAAGGAATAACTCCACTGCCACTTGTGATGTGTTGGTCAGAATGAACAGCATACTGGTCAACAGTTCGGGATCCATTCCTGCAGCCCAAAGAGGCAGGGTACGCAGTACACAAACTGTTGAAAGATGGTGCCAAATGTGGACGGAAGCACAGGGATTGCTGGGATTCGAAGCACAGGGCACTGAGAGCCGGTTTGGGTGCTGGTGAAAAAAATTTTGGGGGCCCCCCAGCAAGAATGGACCGGCTAAACAGGGCTGATGAAGCTGGGCTCCGGGCCCCTTCCAGACTGCCGGGCCCCGGTAATTTGTACCAGCTTCCCTCCCCTCTCGTCAGCCCTAGCTAAGTAATGCATCACTGAGCATTGGACATAAAGATTCATCTTTAGTGAAAGATTATGTCATGTGATGAAACTTCCAGGAATATGTCAAACCAAAACTGGCAGCCCTATCAGCCTTGCCAGCCCCAAAAGTCAGACCTGCCCCAAAGTCAAGAAAATGAAAATAATGATAAATTACATTGTTTTTTGCATGTGGCTTTTGATTTTTTGAACTCCTCCTGCCCAGCCCCAAAGTATTTGGGACAGCAGCAGTGTTGCCAACTCTCTCAACAAAGAGAGGATTGTGGCCCCCCACTGCAAGTGCTCTCAGATGGCTGCCAGATGATGCAGAGCTGCCAGCTTCTCCCAAACCATAAAAAAATCTAATGCCTGAATGCTGGTCCCTATACTCCACAGCCCCCAGTGCAGCCCCCAGACCACATACATTCTGCCCTTTGCTCCTGTTGCAGTTCTAAGGGCTCTTCCCCCAGAGTCCAGGTCTGGGAGGGCAGATCCAGCATGTCCCTTTCTCCCCGTTCCCAGGCTGGGGAGATGGGCAGCTCCAGGGGTTCTTCACCTCCACTCCCCTTCCCATGCCTGGTGTTCCAAGATGGAGAGGGGCGGGGTAGGAGCACAGAGCAGACCAATCACTTTTTTTCACAAGAGGGGAAGAGGAACCAGACCTCTCTGAGCTGCTGGGGACTATCTGCTCCTTCCTCTCCCCATCCCTCCCCTATCCCAAAATGCCTCTGGGTTTCTGAGGGGAGAGATAGCAACTTATCTCCTGCAGCAGCCCTGGTTGGCTGCCTTCCCCATTTCCTCACCTCCTGGGTAAGAGCAGCCAATCAGAGAGAGCTTTTCCATTGGCAAGGCTGGCATGGCAATACTGCAGTTATCAGTTTCTTATAACTTTACCAATCTTTAACCATTTGGTCTGAAACTTTCTATACTGGGTGCTGCTTCAGACTGAATTTTTTTTAAATGTCATTTCCAAGAATGAAGTTGGGGGAAATAATATGTGATCATGTATCATAATGAATACACAAAAGGGGGCATAATTAAAGTTGCACTGGCAGTCTTAATTCTGGTACTTCCTAAATATTGAGAGTTCGACTTTGCAACCTTATCATTCTTGTAAAGTAGGGATTTTTTGTGAAATATATACAGAGAGAGACCTTTACGCCACAGAGCTGTCCCAAATTGGATGGAAGATGTCCTCATTTGGGATTAATTTTAAAGTTGTTTTAAACATTTGTCTCTCTAATGCCGGATGGTTTGGTGTGTGTGGTTACCTTTTAAATGTCTTAATCTATTTCTGAATCCTCAAATGGACCTAGAAGGAGGTGGCATTTTTCAGAGGAGATATGGCAGGGAGCGGGAGATGATTTTTCCTTTTTTCTCCATTAATTCCATCTTCCCCTTCCCTTTCCCCACTTTGTTGGACTGAATATAGAACAAATTGGAAGATATCAAAAACTGGGAAATATTTCAAAACTCTTTTGAATTTTTGCTATATTTTCACCCTTTTTTGCCTAGCTCTGGTTCTAGCTCAGGGCAGCCCTTATAGATAAACACCTTCTGATGTACAGTATATCCATCTGTTTTGCTATTTAGCCATGGTGACTTTTGTGACGTTTGGAGCCCAATCAAACCCCTATTCTGAGGGATTTCAAGTGGAGTCAGGGCCGGCTCCAGCCTTTCTGCTGCCCCAAGCGGCGGGGGGGAAAAAAAAGCCACGATCAGTGGCACTTTGGTGGCAGCTCCACTGCGCTGTTTCATTCTTTGGCAGCAATTCGGCAGCAGGTCCTTCCCTCTGAGAGGGACTGAGGGACCCGCTGCCGAATTGCTACCGAAGAGCTGGACTTGCCGCCCCTTTCCATTGGCCGCTGCAAGCACCTGCTTGCTGCACTGGTGCCTGGAGCCAGCCTTGAGTGGAGTTAGTGCACCTATATACAATACCTTCATCTGTACAGTGTATGTCATTAAGGCCGAGGTGTTTTATTGTTTCTGCTTCTGTGATTCTGGGCCTCAATTTTTAGGAGTAAAACTTAGTTTTGATTCAGTGTTTAAAAGGTCATCTTTGATTGTTAGAAACTGGGATTTTCTGAAGCCACTGTTTAACAGCACAGGGAACAACTGGACAAAGTTATTCATATGCTGTCGGCCAACATGCATCACTCTTGGCTTGGAGGGCCCATTTCTAGCAGCAAGCTCCATCAACCCACATTAGCCCTTTGCCTCTCTGCTGGGACTGCACAGGGATGTCAACTGTAAGATAGTAATAAAAATACTTACAGAGCATTCCACATTTTTCAGAAAGTGTTGCATGAACATTATAATTACTTCATATCCCCTTGATGTAGGGGAATAAGTATTCTTTTCCTCATCTATAAAATGTGGCCACTGAGATGGAGAGGTTAAGTGGCTTGTCCAACCCCACAGGGAAGTCAACTGGCAGAATCTGATTGGAAGTAATGACTTCTTAGTCAAGTGACTGCTGCTCTGAGCACTATCAACAGGGTGCAGAGGGACCTGGATCCACCACTATTCAGTTGTGACAGAAGGCCCAGGGATAATGGTGAGAGAAATGGGGGAATCTGGAGGATTTTA